>NC_042618.1:391174107-391814107 GCF_901001135.1 Rhinatrema bivittatum | reverse complement strand
TGTGAAAAAAGCAAGAATGAGTCAATTTTCAGTTTGATTTGTTGCAACTGAACCAAAATATCTGAAAATTTCATATCATTCATTTCAGCAAATAGCATGTGCTATCTGCAAATAATCATGTGTTATTTGTTAAAATTAATGACGTGAAACATTAAAAAAAAAAACAAAACAAACATGAAACAAAATCTGGATATAAACAGGCCAAAAATGAAATAACCCGATCCAAACCAAATTATTTTTCCCTGCACACCCGAATATACATGCACATATCACATTTTCTTTACCATCAGTGAAATTTAAAACTAAACAGGTAAGTTCAAAAAAGTAGGTTTAAAAGTCTAAAATATTTTTGAGTAAGGAAATTGTAGAGTGTGTTACTGCTTTTTTTATCAGCAATATTAATCTATAAGTAAAACAGTCTCTTCTATTTATTTATTAATCTTATAAGACACCATAATGAACAAATGCTCTAGGTGAAATGGATTTACCCAAGTGGCATTCACTATCCTCACAACAACTTAACTTTTCTCCAGACCTGTTCAAGTGCATTTCTTTTTAATTTCCATGAAGCTTAAATTATTTCTTTCTAGGAGTGGAGGAGTAGCCTAGTGGTTACAGCAGTGGGCTATGAGCCAGGATTCAAGTCTCACTGTTGCTCCTTGTGACCTTGGGCAAGTCACTTTACCCTCCATTGCCACAGGTACAAACCTAGGCCTAGATCAAACTATTGCATGTGATAGGAAGAGGGGTGTATTTTATGGTAATAGCTTATTTACCACAAAGTGTGCTATCTTAGCACTTCGCATAGGTATTACTGCAAAGTGTGATAACCTTTCACACTCTGTGGTAAGTGCCACAATTCCTGCCTATAACCACTAGAGAGAAAGAGAGAGAGAGAGAGAGACTGACTAGCCATTAGGCCCTTCTAGTAGTTAGGTATTTATACCTCTATATGAGGCCCACCAAGTACCTCGAGGTGAGGTTTAGGTATTAGTGTAAGAGTTAGGGGCCACTTTGACTTTCAGAGAGAGACGTACGAACAGAACAGTGCACTCTTGTGAAGATTGATGTCCTTCGGAGTGAGGAAACTTACCCAAAGATGAGATTTGTACAACGTTCTCTCAACCTAGCTTGATGGACTCTCTACCTGGGTAACATCACATGCGATAGTTTGATGAATCTAGGCCTTAGATTGTAAGCCCTCTGGGGATAGGGAAATACCTACAGTAAAGTGTGAAAAGCGGAATATAAAAAAAAAAAAAATAAATGCTGTATCATGCAAGAAATGTGGTTGAGTTGGGGAAAAAGGATCAAATTTAAAACAAATGTAGTGATCATTGTACAGCATTATGTTTCCCAGAACCGGCTTCTAAATCTAGTGCACTCTGTTCCTTAGCTACTGCTTCTATTTGTTTCCTATTCTCCCAAAAAAATCAAGTCATGTTTTCAATACAAAAAATACTTAAAACTAATGGGTATGTTCCTATCACTTCAAACTTAGGGGGTCATTTTGTAATGCTTATCGCATGCAATAAGCCACTATCGCACGTGAAAAGTCCCTTTTCACATGTGATAGCATGCAGGGGGCGGCGAGGAGGCGGACTCCACAGTGTCTTCGCTGGCGGCGATAAGATAAGCCACGTTATCGTCGCCAATAGCACGCCCAATAGCGCCACCTTTCATGGTGGCGCTATTGGGTGCGAAAGCTGACAGCGAAAACACTGCGGTGTTGCGATGGCTGCGGGCTTTCACAGGCCTGCCCCCCCTTCACCCCCCGCCCTCCTGTTTTCACTGGATTCACCATTCTGCGATAGAATGGTGAATCCAGGCCCTAGTGCCTATAGACCTAGGAATAGTGCCACTCATACTGCATGTTCCCAACTAGAAGCAATTACAAGATACGCATGCAAAGCATTTGAAACACATTTACATCTTAGTCATGTATGATGTGAATGTCACACCAAACAACCTACATAGTTAAAATTTAAGGACCCCTGAGCATGAAAAAGAGTTACTTCACTGATATGTATATATATTTAAATATGTATAATTTCTGTCATGGTAAACTCTTCATGCTCTCTTCTGCAAAAGATTTCTTCCATGGCAAAATTCTTCTTTGGTTAGGGGTGAGCAACAAAAATGTTTTTGTTTTGTTCCATTTTTGGGGGGGAGGGGATAATTCATATTTTTTTTATTTGATGTTTATTTCAGTTCAGTTTATTTAATTGAACCAAAACAAAGAGCAAAGCAGGAAAAAAAAAAACAGAAGGAAAAAGAAAGGAAGGGATCAGTTTCTTAGCAATCAGACAGGTAGATCCAGAACCATGGAGATGGAGCAAAGCTGTCATCACAGTATATATACCCCTGCACTGACATCAGCCTGCCAGGATTCTCCGTCTCCAGCAGATGGTGGACATGCATCTCCCTACTGAGGACTGCTTAAAGTTTTAAAAGGAGAAAAGATGAAGGAAATGTATTTGCCTCGTTCTCCTGTGGTGATACCTTATGGTTCCTCCCTCAGTCGAGAATTCCTGAGGTGATATCTTTGGATCTCTCCCTCAGATGAGTGCCTTGGACTGGTAGTTGGTTTTCATCCGGCGTGGACTTAGCTTTGAAAAAAAAAACAGCTGAAAGGCAAGCAGGTGCAGGAAGCCGAGCGCGACGGTGAAGGTATATGTGCTCTTGCCCCACAGCTGAAAACTGACTCTGTACTCAACCGGGACGGGCTGAGCTCAGGTAAGAAGTAAAAAGGATTAAAGAAAACAGAGACAAAGGGGATATTTATAGGGATTCCTCCTCCCTCCAGTCTCTGTGCTCGGTGCGCTGATCCAATGTTCGTTCCTGCATACAGGGGCGCTTAGGAAATGTGGCAACTTGGCAGGTTGAGTAGTCTTTTGGCTAGGCCTCCTCTCTCAGGCTTTTTTAGTTCACTGCATGGTAGGCCATGGCGGCATTTCGCATGGTTTTTTCCTGCGTGTTAGGCTGCCCTCTTCACTTCCGTCGATTCGTGCTAATGCATCCAGCTGTGTGTCCAGTTGTGCGCCGAGTTGGTGTGCCTAGTTGGGCAGTCAAAGAAAGATCCCATTTTCATTTCTTTGCATAAAACCTCATGTTTCTTCCCTATTATGGATGCCATTCAAGAATTGATTGATCTTAAATGGGGTGCCCCGGAAGCTAATTTCAAAGGGGGATGAGTCTTGGAAGGACTGTACCCCCTGGATCCAGCTGCAAGAGGGTAATTGCACTTTCCAAAAGTAAATGCACTTTTGTGTGCTGTTATCAAGCTGCAACAATTCCCATAGAAGGGGGAGTGGCCTTGAAGGATGCACAGGATAGGAGAATTGACGCTATCCTTAAGCAGGCCTTTGAAGCAATGACATTGAATTTGCAGATAGCTTTTTGTTGTTCCCTGGTGGCTCACTCTTGTTTATGTCTCTCTCAGGAAGTCGAAGAATCTGGTGTGAATTCCAGGGCAGTGATGGAACCAGCAGCCGCCTTTTGGCAGATGTGGGCTGTGATTTAGTCCGCACTTTAGCCAGAGGGATGGCTTCGGTAATAGCGGCTGATGCAACCTCCAAGTCTAACCTTACAAAGTTGCCCTTTAAAGGCTTACTCTTTTTTGGGAGCGAGCTGGAGAAAATGGACAATAAGTGGGGTGAGTCCCAGGTTCCTCGCTTGCCAGAGGATAAGAAATAGACGCCATGTTCCTTCAGCATGAGAGGTCATACTAGGGGCTCCAAACGTTTTCGGCCCTACAGAGGACTGGCTTTTCAGAGGGCTCAAACTTTGGGTATGTCAGACCTTTCATCCCAAGAAATCTAGATGGGGCACAGGCTCAGGTAGTGGACCCCACCCCCCCCCACCCCGAGCCTCCCAATGAAGGTGTGCTGACCCACCCCCGGGAACAAGAGATAGGATGTCGTCTCTCTTTTATCGGAATTGGGTCAAAATCATATCAGACCAGTAGGTTCTGGAAGTGATACAAGATGGCTATGCACTGGAGTTTTGCAGTGTTCCTTGGAACGTGACATGGTGTCTCCCTGCAACTCTCCATAGAGGATTTCTGTGTTTCATGGTTTTGGGGCATCATTATCAGTTTCAAGTGCTACCTTTTGGTTTGGCCACTGCACCCAGAACTTTTTCCAAGGTTATGGAGGTGGTGGTAGTGGAGATTAGAAAGGATGGGATCCTGATACACCTGTACTTGAACGACTGGCTGATTCGGGCCAAGAGTCTGGAAAAGAACCTCCTGGTTTCACGCAAGATGATCTCCTTGTTGCAAGAGCTAGATTGGGTGGTGAACCTGGCCAAAAGAAATCTTCAGCCATCACAGTCACTATAGTATCTCAGTGTTCGGTTTGACATGAAACAGGGCAGGGTGTTTCTGCTGGAGTGCCGTATTCAGAAGCTGATGGCACAGGTGTGTCTATTGACAAACACAATATTCCCAACAGTATGGTCCTATCTGCAGGTGTCCGGATTGACCCTGGAGATGGTACCATGGGCAAGGGTGCATATGCATTCTCTTCAGCGCACTCTGCTGTTCGTTGGAGCCCACAGTCTCGGGACTATTCGATTCAGCTTCACCTACCAATGGAGGTTTGTACTCACCTGAGTAATGGTTAAAAGTGGATCATCTGAGAAAGGGGGGTTTTCCCTAAGATCTCTGGACTGGCTAGTACTCACAAAGGGTGTGAGCCTCCTGGGTTGGAGAACTCTCTGTCAGGAACTTCAGCAAAAGGGTGCTGAAGTACAGAAGAGTCTCTCTGGAACATCAATTTGCTGGAAGCCCATGCAGTCCAGTTGGCATGTTTGTGGTTCGGCGGCCAATTGCAGGGTCGAGCGATCTGGATAATGTTGGATAATGCAATGACAGTGGCTTATATCAATTGGCAGAGAGGAACCAAGAGCCAGCAAGTGTCTCAGAAAATAGCCCAATTTATGGAATGGGTGGAAATGCATCTTCAGGAGATCTCAGCCTCACACATTGCAGGAAAAGATAATGTAAGAGCCAACTTTCTCAGCAGACAGAGTCTAGATTCAGAAGAATGGGAATTATCAAATGCGGCATTCCAGTTAATAAAAGATCGCTGGGACCTTCCATTTCTGGACCTGCTGGTGACTTCTCCCAATGCAAAGGTTCCTCACTTCTTCAGTTGCAGGAGAAATCCAAAGTCCTTGAACATCGATGCCCTCGTGCTGGAGTGGCCAGAGGGCAAGCTGCTATATGCTTTTCCCCTATGGCCCATGTTGGGCTGAATAATTCAGAAGATCAAGAGTTACAGGGGAATGGTGCTTCTGGTAGTACCAGATTAGCCAGGAGACCATGATATGCAGACTCTCCCCTCTGGTTTTTGATGCACAGGGATATGCTATGGCAGGGGCTTAGTTGCTGAAGTGTGGATATTCTATTGTGGTGATTGCCACCTTGCTATGAGTGAGAAAGTTCTCCACTTCCTTAACCTATGTGCGGGTTTTGTGAGTGTTTGAGGCTTGGTGTGAAGATTGAGGGGTTCTTCCTCATTTGGTTAAGATCCCGCTCATTTTGGAATTTTTGCAGGATGGTTTGAGTAAAGGATTGGCCCTTAATTTATTAAAGGTACAGGTGGTGGCAGTTGCCTGTTTCCGAGGGCAGGTGAATGGTGGACCACTGTCAGCTCATCCACATGTAGCCTGTTTCATAAAAGGTCTGAAGCATCTTCTTCCTCCCTTGCGGTTACTGGTGCCCTTGTGGAGTCTTAATTTAATTTTGGATTTTTTAGCAGGCCTTACATTTTGACCGATGCGTAACCTTTCCTTGAGGTTACTCACCTTGAAAATGGTGATTCTTGTGGTAATTTATTCTGCACGTCGAGTATCCAAGCTGCAGGCCTTGTCTTGCTGGGAGCCATTTCTATGAGAGACTCTGCGGGCAATACAGTTGTGTGCTGTTCCTTCCTTTTTGCCAAAATTGTTCTCAGATTTTCACTTGAAACAGCTCATTCCCTTGGTGTCTCTGGACAGGGAAAGAGATGGCCCTTGGATGTCAAGAGGCATAGCTTGAGGTATTTGGAGGCTTCTAAACCTCTCAGAAAGATGGATTGCCTGTTTGTTCTCCATGGTGGAAGTAAACAGGGCAAGCCAGCATCGTGGGCTACATTAGCACATTGGAATAAGAAGGTAGTCATGACTGCGTATGTGGATACTAAGCAGCTGTTGCCTAGTCAGGTTAGAGCTCATTCCACTAGGGCTCAGGCAGTGTCATGGAATGAGGTTAGATTGTTGTCTCACATCGACATTTGCCAAGCTGCGATATGGTTATCTTTACACACCTTTTCCAGTCATTATAGCCTAGATGTACAGACCCGGGAGGATGCAGTCTTCGCATCTGCGGTTTTGACTGGACTGCTGGCAGCCTCCCGCCCTGTTCGGGAGTAGCTTTGATACATCCCACTGGTTCTGGATCCACCTATCTGAATGCTAAGAAAGGAGAAATTACTACTTACCTGATAATTTCCTTTTCTTTAGTACAGACAGGTGGATCCACCTTCCTGCCGTTGGCTGCCGAATGGTTATGCTATGCTCCTCCTGCGTGACTGCGAATTCCAGGGAGTACTGGTAAGTGTCAATCCAGTCCCTAGATTAGTGTTTTGTGCTCCTTGTCTGAGCTCAGTGGTTTCCTGTTGGCTGAGTACTAGAGTGGCTGTTTGTTAATAATCAAGTTTTTGTTAGTTTGTCCACAGTTGGCTTTTGCAGAGAATACTGGCAGGCTGATATCAGTGCAGGGGTATATATATACCGTGACATCAGCTTTGCTCCATCTCCATCTGCTGGTAGAGGTGCATAACCCACTGGTTCTGGATCCACCTTTCTGTACTAAAGTAAAGGGAATTATCAGGTAAGTAGTAATTTTTCCATTCTTCTGTCCCTCGCTGCCAAAACCCCCAAATGCTGCCAATATAAAAAAAAATTAACCCTCCCTTTGGGCCTTCTCACATCTCCCTATGCCCATTGAAGGTCACCCTGACCTTACCCATCTGTGGGGTTGCAAGTGCATGAAGCATTAAAAATAGGGTAAGCGGGAACCCCACTCACTCTTGTTCTCCAGCCAGCCCTAAGGACAGTTCTGTTTTCTGGTATGGTTGTTCAAGAAAATGGTGCTGACCTCTAGGCTGGGCGATGCCATTTTGAAAATTGAATCCAGTGGGGAAGGAGCAGCTGGGAATCGCTATTGCCCTATTTTGACTGTTTTTTATGTTAGCGACCCCCGAGATGGAAAAAGATTAGGTTTGAGGAGGATGGAGGATACGAGAAGATCGGGAAGGGGCGTATGAGGTAAATTTTTTATGTTTGCAGTGTTTGGGGTTTTTTTTGTTTTTTTTTTAAAGGAATCAGGGAAAATTATTTGGTGGCAACCTTTTTTTGATTCATA
Source organism: Rhinatrema bivittatum (assembly GCF_901001135.1). Classification (NCBI taxonomy): domain Eukaryota; kingdom Metazoa; phylum Chordata; class Amphibia; order Gymnophiona; family Rhinatrematidae; genus Rhinatrema; species Rhinatrema bivittatum. Next base: position 391,806,696 of record NC_042618.1, on the reverse strand, counting down.
AGAACATAAGAAAATAAGAAATGCCATATTGGATCAGACCAAAGATCCATCAAGCCCAGCATCATGTCTCTGACAGTGTCCAGGATTGTTCTTTAGCAACAAGGTTTTTGCTTGTGTTTTTTTATTTCTTCAGAAAAAAATGCATACCCCTACCTGCTTACATCTCACTGACTTGCAAAATTGAGAAATTTCTGAGCCAGATCTTCTTACATTTCTAAACATATTGCAATAATCAATTCAAGCAATTCAAATCCAACAAACTCAGTGAAGAAACTCTCAAACTCCCCAAATTTCTGTAGTTCAGAATGAGAACTAGCTGATTCTATCTGTAAATAGCATGACTCAAGGCAACATAAGTCAGTTATTGTAAATAGAACAGAAGTATCATCTTCATCAGATTTTCAACTACTTACTCTGAACTTACGGTAGACAATTCAAGATGCATTTTGTCCAGTAAGACAGAGATTCTGAATTTATATGATTTCTTTGCAATACATTATTGTTTTAAAAGACCTGTTCTCTTTACAATAACTGAGTGCTCCATGGGATGCAGGTTTGTGTTTGAGAACTTTGGGGTTATTTTCTATTTATTTGCCTTAATTATGGATTACATTTGTAATGATGTTGATGGGTTTTTTTGTTTGTTTTTTTTTTACGCTAAACTTGAAGGCTTTTGCTTGGTGGTCAGACTTAATGGTAGAGCATGCGGAAACCTTCCTGTCACTGTTTGCTGTGGATATGGATGCTGCATTGGAGGTTCAACCCCAAGACTCTTGGGACAGCTTTCCACTGTTCCAGCTCCTAAATGATTTTCTACGTACTGACTGTATGTATTGCCTTCTGGCTTTTATTGTTCTAGTGGGAAAAATACATGCTGAGTTTGTTGTGGTGTATGATTCATATCCATACAGAAGGAAATATGGTGGCAGAGAGGCCAGTACTTCAAAATAAATGATCATTTTATAATTCATGCATAACGTTGTATGCTTGCCATTGTAAACATGGAAACCTATAAAAATATAGTTCATGGCATTCACTAATTTCTTCTATATTTTTATGGGGATTTTCGTTTTTGCTTTCTTTTTCTATGATGATGCACAATAGTTTAATTTTGCCATTAAGAACCATGAGGCTAATAATCAAAACATATTGACACCTAACGTCAAGAGTTAGATACCTACATTTTTAAATGTAAAGTTTTCAAGCCCTTAGTGCCTAAATTTATGCACCTTAAACCACAAGGTCCATTAATTAAGACCCCTAAAAAGTGGGCGGGGATGGGAAGAAAGCAGAGGAATTAATTTATGCACTTAGCTCTGAGCCCCCTTAATTTAGGTCAGCCTAATACTGGTATTTACTTTAGGCACCTCAAATTAAGGCGCTTAATGTTACATTTAAGCATATATAACTCCAGTTCTCGAAAACAGGCCAGGTTATTCAGATATCCGTAATGAATATGCATGAGATAGATTAGCATGCACACCTTCCATTGTATGCAAATCTATCTCATGCATACAATGAAAGCAGTGCATTGTATTTCATTTGTGTATATTCTGAAAATCAAGCCTATTTTGAATCTCGAGGACTGGCGTTGGCCACCCCGATCTATAATTATATTTAGACACCTATATAGGCACCTTAATTAAGCTTCTATTTAAGGTGCCTTAAATCAGGGGCTGAACCCTCTTTTGAAATTTGGACTCTTTTGCAATAGCTTTCAATTCTCAAGCAGCAGAGTATGGGCCCTGTTTCCTAAGCATTTTTCCCATAGACATAAAATGGAAGAACATCTTTCACAAATATGCCCTAAGTCAGAAGAACAGCCTTGTATGCATTTTTAGCTAGAATGTTGAACTGCTGCCCCTGCTCTTCAGGTGGATGGAACTGTACTCACAAAACTTCCACAGTGGCAGTGTTTCACAGTTCTAGGAAGTTTCAGGCCTAGCTCATGTTTATCTGCTGTAGGTGGGATATACATTTGAGTCCAATGTTCTTATAATGCTCTAGGTATCGCACCACTTTTGAACTAAGATTCCTAAAAGAAACCTTATTTATGCCCTCCACCACCCCACTCCAACCCCCAACTCTTGTATATAACAAATTTGTTGTTGGATACCTAAACCAAAGGTAAGAAAGAATATCTACATGGAAAAATGCCAGAGGGCTATAAGCCATAGCTGTATGATACTTTAGTTTCAGTCATTTCATTTTACGTTATCTTTGACAAGACAAAGGGAATTTGAAGGTACTTAGATCCAGAAGAAGTGGGAGAACAGAAAACATAAGTTGAAAAAAAGAATAGGATCGACAACAGACTAGTGCACAGCACCATTGTGCCTTATAAGGCAAATTCTCCACAGAAGAGCTATTTTGGCTGGTTTTTGTTACTAACAGCTCTGTAGATTGTCTGAACAAGTATTTTCAGACTAGTGTTGACAAGTGGAAATAAACTCAAGGCCCTGAGAGCAAGCATAGAAAATTCAAACCGTCCAAATTGTAGAGGCCTGTGAAAGGTACTGACATTTAAAGTGTTGGATTCAGTCATGGAGGAGTCTCTGTCCCCCCCAGCAACTCCATCTGCTAGACTGAAAGGAGACAGGAGGACTCTGGGTAATATTTGCTGCCTAGAGAAGTCAGCCATCTGTTGATCTAAAGATAATTTACTGCCTTTTGCCTGCTGTCTTGGAGGTACAATACGCCAATTATTTAAAAGTGCTTGGTTTTTTTTTTTCCATCAGATGTGTCTACTTTCAAATTATTTTTTAATTATTCATTTGCAGTATAATATTGCAAAATAAATATAGCTTGGTTACAACAAAACATGTCCATGCTTATTCTTTTTTAGAATTGTTAACTTAATGTCCATGACTTTTTGACATTTTTTTTGTCATGACTAATCCACGGTTTTGCCCATACTTTCCATGACAAAATTACAGGTCCTCTCATTCCTCAATTGTTTTATGGTAAGCATTTGAAATCATAGATGAGTTGTGGAGAAAGTAAAACTAATGCTGTTTAAAATGTCCTTCCAACTCAAAAACTGAAATATTTTCTTGTGTACATGCAGCTTGGATTTTTATTTTATATAATACATGGATTAAATTCTGTACATTTTATCCAATTTATCCTTTTCCAACATGCAAACTCTGTATGGGAAATACACATTAACTGTCAAGATTTGAATCAGACTCCTCAAGCTGAACAGTGAAAATTATGGAATTAATGGAACTCTGAAATATCTTTCAAAATCACTGATATTTCATGAATGATACATTAAGGAATACATTTCCAAAGGGATTCCATGCATAAAAATAGCATATATGCATGAAAATAGCATATACTTACGTATATGCTATTTTATAAATCTTGAGAGTATGCATGCCATATATTGGTTTCGTGCATACATTTTATGGGGGGAAAGGAAGTGGTCGGGGGGGGGGGGGGGGGTGTCCGAGCACGGTTCATAAGTTGCTATTTTGTAAGAGAGATATATTGTATGCATTACCAAACTTGTTCATATACTTTTACACCATCTAATTGTCTTGCACAAGTGAAATCCAACTTGTCTGTTGCCTGCAGTTTTTAGGTGGGAGGTCTGGGAGAACTGGAGGGGATTTAGGGTGAAGTGCTGGAGGATCTAGAAGAACTAGAGAAGGACTGAATGAACTGGTGGAGGTACCAGCAAATTGGTGATTCCAAGTTCTCTTACCTACTTTATAAAATACCTGCCTCCATGTTTAATTCTGGGTGTTTATTCATGCAGTGTAACAGTTATTTTGCACATAAAATATACATGCGTATGTTTATAAAATGGGTGGAGAAAGTATGCATGTACTTTCAGAACAGAAATACATATTATTTTATAAACTGTGCAACGCTGACTGTACCTTTTATAAAATACTAGCATTAATCTTTGTGCATGCACTTCCACGGGGTGTACCGGGGATAGGATTGAAAGTTGAACTCCCTAAATTGATGTGGGGGAGAGAGGATGTTTGATCATATTTCATGGCACACTTAATCCTTGTCTTTCCTGCTAACAGAGCAAACGTGTGCTAAATGGAGTGATGGTTGTATTGATGTCTATACCTAGCCATGGGAAATTAAGAACCTACTCATTTTACATAGATTAACATTCAGTTTTTCAAACAGTAATGGATTTTATGAAATGTGCAGTCATTTTGTGTCATTTTTGAAACAACACTTTGTTTCTGTTGTTTGCATTTGCTGTTTGCAAATTGTACACACATTAAATAAAAACAGAATAAAAACAAAACAGTCAAAATAAAAAGGAAACAAAATGAACATTTTTTGCTTGCACAAACCTAATAGCTTTTGGTCACCATGGACTGAAGTCAATTTGAACTATGACCTAATGGTGAGAAGCAGGGTAAGCAATTTCCAGTCCCCGTGGACACCAGTCCCCTTGGGTTTTCAGGCTATGCCTAATGAATATGCATGAAATATGGTACCTATGGAAATCTCTCTCATGCATATTCATTAGGGATATCCTGAAGACCCGAGTAAATTGGTATCCACAGGGGACTGGTGATAACCTACCCCTGGTGTGAGGCATCTTTCTGTGAATGCACAAAGCCACCCAGTCCCCAGTGTAAACTTGAGCTGTAATCTTGGGGATTTATTTGTGAGTCAGCCTACTCTAGATTCATATTGCCAGGTGGCATTTTCTTTTGTATATTCAGGACATTTACCAGGTCCCACATCTGCAATATGGTCTATTACAATGGCTATTGGTATAATTAAATACATACTAACAGTTTTAATATAAAGTCAGATATTGTTAATGTTGCTATATTTGTACCTGAGTACTTGCCAATTATTATGTAAACTGAACAAAGCAACAACATTTAATGTGAATTTCCCCTGAACAGAGAGATGTTTAATTATCTAGTGTGAAATGTTCACTGAATTTACAAAATTCTTTCTGTGTTATGGGAACTTAACACTTTTAAAACTTCATAAATATTTTCTTTTACAAAGATTTGTCAGAGGTTCATGAATAGTTCATCAAACTAAATCTGTCATCATAAGATCCTACTTTAACAATGCAAGTTTACTTTTAATTGGTTATGCCCTGAAATCTGTCTGCCTATACGATTTGCTAATGTCACTCTGCGTTGCAGCTTGCCAGTATTTGTATACTGTTCTTCAGACATAATTAACAAATAATAATTAACATAATTCCTTACTATATTTATAAATTATCTATTCTAGATAACATGTGCAATGGAAAATTCCACAAACATCTACAAGACCTGTTTGCTCCACTTGTTGTCAGATATGTCGACCTGATGGAGTCCTCAATTGCACAATCAATTCACAGGGGCTTTGAGCGGGAATCATGGGAGCCAGTAAAGTAAGAGAATCTCCTTTGCTACAATCGGAGTTTGGTTGCAGATGGACGGAGACTCATGCAGAGATGGAATAGTAATACTAGAATGAAAATTCAACAAACATGTTAAAATATTAATTCACATTAAATGCATAACGGCAGATCTCTTAAGGTTTTTAAGAAGAAAAGAATAAGTATGCCTTGTGTTTACATATATTTATGTCAGCCCTTAATGTTATGGTTATGGGAAGCTAAGACTAAATACTCTGTTCCATTTAGTGCTTTATCTGTATCATTATAGTATACTTTGCTTTAAGCATTTTCCACTGTCGCTTCATATGCAAAAGCCTTCATTTAAAAAAAAATCATTAAGATTATTTTACCATGTGTATTTTAGTATAATACTTGGGGTGTATCATATTTGTGTTTAGGAATTTGGTTTATTGTAACCCTCCTGTACCATGAAGAGTGCATATACACAGCCAATTCAGCATTGTGTTTGCTTAAAGCAGCTTTAATTCTGCAACATTTTGAAGTCATGTAAATGGAGAAATAACTGGAGATATTCATCCTGTGGGGCGGCCATGATTCCATGCTGCTACAATTATTTGGATTACCTGGGGAGGAGAAGGGGGGGGGGTGGTATTCAAATCTGTCCTGTGAAAATGTACTGTTGTGCATGATTTTTATTTTGCACTTTGAGTTTCGCAGAAAGTAGGTCTTGATCCATAGGAAATGCAGCTGAGATGTGAGTGTTAGTGAAATGTATGTGTGGTCATCTCTTTCATGAAAAGGTTCTGTTAGTGGAACACAATCAGCCCAATCTTGTACTTTCCAAAGATCATTTTCACTTTTCACACTTAAGCTTTAACACACTACAGTGTGGTTAAGAACATAAGACATGCCATGGAGGGTCAGTCCAAATCCCACTGAGGCCAGCATCCTGTCTCCGGCAGTCTGGGTCACAAGTACCCAGCAGATGCCCAATAATTGATCTGTTTTTTGTATCTCACTCCTAGGGATAACAACTGTTTTTGGACTTTTCCTTCAGGGACTTATCCAATCCTCTTTTGAACCCCACTTTCAGGGTTATTTTCTAAAGACTTATCGCACGCGATATGGCCTTATCGCGTGCAATAAGCCTCTATCGCACGCGAAAAGGCCCTTTTCGCGTGCAATAGCATGCAAAATCGATTTGGGGCTGCGAGGGGAGGAGTAGGGATGGCGAAGGGGCGGACTCAGTGGTGTCTTTGCTGGCAGCGATAAGGTTAGTAACGTTATCGTCGCCAGTAGCGCACCGAATAGCGCCACCGTTCACGGTGGCGCTATTCGGTGTGAAAGCTGCAGCAAAGACACCACGGTGGTGCGAAGGCTGCGGGCTTTCACTCCCCGTTTTCACTGGATTCATCATTCAGCGATGAATGATGAATCCAGGCCTATGTTAGCTGCCTTGATCATATCTTCTGACCACAGATTCTATAGCATTTTTTGTGTGCTGAGTGAAAAAAATACTTCCTACAATTTGTTTTAAATCTGATAATTGCTAGTTTCATGGAGTGTCCCCCAGTCCTAGTGTTATTTGAAAGGGTAATAACCCACCAATTCATGATTTTATAAATTTCAATCATATCCCCTCTCAGTTGTTTCTTTTCCAAGCTAAAGAGCCCTAATCTGTTCAGCCTTTCTCCCTAAGGGATTTTTCCATCCTCCTTATGATTATAGCTCCCTTCTCTGTACCTTTTCTATGTCTGCTATGACTTTTTTTGAGATAGGGCAACCAGAACTGCACACAGTACTCAAGGTGCAGTTGCACCATAGATCTATACAAAGGCATTATGATATTCTCAGTTTTGTTTTCTATTCTTTTCCAAATAATTTCTAATATTCTATTTCTCTTTTTGACCTCCACTGCACACTGAGCCAAAGATTTCAAGGCATTGTTCACAAGGACTCTGAGGTCCTTTTCCTAGGTGGTGACTCCTAACACTGAACCTAACATTGTTTACCTGTAGTTGGGAATATTTTTCACTATCTGCATAGCTATGCAATTGTCCACAATAAATCACATCTGCCAGTTGGATATCCAGTCTCCTATTCTCACAAGATCTTTCTGCAGTTCCTCACTATCTTCTGCTGTTATAATGACTTGAAACAATTTTGAATCATCTGCAAATTTGGTCACTTCACTTTTTGTTCCTTTCTCCAGATCATTTATGAATATGCTAAATAGCACAAGTCTCAGTACAGACTCCGTGTGCATTCTACTAATGATCTTTCTTCAGTAAGAAAACTGATCATTTAGTCCTATACTTTGTTTCCTGTCTTTTAACCAGTTACCAACCCCAATAGGACACTGCCTCCAATCCCTTGACCTCCCAGTTTCCTGAGAAGTCTTTCATGAGGGAATTTGTCAAATGCCTTCTTAAAATACAAACACACTGTATCAACCGGCTCATCTTTATCCACATGTTTATTACACCTTCAAAAAAATCTGGAAAATTGGTAAGGGAAGACACCCCTATACAAAAGCCTTGTTGACTCTCCCCCATTAAACCATGTCTGTCTATGTGGTCAGTAATTTTGTTTTTAAGAATAGCTTCTATCATTTTGCCTGGCACAGACATCAGGCTCACTGATCTACGGTTTTACGGATTAACTCGTGCCCTATTTAAAACTGGTGTCTCGTTGACACCCTGTAGACTTCTGGTACCTTGACTGTTTTTATTGATAGGTTGCAGATCACCAGAAACAGGTCTACAATTTCATGTTTGAGGTCCTTCAGAGCTATGGGGTAAATACCATCCAGTCCCTGTGATTTGCTATTCTTTAGTCTGTCAATCTGATTTATTACATTCTCTAGTTTCACAGTAATTTCATTTAATAGCTCAAAGTCATTACCATTAAAAAATGTTTCTGATATGGATATTAGTCCCCCAATGTCCTTGCTCTCCCTGAGTACCCTCTTTTAACCATTGGTTAAAGTTGGACTTTAAGATGTTCAGGTATTTGGTGGAAATGTAAAAAAATGATAGTCATGCAAACAATAATGTGAATTAAAATCCAAGATCCCAGTCAAATCTTTGTCTGGCCCACGTATCATCTGCAGCAATTTGTGTGCTGGAAAGGTTTGAATTAAAATCAGATTTAGCTAATCCTGTCAGTCCACTGGAGCTTTTACAACATCTAACACCTCTCTATGTGGAAACCATACAGCTCAGAATTAGGTCTATCCAGCAACTTTCACATTATTTTATTTGAACCAAACAAAATCTTACATCATAGTCAGAAACCAGTGAGAGAAAAAGCAGTAACATAGACACTGCTGTCATCTCTTTGTGGGTTTCATATTTTACTTTTTATTATTCTTATTTTCTAGTCATACAGGCATAGACATCATTAGCCAATACAGTCATTAACAACACAAACTAACATCTGATGTAGCCAGAGGAACAAGGTGTCAAGATATAAAAATAAAGAAGAAAGGCAACTCAGGAAAAACTAATACAGATTTTAACCTGTAAAGAAAAATATTCCCACATCTTCCAAAAATAGAACTGTACTTATGACTGTCTTCGTTTAGAGAGAATAAAGGTTCTCCATAGGCTATCTCAAAAAGTTCAGTGCACCAATACCCAGTATCCAGGGAGGTTTTCCAATCTTTAGCAACTGTAAATCTTGCTGCCATCAGCTTTTGAGAAATTAATTTCTTTGATGTAATATCCCAACAAACCCATTTGCACAGTGAGGAGGTCAATTGAAGAGCCCACTCCATACCTGAAGGACAGGACCCTAGGGACAAGTCCACCATTTGTGTATATGCATCTCTCACCCACAACTGCTCTAACAAAGGGGGCTAGAATAGTGACTGACTATGGAAAAATAAGTGGAGAATCTATATGTTCGATGAAGTAGAACATTAGATCTGACTGTCTATGGCAAATTGAAATCCTGTGAGTTTCTTTTTATATTCCTTCCCAATCAAACATTTCTGAATATAAAACTCCTTTAAACACTTCAGAGCAGGATCTCTTTACCTTCATCACTAGTAAGCTCAATCATCCTCAAATATATTACTTTCCTGGTACCATTACTCCTAGGAAGCATGTGTTATACAATATCCAGATTTCAGGTATATTAATCCCCAAGTCTCAGATGTCCTAAAGCAGTGGTTCTCAACAGGTGTGTCGGGACACATTAGTGTGTCGCAAGGTCACGGACATTGTGTCACAGACCCAGCAGAATGCTGCTCTTTCCTCATCAGTCTGGACAGTAGGGGTGTGCATTCGTTTTGAACGCATATGTAAAACGCAACTTATATTTTTAAAAGAGAAAAAAAAGGTTTGAGGAGAAACGCATCGCGAGTTCCAACGTATTCAACATAGCTATGTTGAACGTATTCAACATAGCTATGTTGAATACGTTGAACCTAAATAAACACTTAAACCCCCCACCCTCCTGACCCCCCCAAGACTTACCAAAACTCCCTGGTGGTCCAGCGGGGAGTCAGGAAGCCATCCCTGTATTCCTTTGCGAGGAGCACGTGACATCGGCGTCACGTCGGAGTGACGCGGACGTCATGTGCTCCTCTGCGCCTCTGCTCCCGGAACTTTTGGCCAGCTTGGGGGGGTCAGGAGGCCCCCCCAAGCTCACGAAAAGTTCCGGTTGGGTCCAGCGGGGGTCTGGGAGCGGAGGCGCAGAGGAGCACGTGACGTCGGCGTCACGTCGGAGTGACGCGGACGTCACGTGCTCCTCAGGAGGCCCCCCCCCAAGCTGGCCAAAAGTTCCGGTTGGGTCCAACGGGGGTCCGGGAGCGACCTCCTGCCACATGACCTACCTGTCACGTGGTAGGAGTACAAGATGGTGCCGGTGACCATGTGACAGGGGCTGACCAATGGCACGGCAGCCCCTGTGACACAGGCTATCGGCGCCATGAGGAAATCGCAGACGAGTGCAGGGATGGCTTTCTAACTCCCCGCTGAACCACCAGGGAGTTTTGGTAAGTCTTGGGGGGGGGGATTAAGGAGGGTGAGGGGTTTAAATTTTTATTTAGGGAACAAGTGGAGATCGATGTTTGTGAATGTTGCAAGACGGAGCAGTATAAGAGATCACATCGTGATCTATACGATCATCTTTCATTTATTATGATTGATGAACTCAAGAAGATTGATTTAAGCCCCTGAGGCAGCCGTTTTGTGACGGCGAAACTCGGCCAGAGTCGGGCTACCCTTGTGTCTCCACTTCAATAAAGGATTAATTTTAGACTACAGGCATCTATTCTTTTCTTTTCATCCATCCCTACTGGATAGACATTGGCTGATTTCTCTTTTATTGGGTATGAGAGGAAGCTGCTCTTGCTTCCTTCCTGCCTTCTCATCTTCCTGGCCCAATGGGAGGTTATTCCCTTCTCTTTCACCCAGATTAGAGCAAGATGTCACCAACTCCTGTTCATATGGGCCTGGCAAGACACCAACTTTATCTTCCTCTGCCTGGTCTGGCTGTGAAGCTGTTGATGATCTGGCCATGAAAGCAGGAGCATGATCTGGCCATGAAAGCAGGAGCATGAGGACGAGAGGTGCATGCTCTATAAATCCACTGCTGATTTCCACTGCTGCTGCCTCTTCTTCCTCTCTTCAGTGCTTCTTGCTCTCATCTGCTGCTGGTAAAGCAGGAGGGAGACTCTAGGCTTATGCTGGCTGGGAACCAGGAGGAGGGGGAAATGTGCTGGGCAGGAAGGCCTTGGGAGATAGGAGGTCAGAAGTCTACTGAGTAGGAAAGGGAGGTTGGGGTTGCTGGGTAAGGAGAGATGGAGGAAAGAGGGACTGGGGGCTGCTGGGCAGGGAGGAGAGATGGAAGTGGAAGCAAAGATGGAAGTGTGGGGGCTGCTAGGTTGGGGGAGAAGGGAGGTCAGGGGATGCTGAGCAGGAAGGGGTGGGAAAGAGGTGGTCAGAGGTATGCTGGGTAGGGAAGGAGAGAGGGAAGGGCAGGGAGAGTTGAGCAGGGGAGAGAGGAGGCACATGAAAGAGGATGCAGAGGTGGGGGGTGTCAGAAATGTTGGACAGGGATATGAGCAAGTGAAGGGATGATTATTTGGGAGAAGTGAGGGGTCATGAGGTCATGGAGGGGAGTGATGGGGTACAAGAGCCATAGGGGCGGATTTTCAGAGCCCTGCTCGCCTAAATCCGCCCAAAACCGGGCGGATTTAGGCGAGCAGGGCCCTGCGCGCCGGTGAGCCTATTTTACATAGGCCTACCGGCGCGCGCAGAGCCCCGGGACTCGCGTAAGTCCCGGGGTTCTCCGAGGGGGGCGTGTCGGGGGGCGGGCCCGGTCGTCGCGGCGTTTCGGGGGCGTGTCGGCAGCGTTTTGGGGGCGGGTACGGGGGCATGGCTATGGCCCGGGGCGGTACGGGGGCGTGGCCGCGCCCTCCGTACCCGCCCCCAGGTCGCGGCCCGGCGCGCAGGAGGCCCGCTCGCGCGCGGGGATTTACTTCTCCCTCCGGGAGGCGTAAATCCCCGGAGAAAGGTAAGGGGGGGGGGGTGTAGACGGGGCGGGGGGGGGGGGTTAGGTAGAGGAAGGGAGGGGAAGGTGAGGGGAGGGCGTTAGAGGATTCCCTCCAAGGCCGCTCCGATTTCGGAGCGGCCTTGGAGGGAACGGGGGTAGGCTGCGCGGCTCGGCGCGCGCCGGCTATACAAAATCGATAGCCTTGCGCGCGCCGATCCAGGTTTTTAGCAGATACGCGCGGCTCCGCGCATATCTACTAAAATCCAGCGTACTTTTGTTTGCGCCTGGAGCGCAAACAAAAGTAGGCCTATTCGCGGAGTCTGAAAATCCGCCCCATAATATGCCAGTTTTGAGAGTATGCATTTCTTCTTTCTTTGAACTTTGCTTAGTGTAGGAGGAAATATATTTCCGTTTCTAGTTCTCCAGTTTTGCGCTGCATGCAGAAGATCTTCTGGTTTACATTCCAGTTTTTGTTTCTGCATTTGTAATTTGTGGTATTTTATTCTATATTAGGTGAAGTAGGTCTGTCATATTCTGTGTGGGTGTGACTGAGATGAGATACTTTATTAGCAAATAGGGATTTGTATTGGTCTTATTTGTTGTATTTTCTCAATATGATATTGCACTGGTGGTGAACTGCTGCCTTTTCATGGGTAGGGCTATTGCTGTTTCATTTCTTTAAGTTAATGCTGCTGCGGTATGGCAGGTTTGATAGACATGTATACAGTGGGGTTTGTTTGTTTTTTTCCAGGTTCTGTATTATTTTACAATGCACCTGGTAGTAGAGGGAGTTTGTGATCCTGTTATTGAGATGAAACCAGAATCAGAAATCAGAATATCTTTTTTGTATGGTGAGTTGTACAGGGAAATGTCTTAGTTCTGCTCTGTACTCATTGTTAGCAAGCGGGATGCAGAGTATATGTTTTCCTACCGTGTAGACTGATGGACTCAGGACCAGAATGTTTATGCTCCCCTGCCAGCAGATGAAGAAGGAGCAAGCTGACGTCACAGTATATATAACCCTGTAGTGACCCCAGCCTTCTAGTATTCTCCATCTCCAGCACATGGTGGACATACATCTCCCTATGGGGATTGCTTTGAGCTTTATGAAAGGAGAAATTTGAAATTCTAAATTCAGGAAAAGAAAGCCCCACTCTCCTGCGGTGATACCTAATGGTCCCTCCCCCAGTTGAGAATTCCTGAGGTGATTTCCGTGGTCCCTCAGAGGTGTGCTTTAGTCTGGTAGCTGGGTTTCCTGGCATGGACTTAGCTGCTAGTTCATCTGAAAGGCAGCAGGTGCAGGAGGCAGAGCGCAGCGGTGACTGCAGATGCCCTCTCCCCCTGCAGCCGGAGACCATTTCTGTACTCAGCTGGTAAGCGCTGAGCTCAGGTAAGGTTTAAAAAAAAAAGAGAATGTTTTACCTGAATCAGAGACAGAAGGGTTTCAGGACTTCCTCTGGTCTCCGTTTGCGGCGCGCCGTGCCAACATTCACTCCCACTCTCGTTGGGGTTGGGGAACTGGGCAGCCTGGTGGGTTGAGTGGCACCTGGTGGGCTAAGCCCCGCACTTAGGCTTTCTTCTTGTACGTGTGTGGTAGACTGCAGAGGCCATTTTTTCGTGCTCTTGTGTGTGTTCTGCTGCCCTCTATAGGCCATCGGTGTATGCAGCGTATCGGCTCTACACACACGTTGTGTGCTCAGCTTTTGGGCATGCTTTTTACATGCACAAACGATTTTGCACACTTAACTTGGCACACATGTTGTGCGTGCATCTTGTCCCATTTTCTTCTAGGTGCTTATTTTTTGGGCGCCTTTCATTTTTGAGCGCAAGCTGTTCCGACTCACATTTACCTCAGTGATGGCGCGAGTAAGCAAGAAGCCTAAGTGTCTTCCTATTTGTGTTGCCTGTCATATTAGGGCTTCTCAGCCTGACCTGGCTTCTAACCTGTGTCAGCACTGCTTAGACGCTCAAGGAGAGTTGTCTTCCTCAGATTTTGCTAAGCCTGGCTCTTCCCATTCTGATGATGGGTTGGTCATGGCCTTGACTTGGGGGGACGCCAGATCTTGGTTCTCCCTTGACTAGCTCTTCCGCTGGTGAGGGAGTTCTGTGGGACCAGCTCCAGTTCCTTCTGGGCTTGATCTGGAGCCTGCTGCTTTTTCTTGGGTGGAATTTTTTCAAGGCTTACAAGCCTTTCTTCAGGTGCAGCCCTCCGCTTCCCCCATTTCTGTATAGTCAGACCCTCAGCTGGTGGCTCCTCCCTCTTCCAGTTCTAAGCGTAAGTGGCAGGGCTCGCCTTGGCTCCCTGCAGGTGTTCCTGACAGGAATCTGGATGGCACTGATGATGACATTGATCCTGATTCCCTGGAAGACGGGCAAATTCCTCCAGGGCTGGAACCGTATCGAACCATGTTTGGTTCTTTCATAGAGATGAACTGCTGGCCCTGATTTCTCAGACCTTGAAATAGCAGGGTGTTCCTGATTCGGATGCTATGTTAGAGCTGAGGAAGAATCCCATTTTGATTTCCTTATGTAAAGCCTCTTGTTTTTTCCCAGTGATGGATGCCATCCAGGAATTGATTGATCTGGAATAGGATGCCCCAGAGGCAAATTTTAAAGGAGGTCGGATCCAGCTGTGAGAGAGCGTTTGCGTATTCCCAAAGTGGATGCTCTGGTATGTGCCGTGTCTAAGCAGACAACTCTCCCCATAGAGAGAGAAGCGGCTTTGAAGGATGTACTTGATAGAAGGATTGAAGCTATTCTTAAGCAAGCCTTTGAGGCAGTAGCGATGAATATACAGATTGCCTCCTGTTGCGCCCTCTCTCAGGAGGTTGATGAGTCTGGAGGGAATTCCAGAGTGGTTATGGAGCCTGCTGCTGCCTTTTTAGCAGACACAGACTGTGATTTGGTCCGGACCTCGGCCAGAGGAATGGCTTCGGTGATAGAGGCCAGGCGTTAACTCTGGTTGCGAAATTGATCAGCTGATACAGCTTCCAAAGCCATTCTTACCAAGATGCCCTTTAAAGGCTCTCTCTCTTGTTTGGGAGCGAGTTGGAGAAATTGACTAGTAAGTGGGGTGAGTCTTCAGTGCCTCAGTTGCTGGAGAATAAGAAACAGTTACAGCACCCCTTTGGTATGAGGGGTCATTCTGAGGTTCCAGATGTTTTTGTTCCTACAGAGGGAAGACTTTTCAGCGGACTTGGCCTTTCAGAAAGTCTCAGTCCTTTCATCCTCGGCAGCCCAAGAAAGGAGCAGGTTCAGGTGGTAGACCTTCCCAAGCTTCCCAGTGAATGTTTGCTGACCCACCTTCCGGAAGAGGAAATAGGGTGACATTTCTTTCTCTTTTATCAGAGGTTGGTCGAGATCATGTTGAACCAATGGGTCCTGGAGGTGATACGTGAAGGATGTGCATTGGAATTTTGCAGTATTCCTCAGGACATGTTAATGGTGTCCCCTTGCCACTCCCCGCAGAAGAAGCAGGCAGAGTTGTTCACACTTCAAAGGCTCCTCAGACTGAGGACTGTGGTTCCGGTGCCCAAGCCTCAAAATAGTATGGGGTGATATTCCATTTATTTTGCTGTACCCAAAAAGGAGGGCTTCTTTCGTCCCATCTTGGATTTCAAGAAGGTCAATCGTCGCTTGAAAGTGTAATAATGGTGGTGCAGTCAAGAGAATTTCTGACCTCCTTGGATCTGTCAGAGGCTTACCTTCATATTCCCATCTGATTGGAACACCAATGCTTTCTACGCTTTGCAGTGTTGGCATGCCATTATCAGTTTATGGTGCTGCCTTTTGGTCTAGCTACTGCTCCCAGAACATTTTCCAAGATTATGGTGGTAGTAGCAGCAGCCTTGTGAAAAGAAGGAATCCTGGTGCACCCGTATTTGGACGACTGGCTGATTTGAGCCGAGACTCAGGAAGAGAGCTACCTGGTAACATGCAGGAGCTTGGTTGGGTGGTGAACCTGACCAAGAGCAATCTTCAACCATCCCAGTCATTGCAGTAGCTGGGGTTCCAGATCGACATGGGACAGGACAGATTTTTCCTATCGGAAGTTCAGATCCAGAGATGTCTCAAGTGCGTCAGTTGAGGTACACCATATGCTTGATGGTGTAGTCCTACGTACAGGTACTCAGCTTGATGGCAGCTACCCTGGAAGTGGTGCCATGGGCAAGAATGCATATGCGTCCTCTTCAGCACTCTCTGCTATCAAATTGGAACCTGCAGTCTCAGGATTGTGTGGTTTGGCTCTACTTGCCGATGGAAATCTGCTACTGCCTCCAGTGGTGGTTGCAGGAGAATCATCTGAGAAAGGGAGTTCCCTTGTCCTCTCTGGCCTGGTTGGTGCTCACAACAGATGCAAGTCTCCACAGTTGGGGTGCTCACTGTCTGGAGTTAATGTCCCAGGGGTGCTGGAATGCCAAAGAGTCCCGCTGGAGCATCAATCACCTGGAGGCTCAGGTGGTATGGCTGGCATGCTTGCAGTTCAGCCACAGGCTGCAGAATCA
Source organism: Rhinatrema bivittatum (assembly GCF_901001135.1). Classification (NCBI taxonomy): domain Eukaryota; kingdom Metazoa; phylum Chordata; class Amphibia; order Gymnophiona; family Rhinatrematidae; genus Rhinatrema; species Rhinatrema bivittatum. The sequence continues at coordinate 391,790,340 of NC_042618.1, read as the reverse complement.
AGTGGTTCACATGATGTCGGACAACACAACAGCGGTGGCTTATATCAGTCACCAGGGAGGAACCAAGAGCCAGCAAGTGTCACAGGAAATAGACCAGTGCTAGAATGGGTAGAAGTTCATCTGCAGATAATCTCTGCCTCTCACATTACAGGAAAAGACAATGTAAGAGTGGACTTTCTTAGCAGGGAGAGTGGGTGTTGTCAGCTGAGGCATTTCATCTGATTGTGGATTGCTGGGGCCTTCCATTCCTAGACCTGCTGGCAACTTCTCGAAATGTGAAGGTTCCTTGCTTCTACAGTTGCAGGAGAGATCAGTGGTCCCTGGGAATAGACGCTCTCGTACAGGTCTGGCTGGAAAACAGATTGCTTTATGCCTTTCCTCTGTGGCCCTTGCTGAGCAGGATAATTCGCAAGATTCAAGGCCACATGGTGCTAGTACTCCTAGTAGTACCAGATTAGCCCAGGCATCCATGGTATGCAGATTTGCGACAACTCCTGTGGAGGCCTTCTTTCATCTTCTGCCACATATGGATCTGCTTCAGCAGGGACTGGTTCTTCACGAGGATCCAACTCGATTCTGTCTTACAGTTTGGCCCTTGAGAGGACTCACCAGTTAAAGTGTGTTTATTCCTCTGCTGTGATTGCCATTTTAGTCTGTGCTTGCAAGTTCTCCACTTCCTTGGCTTATGTGCGGGTTTGGAGACTTTTTGAGGCCTGGTATGAGGAGTTAAAGATCCTTCTCATTCAGGATTTTTTGCAGGATGGAGATCCCTCTCATTCTGGACTTTTTGCAGGATGGCTTGATTAAAGGCTTGGCCCTTAATTCCTTGAAGGTGCAGGTTGCGACTTTTGCCTATTTCAGAGGCCTGGTGAATGGTGTTTCCTTGTTGTCTCATCCTGATGTTGCCTGTTTTTTGAAGGGAGTGAAGCACCTTAGGCCTCCCTTGAGGTTACTGGTTCCATTGTGGAGTCTTAATTTCGTGCTGGACTTTTTGGAGGGCCCTACATTCCAACCACTGCATAGCCTTGCTTACGGTTGTTGACTTTGAAGACTGTGTTCCTGGTGGCTATATGTTCTGCTTGTCAGATTTCTGAGCTGCAGGCCTTGTCTTACCGGGAGCTGTTCCTTCGGGTGACTCCGGGGGCGTTACAGCTACATACTGTTCCATCCTTCTTGCCCAAGGTAGTCTCGGACTTTCATTTGAATCAGTCTATCTCCTTGCCATCCCTGGATGAGGTCAGGGATGCAGAGGAGTTTCGTCTTATCGGCTCCTTGGATGTTAAGCGTCTTGTCGTACAGTGTCTGGAAGTCTCTGAGTCTTTTCGAAAGACAGATGGATCGCAGGACACTCTGGCTTCACGGGCTACCATAGCTCGTTGGATTAAGGAGGTGGTCACGACCATACATGTGGATGCTGGAAAGCTGTTGCCTACTCAGGTTAGGGCTCATTCCACCAGGGTTCAGGCAGTGTCATGGGCAGAGGTTAGTCTGTTGTCTCCCGTCGATATCTGATGAGCTGCGATATGGTCCTCTTTACACACTTTTTATCATCCGGATGTGCAGGCCCAGGAGGATAAAGCCTTTGCACGTGTGGTGTTGACTGGACTGCGGACAGCTTCCCACTCTGTTGGGGATTAGCTTTGGTACATCCCACTGGTCCTGAGTCCATCTGTCTAGTCACTAGGAAATGAAGAAATTACTTACCTGATAATTTTGTTTTCCTTAGTGTAGACAGATGGACTCAGCTTCCCACCCTCGGCTATCGCATGAGTGTGTCAATAGTCCTCCTGTGGAGTTCTGGGTCCCAAGGGATTACTGGTAAGTGTTCATCCAGTCCTTAGCTTGGGGTATCTAGAATCTTATATGAGTTCGATGTTTATGGTTGATTGAGTACAGTTCTGGTTATCTGATTTTAATCATGTTTTTAATCAAGTTTTTTCTAGTCTGTGCACAGTTGAATAATTTTGTGCCATTGTCAAATTTGATCACCTCACTCATTGCTTCCATTTCCAGGTCATTTATAAATATGTTAAAAAAAAACATTGGTCCCAGAACATATCCCTGGGGCACTCCACTATTCACCTTTCTCCATTGGGAAAATTTACCATTTAACCCTATTCTGTTTTCTTTTAACCAGTTTGCAATCCATAATAGGACACTGCCCTCTATCCCATGACTTTTTAATTTCCCTTTATGAGGGACTTTGTCAAGTGCTTTCTGGAAATTCAGTAACACTGGCTCTCCTTTATTCACATGTTTATTTACATCCCCCAAAAATTGTAGCAGATTGGTGAAGCAAGCCTTGGCTAAATCCATGTTGGCTTTGTCCCATTAACCTATGCCTATCTATAATGTACAGCAATTTTGTTCTTTATGATAGTTTCCACCTTTTTGCCTGGCCCAGATGGCAGACTCACTGGACTGTAGTTTCCTGGGTTACTCCTTGATCCATTTATAACAGATCTTTACATGGCTACACTTTGTCAAATATGAAACATTAATATAAGCACATTACAAATCCAAGCCTTAGGCTACATTGGAAACTTTGCTTATGCATTACGCCTGTATTTTCAAAACTGACTAATGAGAGTTCTGCCCAAGAAATTTTTACTGAGTAAATTTTAAAACTGCCTGCAATGGTGCGAAGTCTTTGGGTACATTTTGCCAGCGAACGTTGCACTGATTTTTAAAAGAAAAATACACACGTACTTTCCCTTTGAAAATTATCTCAAAAGAATTACCCACACACATTTACACCTGCTAATTTCTGCAGATAGTGTTTCTGAGAAAAATTATGTGTATACTTTTGAAAATTCAAAAGAGTGTATATAAGTTAAAACTCCCAGCCGTAGTCTCTGAGAAAACTCTCTGCTGTGGGTATGAGTATAATGATCCTATGTGCATACATTTAGCCATTTATAGGGCAGGCAATTTTCAAAATGGCCATTTCCTTTAGTAAAGCACTTTTATCCATGGAAGTGCCTTTGAAAATTACCTTTTTATAGGACTTCATAGGGTAGATTTTCAGAATGTTTTATTAGCTAACTTTGAGAGTCAGTCATTTAAACCTCTGCTTTTAAAAAAATGATCCCTCATGGGCCAGCTAAATTTAACTCCAAAATTCACAAGTTGGCCAAATTTATCCAGTCAAAAAAAGGAAGAGATGGGCTTATAACTTAGGGGCTGATACAATACAGTGCTCTCAGCCGAGTGCAGTCGGACGCAGGATAAAAAGGCGCTGATCCACCCCCTAATGCAGTAGGGGGATTAGCGCCTATTTAACGCGTGTCTGACGCGGAGTGAATGAGATAGCGCTCATCCCATGCAAATGTATGTGAATGATCCTATTTAGGGATGTGAATCGTTTTAGGACGATAATTTTAATATCGTCTTAAACCGTTATGGAACACAATACAATAGAGATTCTAACGATTTATCGTTATAAATCGTTAGAATCGTGAGCCGGCACACTAAAACCCCCTAAAACCCACCCCCGACCCTTTAAATTAAATCCCCCACCCTCCCGAATCCCCCCCAAATGAGTTAAATAACCTGCAGGTCCAGCGGCGGTCCGGAACGGCAGCGGTCCGGAACGGGCTCCTGCTCCTGAATCTTGTTGTCTTCAGCCGGCGCCATTTTCCAAAATGGCTCCGAAAAATGGCGGCGGCCATAGACGAACACGATTGGACGGCAGGAGGTCCTTCCGGACCCCCGCTGGACATTTGGCAAGTCTCGTGGGGGTCAGGAGGCCCCCCACAAGCTGGCCAAAAGTTCCTGGAGGTCCAGCGGGGGTCAGGGAGCGATTTCCCGCCGCGAATCGTTTTCGTACGGAAAATGGCGCCGGCAGGAGATCGACTGCAGGAGGTCGTTCAGCGAGGCGCCGGAACCCTCGCTGTATTTAACTTATCCTCACGACCCTTATCGTCCTCTGAATTGGAAGTACTGTCTAAGGTGGCAGACCTTACGCATCACCTAGATAGGATTATAGACAGTTCTGGGGAGAAGCTGGCTGTCATGGTACATGTGGGCACCAACGACATAGGAAGATGTGGGAGAGAGGTTCTGGAAGCCAAATTTAGGATTTTAGGTAGAAAGCTGAAATCTAGAACCTCCAGGGTGACATTCTCTGAATTGCTTCCTGTTCCTCGTGCAGGTCCCCAGAGGCAGGCAGAGCTCCAGAGTTTTAATGTGGGAATAAGACAATTGTGTAGGGAAGAGGGATTCAGTTTTGTAAGGAGCTAGGAAAACTTTTGGGGAAGGGGGAGACTTTTCCGAAAGGATGGGCTCCACCGCTTTTGCCGGTTATTAAAGATCAAATTGTTTTTTTGCGGATACTCCATCCAGTCCGGATATGTCTTTAGTTCGTATGAGATCTAGATGGGTGCCTCCAGGCCCTTGTGATCCACTCATTGCGGCTTTTGAGCGGTTGGTAGGTCAGGATATGACGGATCTTGTTTCAAGCCGACATTACACTCAGTTTAACCTTTCTAAATCTGAACATCAGGCCGTCTCTTTATTATGTAAAGATTCGTCTATTATTATCAAACCCGCTGATAAGGGCGGAGGCATTGTTATCCAGGATAAAAACCTATATATGTCTGAGGCCTTGAGACAACTTACCGATACCTCCTTTTACCTCCCATTACCCGAGGATCCCACTCCTCGGCTGCTTGAACAAATTAAACAGGTCATTACAGCAGCATTAGACCGTCATACTCTGACCCCTCGTGAGGCCAAATTTCTTATACAAGAGTATCCCATTACACCAGTTTTCTACATGTTGCCTAAAGTACATAAAAGTTTACAGGACCCTCCTGGTCGCCCAATTGTGGCAGGCATTGGTTCGCTTTTAGAACCCTTGTCCCAATTTGTGGACTTATTTCTAAAACCTTTTGTGCCTCACATCCGATCGTATATAAGGGACTCTGCACACTTTATCACTATTTTAGATAATACACCAGTCCCTAGCGAGCCGTTTCTTTTTGTCACCTTAGATATTGTGTCCTTGTACACAAGTATTCCTCAATCTGCCGCTTTACAAGTTATAGAACGAATTTTGGACTCTCGAACTGGCCCACAACGTGTCCCCACCTCCTTGTTAGTCACGTTAGCCACTATGGCGCTTACTGAAAACTTTTTTCGATTTGGTGACACATTTTACCTTCAGATCAAAGGGACCGCAATGGGTTCTACAATGGCCCCGAGTCTGGCCTGCTTATTTGTGGCTGAATTTGAGGATCTATTTGTGTACCAAGGAGAAGGTTTTCGACATGTGCCATTGTGGCTTCGTTATATAGACGACATTTTTTTACTCTGGCTAGGTACAGAAATTCAATTTTTTATGTTCATTGATTGGCTCAATACCTGTGATCCCAATTTACAGTTTAACTTTTGTATACACCAGACTCAGATAGCTTTCTTGGATGTCCTTGTCTCGGTGGACGGTGGCCACTTCTTGACCACCATCCACCGTAAGGAAACTGACAGGAATACCCTCTTGGCTTTCAACAGCTGTCACCCTCGCACACTACGAAGGAACATTCCTACAGGGCAATTTTTCAGGCTTCGTAGACTGTGTACCACCAGGAGCGAGTTTATCAAACAAGCCCAAGTTATGTCCTCTCGATTTATCTCACGTGGGTATCCGAGGTATATTGTCAAGAGAGCAATGAAGCGGGCCTTACATACGAATCGGGATCTTTTATTTTTACCATCATCCCGGGATGACCAGTTAGTTACAAATTGTATTCTGCCTTTTTCAACCCTCAGTCGGCAGATTACAACAATGATCCGTAGACATTGGGATGCTCTATCTTTACATACTTTGTTCCCAGGTCCCTTGAGATTTACCTTTCGTAGAGGTAAAAACCTACGTGATAAATTGATTCATACTGATATCCCCATCTCCAGAAATATGGACAATGCAATTGGCCATTATCCGTGTGGCCGATGCATTGCATGCTCTCACACTTCTCCATCCACGAGCTTTAGTCACCCTGTTTCTAAAAAAATTTTTAAGTTATTGTCGTACTCTGATTGTACCACATCAGGAGTCATTTATGTTATCACCTGTCCCTGCCCGCTGATTTACGTTGGGAAAACCTCTCGCATGGTAAAAACTCGAATTATAGAGCACTGCTCAAATATCCGCCATTCGCGAGAAAAGGAACCCCTCGTGGATCACTGGGTAAAAAAATCACACACGCTTTCAGATCTATCCTACAGTGTTCTTGAGGTTTTTCCACGGCCCCCCCGAGGAGGTAACTATGCAGAACAGCTGGGTCGGGTTGAACAACGCTGGATCTTCACTTTAGACTCAGTATTCCCCAAGGGTCTGAATCGCGATATTGAGTGGTTTTTGTTTACTTAAAGTGGCCTGTTGTGCAGAGTTCTTTATTTTGATCGGATGAGTCCTGCAGCGCTGTAATACAGGAATGGCAACCAATGAACGGGGCCGTGAGCTCCCACGTGGTTTGTCCTCCTGATTTGGCGCGCTTAATCAGCTTTAAATACCTGTCAGCGTTCAAGGGTGTGCGCTCCCTGTCACTTTCAAGGCATTTTGCTGTCAGGTATGTTGGAATGCTTTATATCCTAAGTCTTATACTCATTATTCGGCTATAAGTCCCACGCTGTTGTCCTGATGTATACTTCTGTTTTACAGTTATTGTTAGAACCCCTGTTGGCGCGCCCTCCCGATGCAGCCCGCGGCGAAACACGGGAACCGTGTCGGGGGACGCCATTAACCTACTGCCTGTATGAATCAGAGGAGTTGCCATATTGAAGAATAAAAAGTTGTACTTATACACTTGATTGTGAGTACTGTATCAGGACTTAAATTTCTGCCTGCACCTATGTATCCTGCGATAATTGAAATCTCCCATTATTATTGCACTGCCAAATTGGATAGCTTCCCTGATTTCTCTTAGCATTTCATCAACTGTCTGACCATTTTGTCCAGGTGTACGTTATTACACTCCTATCACTATAATCTTACCTAACACATGTGGGATTTCTACCCACATAGATTCTACTGAGCATTTAGTCTCTTGTATGATCTTTATCCTGTTGGACTCTATACCTTCCGGGACATGAAGTGCCACACCCCCACCAAGTTGATCCTCCCTATCATTGTGATATAATTTGTACCCTGATATAGCACTGTCCCATTGGTTATCCTCTTTCCACCAGGTCTCGGTGATGCCAACTAGGTCAATCTCATCATTTACTGCTATACACACTATCGCATTTTACTTCTTAGACTTCTGGCATTGGCATACAGACATTTTAAAGTGTGTTTTTTGTTTGTATTAACAACCTGCTTTTCAGTTCTTAGGGATAATTTGGAAATCTTTAGCTCAGATGATTTTTTACATATAGGCACATGGACTACGTTTGCTTTTATTGGAACCTCTCTTTTGGGATGTCCTAACTCTCCTGTTTCATTAGTATCCTTCAAGGATACATTTCTCTAAACCATGCACTGCTGAGTAACTGTTGGCTTTCTCCCTTGTTCTAGTTTAAAAGCTGCTCTACTTTTTAAAAGTTAGTGCCAGCAGCATGGTTCCACTCTGGTTAAGGTGGAGCCCATCCTTTCGGAAAAGTCTCCCCCTTCCCCAAAAGTTTTCCTAGCTCCTTACAAAACTGAATCCCTCTTCCCTACACAATTGTCTTATTCCCACATTAAAACTCTGGAGCTCTGCCTGCCTCTGGGGACCTGCACGAGGAACAGGAAGCAATTCAGAGAATGTCACCCTGGAGGTTCTAGATTTCAGCTTTCTACCTAAAATCCTAAATTTGGCTTCCAGAACCTCTCTCCCACATCTTCCTATGTCGTTGGTGCCCACATGTACCATGACAGCCAGCTTCTCCCCAGAACTGTCTATAATCCTATCTAGGTGATGCGTAAGGTCTGCCACCTTCGCACCAGGCAGGCAAGTTACCAGGTGGTCCTCACGTCCACCAGCCACCCTGCTATCTATATTTCTAATAATTGAATCACCAGCTATGATGGCTGGCCTAACCCTTCCCTCCTGGGCAGTAGCCCTGGGAGACTTGTCCTCAGTGTGAGAGGACAATACATCACCTGGAGAGCAGGTCCTTGCTATAGGATCACTTCCTGCTACACCAGGGTGTGGTTCTCCTACTTGGAGACCTTTCTGATCCAAGGCAGCACTGGGGCTTCCAGACTGGATTTGAGACTTGGCTACTGTGGCCTTGAAGTTTTCATCAATGTACCTCTCTGTCTGCCTCAGCTCCTCCAAGTCTGCTACTCTAGCCTCCAGAGATCGGACTCATTCCCTGAGAGCCAGGAGCTCTTTGCACCGAGTTCACACATACAATCTCTCACCAGAGGGTAAAAAAATTATACATGTGACACTCGATGCAAAAGACTGGAAAGCCCCCCCCCCCCCCACCCCCCTCTTGCTGCTGGATTGCTGCCTTTATCTTAATTTTATTGAGTTCCTAGTTAAGTTTAGGATATTAAGGGAGTTGGAATTAGAGTACTTTAAATTTACAGGTGAATTTACCAATTAATCAGTGTCCTACAAGGGAATGATTAAACTTTCAATAAGGGCTGGTACAATCGTATGATTTAGATAAGAGCCTGATTGATTTTTAATGAGAAAGTGTCTCTTGCCTAAAAATCAAGGGTTGAATGGGTGGGAAAGACAGACACTAGAATTAACTATCTCTGGCTTGCTTATTACCTCAGACACACACAAACTCGAAGAATATATCCCACTATTTCACCTTTCTCCAAACTTTTATAAGTCCAAAGATTTCCCAAAGCTATACTTACCAAATCCTCTTTAACCACCATTAAATTGATCTTCACTCAAATAATTGAAGGGTTTGAGATTTGCACGCCGTTAGGCACACGCTTCTGGTCCTCTCTACTGCAAAGGGTGCAGGGCCTCTGGAAGCTGGGGCTGTGGAATTCAATCCCTGGAATCCTTGCGGTGACCTTTGGACTCCTCTCCCAGGGGATGCTGGAAGCAGTATGCAGATGAGCCTTCCGGTCCTCTTCTACTGTCATGTTTATGATTCCATTTTAGCCTCTGGTTACAGGTAATACTGGCATTTTCATGTGGGTTAGTTATATGCCTGCTGTCAGGGTCATACTAGGGATATGGGGGAGATGCTAGTGGGTCGACTATGAGACACTGTTGTTCTATTCCTTTTTTAAGGATGGTTAACAACTATAGTAGTAGCCCTGATTGCTTAAGTGAGGTGTATGGGCAATTCACATTTTCCTGGTAATCTTTCAGGGTGGTGAGCATGCTTTTTTCCATTGCATTCTCTTCCTCACTTCTAATTACCTGGGTGGGGCAGGGTATTACTACAACCATTTTGCTCCTGCATTGCTGGTATCAGTCATTGATTGAAAGGGTGGGTTGTAAATGCAGGGTCGAAGCTTCCATTAGGCAAACTAGGCAGTCATGTGGGGTCAGGAGTGGAGCCCATCCCACTTGGGGCCAGGGTTAGCAAACAGGCTCGGTGGGGCTGCAAGCAGAGCTCATCCCGCTCACGGCCTGTATTAGGAGACAGGGCTGTGGGTGGAGCCCATCCCGCTTGTGGGAGAAGATAGGCAAAGGCCCGGCAGGGACCTTGAGTGGAGCCCATCCTGCCCATGGTAGTAGAAAGAAGAGAGAGAGAGGCCTGGGACTGGCTGAAGATAGAAGAAAGAGGCTGGGGAGAGCTGGGGGCAGAGCCCTTACTGTTTGCAGAAAGAAGAAGCAGCAGAGGCCCAGAATGAGAGATTAAGAGATTCTGTGAGCCAGAGAGAGCTTGGAAGGGTACTTCTGTGTGTGTGTGTGTGTGTGTGTGTGTGTAAAAGAATGAATGAGGGTGTCTGTGTGTGTGTATGTGTCAGGCAATGAGGGTTCATCTGTTTGTGTGTGTATGTGTTAAGGTACCTGTGTGTGTGTGAGAGAGAGAGGGAGCTTGTGTGAGGGAGTGTGTATGAGTGACAGATTAGGCACATCTGTGTGTATGTGTGTGTGTGTGTGTGTGTGTGTGTGTGAGAGAGAGAAGGAGCCAGTGTAAGGGGTATGTGCCAGAGAGAGACAGTGCCTGTGTGAAGGGGTGTGTATGTGTGCAAGAGACAGAGAGTGTCTGTGTGAGAGGGTGTATGAGAGAGAGAGAAAGAGGGAGGGTGTGTTAGAGAGAGAGAGAGAGAGGAAGCCTCTATGAGAGTGTTTATATATGAATGAGAGAGATGGGGAGCTTGTATGATGGTGTGTGTGTGTGAATAAGGGAGAGGAAGGGAGCTTGTGTAAGAGTGTGTTTGCGTGTGTGAGAGAGAGGGGGCCCTGACTCAGAGAATGAGGGTATTTGTATGTGAGGAAGAGGTGTGAGAGCGAGAGTGCATATGTGTGTATGCATATGAGAGAGCATGTGTGTGTGTGGTAGATCATGTATGTGTGGGAGAGCCTGTGTTTATGTATGTGTGCGTTTGTGTATGAGAGAACATGAACATGTATGCGTGTATATGAGGGAGAAAGGAGATAGTTTATGCACAAATATCCCCATTCATCACCCCATCCATGACAATCTTAGGGCATCTGGAAATCAAAAGTTCCCAGATATGGTGAGTGGTTGATTTTATACCCTTGTTAGTTTTAATCATTTGTGTTAATATTTGATTTATGTGCTGTTTTTAGTATATTTTTGGGAGTTGAAACATTTTGCTATTATTGATGTTTTATATTCCTTGATCTTATTGTTTGATATTTTATGAAGAATGGCAGTGTTTCTGTTTTCCCATTGTTGTGCTGCATACAGAGTCTAGTGGGTCATGTTTTCCAGTTCAGTTTTTGTCTGCATTTTTAATTTATGGCTCTTTATTCTGTATTTGGTGAGCATTTGTCTGTGTTCTGCCTATGTGATTTAGCTTGAGATATTGTATTAGCATGTAGTTTCTGTATAGGATTCTATAGCTTTCTATTAGGAGGTACATTGGTGTTTTAGGTCCTGGTGTAATTTTTACAGAGTTGCCTTTTCATAGGTAAGGTTGTTACTATTTGAGTGCTGGCAGTTAGTACTGTTTTGGTATGGGAGGTTTACTATACTGTAATTGTACTTCACATTACTCATGGCTTTGCGTGTCAAGCCTACATCAACATGTGTTACAATAAGCCTAATACCATATGGGTTCTAAGTGTCTTTTTTGCTTTTAGCAGAGTTTTCTAGTCGAGATACAATATGTATATTATATTTACATGCACTGCTGTGAGTGATATTTTTATCTCAGAAAACTATACTTTGAATGACTTTTTTTCATGTAAAATCTGTTATTATAAATGCATAATTTTTACTTGTGTAAGTGGGCCAAGGGGGGGGGGGCAGTCTATGGCTGGGGCTAGGCCGGGGAGGGGGCGCAAAGCAGAAGGTTCGCCTAGTGTGCCTAATACCCTTGCACTGGCCCTGTGTAAATGGTCAGTGATACTGATGGGTCTGAACATGTGAAGGTGCATGGATGCAGTAATTGCTAGGCCTGGTCATGGCACCTTTTCCTTATTGGAGATTGTTCTGACAGGCAATGTGTTGCAGAGCTCTTGAGGGTTTTATGGATGGGGTTGAAATCTTCTTTGGTTACTTGGAGATGAGAAAGGAATCTGGGATTTTGTAGTCTGTCTGGATAGATTTTGGTAAGGGAGTGTGAGGTATATTTGGGGGTGGGGGCACAAAGACTCTTGAGGAGGTCTCGATATTGAGGAACGGTGGACTCGCCTGTATTTGCACTGTGATATGTGGTGGCAGTCTGGTATTGTACTGGGTGAGGTGTGTCTCTGCTGCTTGCCTGAGGAGACTTTTGGGAGTGAGAAGCTGTAGGGGTTGGGATTGAGAGTGGGGTATCTAGTGGGATTGAGAGTGGGGTCTTTGGTGATAAGAATTGTCAGACTGGGTCAGTATGAAAGTTCATCAAGTCCAGTATTCTGTTTCCAACTGTGGCCAATCCTGGTCACAAGTACCTGACAGGATATGAAACAACAGATAGAGCTCTTGCTGCTAATGCCCAGGGATGAGTAGTGGCTTTTCACCAGGTCTGTCTGGTAAATAACAGTTTATGAACTTACAAGCCGTAAAGCCCGTTAAAACGGGCTACATCCCTCTGTCTCTCACCTCCCCCTCATTCTCTCTCCCCTCACTCTTCACCACCCCCCTCCCCCACCCACTCCTCTCCACCCTCCCTCTCCTCTCACTCAGTCCCCCCCTCTCCCTCACTCCCTCCCACTCAGTCCCCCCTCTCCCTCCCTCCCACTCACTCAGTCCCCCTCTCCCTCCCTCCCTCCCACTCAGTCCCCCTCTCCCTCCCTCCCTCCCTCCCACTCACTCAGTCCCCCTCTCCCTCCCTCCCTTCACCCACCTCCATTTCCTCCCGGCGCCGTAAGCGCGACTTCCCGCAACCCTCACCCGGCTCCATTAACTCCTCCCGCTCCTGCCGGCAGATCTCGGGGGGGGTCACTCCCGCGCGCGCGGCAGTGACCCCCCCGAGATCTGCCGGCAGATCTGGGGAGGAGAAGTAGCGGCACCGCGCGCGCGCGGTGCCGCTACTTCTCCTCCCGCTCCTGCCGGCAGATCTCGGGGGGGGGCGCGGGAGTGACCCCCCCCCCCCGAGATCTGCCGGCAGATCTCGGTGGGGGGGGCGCGGGAGTGACACCCCGAGATCTGCCGGCAGATCTGGGGAGGAGAAGCAGCGGCACCGCGCGCGCGCGCGGCGCCGCTGCTTCTCCTCCCGCTCCTGCGGCCCCACCGCCATTTTTTTTTTCTGATCGACATCCTTGCCCGCACATGCGCAGTAGAGCGCAGCTCTACTGCGCATTTGCGGGCCGTCGGTCACAGGCCATTTATAAGGTAGATTCTCCATGTACTTGTCTAAACCATTTTTCTTAAATCCAGTTACACTAGCTTCCTTTTTTACATCCTCCGGCAATGAATTCCAGAGTTTAATCGTGCATTGAGTGGAAAAGAATTTTCTCCAATTTGTTTTAAATGCACTACTACTTACTAACTTTATGGAGTATCACATAGTTTTTTTGTATGTTTGTTTAGAATAAATAACCTATTCACTTTTACCTGTTCTATTCCTCTCATGATTTATATAAACCCTGTCATATCCCCCTTTAGCTGTCTCTTCTCCAGGGGAGCCATTCTGGTTTTGGGTGTCTGTGTAAAGTGGTCGGACAGGATAGACATATGTTCATTTTTTGCTGCAGCCCGTGAGGGCTGGATTGGATAAATGGAGCACTTTGGTAGCAATGTGACTTTGAAGGTTGAGGGTGTAGTGCCTGTCGTAACCTTGTTTTCACGGCAATTTGCAGAACAGTCAGGCTGGTAACTGGTTAATGGAGCAGGGCAGAGGCCTTGTCTGACACCTGGAGTTCTTGCCAGGCTGCATTTAGCTCTTTGTGGGTGGGAGTTTTCTAGGGAACCATTATTTTTGTTTGTACCTGCCTGTGGCAGGCTCAGCTTTATTGTGTGGGCAGATCATGGACAAACGTTGATAGTCTGTGCCTATGGTGAGAGACCCGAGCCAATTTTGCTAGTTGGTGCGGCAGCACTGCTTAAGTTGGAAGTTAAACTTGCGATTGTGGGCGTGGAGGAAGCTGATAGCATCCTGGCAGCTGCATGCACGGAGAGCCTCAATTGCTGGCAGTGGTAGGCCAGAAGGAGTCTGAGGCCTAGGCAGGTCTTAGGTGGCCCTTGCTGCAATGCAGGGGTGGAACATCCAGGCTTCAGGGTAGGGTAGAACAGGTGTTTCTTGTTATGGCTCAGGTCATATATTACACGATAACGCTGTGGCCATATTTAACCCAGAAATATTGTCAGTGTTTTAGTTGCAAGATTGTGAGGGGAAAGGAGAGTGGGAATGGACCGAGTGGATTCGGCCACCCATGTATGCACATATGTATGTGCATATATTTGATAGATTATATGCATGCAAATCATGCCCCACTCTAACTCTACCCCCTGTAAAACATCTTTGCTGCACATAAACGTCCACACAAAATTGCTTTTGTGCATATTTTTATGCTCACAATCCCATGTAATTTTTAAGAACACACATAAAACCAAATTTTATGTGCGTAAATCCTTTTTAAAATAACCCTTTTTATGACTGATATATTAAAAGAAGGGTGAGATTAGAAAGAGGACGTCCATTGATAAGCCTATTGCTTATATCTGTTTTGGTTAGCCTGTTTTGCATGATTCAGTTTCACTGAACACAGTATTCACTATCTTAACATTCCTCCCAGCTACGCCTGCATTTATTTTTATTTTATTTTTTTTACACCTTACATATATCTTCACTATCCATCTTCAAACATCTCTTTGCAGGCAGCATGCCTGGACCAGTGGGACAGCTCTGCAGAACTCTCACCAGCTTGAGGGTTTGAAGGTATGCAGGGCCGGTGCAAGGGGATTAGGGGCCCTTGCGCCCATCGTCCCCCTCCGGTCTCAGCCCCGACTCCTACCTCATTCTTGATCACGCCTACCCGAGTGTATGGTTTTCTGGGCCGCGAGCAGGTTGGACACTGCTCTCAGGCTGCCAAATCTCCACTCCTCTTTGCCACTGTTCACAGCCCACATGGCTCGTGCCGCCTAAAAGTCGGCACCCTAGGCCCAGGCCTAGTTTGCCTAGTGCTTCCGCCGGCCCTGAAAGCATGCCCTCTCCGAAACATCACTTCCACATCACCCTTAGGCTGGAAGGGGCTACCATGGTTCAGGCAGCCATCTCCCCTCCCTCCCTGGGCCTGTTTGATAAATAGAGAGATATCTCGACCCTAATTTCCCATATCACAGTGCATATCACTCTGACCTGAGCCATGAGGCCATTCCTATGTCAGCATTTTATACTGAAAATTCAGGAGATTGTTTCTCCAAAGTGATCACTGACATTCGTATGTTTATTTCATCCCCAAGAAAATAGCTTAATGAAGCTTCATTGGGTCTTTTTTTACATGATGCCTATTATACACTACAGAAGTTTTCTTCTTTAGGATTCTGGGGCATGTTATCGTATTTCATTATAATGCATTGCACTGTCACATTCTAGCACTTTGTTAAAATGACTTACACCCATCTTATGTTGTTTATGCAGTTTGCAATCATGATAAAGGCATTTGGAAGAAACAAGTACTTTAGTAAGACAGGCATTTGGGAAGTTTTTCATGGTGCTCAACTGTACTGAATTTTGACAAGTCCATTATCTCATATGAAGCATGCTACAGTACATTTTCATTCTATTATTCCCCTTCTTGTTAAGATAGATCTTCTCTGAAATGAGAGTTTAAAGTAATTATTTTCTGTAATGCCCAGGTTATGTGATTCATACATATTCCAAATATCAAATTGGCTTAAATTGAATGTTTTGTTTCTTATGGCTTCTTCTATCAATTTAACTAGACTTAACCCTATGAAGAAAGCACCTTAGCCTTCAGGTTTTTCTTTTCAAATGAATTTTATAGGCATGGTGGCTACATCTCAGTATGCATTAATCTTAGAGCTGAATAGAATATATAAAATGGCAACAAAGATTAATGGGTAGTTCGAGTTTTTTCTTACTTTGTTAAATTATATGGTATATTTCCACTCGGCATGTAATTGGATCATACGGCTTGATGCCGTGTTTGTTGTTGCAGGGGCAGTTTCCAAATTGGCTGCTATACTGCATATTTCAAGGTTACTTTACTTGCACACTTTACATTAAATTTTAAAAGGGAAAGCACATGAATATCGTGCTTTCCCTTTGAAACTTACTGTGGGTACAAAGTGCCTGTGGACTTTGTTACCTGCTTTTGAGTGAGTAATAATAATAAAAATTATTACTCACGCAATCCATTGATTTCATGGAGAATATCGCACATAAGTTTGAAAATAATAAAATATAATCTAAGTTTGTTATTTTCCAAGCCCACCCAAAACAGTTCTTCTCACCCACAAATTCTTCCCCCAAAAGTGACTAAAGGTATGCTCACTGTTGAACACCTCACATACTTTTAGGGTGATTGAGGAAGGAAAATTTTCTGACAGCCAATTTATGTTGTCACATAAATGGCTTTCAAAATTGTCCATCCCCCCCTCCCCCCCCCCAATGGTAATGTAGCTGGTCCCCCAGTTTTGGTGCTTTATCTTCAACTAGAGATGCTTCGAGTCCAGGTTCAAGTCCGGACAAGGAGGAAGACTTTTCTTCCAGGGCACCTGGCACAGTCAACCATTATCTCTGTGACCACTTCACACTCTAGGTCGATTATCTCCAGAAGGTGCCAGATAGTAAAGATTAAGATCAGGGAAGCCAAAATCAATACTGAAGGAGGAAACCATGAGTTGCACCAAGTTACATCCATTCCCTTTCAAGTACAAACTAAGGTGGAAATAAAAAGTTAAAAGAAAACTCCACAGTCAAAATTGGTGTTAAATAAAAGAGAGTCTTTACTGTAATTTGAAGAAGAGGATCCAAGCCAAGATCACAAAAATAAGAGTGAGCATACACCCAATAAAAACCAAAAAGCAGATGTGTTTCTATCCATTCTTCTATTGATCACTTCTCTTCCTGCTCTTGCACCATCATCTATTGACAAAAAATCCTCCCAAATTAGAGCGGGGAATCTAGAATGTAACTCCAACATCAACCAGAATCCAGGGGAAGAAATAGTTTCCAAATCTAGAAAATTTCCTCAAACTTCTCTATAATCCAAATCTTCACCAGTTTATTCTTTTACTTCATTTTTCTTCAAAACCTCTTATATTCTCTTCAGTCTTGCTTTTGTAAACGCTTGTGCAAACAGATCTCTGATCCCAATCTATAGGGAGACAGAGAAGAAACCCTTCCCTTCAAACTAGTCCAATGAAAAAATCTCCAAAAAAATCAAAACACTTCTCCTCAGTTGAGCATCTAGATAAATCTTGAGAAACAAAACTCCTCAGCTGAGTTCTGGATGAATCTCCACTCCCCTATCTCCAAAACCTCCTAGAACCTCCAAACCCTTCCTCACCCACTAGGTATTCTCCCAGGGATTATAAACTCCTAGAGTTGCCTCTCCCCCAGAAAGGTGGGGATAAAGGAATGGAAGTAATTACAATCACCACTAACTCCTCCTACTATTCATAGCTTAGGAAGAACATTCTGGGGAAAATATTAGTGACAGGCAAAAACCCCTTTCACACCAGTAACTAGTAGAAATTAATAACATTGGTTTGTTTCATCTAGTCATACTTTAGAGACCTTTCAACTTAACCAGCAGAAAAGATTATCTAGTTTTAACTCTTCCCCGAGAGACTATAACATACAGTAGTAATTTTCTGCCAGCTCATGTCAGGTCACCAACCTGGAATATTTTTGAACTTGTTTCCTTTTACCCATTTATTTATTTAAAAAATATATAACCTCCACTTAATTCATGGCTCAAGGTAGCTTATAATAATGCACTCAAAAAACACAAAAAAATGAATACACAAATATAGTAATAAATAACAACCCTTTTCTTTGAGCTCTCATAGCTTAGATTTTCCTGGACTCTAAGAAAATGTGTAGTACTAGACCTGGGAAGAGGGAAGAGAAGAACTGTTGGTTAGAAACTTATATTACCAGAACGAACAAGATTTGAAATGATAAGACCACTATTTGCCTAGTGTCATGATGACTTTCTATGACTTTTCCAAAATCTATGCCAAGGTGTCTGCACATATCTGGAAGGAGTGCATTTCAAATTGGCTGGGGTCCAGACCTAGTCTGACCAAGGCCATTTTCAAAACCCTATGGAATTGGAAGTTGATTAGTGGAGCTCCATCTGTATGTACTAGGAGCCAAGGGTTGGAGTCTGGTCTAGCAGCCTGGAACTTGGTAAGGTTTTGGAGTGGGCAACAGCTCTGACTCCTCACAACATTATGAGTGTTCCTTTGCCCTCCTGGTCAGTTTTGGATCTATGCACTATGATGCAGAGCATCCCTTGGAACACCACCACATCATTTGCTAACAGGTTGAACATGATCAGGGCATCTTAATGGAGGGACAAGCTTGCTAATTCTGAAGGATCCATAAAAAAGAGGGAAAAGGTGCATGCGAACAACATAACCTCATAATGATTGAAAAGTATAGCAGTAGGGCAGTAAGCATTCACTCCAAGATATTATGTTATATGCTTTCTGGTATCTTGATGTCTAGGGGATCCCTTTTCCCATCCTTTGATGAGCTTCCTAATAACTAAGCCTTGGGATGTGTCATGATACCTGAAGACCTTAACAAAAAATAATAGCCCTTATGCCATCTGCTGAAGTATGAAATATAATGTATAAGGCTCCACTGGGATAGTGGCCAGCAGAAGGATGAGCCTCACTGTTCCAGGAAGACCTCTACATCAGTCAGTGCTCAATAGAATGTCCTGTGGGTGCTAATGGAGAATAACTGCATGATCAGAACCCATGCCTCCTGGTGACAAACCTCCAGTTGCTCTCAGGTATTGGTGTGCCTTTTTTGTCTGCCTTTAAATGAGGAACCTGAAAGTAGATCAATTAAAGCAAGACAGAGAGTCAGCAATATTATTCTTTATCTTGGGGATGTGGGATGTCCTAAAAATGATGTCCTTATGCAGACAAAACAAAACCAACTCCCTGAACAGATCAACTATCCCATGTGTTCTGACATACATGTTGTTTATAACATCCACAATGGCCTTATCTGCTATGACAATCACTTGATAAATTCACTCCCCTATGACAATCATTTGATAAATTCACTCCCCTAATTACAATAGTACAACAATAGGTAACAGCTCCAGGAGTGTGATGTCCCTCATGATCCTGGTTGCATGCCACATTGAAGACCATGCTTCTGTGCACCAAGTGCCCTTGTAATATGCACGGAGTCCATGACCCCCAGAGGCAACATAGAACAACTCAAGTTTGCTGTTGAACAAGGGATCATGCTGCCACATAGCTCCATTAAAGGATGTGAGAAAATTATCCAAATAGCAAGGTCCTCCTTTAGAGACCTAGAAAGTCAGAGTGGAGCTTCATGTGTGTGCTCACTGTGGAAAATCCTCTCCATGGATATGATCCTGCAAGTAAAATCTAGATATCCCAAGAAGGACTGTGTATGTCAGAGGGTGGCCTTTCTCTAGAAGAGGAACTGCTTTAGTTTTGTCCTAAACTTGTGCACCTTGTTGGCAGGGATGTGCAGAAGGAAAAAATTTGATTCACTTCATTCATTCATTTCATTGGGGCTCAAATTCATTTGATTAGTTTCAATACAAAAAAAATGTGTTTTTTTTCATTTCATTAGATTATTTGTTTGCCATTAAAAGCTATGCGGAAAGCATTGTAGTCTATTCTGGACTCTACAATAGTGATTTGCATATCAAGTCTAAAGAAACTTGTGAGCAAAAATCATCAGAAGAGGGAAAGAGCTACAAGGTAATTAAAATGTGACAAAGTGGCATCAAAAAAGTGGCATAAAGAAGTGTAAGTGTCCGCAAAGGGGAAAAGGGGTACCAGGCTCCTTCCAGCATTGGTAGAGTTCTTCAAAATACCATGAGAGGAGCAAAGGAGCAGCAAGAGGAGGAAGAACATCCCAAGGTGGAAAAATAGGACACCAGTGACATGAACACTTGATGGCATCACAAGAGGTAAAGAAGCACCAAAAGTGGCACCCTGAAGGTGGAACAAAGCAGAAAATGTGGCAGGAAACATCCCAAGGTACAGTTAAAGGGACCAAGAAGAATCAGAAAGAGTAGTATCAAGATTTCAAAAGCATAGGAGAGATGCACAGCAGCACCCCGTATTGGCAAAAAGACCAAAAATGTGACTCTCTTAAAAAGTTCAAAGGTCTTCTCAAGACCCATTTGTTTAAATCTGCCTATTTTTTAATTTTATGATTTGAAACAGTATTTTAATTGTTATTCTTTTATGCTTTTTAATGTAATTTTATGTTTTCTTTTTATTGTCAATTATTTTATGCGTGCTTCATTGTTAACCACCTAGACCATTCTATGTTAGGCGGTCTATAAACTTAATAAATGTAAATGTAACAACTGGAGTATGCCAGGAACGTACAGTGGCAGAAAGAAGTTAAGATCCCCAAGATATAAAATCTGTACAAGGCTGAGAGGCACTAGGACCCGAAGGTGTAGGATGAAGGGCATAGCATTAAAATAGAGTGGCATGGGAGATGCCAGTCATTCCGTTCAAGAATACAGACAATTGGAGAGGGGGATGCCTCTGCTTGTTGAAGTATGGCTGCATCTGGATGATCCACTAGTCCAGTAGCTTATGTCTGTGTCACGGAGTAAGCCAGCCATGCACATCATAGGTACCCATGTGAACAGTACAGTGGAACTGCAAACGGGCTATGAAATCAGTTACGATTCACAGAGTGGTGCAGCAAGCGTGCAGAACAATGGATAGCCATGGCAAGAGCAAGAAATGACAAGAAAGGTGAGTACCATAGAGGAAGAATGGTTTGAAAAGCCCGAGGAATGTTTCTGTAAGTTTGAAAAGAATTGTATGTCCAGGGCAAGACAAAAAGTGGGCAAGTACTGTAGGGAAAGGAGATTTGGCAAGATCCTTGAACACAGCTGGAGCAGTGGAAGAAGTACTCTAAGGAACCAAGCCCAGCTTGGAATGGCAGCGGCAGCAGTGATGTTACTATATCTTAAGAATTGGAATGGCAGAAGCAGAGCAATGCAGCGAGAAGGGTATCCGTAACACCAACAAAGACATTTGCCAGTTCTTGCACATGCACAGAAGAGAGGAGGGCAAGAATGTGGCAAGAATGACTAGGAGTAGCGGGGCAGAAGTGGTGTTAGTTAATCATTTTTTTAAAAAATGGAATGGTAGGAGCAGAGCAATGCATTGAAAAGTGTGGCTGTAACATCTCCAAAGCTATGGCGTTGTCAGTGTCCGTGTCCATGGAACATTTGTAAAATGCCTATGCAGGTAAAAATGTATTATTCTTAGGGACTGCAAAGTTTATTGGAAAATATTATGGATCCTGAGCTTCTTTAAGATGGTAGTTGGAGCATGGCATCCTGCAGCTGGAAGTGTCAGGCCACAGTGGTTATGGTTGGAGCAAGACAGGCTTATGCAAGATATGTTAGGCTCAGTGGATATGGTGGACCATGGCATATCACAACTGGAAGTGTCAGGTCACTGTTGTTATGGTTA
This sequence comes from Rhinatrema bivittatum, assembly GCF_901001135.1. Taxonomy (NCBI): domain Eukaryota; kingdom Metazoa; phylum Chordata; class Amphibia; order Gymnophiona; family Rhinatrematidae; genus Rhinatrema; species Rhinatrema bivittatum. Next base: position 391,769,175 of record NC_042618.1, on the reverse strand, counting down.
GAGCATGGCATGCTGCAGCTGTGTCAGGACAACGTGGTTATTTTTGGAGTAAAACAGGCTTGTCCAGGTTATGTTAGGTCAGGCCTCAGTGGTGGTTTTTGGAGAAAAGGAAGCAGAGGATCTCAGTGGAGACATGCCCCAGAGGAATAGGGATGTGCATTCATGCGTCCATTCATTTGATTCATTTCACGACTAAGCGCATATCTAATGAATGAATGCTGGACACAAAAAACAAATGGTGTGAGATTACATCTATGGGCACCCACTTACGCACACACCATTTGGTTTTTGCATCCATTCATTAGATACGCACTTAGCTGCAAAACAGGCAAAATGAATCAAACAAATGGACGCATGAATGCACAACCCTACTGAATAATACCTCCACTGACTTCCCCTACATGCTTCATCTCAAACAGTTGTTGAAGTGAAGCAGGCAGGGGAATTCAGTGGAGGTGTGCTTCTATGGTGGTGTTTGGGGAAAAGGAAGCAAAGAAATTCAGTGGAGTCATGCTTCAGTGGTGGCATTTGGGGAAAAGCAGGCATGGGAACTCAAAGAAGTCATGCCTCTATGTTGGTGATTGGGCAGAGGAACTCAGTGGAATCTTGCCTCTGTAGCGGTGATTGGGAAAAAGCAAGCAGAGGAACTCAGTAGAGTCTTGATCCTGTGGTGGTGTTATGGACGAGGCAGGCAGAGGACCTCTATGTAGTCATAACCCTGCAATGGTGTTTAGGGCAAGGCAGGAAGAGGAACTCATTGGAGTCATGACCCTGCATTGGTGTTTAAAGCTAAGCAGGCAGAGGACCTCAGTGGAGTCATGACCCAGTGGCGGTGCTTGGAATATGGCAGGCAGAGGAACTCAGTGGAGTTATGACCCTGCGGTGGTGTTTGGAGCTAAGCAGGTAAAGGAACTCAGTGGAATCATTACCCTGTGGTGGTGCTTGGGGCTAAGCAGGCAATGGAGTCATGACCCTGAAGTGGTGCTTGGAATATGGCAGGCAGAGGAACTCTGTGAAGTCACTACCCTGTAATTATGCTTGGAACATGGCAGACAGATCAAGGATGTATGTCCCTACTTGTTGGTGGGAAGCCTGAACACCCTATTAGATGCATAAATCTCCATTCTCAGAAATGCCACTTTTGGGGCAGTTCTATGAGTCATTTATCTTGCCAAGTGATCCCAAATTTCTCTACCAAGGCCTTGAAATCACTTAGCAGGGTCCCACAATCCCAGGCATTTGGACCCATAAAAAGGAAGTCATTCATTTACAATATTAGGGATGCCCACCTGCTTTTCAGCTACTCCAGTCTACAAACGAACTAAATTTTTCAAAATATGTGCATTGTATAAAGCAACCCACAGGCATGGATTTTTCTAAGTAGTATTTTCCATCATAAGCAAAATCCAGCAGTCAAAAGGAGGAAGGAGCTTAAATACAGAATCAACATGAGCTTTGCCCAGCATTGCGCTCGGGTCAAGACACTTTAACCAGGTTGATTCCCTGTTCAAAGGATGCGTATTGCACCAAAAACAGGTCAGGGGATATGAAATCATTGACTGAGGCCCTTTTAGGATAAGAGAAATTGTGGATGAGTTGGAACTCACCTGGTTCCTTTTTGGGAATGATTCACACAGGGGACATAATCATGATTTGGAATGGCTCCTCCCCGAAAAGCCTGTGACATAGTTCAAGGATACCTCCCTGTTTATCTTTTTGGTGGCAACCTCCCTGTGCTCCGCAATAGACCTTGCATTATTGGTTGACATGGAAACTCTGGCGCAATGGTATGGAATAAGCAAATCCTCAATGAAACTAATATAAATAACCTTGGTATCTGATCTACCATCATAAAGCTGCAATCATGGAATGACTGCTGCAATCTTAATTGCTGTAGGAGCCAAGGTCATCACTGGGTCTGGCCTGGGTGAGATAGGGACTTGTTTTCATCTATCAGCTGCTGGCTTTGTGCAGATGATGAGTGTTGGACACTGCAGCCTGAGCAGCCATTCTGGAATCTGCATTTCCCCCCCCAAGTACAGCGGCCCACATTATAGAGCCTGAAAACGCACCTCCCTGTACCTGAGGGGGGTGTAGGCTGATATAGGTCTCATTGAAGTCATTTCCTTGAGCCATAAGCTATCATTGTTCATCCTGAAAAGCATAGACCCCGCAACCTAGCCCTTGTTGAGTACTCTGAGCTGGGACTATATGTCAGGTCATCAACCTATGCCCCATCCCCACCCAGGGATCCCTCGACCATGTGGCCGGCATCCATGTTATGCTCTCAGCCACATGGCAGGGGAAGAGGCCTCAGAAACTATGTACTCAAAGATACCGACAGAAGACTATGGAATATGTTGGCACATACTCTACGTTTATGCTGGTAAACATTGTCTGAATTTGATTAAGTCAGGGAACCAGGGTTGGCTTTAGGACAAATGGTGCCCTGGGCAAATATGTTTGCTGGTGCCCCCCCAACAAACTTACATACGTTAATTCTGTCACACACTCTTTCACACATGCATACAAGCTCTCTCACACATGCATACATACATGCACACAGGCTCTCACACACACACACACACATGTTCATTTACACATTCCCTCTCTCATACACATATTCATGCTCTTACACACACACACACTCCCTCTCCTCCCTCTCACATACACAGGATCTCTCCCCTTCACACACACAGGCTCTAACACACACTCATACACAGGCTCACACTCGCTCTCTCTCACACCCACACAATTTCAGGTCCTACCCCTTTCTTTGGGCTTCACGGTGGTACTGCTGCCACCTCTCTTCAGGTCATAGTGGGATTGGGTCTGCCACTGTACCGCCTTCACCTCTGTGGAATGGAGTCTGCAGCAGTCCCTCTGTCATCAGGCCTCTCTTCAGGCTATGACAAGATGGCATCTGCTGCAGCCCCATCACCACTGAGTCTCTCCTCTATCGCCATAGTCTCTCCTCTATCGCCATAGAGTGGGTGATGCTAGAGCTGCTCAGGGCGCCCCTCAACTCACAGCGCACCAGGTAACCACCCAGCTCACCTACCCCAAAGACCGGCTCTGCAGGGGGTCCTCCATTGGAGACAGACAATCAAAATTTTGGGTTTGATTTACTAAGGCTTTATCCCAGTTTGGGTGTATGGGAAAAAAGCTTAGTAAAACAGGTCATTTGTCAATGTTCTTATTATTATTGTGATTTCCATAGCATACAACAGATGTATTCTAAGCAGCACTGTATAGAGAGACATAATGGACAGCCCTTACTTCTAGGAACTTACAATCTAATCCAGTCAGATAGACAAGACATACAGCAAAAAAACGCCCATAAACGTACATATTAGGCACACAAGCAAAAATATGCTTAATTTTATATTATGCATGCAAGTTCATGCGTACCATTTAAAATATCCCCAACACACGTATGTGTGGAACCTTTACGCATGTACTCACAAGTGATCATGGTGAGGGGGGGAGAGAGAGACAATCTGACACTCTATCTCCCACTGTAAGAGGGGCACTTTCAATTCAGGGTGAGTTTTTTTTGGGGGGGGGGAGACAGTACTACAAGGGTCTACAGACCCTTGCTCCCTAGACAGTGCATTGTAACACCACCCCCCCTAAAACCTACCCTGAGTTGACTCCCTCTCCCCCGGGTTCAAGATCCCTTTGGCCCAAAATCTCCAGACTTGTGCCTCATCAGGACCAGTATTAAAGTTACACAGATAACATGGCGCGTGCTTTCTGCCTCCTTATTCTTGATGTACCTACTTCCCACATACGCATGTATGGGGCCATTTGTGCGCGAACAACACTTTTAAAATCTATCTGTATACTTTTTCCTAAAAGTGTTAAAGTGAGAAGGATAAGGTTTTTCCCTCAGAACTCTTCATCCCTGAACCTGCACAGATGAAGGTGGATCAATTTGTGTGATGGAAGTCAGAAGCTCTACTGTCGGAGCAGTGGCTGGAATGTGATGTATTGCCGAGTCCCCCCATTTTCCCCCAACTGGGCACTTCTGCTTCAATCTGATCAACAGTAGTATGGAGTGTCCTTGTAAATGACTTGTGAAATCTGATAATGTTAAGTGTGTTTGCCTTGAGCCCTCACAGCTTAGATATTTCCTGGACTCTATGAAGATGAGTAGTGTAGGGCCCATGTCTGTGCAGTTTGGGTTGGACTTGGGGATGCATGCTGTTGGTATAAAGGACATGTCAGGTCTGCCTTGACTAGGTAGATTTCCTTAGTCTTTTTTTTTTTTTTTTTTTAATTCCTTGCTCCTGGGGTTTCCCCTCGTGGATCTTCTCTTTATTTTTGTGGATTGAACAAGAAATAACATATAGGTTTCTTTCTTCTTTCTTTTGATTTATATTATGGTCTTTACAATTACTTTATTACTTGCATCAAGGTTGTCTTGATGATGTAATTGAAACTCTTGTGTATTGCGTGGGTCCTAATCTTACTGTTAGCCCCATACACTTTGTTGCGGAAATTTTTAAACTGTCTGCATTGATGCAAAGTCTCATGTACTCTTTACCCATGGGCTTTGCACCTGTTCTCAAAGAAAAAGTACATGTGTGCTTTCCATTTGAAAAGTGCCCCAAGGAAAAAGTATTCACTGACACTTACACTTGCTTTTTCTGGGAGTGCTTTTTCCATAGAAAAACATCACATATAGATTTAAAAATGCAATCTGCAGATGTTATTTTTTTCTCCCAACTGGAACACTCCCTCTGGAAACACTTCCTTTCTGTGCGGTTAGAAAGATGCATGTTGTAGAAGAAAATGCATACTTTTACCAGTGTAGAGGGAAAGTGATTTTCAGACAGCTTTTTTTACCCAGGTAAATGGCTTTTGAAAAGCATCCTCCCCAAGGGCCTTTGTCAAAGCCATAGGCCCAGCTAAATAGCTATATCTGAAGATTTCCATTTTCAAGAGTGACTAAAACAACTTTCTGGTTTCCGTGGTGTGCATGCTTTTAGCCGAGTTAAAAAGAGGCATTCTCAGGGGAGGGGGAGTTGCGGTGAGTGTTTAGGTTTGGGCAGTAAAATTGTATGTGTAGATGAGATTTCAAATAAAGACACGTGTTATTTCACACACACACCCCGTACCACCTGTGCAAATGGCAGATAGAAAATATGCAGACGCTTTTAGCATACATACTTCATGCCAGCTAATAGCCAGTAAATACTCTTTGAAAACTGGCTACAAAAGTTCTCATGGAAAAAGTAACCACCTACTTTGCAATTAGATGGCCTACTCCAAATTTTCCCCTATGTGCACAGATGTTTTGTCCTATCAGTGTCAAAACCTTTGAAAGTGAGACCTGTGATCTTTTGCAACTTTGGCTCTCCTATCTGCTTGAATGGCATTATGCCCATCCACAGGTTGACCGGGCCTCTTCTCTAAGATCTTGGTGGCTAGCATCAATGAAATAGCATTGGGTATCTGAAAAAAGCATGCCTTTTGATTTTTCATCTTCAGGAAGACTATGCTGTGTGATAATACTCCATATTCGTTCATCAGTTTTCAGTGCATCACACCTGTTGACACCTCTTTGCCAAAAAGAGTGATTACATGAACACTGGATAGAGGAAAGACATGGAATTCATTTGCACTTGCAGTTGCCAAAAAGACAGATTGTATTGCAGCTGAAGCTATGAAACGCATTAAGACCACATGGGGTGTCAAAATGTATGCAGCAGAAGTGTGCATCTCGTAGGCACTCTGTGTGAAAGAAATCCCATGTCAGGACCAGGACATGCAGTTGACTACAAAAAAGGTGTATGTGAGAGAGTCCAAGAGTTGTGTAAATAGTGTACGATATGAACAGCAAGCTGTAGATGTTTAACTCATACTAAGCAGGAGCAAAGGGAGTATAAGTTTAAATGTGCTGCTGGTGGTGTCTCATTACATAAATGTCAGTGCATGCCAAGCACATTTAACAAAAGGACACATAAGGAGAGCAATTCTGGCAGCCAAATTTAGGTTATACAATAAGAGACATTACTGACAGCATATCTTAGTTTGTTATAAAGTTACTATGAATTAAATATAGAGAGCCTAAAGGATCTCTACTAAGAAGATTATCCCATTAGAACAGGAGGATCAGGAGAATTGATATTGTGGGTTGTAGCTTCCCTCATGTTCAGTCCCCAGAGTGTAGATATACTCATTGCACCATTTTAGGGTATGGACTCTTAGTTATCCCTTGTAAGGGCAGCATATCTTTATGCTTGCTCCAGTTTTAATTGTTTTTCTACTTGGGCCTCTAAGAATGAGACCAGAGTATTAAAAAGTAAAAAGGGTGCTTTTGCCTACCTTTAAGATAGCTTTTTGGAAGCTTTTGGTTTTGGAGAAATTATTCCTCCATTTCTTTCTCTAAGGCGAATTTTAAAAGCCCTATGCTTGCCAAAGCCGGAGGATATGCGCATATCTCGAGCCAGCACATGCTGTGGATTTTAAGAAGCGTCTGGGTACGCACCCAAATCAAAAAGTTAAAAAATGGAATGGGTGTGGGCGTGGTCTGGGCAGAACATGGGTGGGACATGGGTGTTCCAGGAAGGTGACTTGAAATGTGCGCGTAAGTACTTACGTGTACAAGCGATTGCCAGGGTCCCTACCGTGTATCTTTTCTTCTGCTATGGATGTCGTGTACGTTTTAAAATAAAAGAATCAGGGCTAGTCAGGGGGGTTTGAAGGGTTGGGGCCAATAGGGTGAAAGGGAGGAAGGTTATTTAGGGGGGATAATGAACTCGGGAGCCTTTACCTGGGCGAACTGGGAACATACTGGGGAAATTGATAATTGCATCGGCACGAGTATTGAATAAAATCCCTCCACATACGTGATAGAGCCAGTATTTGCGTGCACAAGCACATGTCCATACAAAATTGCATGCACATGTATGTGTGTTCAGCCGATTTTATATCATATGCGCATATACATGCATATGATATAAAATGACCGCATCCACATTCGCGCGAGCCACCATATGCACATATGAGTACGCCCATGCGGTTGTTTAAATGTTAACGTCTCTGTTTTTGGTTATCCCTAGTTAAGGTTTTATTTTTTCCAATATACCAAAAATACCCTAGTGGCCAGGGGCTCAGTGTGTGCCATTTAAGAGGAGAAGGAGGCGGTGAAGAAGATACCCCTAGCTAACCCACCTCCCTTTTCGCCCTTCTGCTCCGACCCCTAAAATCCTGCTAACTAGCCTAATTTTTTTAATTACTTATCTGCTCTCTGGAGCAGCAGTAACCTATGCGGGCCAGTTGGCACCCAGCTCGTGCTTCAGCGGGACAGTGCCTAATAGTGCTGACCCTGCCCGCCCATGCCTCGCCCAGATCCCACCCCGACCCGTCTGCCCCTTTTTCTTCAACTCGTTCTTTGGCACATACCAGAAGATACGCTCATGGCCATGGGCGTTCGAAAATATGCACATGGCCCAGCCACGCGCGCATCTCCTGCTGTAGGCTCGCATAGGCCTTTTAAAATTAGGCCATTAAGGACTAATTAAGTTGTGGTCTTTGAGATCCTGTGAAAGGACCCTGGCCCGTGGGTTACATAAATATTTGTGTATGCTTAATAATAAGTTCTTTTCATGTTGAAAAAGTGCTAAGGGGAGATTTCTGAGACAGTCCAGAGTAGAATGGACCAGCTGCAACCCCAATCCACAATGTGACATTACACCAAAATTAGAGCAGGGGAAGGAGGAGTGTAGTGGTAACCAAATAAGCAATTTGATTGCCTGAATAATTTCCTATGGATTTATAATGCCTTTTCATAAAGCAAAAGGTAACAAAAATATATCTATATAATACAATACACTTAGCCCTCTGAATGGTATCTGCCTATCAGCAATCAGTAGGGTGCATGTATGCAAGTCAGCATGCATATGTCAATGCATTCCACCATATGCTGAGGAGTGTAGGTATGTACTCTCTGAGGTACACACATACCTTCCAGGATATGTATAGAACTGAGATCTTTCATATATGCAACCAACTACAAACAGACATAGGAACCTATGTGCAATTGTGCATAGTTTAGGGGTCAGTGGGGTGCACATATGCACAGAAACACACATGCACTCCCCGCTGCTGAGCTGTGAATGTAGCACCAGAAGCAAGGAGAGGAACGCCCAGGGCCACTGGAGTGGAGAGAAAAAAGAGCAACTCCTAGGGACATGGGACCCAGAGGTGACACAACAATTCCTGGAGTAGAGAGGCAGAGGTACTCCCAGACATGAATGGATTAGAAAAACAAAATGGAACAAGTGCTAAGGTAAAACCGTGGAGAAAAATAGGAGTCCTCCAGTCAAGGGGTAAAGCAGAGATGGGAGTTTTGTCATCATTGCCCCACAAATGATTTATGGCTGTCTGTTAGTTTGGAAATATTGATTGTTTCCAGAGAGGAAATGTGGGTCACAGTCAAACATAAGAGAATTGAAGACAAATGTTTTTTCTCCTAACCACCTCAGAATTTGATCTGAACTGCAATGGGGTCTAATCACTGAAAGTAAAAAGCATACAAGGGATGTTAGGAAAAGACAGAATCATATAGATGTCTAGGTAACTTTAGTTTTTACTAGGACAACAACTGAGATTTTCAACATTTCTGCCTGTGCCTTCCCCCTACCAGGTAACTCATTATCTGCATAAAATTTAGCCAGCTAAAAAGAGGCAGTGCTTTGGGAATTTGGGGGTGGAGCTAAATATTCCAGGGAGAGCTGATATTCAGTACTATCTTGCTAAAAGCTAGGAAAGTCTGGTTGGTAAAATTGCTGTCCTAAATTTACCTGGGTAACTTTAACCTGGTAACTTTAATCTGAGAACCCTGGTTATCTGGGTAACTTTATTCAGCTGAATATCTGGGTAAAACTACTTGAGTATCTTTCCAACTCACCAGCTACAAGAATAATATTCTGTCTTCAGCTGCTCTGTGCTAGATATTATCAATTAAGGATGTGCATTCATTTGCTAAGAAATAGGAAATAGAGACAATATTTCCTATTTCGTCACATTTCGGGAGGGCGACAAAACAATAAGAAAACCCACAAAATTTCGTGTGGTTTTCTTATTGTATTTCAGGGAGGGGAGTAGGGCACATTAAAAAAAAAACAAAAAACCTAAACCCACCCCAACCCTTCAAATTTAATTAATTGTAAGCCCCCACCCTCCTGACCCCCCAAGACTTGCCTGACACCCCCCCCCCCCCCTACTGAAAGTCCCTGGTGGTCCAGCAGGGTCCCGGGAGTGATTTCACCCTCTTGGGCCGTCAGCTGCCACTAATGAAAATGGCGCCGATGGCCCTTTGCCCTTAGCATGTGACGGGCTATCGGTGCCATTGGTCTGCCCCTGTCACATGGTAGGAGCAATGGATGGCCCGCGCCATTTTTTAAGATGGCACTGGCATCTTAAAAAATGGGTTTGGGTTGTTTTTTTTTTACAACCCCCGTTGTAATTCGGGGTGGGTTTCGGGCTTTGTTTCGGGGGGTAGACGAAATAAAATCGGCCCGAACTGCGGGAAACAAAATTTCCCACAGCGGGCCAAAAAGAAGGCCGAAACAAAAGGTTTGGCCGAATCACATCACTATTATCAATAGGAGTTATTTTCCATATAAGAGGATAATTAGTGCTTTTCAATAGTTATCAAGGACCAAAATTTCAAGTGTGAGATATTCTCATGTTCTTTCCACTTTAGCCACAATATGAAAGCCCAACAGCATTATGCATCCAGAATTATTAAAATCATAAGCTATGTGAGCCTTTAGCATGCTCGTGTTAAAATGTATTTAGAGGACTAGATTCAAGGGATGAGAAGGATACTACAGCTATTCTTTATTGGGTAGGTAGACATTTTTTTTTTTTTTGATAGAAATTATTTTTCTGTTTGCTATTGATAATAATGAAGTAGACTGATAAGTTGAAGTTCATCACAAATGCCAGCTGGGGACTTAGAAGGTCTAATAAACCCCTTTGCAGGTTTTCTTGGATATAGGCCGACATGGCCTCAGTCTCTGTTATTGAGAGGGGATATACCCTTCCCTTGGGAGGCTCCGAATTAGGCTTGAGATTTATCGCACAATCAAAGATCCTGTGCGGAGGTAATACGCCTGCTGCTTGTTTGGAGAAGACGTCCTGAAAGGATGCATATTGCGGAGGTAACCCAGGTAATGAGGGTGTTGTCATCATGAGGGCAGTGGTGAAACGTTTGCTAAACAATGATCATGGCAGCCAGGACCCAACTCGGAGAGTTCCATGGTGGTCCAATTGAACTGAGGTGTGTGTTCCTGTAGCCATGGCAGGCCGAGTACCATGGGGTGAATAGCCTTCTCAAGGAGCAAGAAAGAGATGTTCTCAGTGTGTAAGGCCCCAGTGCGAAGGCAAGTGGGCTGCGTGGTAAGCAATACCTCCCCTGGAAGTGGTTCTCCATGTATAGAAGACAGCAGCAGAGGGGTAGCCCTGGGTGTAGTAGGAATTCGCAGATGGTCTGCAATTCTTTTTAGCATAAACTTTCCTCCCGCACCTGAGTCCACGAGTGCGAGTGTAGAGAATTCAAGGCCTCTGGAGATGAGAGAGATGGGGAGAGATAATGGAGGAGAAGGTGCAGTTAGATCTAGGAGGAGTCCTCCAGCAGATCCTAGGTCTGGCCTTTTCCTGGACAAATAGGGCAGGTCTGGACAGCATGGCCAGATTGGCCGCGGTACATACGGAGCTTCTGCGAAAACATCTCTCTTTAGAAGTCAGGTGACTACGTCCTAGCTGCATAGGTTCCTCTTCTTCTTCACTGGGTGCAGAAGATTGGGCTGAAGTCGTGTGCATGGCTCGAGGACGATTACCTCCCGTGGCTTCTTGTGACTCTTGGCGATCAACTCTCCCAGCTAGATCAATGAGAGATTCCAGAGTGACAGACCGGTCATGAGCTGCTAGTTCATCTTTTATATGAGAGGAGGCCCTCTAAAAATATAGCATCTAGACATCCCAAATCCCAATGAAGTTCAGATGCTAGTGTCTTGAATTCAATAACATAGTTTGGTAAATGCTTGCTTCCTTGTTGAAGGTGAAGAAGAGTAGATAATGTGATAGTCTGATGTGCTGGATCATCAAAAACGGATTTGAACAGGTTCAAGAAGTCAGTCAGATCATTCAAAACAGGGTCGCTGCGTTCCCAGAGGGGGGAAACCCAGGCCAAGGCTCTTCCATCGAGTAGCAATAGGATATACATAGTCTTGGAAACCGCATTAGGAAAGTAGTTCGATTGCAACAAAAAGTGCATATAGCAGTGGTTAATAAAACCCCTGCAAATCTGGGCATTGCCAGAGAAGCGTGTAGGAGCTGGTAGTGGTACAATGATGCAAACTGCAACCACTTGAGGAGAAAAATCTTTCTCTGGAACAGTCGGTGTAATCAGTTGGGCGTTCAACTGGTTGAAAGGAGCGGCTAGTGTCTCCAGAGATATCTGTTGCTCTGTAATCCGCTGAGCCAGGCCAGGAATGGCCTGTAAGGCTGCGAGCTGTGCCGGGTCCATGGAGTTATCAATCTGTTGAACTTTGGACATTGAAGCATGGACCTTTGGTCACTGTAAGAGATGATACCTCCCACAGGGCTTATGACATAGTGAGGGCAAAAGTAGCGCCGGCGCCATTTTGAATATTGGCATTACGGCCCGAATGCAGGAGGTCGTTCCCGGACCCCCGCTGGACTTTTGGCAAGTCTTGTGGGGGTCAGGAGGCCCCCCCCCCCAAGCTGGCCAAAAGTCCCTGGGGGTCCAGCGGGAGTCCGGGAGCGATCTCCTGCACTCGTGACATCGGGTGACAGGAACCAAAATGGCGCCGGCGCTACCTTTGCCCTGTCATATGGTAAGGGCAAAGGGCCACCGGTGCCATTTCTATTAACGCAGCCGTGGCCCGAGAGCGGGAGATCGCGCCAGGACCCCTCCCCCCCCCCACTGGACTCCAGGTAATTTAAAACATTTTGGGGGGGTTCGGGAGGGTGTGGGATTTGTTTTAAAGGGTCGGGTGGATTTTAGGGTTGTTTTGGTGTGCCGGTTTTCCCGCCGATTTACGATTTGATGATTTTTTTAACAAAAAAAAACCATGACGATCAGATTTCCCTCCCCCCCCAACCAAAATCGATCGTTAAGACGATCGAACACACGATTCACATCCCTAGTGGGGACGCCCCTGAGGATCCCACTATGATGCACGTAAAGGACGGGGCTGCGCGCGCGTGCCCTAGGTGATCCCGGGAGAAAGATGGCGAACGCAATCACCCATGCCGGCCTGGGGATGCCGGAGGGATCAGTGTAGAGAAGCAGAGGCAGCCATCTTCCCAAGGTGAACGGAGTTAGGCAGAAAAAAGTAAGCAACAGAGGGCGCAGCCATCTGCGACCGACAGGCGCAACACTAGAATTTTGCCAGATAAGATGGAGGTAACCAGAGTTAACTGGTTATCTTCTGCTGTTAACTCGGGTCGGGCTGTAGGGCTGTCCTAAATTTAATCTGTTCCACATAACTGACTAACTTTAAGATAGCCAGTATATTCAGCAGTGCAACTGCAGTGCTGAATATACTCTGCTAGTTAGCCACTTATGTGTAACCGGCTACCTAGCCCAGCCACATAGCACCTGTATATGAACCGCACTGATGTGCAAATTGGGCTAATTCCTGGAAAACCCTTACTTATCTAACAGCTACCTTATATTGTCATAGTTCCTGGAAGCATTCTCCAAAAAAACTGCTTGCAAGATCCAGTCAATGGTATATATAATATGCACTTTCATTGAAAACAAAATAGGAAATGTCAACAAAATAGGACATTTTGAAAACAAAATGAAAGAATAATGAATGACATTTCATTCACTTTCCTTTCATTTCTTACCTGTCCAATTCTCCTTCCTCCTCCTCCTCCTCCTCCTCCCCCAACTAATTAAACCCATGCCACAAAATGTTTAAAAAGACTCTTGGGCTTCCCATCCATGTCCCCCACCCTCTTGGCTCTACTTTAGGTTTACCTGATCCCAGGGTCAAAATGAGGCAGGAGTAATCCCCAGTCACTCCTGCTCGGCCAATGCTGTACTTCACAATGGCATCAATGCCTGGGTTTGGTTGGCAGGGGCCAGTTTCTAGTACACGCTGCCAATAACACACACTAAAACATTTTAGTGCATACTGTTGTAAAACTTATGGATTCAAAAACCCAAAATGAAACAAGCCCCATCCCTCACCAATGAAATAAAATGAAAAAACAAAATCCTGCATATTCCTAGTACATATGACTTTGAAAGATTTACCAAACCCTGAATTTTTTGATCTTGTAATTTCTCACCTCTTTTTATTGTACACTTTTTAAATGTGAAAAACTCAAAACAATATAAGCCAGTAAAAGTTACTGTGGACACATAAATGTATGAAAAATATTTTCACCAAAATGTTCAAAATGATTCAAATACCAAAGCTGAATTAAATATCCTTGATAATTGGAGGAAAAGACCTCAGAACCCAGCTATGCCTAGTTCAGAGAACTTAAGAACATGCTCTGTGTAATTCAATCAATGGTCATAAAAGCCTCCAACCTCCCTAAATTTTATTCATTTCAAAAAAAATTTTTTTGTTTTTCTTTATATGTAAAACTTATCTTGATTCATTGTCCATTGCACTTCTCAAGTTAAATTTGTATGCTGCCGACGTTGGCCAAGCGTTTCGCCATCAAGGCTGCTTCAGGGCATTTATCTAAAGTACAAATTATCTGTTAAAACTGTCATTCCTCTCATTTTATACCACTTTCAAAAAATCACTTTTTACTCTCATTTCTTGCAAATTCAGTGTCATTTACCCTTGGAGCTGACCGCTCTCTGCTCAATTCATTTAACGAAAAATGCCGGCGCATGTTCAGTCCTTTAAATACTTCAAAAACTCAGAGCATGCTGTAAACATGTCCTGTTGCAGCCAATTTACTAATTAAATTACTTCTTCAAGATTTACCAGACCCTGATTTTTTTGTTATTGTAATTTCTCACCTCGTTTTGTTGTACACTTTTTAAATGTGACAAAATTAAAATTGCCAATCATGAAATGTGTTAGCTTCTGGATGTTCTCTTTAAGGATGTTCTCTTTAAATAATAGCATACAAACTGTACAATCTAATTCTATGCCCTGCTCTTATACAGTAGGTTCCCCTTCACAACTTTCTATCACTGAAGAATGGCTAGTGTTTAGGTACCTTTAGCATGAACACATTAATCACTAGTTAAGCTAAACATTCCCTTCTTTCTTTAAGACTTGTCAATGTATTCGTTGGCCCATTTAAAAAAAAAATACACAGATATAACAGTTGGTACAGATATTAATGACCATAGATGTTGAGGGAGCAGCTTCTAGAGCATCATAAGTGACAATATCAGGAACATCAGAAGGAGCAGACTGTGTTGAGGCAGTTTTTTCACACTATGCAGTGAAGTCAATCTGTTCCTGTGCTTATAGTGACAGAGACTGCCTTTATGTTATTGCTTATTGCTGTCTGTATGTCATTGCTTTAGGAGGTATCACATGAAATCAACATTAGGCCTTATTCAGTTAGCCTTTATAGTATAAAGTGAGTGGGATTTCCTTGTACTGACATCTTGAAAACATCGCACCGTCATCCAAACTCCATTTATATGTCGATTCACAGAGCCAGTTTTGAGTATCATAGTGGCAGGCGCTACAAATCGCACAAAATTCTGCTGCCCGTATTTTAACTAATATAAATATGCAACAACATATTTTTTTCAGTTTTTTTTCAATCTGTACTGGTTCCCTATTGATGCCAGAGTGAAATATAAAAGTGCTTCAATCATACATAAGTTCCTTGACAATGGTGATTATCCCTGGATTTGCATTAAAAACCTGCAGCGTACGCTCCGATCTTCACAATCCTGGTTATTGATAGTTCCACTAGTTAAATCCTTATAACTTGATAAAACAAGTGAGAGGACTTTTTCAGGCCTTCTCTCTTGGAACAGTCTTCCTGAACATCTAAAACTAACTTTTTGTTGAAGACTTTTTTGTTAGCCTTTCATTATCTGGACACTTAGGGCCTGATTTTCGAAAGCATTTACATGCTTAAAACTGGGTTTTACATCTATAAATGCACTTTACCCATCAAAGTGGGCTTTTGAAAATTGCTACACTATGGGGTAGATTTTTAAAGTTATGCGCGGGCATAGATTTGTTCGCGCAACCTGGCGCGAACAAATCTACACCCGATTTTATAACATGCATGCGCTGTCGCACGCATGCTATAAAATCCAGGGTCGGCGCGCGCAGGGGGGGTGCACAATTGTGCAACCTGCGCGCGCCGAGCCCTCTGCCTCCATTCCCTCCGAGGCCGCTCCGAAATTGGAGCGGCCTCAGAGGGAACTTTTTTTCCGGCCCCCCCACCTTCCCCTCCCTTCCCCTACCTAACCCACCCCCCCAGCCCTAACTAAATCCCCCCTACCTTTGAGAAAGTTCCGCCTGCCTGAGGCAGGTGTAACTTGCGCGCCGGCCAGCTGCCGGCGTGCCATTCCCTGGCCCGGGGGCTGGTTCGGAGGCCTTGGCCACGCCCCCAGAACACCCTCAAATGCCACGCCGCCCCCGACACGCCCCCCCAAGCAAAGCCCCGGGACTTTCGCGCATCCCGGGGTATTGCGCGCGCTGGCGCGCAGGGCTTTTAAAACCTTCCCCTATATGGATTGTCTATAGGATTTACCTGCATTTAGGGGCAATTCTAAAACTTGCACGTGCACATGGATGCGGCTATTTTATAACATGCGCTTGTTGCAAACACGATTCCCGCACACACATACGTGGCCAATTTTAATATTAGTGCACATATACAGGCGGGTGTCCTCTAATGCACGCAACTGGGGGAATTTTCTAAAGAAACACGTGGCGACGCAATAGGATCTTCACCAATTCCCTTCCAATCTACTTCAATTAAGGAGGGGACTAGGAGGAAACTTCCCTATTCACCTAACTACCCTTCCTACCTTTTCCCCTCTCCTCTCCTCCCCGACCCCTAACCCCTACCTAGCTAGTTAAAATTTGTTTGTTTTAATACTTACTGCTCCTTCACAGCAGACGGGCCTAATGGCCGCTGTCTCGGTCGGCCCCCACCCCCCCCTGCCCAGAGTCTGGCATTTCTGCATTTTTAAAATGCACTTGGTGCGTGCAAGGCCCGGCCACGCATGTATCCCCCGAATTTTACATGCGTGACCTTTTTAAAATTTGGGCCTAAGTGCACTTAACGTGGGTAAATGGTTTTTGAACATTGCTATGATAGTATGTTATATTTACACGCATAATTCTTTTGAAAATTACCTCCTTTGTACGTAATAGTTTGATATGAATCAGTTTTAGATTTGTTTTATTTTATGCTTGTTTTGTTGTAAACTGAATTGAATTTTGACTAGGTGGTCTGTACATTTTTTTAAATAAATAAATATGGTAGATGAATTAGGTCTTAAAATCCTTGTAAAAAAATGAATCTTCAGGCTGAGCAATTACAGAGCATGATTTAATTTCAGCTGTGGTCATCAATACCTCCATCTCCTCCCAGCTCCATGAAGAAAGATCTATCATTGTAATTAAGGAAAGCTTGTTTTGTTGAACTATGATATGTATAAACTTTTATCAAATAAACAAAGGAAAGAAAAAAAGCATAGGGCCGGATATTAAGAGTTACGTGCGGGCGTAGATTTGTGTGCACAACCCGGCACACACAAATCTACGCCTGATTTTATAACATGCGTGCCCCGCCCTGCCCCCGGACCGCCCCGCCCTGCCCCCTTTTTCAAGCCCCGGGACATACATGTGTCCCGGGGCTTGCGTGCGTTGCTGGGCCTATGCAAAATAGGCTCGGCGCGCGCAGGAGCTGATTCTCATGGTTACATGCGTAACCCTTTGAAAATCCGCCCCATAGGATTTAGTAGGAGCTTCTAATTTGTTTCTAAATACACAACAGTACTACAGTCTCTTAAAACATAGATTATTTTAAATGTTTCCTTTCTCTAAATAGAATACTGATTATTTCATTTAACAATCCATAGAGTCTGAAGTACCTCATCTTCTAGAAACAGAATTGTCATGTTTCCCTGCCCTTCCACACTGCATATAGTCAAATATAAGTTATTGAATATAACTACATTAATTCAATAATGAGGTCACTATAAAAGAGAATGCCTGTCAATCTCAGCTGCATAACTGTTGTAAGCGCCCCAACTCAGGGCATGCCAGCTCTTCAAAATGTTTGAGCGTTTAGAACTTGGCTTTTGCTTTTTAACTCCCAAAAGACGCTGCAGGTGTCTCAGTTTCAGGCTTATAAGTATTTTTTTAGTAAGTGACGTAGACAAGGTGCAGTCAGCACCATAGACCTTCATCTTAGTTGCTGTAGTGATACTGTGGTGATACCAAAGCTTATTCAATAGCTTTCCAAATGCTTTAGATCCTGACTGGATGCAGTATGCAACCTTTGCATCAGGGGTGTTATCACTAGAAACTGTGCTTCCCAAATATATGAAAATATTGATGCATTGGAGAGGCTTTCTATCAACAAAAGCTTCAGGTACAATATCACTATCTGAATTTTACATATTAGATGATAGAGATGTTTAATTTCACTGGTGTTTTTTTAATCTAATTTACTTTGCTACTGTACATAGAGATACTGTAAAAATAGATTCTGTAGATTGATAAAAAGTGTAGGTAGATAACATAGATAATTATAATTGACAATATGGAATAGATACTGTTAGAAACATGATGGTAGAAAAAGACCATATGACCTATCTTTTTTTTTTTTTTTGTCAAAATCATTTTTATTAATGAGCAACGCAGGTACAACCAAAACTGTTATTAGGGGAAAGAGAAGGTACAATATAAATCAAAGATTGATGCAGCTTTGCAATACAGGACCATTCCCCTTAAGTATCAGAACCAACATGAACAACACCCTGTGTACACTCTGTTTGAGGTCCACCGGACCATAATGATCAAACCAAACTCAGACAGTACCACACAACCCATTCATGCCACATTCAACCACAGTCATCCTCCCACACTGCTCACAACTCCCCCCCCCCCCCCCCCCCAATCCTCAGGAAACATCCCCTCGATTGCAATCTTCAACAAGTAATCATAAAAAGGTGAATATCAAAAGTCACTTAAAGTCCGCACCTTGCCTTACTACACAGTAACTGCAGACCAAGCGCCATTCTGTGTATCTGGCCAAGAGGCGCAGGAGACCGGATCAGATCCAGGATGGGTAATATCCAGTGGCAAGTAGAGTGGATTGGATTTCTATCGGGAGTAGAGTAGGGATGTGCAGACCAAAAGTTTATGTTCATAAGTCCATAAGTCGAAAGGGGGGGTCATTTGCGGTCAATATGGACATATGGAGAATTCCATAAGTTGAGTCTATGTCCATATGTGCAAATAAAAATTTAAACCCCTCACCCTCCTTAATCCCCCCCCCCCCCCCCAAAGACTTACCAAAACTCCCTGGTGGTCCAGCGGGGTCAGGACGCCATTTCTGAACTCCTTTGCAAGGAGCACGTGACGTCAGCGCCACGTCGGTGTGACGCGGCGTCACGTGATTCCCCGCGGGTTCGCTCCGGGACCCTCGTTCGACCCAAAAGGAACTTTTGGCCAGCTTGGGGGGGCCTCCTGACACCCCCAAACTGGCCAAAAGTTCCTTTTGGGTCGAACGAGGGTCCCGGAGCGAACCCACGGGGAATCACGTGACGTTGGCGCCACGTCGGAGTGACGCGGCGTCACGTGATTCCCCGCGGGTTTGCTCCGGGACCCTCGTTCGACCCAAAAGGAACTTTTGGCCAGCTTGGGGGGGCCTCCTGACACCCCCAAGCTGGCCAAAAGTTCCTTTTGGGTCGAACGAGGGTCCTGGAGCGAACCCGCGGGGAATCACGTGATGCTGCGTCACTCCGACGTGGTGCCGATGTCACGTGCTCCTCGCAAAGGAGTTCAGAAATGGCGTCCTGACTCCTCGCTGGACCACCAGGGAGTTGTGGTAAGTCTTTGGGGGGGGATTAAGGAAGGTGAGGGGTTTAAATTTTTATTTTGGATCAACAATCGCGATTTCCAACGTATTCAACATAGCTATGTTGAATAAGTTGGAAATCCGATCGTTTTCGCCTCATCACTTTTTTAAGTTAAAAAAAAAAAAAAGTAGCGTTTTACATTTAAGTTCAAAACGAATGCACACCCCTAGAGTAGAGTATAGCAAGTGGACCAGCAAGACTTGTAAATCAAATTATGTTCTCTTATGCTGTTCAATGCAGCTAACCGCTCCATTTGCATTGAGGATGCAAGCCTACTATATCAGGCCTGCAGATTGGGAGGCATGTCCGGCACTATCCAGTCAGCCAAGATCATGCGACACGCCAATAACACTGCAGTATGGCCAAACTTGTCCAGAGATAACGCATAAGAGGGGAGAACACCCCATAAGCCAGAGAGAAGTAATTTGCCCGACCAGCCAACAGTGGAGCCTGTGCATTGAGCAACCACTTCAAGCACTTTATTCCAAAATGGTCGCAGAACAGGGCAGGTAAACAGCCGATGTGCCAAGGTGCCCGTCTCTTGGTGGCATTTAATATATTTTGGTGAGGGCAATTTCCCCATACGGCAGTGGCGAGCATCGTCGCAGAAAATGTGATGTAAGATCTTAAATTGCAGTTCTTGAAGGGATAGGTCTGGTAAACTTTTAGCCAAGCTTAAAACAGGAAAGCAAATAAGTAGCAGGGATATCTATCGTCCACGCCTCAGTCCAATACCGGGCCAGAGAGTCCAAATGGGGCACAGAGTGATATGTTCTGCCGAACTCGCACCAACCTTTAATGGCATTACATTTTAAAGCCCCAACAAAAAAGTGTTGAGTAAAAGTGGACTCTCATCGGTATGACTCCTCAGTCCAACGGAAGGATTGGAGATAATGACGTATCTGCAAATACGCATAAAAATGTTTAGAAGGTAAACCATAATCTCTGACCAGAGATGCAAAGTCTCTCACTACCGGTGAGTCGCTGGTATAGAAATGGTAGATAAAGAGCAGTCTTTTTTGTATACAGGCATCAAAGATAAAATAGCTGTCATGACCTGGGGGGAAATCCTGGTTACCCAACAAGGGCATGAGGAGGGAGATGAGGCCATCCACACTCCCTTGTGCCCTAATCCAGTCCAAGCCTGTCGACAGGGCTGCACCAAGCTGCGAGGGATGTCCAAAGCTTGATATGCCCTGGTACTAGCCTGTATGATATACAGGGGGGACCAGGGGGCAACCATGCTAATAATCAGCCCATCCTCACAATATGAATATTCATCGAGAAGCCACTCCCCCACATAACGGAGTTGGCAGGCTACATTATATAGCCGAACATCTGGCAGTCCCAGGCCCCCTTCCCCTCGCTGGTGCATCATCACTTGATAACGTAATCTCACTTTTCCCCGTCCAAAGGAATTTTTGAAATGAAGACTGCAACCACTGAATGTCTCTACCAATGAGCCAGCAAGGCAACATGTGTAGCTTATAAAGTAGCTTGGGCATGAGCACCATCTTAAAGAGAGCACTTCTTCCGAAGAGGGAGAGAGAGGCAAGGAATGCCACGCTTTAAGTTGGGCGTCCAACTCTGCCAATGTACTTCTTATATTCAGATCATAAAGATCTAGAGGATCACATGAGATCCAAACCCCCAAGTATTTTATTTTATTCTGAGCCCATGTAAAAGGGAACCTTCCCAGCCAGTGTTGTTGTACTCCAGGGTCTAGGACTAGCGCTTCCGACTAGAAAAGTTAATGGTCAAGCCCGCTATGGAGTGAAATAAGTTAAACTGGCAGAGAATGACAGGGACGCTAGTCCGGGGTTGCCCCACAAACAGCAGGATGTCATCAGCAAACAATGCTAACTTTATCTGATGATGTCCGATACGGCGGCCTTGGAACCCATCTTCCAATCACAGTTTGATAGCCAGAGGCTCCAGTGCCAGCACAAATAAGAGGGGGGACAGAGGGCAGCCCTGACGGACCCCACATAGAATAGGGAAAGACTCCAACAGGGCACCATTAATAAGTAGCCTGGCACTGGGATTAACATACAGTGCTTGCAGCCAAGATAGAAAAGAGCCCGTTATACCATATGTCTGTAAAGTCCAAAACAAGTAATCCCAAAAGAGGGAATCAAAGGCCTTCTCTGCATCCAGGCTCAGGACCAGAGCCTCAGTCTTCGGGTGAAAGCTTAGAAGGCCAGTCGCCTCACATTTTTAACTCCCTGTCGCCCTTTAATGAAACCTGTTTGGTCTGCATGAATTACTGAAGGCAAGAGGAGATTTAATCTGGCCGCCAATACCGCCGCTAGTATTTTTAAGTCCCCATTAATTAGGGATATGGACCTGTATGAGCCCACTTCCTATAAATCTTTCCCAGGTTTAGGGAGTAAAACTATAGTGGATTGATTTTCCGCAGGATTAATAGAGGCTCCCTGGATTAGACTGTTGTAATATGACCGTAACACAGGTAGAATTGAGAATTTCAAAATCTTGTAAAATTCTGGTCTGAGCCCATCCAGACCAGCTGCCTTTCCCGCTTTTAAGCCATGTATAATGCCATGGATTTCAGTATCTGTGATGCGTGTATTTAACGTGAGGAGCTGTGCCTCAGTGAACTTAGGCCATGGAAAATTAGAAAAGAAAGCCTCTCTTGAAGGAAGATGGCTAGATTTCTCTCCATAAAGCCCACTGTAATATTCAAGGAAGCGGTCTGCAATGGCTGTAGGGGCTACCTGACGGGCCCCATTTGTATCTTTGATACTAGTAATGAGGGATCTTCCCATCCACCCAACTAATTTAGCTTTACAATTTCCATCACTTCCTCAAAAATTCCTTGTATTTATACCATGCTTTCATGAATTCAAATACTATTTCTGTGTCCATTATCTCTACTGGGAGGTTGTTCCATGCATCCACACCCTCTCTGTAAAAGAAAATTTCCTAAGATTATTCCTGAGTCTACCCCTTGCACTCTCATCTTATGACCTCTCATTCTAGAGCTTCCTTTCCATTGAAAGAGGCTCACCTCCTGTGCATGGAAACCTTTGAGATATTTAAATATCTCTATCATATCTCCCCTATCTCATTTTTTCTCAAGGGTATACATGTTTAGATCTAAGTCTATCCCCATATGCTTTAGAATGAAGACCACTGACCATTTCGGTAGCTACCTTCTGGACAGACTCCAACCAGTTTATACTCTTTTGGAGGTGTGATCTCCAGAATTGTACACAGTATTCCAAATAAGGTCTCATCAGAGTCTTATACAGGGGCACTATCATCTCCCTTTTTCTGCTGACCATTCCTCTCCCTTTGAAGCCAAACATGTGTCTGACTTTTGCCATCTCTTTTTCCACCTATTTGACTACCTTACGATCATCAGATACAATCACACCTAAAGCACGTTCTTTTTTCATACTTAGAATTCCACCTCCAATACTGTACCTCTCCCATGGGTTTTTGCAGTCTAAATGTTGTACTCTGCATTTTTAGCATTAAATCCTAGCTGCCAAACCCTAGACCATTCTTTGAATTTCGCTAGATCCTCTTCATATTTTCCGTGCTTTCCTGGCTTTCTATCCTGTTGCAGATTTTGGTATAATTGGCAAAAAGACAAACCTTTCCCGACAATCTTTCAGCTATGTCTTTCAGGAAAGTGTTGAAAAGAATCAGTCCCAGAATTGATCCCTGAGGCAAAACAGTCATTATACTTCCCTCCTTAGAATAAACTCCTTTTACCACTACCCTGTGTTGCTTTCCACTCATCCAGTTTCTAACCAAGTCAGTCACTCTAGGTCCCATTCCAACAATGCTCAATTTATTTGTCGTCTATGCCGAGCCATGTCAAAGGCCTTATTAAAATCCAAGTACACTACATCTAGCACTTTCCCTTGATCCATCTCTCTGGTCACCCAATTAAAGCAATTAATCAGATTTGTCTGACAAGATCTACCTCTAGTAAAACCATGCTGCCTCAGATCTTGCTGTCCACTGGATTCTAGAACCTGCACTGTCTTCTGTTTTAGTAATGATTCCATTTATTTGCTCACCACAGAGGTCAGACTAACTGTCCTGTAGTTCCCAGCCTCCTCCTTATTTCCATTTTTATGACTAGGAACCACATCTGCCCCTGTCCAGTCCTCCGGAGCTACTTCCAACTCTAAAGAACCATTGAAGAGGTCAGCCAGCAAAACTGGTAGGACATTTCTAAGTTCCCTTAGTACCCTCGAATGTATCCCAACCAGCCCCTATACCTTATCTACTTTAAGTTTAGTTGATAGACACATACTATAAACAAATAGTGAAAGAGAGGTAAGTGCATAAGACTTGCCAAACTGGGTTAGATAAAACATTCTTTTAGTCCATCATCTTGTTTCTAACAGTGATAAGCTGTCACTGCTTAGATGATATGTAAAAGAAATGGAGCATGTGTAGAATTATGTTGTCATAAATGTAACTGGAATTTTGCATTGCATTTGTCTTTCCCAATAATTTTCCCTCCTCCCCCTCCTCAAAAAAGGCAGCCAAACAAAACAAGATCAGGATTAAGGGAGAGCAATTTTCAAAGCTCTTCTTCCAGGTGAACAACTGTTTGCCTATCAGAAAAGCCCTGCTGAAATTGCCCCCCACACCTCACTGTAAGTAAAAGTGGCCATGCTGCTGATAGAGTGTCAAAAGGAGCGAGTCTTGGGTGGGGTAATGTCAGGAAAGGGAAAGCATGTGCAGTGATCTCCTTTTGAAAGCCCCATGTGAATTTTCAGTGGATATGTTGGCAGCTGCTTCAGAGCAGGTATAAATATAGGGGCAGATTTTAAAAGCGCTGCTCGCCTATTTTCCATAGGCCTGCCAGCGCGCGCAGAGCCCCGGGACTCGCGTAAGTCCCGGGGTTTTTTGTCGGGGGCGTGTCGGGGGCGGGACCGATCGATGCGGCGTTTTGGGGGCGGAACATGGTGTTTCGGGGGCGGGCCCGGGGGCGTGGCTTCGGCCCGGGGCGGTCCAGGGGCATGGCCGCACCCTCCGGAACCGCCCCCGGGTTGCGTCTCGGCACGCCAGCAGCCCGCTGGTGCGCGTGGATTTACTTCTCCCTCCGGGAGGCGTAAATCCGTGGACAAAGGTAGGGGGGGGTTTAGATAGGGCCGGGGGGGAGGGTTAGGTAGAGGAAGGGAGGGGAAGGTGAGGGGAGGGCGAAAGAGAGTTCCCTCCGAGGCCTCTCCGATTTCGGAGCGGCCTCGGAGGGAACGGAGGCAGGCTGCGCGGCTCGGCGCGCACCGGCTGCCCAAAATCGGCAGCCTTGCGCGCGCTGATCCTGGATTTTAGAAGATACGCGCGGCTACGCACGTATCTTCTAAAATCCAGCGTACTTTTGTTTGTGACTGGTGCGCCAACAAAAGTACGCGAACGCGCATTTTTTTTAAATCTACCCCACACCTCACACAAGGTTTCGTTTTAGAAATAAGTTTACAGTCCAGCAATTACTGCAAGCCCCATGTGTAGTTTAAAAATTGACCCCTTAATGTTTTTTTCTCAACAGCTTAAGACTTTCATTTCTTGGGGATGTACTCATCTTGGTTGATAGTCAAACACACTTGACTATTCAAATCAGTCAAGCTATGGCAGAGCTGCATTGCAAGATCACATTTCAATGCATATTGAATTGGAGAATGAGCCTAAAGCAAAAAATCTGGTTGCCACGCTGAAAAGGGGACTTATTTATTTATTTTATTTATCTATAAAGATTTATAAATCACTTTCCAGATCTTACAATAAAATCTTCCAAAGTGATGTACTTATAGGTAGTTAAATATGTTTGAATATATCTGTTGATTAATTGGAGCAGTTATTCAATCAAAACATTTATTTGGATCACATGGATATCATCAGCCTGATTACAGAGAAAGTGGTTTTGACCAGTGCTCTAACCATGCAAGTCAATAGCCTTTGTTGTTAATGAGCTCCACATGTAACAGATCCCTTTCCACAACCCTGAATAATAATTTGGTAGACAAGATGGGGCATCTGCTATCATCTACTATGTTACTGTTGGATAAATAACTACCCACATTGTTACAAACCCCATGGGTAGTATTTACAACATATGCCCTCTTGAGGGGCAATTTTCAAAGGAAGTTCTGCATGTAAACAGCTGCAGGTAAACCTTTCTTTGAAAATTGCCCTGGGACCTCCGCGGATAAATGTATGCCCCCTCAACTGTCAAGGGACAATTTTAAAACCCAGTGGGGGACTTGCAGTCCTGTAGGTACCTTGTACTGCGGGAATGCATGCTCATTATCAAATGAAACCCCATACAAGGTTTTCCTTTGAAAACATGCTGGCCACAGGAATGGACCTGCTAACCTTGGTGTATAGATTTGCACAGCTTTGAAGCAGATACAACCACTGAAAGAATGCACAGGGCTTTCAAAATAAAAGCCCCGTGCATACTCTCCTCCTTCCCCCACTGACCTTGCCATGCTCCTTTTCTGCTGTGGGTAAAAATATCCCCGTTGTAACCAATGCAAATACTTTTACCTGCATGGTGGGAATGGGGACAATTTTTCCATAGGTAAACAACTGTTCACCCTCGGAAAAAGCTTTGCAAATTCTCTTTGTCGTGTAACTTTTTCCATTTGTTTCAGTTTAACTCTAACTGTCAAAGTGTCTGTGATACCACTGACCAATGTGAAAGCAAAAGTCTGTAGCATGAATCAAATCCAATTGGTCAAATGGTCTGCTACATTGTTCCATTCCATTTTTCATTTCATTTCATTTAATAGGATTTATTAATCACTTCACACAATAATGGCCGAAGTGATGTTCAGTAAAACATCCATAAAAATAAGTATAAGAACATATAACAAATAAAACAATACATAAAAACATGATTAAATTAATAAAACATAGTATTATATACAAAATAAAAGTGATATCTGACGCGCACATAAGGAGATCACTAATCAGTAGCGTTAACACAGTCGATTTGCTGCAAAAGAAAGGTTTTAAAATCTTTCCGAAAGGTTTTACTGCTAGGGTTTAGTCTTAAATCAATCAGCAAGGACTTCCATAGGGATGGTGCTGCCACTGAGAAGGCCGATTCTCTAGTAGATGTTAAGTGAGCTGCTCGAGCAGAGGGCACGTCAAGGAGTCTGCACTGAGATGAGCGCAATTGATGAATGGGATTGTATATTCTCAATAAGGCATTAGACCAAGGACATGTGTCAGAAGTCAGTAATTTCACTACAATTCAACCAACTCTGAAAACAATTCTCTGATTGATTGGTAGCCATTTCAGATTCAAAAGTACTGGTATGATATGCTGGATTTGCTTGGTGTCTGAAATAAGGCGAGCTGCAGTAATCAATCGCAGGAAAAATAATTGCTTGAACAATTAATTGAAAATCTGAGGCAAAGAGCAAATGCCTCAGACCGGCAATTACTCAAAATTTAAAGAAACCTGATCTGATAACGGATTGGATCTGAGATTTAAAAGAAAAATGAGTATCAATTAGCCCTCCCAAACTTTTAATTGAATATGAAATAGAAAACGAGTGGTTCCCCACAGAAATCACTGGAAAAGGTTTTGAAAGATGGGATTGATGAATAGCCATAAATTCTGTTTTTGTCCTATTTAATGCCAGCTTATTATGCTGCAACCAGGAATGAACTGAAGAGAGACAAATGTTTAAAAGGTCCAGTGTCTCTTTCCACGTATTGCGCAGATGAATAAAAAACTGTATATTGTCTGCATACATTTTGTATCCCTCACAAACAGTTGCAAGTACTTTTGCAATTGGGACCAAATAAATATTAAATAGGACTGCTGAAAGAGCAGACCCTTGTGGGACCCCTGTATCCATAAAAATTACTTGTGATGTTTCATTATTACATTTTACCTGAAAAGATTGATTCTTAATAAAGGAAGTAAACCATTCTAAAACTTTTCCAGTAATGATGCATTCCTGTAAGTGAAATAAAAGTATCTCATGATCGACTGTATCGAAAGCAACGGAAATATCAAGGGACACTAGGAGAAATTCGCTCCCGCTATCAAGCCCTCTACGGAGGGCGTCAGTAAGAGATAGGAGCAAAAGCTCTGTACTCATAGATTTTCTAAAACCAAATTGGTGGGGGTCTAAAAATTTCATTTTCTTTGTGTCAAAGCAATGTTCTCAATTACCTTTGCAAGAAAAGGTAAGGAAGAGATAGGTCTATAATTGTTTAGATCAGTTGAGTCAGATGTAGGTTTTTCTTAAATTGGTTTTACTGTCACATTTTTAAAATTGTCTGGAAAATATTCTTCCTCAAAAGACTTATTTACAATCGCAGTCAAGATGGGACTCAATATCTCTCTCGAGGCTTTAAAAAGGGCCACCAAACAATTACTCAGAAAACAGTATTCATTTTTTAAACAGCCTGTCTAACCTCTAGTTGTGAGGTATACAAGAAAGAGGACCAAGTATTCTTAATTTGGGAACTAGGTAAAGAACACCAAACTAGCACACTTATGAAATTCAAACAAATTGTTTCAATCTTCAATTTAAAAAATCTGAAGAATGAATCAGCAGAAATAGAACTATTCATGGGCTGTTAAGTGGTGGTTGTAGTAAAATTTGTTGCCAATTGAAATAGAGATTTTTGGATTACAACCAATTTTCTGAATTTTATTTGAGAAAAAGATTGTTGTGCTTCTAAGACTTTCATGTGGTATTGAGGGAACAATAACCTAAAGGCTTTCACATATTCAGTAGAGGGAGATTTCTGCCCTGCTTGCTCACATTTTCTTAATGCACGGCGAGAGGAAATTAAATCTGGGAAATTTTTAAAATGTAATCTCTTGTTATCTTTCATTAATTTTAGTGGAGCAATTTCATCCAAAGTAGAAATAACAGTATTGTTCCAATGATAAATTAAGTTCTCTAAGGCCTCAGGAAGAAGAACGATATTCCTGGAAGTAAAAAAGTTGGTAAATTCTACAATGTCAGTCTTACCTTGCTGAAATGAATGTGCATGACCTCCCGATACAAGATTCATAGGGATGTTTACTGGCAAAGAAAACTGAATTAAATTATGATCAGACCATGGAACAGCTCGAATATTCACAGTCTCCAAACACTGATTTCTAACAGAAGTATTCACAAAAACTAAATCTAAAATGTGGCTAAGCTGGTGAGTAGGTGTTAAGATCACTTGAGACCAGCCCAAGGATTCCAAAATTTCTAAAGAGATTCCTGTTAGGAGTAGGGGGGGGGGGTAACTATTCAAGGGTAAATTAAAATCACCTAAGATAATAAGATTATTAGTCACCAGTGGGCAAATTTTAAGTCCCCCCTGCACATAAAATACGGGGGTTGTGCGCGCGGCCGGGCCTTGAACACCACACACATTTTAGAAGGGTCCGAGTTACGTGCACAAGAGCCGTCCCTCGCAAAAGGGGTGGTCCTGGGGGGTGGGGCGGAGCTGGAGGTGGCTGGTACAGCAGCTATTTGCCGCTGTGCCAGGGGATCGTGTGCTGGCAGCCTGCTGGTGCGTGCAACTTATTCCAGCTTCCTAAACAAAGGAAAAAAATAGGTATGACCTTTTAAGGGGGTCGGGGAGGACAGGGGAAGAGGGAGGGAGTATGGGCAGAGGGGTAGAGAAGTTCCCTCCCACTCTGCTCCTTAATTGAAGTGCACTGGGAGAGAACTGGAGAAGGCCAAGTTGCGTCACCGCATGGAAGTTGCATAATTCTCCCCCCCCTTGTGCACGCCACCCCGTATTTTATAACATGCATGTGCTGGCATGCGCATGTTATAAAATCAGTGTGTCCATATGCGTGCGCACGTATGTTTAAAAATCTACCCCTAGAAATTTAGGTGGACAATAAGAAAGGCAAATTGAAAAACTTGTGGTGGAAAGCAGTAAAATTTCACAGGAAGTATTACTACCTAAGTCTTCAAAAGAGGGAGTTCAAGATTTTTTTTAAATAATAAGTAATCCCCCTCCCCTTCCCTTCTTTCTAGGTAAAGCAAAACAAGCATAATTGGGTGGATAAATTTGATTCAAAATCACAAAATCAGAGTTAAACAGCTGAGATTCGGTCACACAGAAAAAATCCAGTTTTTCAGCTATAATTACATCATAAACTAACAAAAATTTACTCAATTAACCAATAAAACCTCAATATCAGATTGAGCAGTATGAGAAAGAGCATTAGATGGCTGAATATTAATTAAGCTCAGCTCCACTAAAGCTCGGGCACTTTCATTAGCTGCTCCCGCTCTTTGGAACAAACTCCCCCCCCCCCTCATTACGTCAAGAATCATGCCCAAAAAAATTCAAGCAGAATCTGAAAACATGCCTTTTCAAACAAGCATACTCTGAACAGCACACCTCCCTCCCATGACGCCTATTTCCCCCCCCGTCCATCACGACATTCTTGTAAATAGTGATATTTTTAAGCTTCATATTTTATACTTTATGCCTTATAACTTGTAAATCGTTCAATTTTACCCTATCTGTATATTCACATGTTCATTGTTTCACTGTAAAGCGCTTGTTGCTGATTTTCGTTTAATGTGAACCGATGAGATGTTCCCAACGTTCATCGGTATATAAAAACTTCTAAATAAATAAATAATAACTAACCAGGATGGCCGGCAGCAATATCTGTATCATTTAACTTCAGTGAGTTCCCCATATTGACCGTCATGAATAACAGTGGGGATCCTAAAATGCGACTGAGAAGAAATGGAAGCAAAGTCACTGTCAGTGTTGTTAATAAGATAAATGAACTTATCCATCGCATTCGCAGGTGCAGCCTAAGGTGCGCACGAAGGAGCGCACAAAGGAGCATACCACCGGCCCATGGCACCTCTGGCATCGCTTCCCGGTATTTGTCCCCCTCCCTGCACAGATGACATCAGCGAGGGGTGGAGTTATCACCCGATGACAGGGAGTCTGGTGAGGCAAGAGACGCCGGGTTCCTCTCACCAGAGGAGAATGAAAGCATGTCCTCAGCTGTCCCAGAGAGGCAAATAATCCTATCTGTGCAGACAGTGCAGAGCAATTCCATTTCCAGAGCAGTGCTTAGCATTCCGAAAGCTAATAGAAAGCACTCTTTACTGCTTCCTAGAAGTTTATTCAATAGTTTCTCAAATTAAGGTTTGCTTGATTTTTTACTTTGGTTACATATGGCATAACATTTAATTAATTTGAATCACACATCTAGATTAAACTTAGAAACAGAGAAAATAATGGTAGATAAGGACTACAAGATCCATCTAGTCTAACCATTCCTGATGCAACACTGCAGAGCCTACCCAAACTCACCAAATACTTCCTTGTAAGTGAAAGGGCCAGTTTACATCAAGGCCAGCCCTTCCCCTCTACCCCCTCCTCCTGAAGAAGAATGGATTCCCCCAAAATCAAGCCCTATTCTCATTCTCTCTTCGAGGTCCAGTCCCCCAACATATAGCTTCAGTCCTCCTTCAAGATTCATCCCTAACACCCCCCCCCCCAAACATCAAAGACCTTTAATCTGACAGAGCACTTCTAAGCTTCCTTATGTCTCTTAAAATTGTAGGAAATGGATAGCATTCATAACCCAGAGCAAATCCAAGCCATGATATGATGCTCCATTGAGGTAGACTCAGAAGCAACATAAAAAATGTTTCTTCGTGAAAAGAGTGGTGGATTCATGAAATAGCCTCCCATTGGAGACAGTGGAGACAAAAATAATAACAAAATTCATAAAAACATGGGATAAGCACAGAGGATCCCTAGAAGAGAAGAGACTGCCAGAGATCAAATGAGGGATATGACATTGCATCAGGAATGAAATGTGGCAGACTAGATGGGCCTTATTGTTCTTATTTGCTGCCATATGCTATGTTTTCTCAGTTTCTATAAACAAGAATACATAGGTGTGGAAGTTATGGTGCAGGTTCCAAAATTTTTTGTGGTCTCTGATTCCCTAAGAAGGACTAACGCAGTAATAATTGTATAATACAAAGAGAAGAGAGGGGCCTAATTGAGGGAAAAGATCCCTGATAGCCATGAATGAAGGCCAGCTTCAGATCATCTATTTACCCATCACTAATAGCACTGAGCAAACTGTAGAGGAAGGTAAGTCAGATCAAAAAAAAGCATTATGAAACCCAGATTATGCAAACAATATCTATAATTTCCTAAGAAAACATATTTGAAAATATGATGAATTTTCCTTTGAAAAATGGTTTCCAGGCCAATGGGTACAAAGTGTCTATGGGCCTGAAAGCACTGTGGGGAGTTTGTAAATTGGCCTTTCATTTTCTCTTTAACAATTCCACAGACTGCATGGTTACTTTGATTTAGACTTGTCCATTTAGCATATCTAAATATTTTTATATTTCAGGGACTTAATATTTTTTCATAATGGTCAGCTTTTTACTTTAGGTCTTTCATAGACCTCCATATTTCCATACAGTACATAGCTGTGTATGAGGTTTTGAGCATATTTTCAGTCTTTCCAGAAGCAGCACACTTACAAATTTCATGGCTTGATTAACCTAATTTTGGGAGTCGAAAACATTTCCAACAAAGTTATTTGTCAGCTTTGGTATATAAAATGATCTCATCTGAAGTTATCAAACCTGACGCCTGTCTCTAGAATGCAAATCAATCCTCTCTACATAGGTTTTTGGCCCAGTTCTTCTCAGAGCTACCAACTTCATTGCAGTATCCATGAGCTCCATTATCTCTATTTGGATATTCACTCTCCTTATGTTACCATCTGGAATGGGCAGAGGAAGCCCACTGAACATGCTTTCATCCATGATGTCTGTTCAGACAATGGGCAAAAATATTTGCACATACTTCAGTCACCACACTTCTTCGTTCACATATGCTTAAAAGCACTTATATAGCCTAGCTCTATAGGAATCCACGGAAAAAGAGAAACATAAAAGTAAGAGCAAATTCTTTTATTCCTGGTAGACAAAACACTCATATACCTCTGAATGAAAGCACATTAATACATCACTCAGTGTTTATAATAATTTTATAGAAATGTTTAATACAAATAATTCATTTGTACATAGGCACAAGTAACAAGAATACTTCACATATCAATTTATCAAAAATGTCATGAAAAAAACAATATTCCAATCACAAAAAGTGTTATAATACCACCAATTAAAAATGTGTATATGCTAAGCACTTGTAATATTAATATCAATCAACCATTATACATACATAGCCATCACTCACTCTTTCCTATGTACATCGCCGTCAGTCATTACCGCATAAATCAACCATACAAATATGAAATCACTCTCAAACCAACCTCAATATGATATTGTTTGAATCTCTGTCTGCATATACCAATGACTCAATGCTGGATCTGTAATTTATTAACACTCCTTCAGTCGCTAAAAACTTTGGGGGCCGATATTAAAAGTTATGCGTGCCTTTCCCCCACCTTTCCCTCCCTTTCCCTATCTAACCCACCCCCCAGCCCTACCTAAATCCCCCCCTATCTTATGTTGTCGTTACGCCTGCCTGTGGCAGATGTAACTTGTGCGCGCCAGCCAGCTGCCGGTGCGCCATGCCCCAGCACAGGCCACTGTGCCGGAGCACTCGGCCCCGCCCCCAGACCGCTGCCATGCCTACGGCCATGCCCCCGGCCATAGCCCCGGACCGCCCCTTTTTCGAAGCCCCGGGATATACGCGCGTCCTGGGGCTTGCGCACACAGGGGTAGATTTTCGGGGATTATGCATGTATCTTAAGTGCGTCCCTTTGAAAATCTATCCCTTTGGTTTCATATTCGGTAGAACGTTTATTTATTTATTTATTTATTTAGAGTCTTTTAATATACCGATGCTCAAGACCAGGTCTTATCGTAACGGTTTACAATAAACCAGGGGGAACCAGTTAACAATGAAAGCAAAAAGTTACATTATAACAGGGAAGTGGAACTAGGCTTGTTAGCAAAAGGATAGGATAAACAATTTCTAACTGGAGAGAAGAGGGCATATAAGCAGGAGAAAGTGCTTACAAGGTAGGAATTATATACAAAGTGCAGCATTTGAATTATATATGAATTTACATTGTGTATACGATTAAGCATGTTTTATCAAAGTGCAATAAGGCGAGCGAGCAGTTCCTTTGAGTTGCAGAAAGGGACGCAACCGAGGGGTATGAGACTGTGTGAGTGACCTTGAGGCTTCTTCAAGGGTATGCTTGGGCGAACAGCCAAGTTTTTAATTTTTTTCTGAAAGTGATATGGCAATGTTCCTGGCGGAGATCTGGCGGGAGAGAGTTCCAGTGATGCGGCCCAGCAGTTGATAGTGCTTGTTTTTCAATAGTGTTGTGCAGAACAGATTTTTTTGGGGGAACCTGGAGGGAGTCTCTGTATGCAGCTCTGGTGGGTCTTGCAGAGGAGTGTGGTTTGAGGGGTATGGTAAGTTGAAGCGAGGATTCCTGAAATAAGGTTTTGTGGATAATAGTAAGAGTCTTGAATAGAATTCTGTAGCGAATGGGTAGCCAGTGAAGGATTTTTAGAATCGGGGTGATGTGGTCCATGCGGCGGGAGTTTGAGAGGATCCTGGCTGCAGCGTTTTGCAGCATTTGAAGAGGTTTGGTAGAAGAGGCCGGGAGACCAAGCAACAGCGCATTACAATAATCAATCTTTGAGAATAGTATGGCTTGAAGGACCGAACGGTAGTCGTGGAAGTGTAGGAGAGGTCTTAATTGTTTTAATACCTGTAGTTTGTAAAAGCCTTCTCTGGTGGTGTTGTTGATGAATTTTTTAAAGTTCATTCTAGAGTCTAGGTAGGCCCCAAGGTCTCTCACTTGATTTACTAGAGGTGTTTAGTGGACAAGTTACTAGAGGTGTTTAGTGGACAAGTTATCCTTCTGCCAGCAGGTCTAAAGTTATGCGGCTAACTTAGGGGATTGTTTACCAAATTGTGTTAGGGCCTTATCACGGGATCTAACATCTACGATAACACTGTAACATGGGCGATAAATACTGCATCACAAAATTAATATTTGAGTGGAAGGAATAAATGGAAATGAGGGTCAGCCTAACATGGCGTGCAATAGAATAACATAGGAAATACCTACACCTTTTTGCTGTGTGTTCTTGGCCAAAACGGTTTTTATCGCAAATGCCAATTCAGGAGGGGAGGGAGGGAGAGCAAGCCTTTGTGAAGGCTCACATCTAAGTCAACTTTTTATACCACTGCAAGAGGCGGCATTATGAACTTGGGGTGAGGTTTGGGAGTGGGGGAGGTTTTGGGGGGCTGTTTTACATGCACAGTCATAAGTACAAACAGCATAGTTGCCATCGTGAAGATTTTATGTGATTTGGAGTGAGGTAAGTCTCACAAAGATGAAATTTCTACAATGTTCTCTCGCCTTAGCTTGATGGACTCTATAACAGGGTACTATCGAGCTAGAGCAAGAGAACATAGTAGAAATCTCATCTTTGTGAGTCTTTCCTCACTCCAAATAACATCAAATCTTCACCGAGGTGTACTGTGCTCTTCGTACATCTCACTCTGCATGTAAAACTGGCCCCTAAACCAACACCAACACCTCATCTTGAGCTATTAGCTGGCCCTCGTACAGTGATATAAATGCCAAAATGCAATTTACAATATTTATCGCAAACTGCATTATTTATTTATTTATTTATTTAGAATTCTTATATACCGACATTCCTGTATGAGATACAGATCACACCGGTTTACAGTAGAACAGAACAGCCGCGATTGAGCAATACATTAAACAATAAGTTAAACATTAAATTAGGTTACATTAAACAAGAGAAAATTTCAAAGGATATCAATTGGGAGTGCCAAATAAAAAACATTAGAAACATTAGAAAGTCAAAACATGGGTAGTATAATAAGAGCAGGAAGAAGGAGACGGCATTGGCGGGAAGTCATGAGATAGGGGGTGGGAAGCACGGGTAGAATTTTGAGCCATGGTTGAGTCCTTTGAACTGTGTTAGGGAGCTCTTATGTTTCCGGGAAAGCTTGTCTGAAGAGCCACGTTTTTAGGTATTTCTTAAATGTTTGATGGCAGCATTCAAGGCGTAAGTCCGGAGGCAAGGTATTCCAAAGAGTGGGCCCTGCAGTCGAAAATGCCCGTTTTCTTAGAGTGGTCTTGGCTGGAGGGGCATATACGGAGCCTTTGTACGCCCTTCTAATCGGTCTATCTGAGACATGTGGACGTAGTTGAGAACTAAGTTTAAGTGGGGCAATGTTATTTAAGTCCTTGTGGATCATCATGAGGACTTTATAAGAGATCCTAAATTTGACAGGTAGCCAGTGAAGGGAGTGAAGTATGGGAGTGATATGGTCTCTTTTGTTTGAGTTGGTAAGTATCCTAGCAGCGGCATTCTGGACCATCTATAAGGGTTTGATAGTTATTGCAGGGAGGCCAATTAAAAGCGAATTGCAATAGTCTAATTTAGCGAAGATAATAGATTGTAGTACCAAACGGAAATCTCTAAAATGCAAGAGAGGTTTCAGTTTTTTGAGTACTTGGAGTTTAAAGAAACATTCTTTCGTAGAGTTGTTGATGAATGATTTTAAGTTGAGTTTGTTGTCCAGCCAAACCCCTAAGTCTCTGACAGAAGGGGAAAGGTTGATAACTGTTTTGGCGAATTGAGATGCGCCGGGTGAATTGAGGGGAGCTTGGTTTTCATCTGGTGAAATGATGAGGATCTCGGTCTTATTTGAATTGAGGATTAGGTTTAGGCTAGCGAGAAGATTGTTGATCGATTGTAGACAACTGTTCCAGTAGGCCCAGGTTTTTTGAAGTGAATCAGTGATTGGGAGAAGAATCTGGACGTCATCAGCATATAGGTAAAATGTTAATTTTAGATTGGAAAGTAAATGGCAAAGTGGAAGCAGATAAATGTTAAAGAGGGTGGGCGAGAGGGATGATCTTTGTGGGACTCCCAGTTTGGATTTGATGGCGTGTGATTCCTTATTGTTGATCCTGACCTTATATGATCTGTTCTCAAGGAACGACTTGAACCAGCTGTGTGCCACTCCTTGGATACCAATGTTTGATAGACACTCCAGAAGGATAGAGTGATTAACGGTATCGAATGCTGCCGATAGGTCGAGTAATGCCAGAAGGTATGGTTGTTTTCTTTCCAGATTAAGAAGGATGGTGTCCGATAGAGAGGTTAAAAGGGCTTCAGTGTTTTGGGATTTTCGGAATCCAAACTGGAATGGGGAAAGAATGTTGTTCTCCTCAAGGTATTCTGACAATTGTTTGTTTACAATTCTTTCCATGATCTTGGAGATCAGAGGTAGATTCGCTATAGGACGGAAATTTGCAGGGTCAGAAGTCAGAAGGTTAGGTTTTTTTAGTAAGGGTTTGAGGATGGCTAGTTTCAGTTGGTCAGGAACTCTTCCTTGTGTCAATGAAAAGTTAATGATATCCGCTATAGATTTTGAAATAAAGTTTGGAATGGAGAGAAGAAGATTGGAAGGTATTATGTCCAATGGGTGTGATGAAGGTTTGAGCTTCTTAAGGATATTTTCAATTTCCATGGAAGATGAGGTCTCGAATGAATTTAGAGTACTGTTGCAAGTGAGAGTTGAAATGCTGGGGGGGAGGCATGTCGGTACGGGAGTAGACATGGGCTTGATGAGGTTAGCTATCTTGTTCTCAAAGAAGATGGCCAGCTCTGTAGCTTTATTAAGTGCTTGCTCATCAGGTATGGAGGGGGGAGAAGGTTTTATAAGCGATGAAACATAAGAGAATAGGGCTTTAGAGTCAAAATTGAAGTGGTGAATTTTTTTGGAGAAGTCTTGTCATATCGTACAGCTCAATGCCAGGAAAAAATGTATAATTATTTCCAGTGTTAAAATTTTGCATTCATGCCATACGGTAACGAATTTCACATGCATTAACACTATAACGCATTTTGATGACTGATCCTAATAGATGAATAACTTGTGAGTTATCCATCTAAATGGCTTTTGAATATGTACCCCTCTATAAACTGCTGCATTTCTTAATGCACTCCAATTCTTATCCTTTCTCTTTCTTCTCAATACTTGCAATATAGATGGACAACCCCAAAAAGGGTCCCTTGTTTCACTAGAATGGGCTTCTTCAGGGGGAACTAATAACCAAATCCTACAATGATACAAAACTTTCATTCAAAAATTTCACAGATTAGCATTACTACCAAACCCTTAGTCCCCAGAATAAATATTTACTAAAACAAAAGGTATCCTTTTCAGAAATAGGAGGATCTTTCTGGATATATCATCTCGACACTCTTTCCAACCAGGGCATCTCATATGCTTTATTTCATATTTATTTCAAAGTGCAATGTGCCTGCAAGCATAGGTAATATAACTTATTACAAAAAAATTAAACACTTAAAGAACAAATACTATCATATCAACCTTCAACATAGTATCAAAATTACACATTTAAATATATCAAATATCTTATAATCAGATGTTAAATAAGACATTATACAGGTATTAAGGAAGATTTACATATATGCAGAAGTTCAAAAACTGAAAATATAATATTCCATTGTCTTTGAACATATTGTGTGGTTCTTGTTGCTTTATCAGCAACACTGCAAAGCAAGGAAGAATTATCCCTTCAGTAAAAAAAAAAAAACCATGCTTGCTTGTTACTTTTCCGAAGTTTTAGGCTCTACCAACTCGCCTATGAAATGATACTTTGACAGCTTAGAACCAACTATACAAAGCAATTACCACAGCAAGGGCATAGGGACAGTAATTTTGAGATGCTCTTCTCCTTCACACAGCACAGCTACCTTCAGCCTTCAACAGTCTATGACCCAAAGTACACCACCATCATAGGAGAAGCATATTGTAAACCGATACGATATGATTGGTATCATGAGTGTCTGTATAAAAAAGCCCTAAATAAATAAATAAATAAATAAATATTACATACAACTATAACATACAACACCACTAACCACACAAGAAGAATCTGCAGCTATGTGGCCAAGAGTTTTTGTTTAAACATTTTTTTTCCTGTAAATACCTTGTTATACTATCTGTTCAAGAAGTGCAGTAAATGAAAGTAAAGATATCAGTAATGAACCCTATGTTGATGTGTGTATATATTGTATGAAGAAGGAATGTGAATAATATACTGCATGTGCACAGAATAGGGCACATGCTAGTTTAATAGTGCTATAGTATTTAATAGTGCTAAAATTAGTGTGAGTGAATATGCTTGATAATGTAATTCTGCTATATAACAATATTATCTGTGGTCTTCTGATCTCCCAGTCCTGGGATCCAGTATGTCATTTATATGTACTGTAATAGAGAAAATGAAAGATGTATATGCAAGAACAGGTTTGTATGCATGCAGTGTGTGGAGCACACACTAGAATGAGAATGAAAGAGAGAGGGAGTGAGAATGTAAAGTTGTGAATGAAAGGATAAAGAAGCTGAAATTATGATAAAAGAGATGGCATGTGATGGCATAGGACAACGGCTTCCATTCAGTCCTCAAGGTCCACCCAGCCACTCTGGCTTTTAGGATGTCCACAGTAAATATACTACAGTAGTTGCTGCTCAGATTTTCCTCTAGTCACCATGCAGTGCTCCCAAAAGACTTTAAGTGACTCAAGCATCAAGTGAAATGAAACCAGAATACCATATTTGTAGTGTAGTATGTAACTATAAATACATTGCACTGTCAAATTACCCTGGAATGTGCAAGTGGCATTTTATTCATTTATCTGAAATAGTGTATTCTCATTTAAGGTACTATCTATCTATAAAGTGTTTATAAAGAATGTGTTAATATTATTGATATTTTCCAAAAGTGCAATCAACTGCAAGAATTGTTGATAAATGTCTTTATTGCTATATTATATGTCTGAAGTGTTCCTAGATGTTGTTTGTTAAGCTTGCCAATAAGTGCCTCAACTTTTTAACTGCTATAACATCTACCTCTGTTTAGTAAATTAGTAATAGACACTTGTAACACTTTTACCATAATAATACCCATTTCAGTAGAAACAACATAGAAGGAATCCTTTATTGTAAACATTACCCAACTTTGTAACATTCATACAAGACACTTTTAAGTTCCTTGAATCATGCTTTATGTAGTTTTAGGGTATATCCATCTGATATGATCAGTGATATGCAAATTTAGGGCCAGATGTATTAAGACGTTTTCCCCATTTTGGACCAGACGCACGTAGTATTTTTTCCATGGACTTAAAATAAGGAAAAACTGTTAGTTCAGGGGTGGCCAACTCCGGTCCTCAAGAGCCTCAAACGGATCTGGTTTTTAGGATATCCACAATGAATATGCATGAGACATATTTGCATACAATAGAGGCAGAACATGTAAATCTATCTCATGCATATTTATTGTGGATATCTTGAAAAGCAGACTTGATTATGGCTCTTGCAGACCAGAGCTAGCCATCCCTGCATTACTACTTCTGGTCCTGTGTGTCTGTGAGGAAAATGCTTAGCACATCAAGGCCTAAATGTACTCCTTATCTCATCGACTTACAGAATAAAATGACTGCGCTAAGAAAATGTATCAGGATTTGTAAGTTATGTTTGTGTGAATGTTTGAATAGTCTGTTGATTTGCTACTTAGTGGTCATTATTTATTTTTATTTTTTTTTATTTAAGTAACTTGCTCTTTACTGCAGAGAATGCACAACTACACTAGAGCCTTCCATATCCCATGCTTCTTTCTGAAATGTTTTGCTTTGTCCTTTTTCGAGTGTGGTCTTGCTGTGGACTTTGCGGGTTTGTTTACGAGTGCCATGTGCTTCTGCTACATCTGCATTGTCACTGTTATGGTATTTTTTTTCTTTCTTTCTGTCTGTTTCTTCCACAGGAGTTTAACAAGTAATCTTCCCAATGTGAATCTACCAAATGTGAATCTCCCTAAAGTTCCAAATCTGCCAGTTAATCTCCCACAAATGCCTAGCTTTTCCGCTCCGTCATGGATGGCTGCTATATATGATTCTGAGTGTGTATTCAGTTCACATTAGATCTAATTTAAAATTTCAGTCATCTTGGCATGGATATGTATTGTTTATTCCTATGCAGTTATTAATTATAGCTTTAAAACAAAGTCATAGACAAGTAAACACTTTTTACTAAAGGTATTAATAGTAAATTATTTGTATAAAGTACATTGTTTGCAGTAATGAATTTTAACAACACACTATGATGTATATTGTTGTTGCCCGGTACACCTTGAAATGAATTAACACAAACCTTTTTCACATTACTTTTATCTGGATATTTTAGAGAAAAAAAAAAAAAAGGTGAGATTCAACACAGTTCAGGGATCTTTCCAAAATATTGTTTCTTTTGCTAGGGAATGAAATATCATGTACCCAATTGTCCATCTTCACAAGTGAGTTGGATTTTTGTATATGTCTTTTACAATCACATATTCATGGAAAGACAACCTTGTAATGTATACAATTAAGTTTGTACCTGAATAGGTGACAATTGTAGATCTACACTTCAGTCTTAACAGATAAGGACAGACCTTTCTATAAAAAATTGATATTGTATAATTACTATAAATTAAAAATCCATTGCCAAATGGGATACATTGGGCCTGAAAATTGCAGTTACTTTAATGTCTTTATATTTACACTCATCACACACAATGAATAACATTAATGTTCATATTCTTGGACTCTTCATTTTTTAAATTATATTAAGGAATTTTGATTGTTTTATATGATAGACATATGATATAAATGCTAAAAATGATGTCTCATAATCAATAAGAAAATTTTGCATATTAGACAGTAAAGATCATCTTTCTTCCTGGCCTACTTCAGTATTTATCTCAGGCTTTATTTGCCAAAAATTCCTGAATGGACAAAGTCAATGATTATGTGAAGACAGCCAGTCCATAACCTTTTATTTCATTCTGCAAAAAGGATGGTCAGAAACTCCAATTCCTGAGAGCCCAAGGGAGTCTGGTTTTCAGAGTAACCAAAAATATACAAATTAAATAGATTCTTAGACCAAAAGTATGTGTGCGAACACATCTGATGAATATTCCTTGCAGAATTCTTGTAAACCAGATCTGCTTGTCACTCTAGAGGAAAAGCATTGCCTAATTCTAAATTAGCAGATGTTTGATTGTCCAACAGAGATTTATTCCTGTGCATATTTGGATTTGAATTGTAGATTTAATTACTTGCCTTCTTAAATCCAAGCTCAAGGCATATTACAAATCTGGTACAGTAGGTAGTTCCCTTCCCCAGAAGGTTTATAATTGAAGGGCCCTAACTAAGTATTTTTCCCATAGTCACAAAATAGGAGAAAATCTTTACTAAATAAGCCCCTAAGTTTGTACCTGAGGCAATGGAGGGGTAAGTGACTTGTCCAAGGTCACAGAGTGTTAGTGGGAGAAGCAAGATTTTAACCTTGGCTTGCAACTCACAAATCATTTCCAAAGACATGTATGGCCAAATATTATGTAGAACTATGTAATAATATTACATCTCAAGTTTCTACAGATATGCCCTTATTAATATACTTCTAATATTTTGCATTCTGAATTTCACAGAACAGAGCTTTCGATACCAATAATTTCTCCTTTTCCCAGAGAAGGCATGATTATAAAATATATGCTGATCTTGGGTGGTGAGGAGATGTGGGTTCTGGAGCAATCCCCTGTTACTTGTAATTTCCGTTGCTTTTGTTCCATGTAAACCGAGGTGATGTTTCGACTAACA
This sequence comes from Rhinatrema bivittatum, assembly GCF_901001135.1. NCBI lineage: Eukaryota > Metazoa > Chordata > Amphibia > Gymnophiona > Rhinatrematidae > Rhinatrema > Rhinatrema bivittatum. The sequence continues at coordinate 391,727,352 of NC_042618.1, read as the reverse complement.
TCGGTATAGAAGACTTTTAAATAAATAAATAAATAAATAAATAAAATAAATTCAGCTAGAATGGGACTCCTGAAATTTAAGAGTGGTAAGGTGGGGGCCATCCTGAGATTGACGAGCAGGGGAGGGAAGCCCTGAAATGGAAGAGCAGTAGGTTCCCTCCTGAGTATGAGATGTCTATATTGACAGTCTGTTACTATAACATCTGGTCAAGAACTGTGTTGCCTTTGCCTCATGGCCTGCTGCAGTTTCTGGATCTCAAGAAATAGGAAGTGTTGCCATATGATGGGCATTTGACAGGGGGGGGGGGGCTGGGTTACCTTTGCAATATGGGGCTAAGGGCAGTTGCCCATGTGCAATTTTTATAGATAGATAAACTGTTTTTTGAAATTATATACATGGAACTAAAGAGCTGAACAGCATTTAAGATCATTCCTGTATGTAATAAGAGACATTTTCTATAGCTCACTTTATAAACTTGAAGCATATGGCTTTATTCTTTATTCAGTAGTATGAACCTAATTCTCTTCTGCACATATTATTAACTTCTTGTGGAATAAAGATTGAACAACATGAGTAATCAAGGCAGAGATAATCATGGAGATCCATGGTGAATCGACTCCAGCATCATACACATTTGCTTATTGTACTAAAGATATGGACTAATGGGTTTTTCAATATTGGGTTAATGTGAGATATTAGTAAGTGTGAAGCTACTACAATACCCTAAACATTTTAAAGTGAGTTTCATGTGTAGATTTTAACATCATTTAACCCTGTTCCCTATCTAATAAATGTTAATATGTATATTTCTTAAATAAGCAAACTAGGGTTTAGCAGTTCCACACCACACTTTGACTCCTGTACAACAGCTAATTATAGGCTTGTTAGGATTTGTCTTAAAGAATAAATTGACACATTTTCAAACAAAAGCATTATCAAAAGTAAAAAAAAAAAAAAGTGGTCTTTGCTGACAGTGAATGTTTCCAAGGTCTACAGCATGTTCTAGGAAAAGAGTCTTAGTCCTTTTTTTTTTTTTTTTTTTTTTTTTAAATTTGCAGTTTTCACAAAGACACAACACCTATATTTACAACAAAAAAAAAATACCTTTGATTGGGTTCTTTAAGCTTTTCAGCTTCTGTGAACAAAATTAACTGGCTAGGAATGGGAAACATGAGAAAACACTAGATTGATATTCCTCAAAATAAAAGCTTAGGAAACTGGCAGCAGAAAATTAAGCTTTCAAGTAAATACAAATCATATTCATGCTAAGATGACTGTATTAAAGGCTAGATTAGGCAATAGCTGAAAAAAGTACTTGAAAGCATTTATTATTTCCCCTTTGTGCATGAAATGTGATATTGTTTCTGAAAAGATATGAATCAAGACATGATGATACAGCAAACAATGGCTCTAATAAATTTTAATCTGCGTGTTAAACTCATTTCCAAGCAAAAAAAAAAAAAAAATCAGCATGCACTGGAAATCATCTTAGTGCAATTGCATTAATGTGAATAACCCCATCTCAAAAATAAGAATTTTTGAAGGATATACAATTTTGCTTATATTAAAAGACAATGAGCTCTTCATAGAAAAACAAAACCTTGGGAAGATATTTTAGAAAACTCTTATGCCAGATGGGTGTCAAAATATTGTTGCAAAAAATACCAATTATTCATGCATACTTGATAGTTTAAAACATGAGACTGTACCCAGTTCCAAAAGCAGAGAAAGAATTTAGATTAGTAAAAAGTTTCAGTTTGAAGTAGAATGACCTGAAATATAAATAACGTGTCACTTATAGGTAACCCTATATATTATTCTTAAAATTATTTCCTACTGGAAAACAGAATGCCTGATTCTATATCTTTTCATGTCCCCAATCCCCTCTTACCACTTTTCATTATTAAGGATATATTTTAGTGCTGCTATTTCTTTCATGTTAGATACACCCTAATATGAAACTGATTTGTTTCTAAATTGTTGCCTTTGTTAGCACAGGACCCCAGGATACCCTTAGCATGTTGGGAATACGGTCTTCACCCTGCGATAGCCATGTGTGTGCTAGATATATTTTGCTCTGAAGCATTAACTCAATGCAGCTGGCATCTGTCACAATAGAAACACCCACTCTCATCTGTTTCTATAGACGATGTCAGTACAAGTGGTAATGCATGGTGTGTTAAACATCTTATAAATTACTGTGTTAGCATTAGTGGTATGCGAGGAGGGGATTGAAACTCTTGAAGCTTCATGTGCAATTGTTAAAAATAAAAATAAAGAGCAAGAGAGGAGAAGAGACAAAAAAAAAAAAGGGTTAGCGATCCAGAAATTTCTCTGCATGAACAAAACACAAATAGGTCCTGTATTTTACTTTGGAAGTGAAAGATTACAAAGATAATTGCACTAGAAAGAAATAAAACAGCTACACACAACAAGACTGAATCTATCTTCCATCTGTACGGAGGACAGGGTAAGAACACATTACTTTTGCAAGAATTTGGAGTTTTGCTGCTGAACAAAGACATTGCAAAAGTCAGCTGACCTATTGATGTCCTTCCAGTGGGCTGGTTTGTGAAAATGTGAAGTAACAAAGTAAACCAAAATCTTTAATACAAAATGTCTCATGTCCTTAGTGCAGTTGACTTATACCAATTTTTTTCCAGCTGTTCAAGAGAGAAAGCATGTCCTCGCTCACCACTTGTTAGCACTATCCTGTACCTGGTAGTCTCAAATTTCAGAATTGTATATTTAATGACAATGCATGAAACCCTGAATCTTAACAACTGCATATGTCCGTGTAGTTATTATGAGTCAAGGCTTTCCTACCACAGTTTGTAGCCTTAATTTGAATATTCACATATGTTAATGTGGTTATTAATTAAGGCTGATTTTTACCATACACTTCTTCCAGTTAACATGTGTGATTTATAATTCTATTTGTCTTGTCATCTGCTCTGGAAAGATTTGTAAGTGATAACAGCAAGATAGAATAGGCAAATGTATGGTAAAACTCAAAGTCCTGATGGTGGAGATCCCGACATTGTTCTGTGTATTAAACCACTGTGTTCCCCTCAGCATTTATGGTAAAACTGTCTACATCAGGTTTATGAAGGTCTGAGTCTATGACCTTGCGTTTCATTTCATCCTGCCAGTAATGGATCAGCCACCTCCGAGGATCTGTTTTGGAAACTTGATGCTTTGCAAACATTTATTCGAGATCTACATTGGCCTGAGGAAGAATTTGGAAAACATCTGGAACAGCGTCTAAAGCTCATGGCAAGTGATATGATCGAATCTTGTGTTAAGAGGTAAGAATGATTAACATGTCTGGGAAAAACTGCAACAGCAATTTATGGTAAACCTGTCTTCCTCTGGTTTGTGGACTCTCAAATGTATGGTAATTGTATGATTTGTGTACATTGCAATAACTGAAGAAACAGCTCCTGATACAGAGGGCCAAACCCAACTAGACCTTTGACGTTGGTGCTTGTCCCAGCAGCCCGCCCCTTCTTTCCTCATTGGCAGGGAGTTTCTGATGGGGGTAAGACTTCCAATGAAGGCAAAGAGGGTAGAGAAGACAGGCTGCGAGGGTCTTAAGGCCAGAAAAAGAGGACAGTACCGATTTGTAACAATTACAATTGAAACTCCTTGTCTTTCATTTTCATTACATAAGTACCCACTTAGAGCTTTTTAAAATCAGCCTTACCTGAGTAAAAATGGGTTTTACTCGAGTAAATGCATTTTACTCCAGTAAGTGGATTTTTGAAAATTGCTACAATCTATGCCATTGACTTGTCCTAGGATTTACTCACGTAAGTGCACTTTCATCCAGTAGATGGCTTTTGAAAATTGCTATGATAGTAGGTTACATTTATGCGCATAACTCCTTTGAAAATTACCTCCATAGTTTGAAGATAGAAACTCCCTCCCAGGAAATATGCATGGGGATTTAAAAATAAACTCCCCATGCATGTATTTTGATGGAATGGCCCCAGTACTGCTGCTTTTCCCCCATATGGTGAGAGGAGACAATTTTCAAAAGGGCTTTTGTTGCAGGTAAATATCCATTTACCAGTGGAGAATCCCTTTGAAAATTGCCTTCATGGATATAACCCCCCCTTTCCTCGGGGATCATCTTCAGACCTGCAGAGGGATGTGAGAGCCCCTGCTGCAGCCCTGCAAATCAATTGGGGACCAGACTATCTCTGGGAAGCCCAAGGGAAGACTTACCATGCAACAAAGTCCAAGGTCCACACCTAAAGTTGGTTCTAGAGTAGACGTTTATTGTAAACCCAAAACAAACAGGATTCTTCAGGTCAAAAAATCTTCAGTTAGACAACTTGATACAGTCCAAAATAAACACACACAGAATTCTTCACTTTCAAATCAGTTCTTTGAAAGTGATAAATCCAATCTTCAATATTCAGCCCCATGGCCTTCAAAACAAACCTTTCCTTGGAGCTTCCCCAGGAGAGATTTGCACCCTTTGATATCAGGGTCTCCTCCCTCTGATTGGCTCGTAGGTATCGTTTTCCAATCCTTTGATGTGAGCAACTTCTCATGCCTCAGGAGTCCTCTCACTTACTTAGACTCCCAAGACTCTTTCTAACAGATGCCAGGAAGCATCTTTTATAACTTCTCACCCCCTTTCCATTCCTCTTGGTGGGAAATTACCTCCTCTACATACTCCCTTGCCCCAACCCCTAATTAAGAGGAGGCTTGAAGCTTGCAAGTGCACTGCAGTAGTAGACCTCTCTGTACTTTAGATGACCTCTGACAGCAGGAACCCTCTAAGCACCCTTTTTAATTGACCTGGAGAGCTGGAGCCCTCCAGAAACTTCTTCCCTACTGATTGGTGACCCTAGTCAGGGTTACGTAGAGAAAAGATAGCACACAGCCAGCACTAAAACCTTATGAGAATAAAAATGTTCCATCCATAGTCAAATAAATCTGTAAGTCTGCTATAGGCAGTGAAGAGAACCCCCAGTGTCCAGACAGAAAGAGCCTTTAGAAAAGGAGATAAATCTAAAGATATCCCTTGAACCGTGCCAGCATGTTTTCATGCCTTCCGCAAAAAGCAAGAACATCTGAGATAGACTTTGTGTTTGTTGTGTGGGATAAAATTTTATAAGAATTTGATGTAACCAGGGAATGAGGAGGAGGGGGCTGGGGCTATGCTGGGAGTGAGACCACTGTTCCCACTAACATGAGTGGAAGGTTGCCAGCACTTATATTTATATATTTATTTTTTTTGTAAACCGCTTTGATATCAAATTGAAATAGCTGTGAATCGAGGCTATAAATAAAGATTTACAGACCTATTTAAAGGACTTTACAATTTTCATACTATCTTTAAGTATGCTATTCTCTTTCCTTCAGTTTCAAAATCTAGCACCAAAAATAAGAGGAAAAAACTATTTCTTAAATGGAGAATTCTAGAAGCTATACTGCTGCTGGGAAAAACTGGAGTCTATGAGACCTTTTAAAGGACCAATAAAAATAAATGTTGCAGTACATATGCTTTCAAGACCTCTCAAGCCTCTTCAGAAGAGGCCCATGAGGTCTCTAAAGAGTTTGTCCTAAAAGAGCAAACTTCCTATATATGTATGGGGGATACACTCCTGACAAGCTCTCCCTCCCCTGTTTACAAACACAGGTCTATGTGGTGAAAATTGCTTGCCGTTGTCCTCCAACCTTTTGTAAATTCTGTTTCTGAAGGAGGAATTAATCCTATTTGTTTGACCCTTCTAATAAGTACCATACACGAGTGTTCGGTACTTTTATATTTAGTAAAGTCACACTGCAGTTACTTTGCAGTTCACTTGTCACTTTGTGTTGCTGCTTCATTGCTATTTTTCACCCTATGGCCTCAATTTTGAAAAAAAAAAAAAGTATTTCAGTTAACTTTTCCACTGACAAAAAAAACCCAGAAAGTGTATCCCTATTATTTAATAAAATCTGCACATATTTGTAGACAACCTCAGAGACAAACAGTGCTTTTCAGGAAATGCTTAATTATATGTTTTACAGAAAAGGTTATTCCCCAATAAGCAAATATTTATTGAACACATTATAATTGTGCAATAAATAGCTTTCTTTGTGATTTTTATTAGTTCTTTTTTATTTTCAAGAGGTTTCATTGTCTATAGTTTGTAGTTACATATTCAAAAATCAAAATGATGATAGGTTACATTTGAGGAAAGCCAAAAGTTACAGGATCTAGTCATGGCACGAATGTGCAGAATGTGATTCTTTTATCTGTTCATTAGCCACCCAAAGAGAGAAGTCTGGCTGCTGCTGCCTCTCATCACTTGTGAATCTTGCAGAAACTACATGCAACATACATGTTTGCAGTTATACAAGAAACTAATAGCATCATTCATCAAAATGCGTTATCACCTGCAATAGCAGTATAACGCATACAATAGTAATACTATTGCATTGAAAATGAGGGGCAATATCGCACATTTTTAATGCCAGAAATAACTAGGGATGTGAATTGTTTTTTGATGATTTAAAATATCGTCCGATATATTTTAAATCGTCAAAAATCGTTAGAGCCGCGATACAATAACAATTCCCCCGATTTATCGTTAAAAAATCGTAAATCGGGGGAAGGGGGAGGGGAAGGGGGAGGGCGGGAAAACCGGCACACTAAAACAACCCTAAAACCCACCCCGACCCTTTAAAATAAATCCCCACCCTCCCGAACCCCCCCCCCCAAATGCCTTAAATTACCTGGGGTCCAGAGGAAGGGTCCCGGTGTGATCTTTTACTCTCGGTCCTCCGTGCGTTGTAGAAATGGCGCCGTCGCCATTTTGTTTTTTTGTCCCCCGACGTCAGGAGCGTAGGAGATCGCTCCCGGACCCCCGCTGGACCCCCAGGGACGTTTGGCCAGCTTGGGGGGGCCTCCTGACCCCCACAAGACTTGCCAAAAGTCCAGCGGGGGTCCAGAACGATCTCCTACCACGAATCGTTTTTCCGTATGGAAAATGGCGCCTGCCATACGGCAACACAATTCGACTGCAGGAGGTCGTTCCGGACCCCCGCTGGACTTTTGTCAAGTCTTGGGGGGGTCAGAAGGCCCCCCCAAGCTGGCCAAAAGTCCCTGGGGGTCCAGCGGGGGTCCGGAACGACCTCCTGCAGTCGAATCGTTTTTCCGTACGGAAAAATGATTCGCGGTAGGAGATCGCTCCCGGACCCCCACTGGACTTTTGGCAAGTCTTGTGGGGGTCAGGAGGCCCCCCCAAGCTGGCCAAAAGTCCCTGGGGGTCCAGCGGGGGTCCGGGAGCGATCTCCTACGCTCCTGACGTCGGGGGACAAAAAAAAAAAATGGCGCCGGAGCTACCTTTGACCTGTCATATGACAGGTCAAAGGTAGCTCCGGCGCCATTTCTACAATGCACAGAGGTCCGAGAGTAAAAGATCACACCGGGACCCTTCCTCTGGACCCCAGGTAATTTAAGGCATTTTGGGGGGTTCGGGAGGGTGGGGGATTTATTTTAAAGGGTTGGGGTGGGTTTTAGGGTTGTTTTAGTGTGCCGGTTTTCCCGCCCTCCCCCCCCCCACTGAACCCCAGGTAATTTAAGGTATTTTGGGGGGGTTCGGGAGGGTGGGGGATTTATTTTAAAGGGTCGGGGTGGGTTTTAGGGATGTTTTAGTGTGCCGGTTTTCGATTTACACGATTTACATGATTTACACGATATTTAAAAAACCCAAACTGCGACTATCTGATTCCCTCCCCCTCCCAGCCGAAATCGATCGTTAAGACGATCGATCACACGATTCACATCTCTAGAAATAACTACAATATTTTTTCCTGGCGTTAAGCTGTGCGATATGCCCAAAAATGGCCCTAATGCAATTTGCGATAAAGATTGCAAATTGTATTTTGGCCATTTCTGGGCTGGGGGAGAGGGAGAAGGAGAGAGAAAGAGAGCCTCTGGGGAGGCCTTCACAGTATTCAACTATTTATATAACTATAGGAGGTGAGGTGTTGGTGGTAGTTTAGGGTTTAGGGGCCCATTTTACATGCATAGTGAGATGTATGAACAACACAGTACATCTCAGTGAAGATTTGACATCATTTGGAGTGAGGAAGGTCTCGCAAACATGAGATTTCTACAATGTTCTCTCGCCCTAGCTTGATGGACTCTATAACAAGGTACTATCAAGCTAGGGCGAGAGACACCAAATGACGTCAAATCTTTACCGCGGTGTACTGTGCTGTTCGTATGTCTCACTCTGCATGTCAAATTGGCCCCAAAAATCCTAAACCACCACCAACATCTCACCTCGAGTTATTAGCTGGCCCTCCTATAGTGATAAAAATAGTTGACTACTATGAAGGCCTTATAAAGAGGAATTCTCTCTCTCTCTCTTTTCCCTTTGCAAGAAAATCTTTAACACACCCCACAATACACTACCTATGCGAAGCACATGGTGTGGTGATTCTAAAATTATCATAAACATGTCCCTTTTTCTTATCACAGGCGTTATCCTTGTGAAATTATAGCATTTTGATGACTCTAGATGATAGATGGCAAAGCAAGCTGCCACATGGTATATAAAATGCTAGCATTAATCTCTGTCCATTTGCTTATGCACATAAATGCTATACTGTGGATAGGTTTGAAAGCTGGTCTTAATATTAATATGCTGGTATTAATATGCTGTGTTAGCATGTTATCACATTTTGATAAATAGGTCCCTTAACTGACTGTTTCAAGGTCTTTGGGAGGGCAATATTCAGCACCACTTAGCCAGATAAGTTAGGAGCCAGCAAAGTGGTGGCAGCTGTGGATGGCCCTGCTGAACATCCACCACTTAGATGGATAACTCATTATCTAACTAAACAGTTACAGGCCGATACACTAGCTTTACCCCTTATTCAGTAAGGGGTAATAGCGCGTCGAAAACATGCGTCCAACCCCCCCGAACCAAATAGCGCCCGCAACATGCAGATGCATGTTGATGGCCCTATTAGGTATTCCCGCGTGATTCAGTAAGTAAAATGTGCAGCCAAGCCGCACATTTTACTTTAAGAAATGAGTGCCTACCCAAAGGTAGGCGCTAATTTCTGCCGGCGCCGGGGAAGTGCACAGAAAAGCTTAATATCGCCATGATATTAAGTCGGAGGTCCCGAAATTTAAAAAAAGTAAAAAAAAAAAAAAAAGAAAAAAAAATTTGAAATAGGTCCGAAAACTGGACGCTCAATTTTGCCGGCGTCCGGTTTCCGAACCCTTGGCTGTCAGCGGGCTCGAGAACCGACGCCGGCAAAAATTGAACGTCGGCTGTCAAATCCGCTACCTGTCTGAAAAGAGGCGCTAGGGATGTGCTAGTGTCCCTAGCACCTCTTTTTACTGCCGGCCCTAATTTAAATAAATTACTGTTTTGCGTGCACAGGAGAGTGTCCTGTGCACACGCTGGGAGAGTGGGCGCTCGCCCGCTCTCCCGCGATTTTTACTGTATCGGCCCGTTAGTCAGCTATGTGGTGGGCGGGGCAAGGACATTCCAAGGAGGACCCCACTTTGTCAGATAAGTTATCTGGCTGTTATTCACAGTTACCTGAATTATTTATTCGGCTAAGTCTGGTTGACTCATAGGGATACCCTAAAATTAGCCAGATATAATTATCTGGCTAACTTTAAGGTAGCCAGATATATTCAGTGGCGCAGCTGCACCATTGAATATATTGGCTAAGTTAGCTGGTTAAGTTTATCCGGATAACTAGCTGAACCGCACAGCAACTCAAGATCTACCTTTGGATATTTAAAATATCCTGTGCAACCATTTGTGACTAGGCATAGTTTCTATTTCTTATTGTGCAAACATGCAAAGATGATGGATACAGTTCAATTCACACAAGACAGTTATTTTATTAGGACGTACCCAAAACCATACTCTGCCTTTTTGTCAAAACTACATTTGTTTTAAGTACAGCAATGTAGTACACTGTCTTACTTATTTTAATTAGTCATTGTATTATTTTGATAGAAAATTCTTCATTCTTACTGAAATTTTGTATCTGGCAGACCTTGAAAAGTAAGAAAGATGCTATTAACTCATGAAATGCTTAATTCTGCATTGTGAAGGCAAACTGCAGTCCTGAGGGCTGCAAGCAGGTCTGACTCTCAGGATAACTATTATGTGCATGTGACCCATAATCAGGAGTCATAGCAGGCAAATAAATCTCATGAATATCAAAGTTTATGTATCCTGAAAACCAGACCTGATGCAACACTGCAAAACCAGTGTTGGTCCTCACTCTAGTTAATCAATAAACTATTGTCCAAAATGTCAAATTAATTTTTAATGATGTGTTTGGATCACTTATGGCCAGATACTTTAAACGTTTATCTAGACACTAAAGGCTTTCTACAATGCCTATTTTCTTTTACTAATACCAGGTAGTCATAGGGCATGTTATAAATCTAATTTACAATGAAAATGTGAAGACTTACAAGATCACTGTAGGCATTTAGGAATGATTAAGGAATGTCAGCTACTCTGATAGCTTTTACGTAATTAGTGATTTAATGTAATTTAAATCATAATTAATTTCACTAGATTGCAATAATAATAATATGAAAAAAACAACATGAATAAAATCAAATGAACATTTGAACAAATACAGGGCCAAGAACTGTATATAAAATCAGAGCATAATCATAATACAGAAATATCCCAAAATTTTAAAAAATTCCTCGAGTAGGAAAATTCTAGTAAAATTCAAAAGTAATTGAATAGCTTTGTCCCAGGCTAACATTATATACTCAAAAATTAGAAATGTAGCACCAGCACCCCAGTTACATAATTTCATTGTGTAAATGTGTCTCATTCATATTCATTGTAGATAACCTGAGAAATTGAACAACCACTAGGCCCTCACAAACTGGATGGAGAACCACTGATCTAAGGGATGTCACCACTAACAAAGTATCCATTTGCGCCCACAATAAGTAAAGACACATTTCTCCTATGAAGTTTTGATTTGATTTTTATATTCCATTTTGCCACTTCAAAGCGAATTACATTCAAGTACTACAGGAATTTCCCTATCCCCAGAGGACTTAAAATCTATGTTTATACCGAAGCCATTGAAGGGTAAAGTGAGACTTGCTTGAGGCTTCAAGGAGCAACAGTAGGATGTGAACCTTGGTTTCATTGGTTTGTAGCCTGTTGCTTTAACCACTAGGTTGCTGCTCTTCCACTACCAATAATATAAGCATGTAGGAGTGGAGAAAGGAAGAGGAAGAAGAGAGTGAAAAAGAAAGGAAGACTACAGTTATATTTAAAATACTAGGAAGATTTTGATTTTTGTTTTTAGAATATGTATTTGTCTTCACGTATACAAGCTGAATTAATTAGATTATATAAAGGACTTGCAAACCTAACTTTAGGGTCTTAAATTCAAGGTGCCTATATTTAGGGAAATGTTCAGCCAAATACTATCTGGGTATGTAACTTAAGGGGTCATTCTCTAAAGGGATCGCACGCGAAAAGTCCCTTTTCGCGTGCAATACCTAAATCGGGGCAGGTTCCAGGCAGCATCGGCACTGGAAGAGGAGGAGTTGGGGCGGCACGGGGGCAGACACCTCGAAGACATCGCTAACGCGAAAGGTAAGGATCTTTATCGCCGCCAGTTTCGAGCCAAATAACTATACCTTTTATGGTGTAGTTATTTGGTGAGAAAGCTGGCAGCCAACACACGGCAGTGGTGCGATGGCTGCCAGCTTTCGCAAGCCCGCCCCCCGCTTCGCCCCCCGTTACCGCCAGATTCTCTAAGGTCTGCGACCTTAGAGAATCCAGGCCTTAGTCAGATATAACTTATTTGGCTAAATTACAAGGGATGGCCCGCGCCATTTTTAAAGATGGCACCAACCGCCATTGATCCTACCATGTGGCAGGGGCCGGCCAATGGCACAGATACCCTGTCACATGCTAAGGGCAAAGGGCCATCGGCGTCATTTTGTTTACTGGAAGCCGACAGCCCGAGAGCGGGAGAACGCTCCCAGGACCTCCACTGGACCACCAGGTACTTAAAAATTTGGGGGGGGTGGGGGTTGGAGGGGTCCGAGATACTAAAGAACTAATTTTAAAGGGTCGTGCTGTGTTTTTGGGTTACTTTTAAGTGCCCTTTCTTCCCACCCCCCATAACGATAAGAGAACCCACGAAAATAATCGTGGGGTTTCCTATCGCTCTCGGGGACCCCCTGATATCTGAAGAAATTGAAAATATCGTCTGATATTTTCAGTTGTCAGATAAACGATTCACATCCCTACTGCCCGCCCACATTTTATATGGCTAAAAAATAGCCAGATAAGTGACTTAACCGGCTATCTAGCGGCCGCTGAATATAACCTGATATTCAGCTTCTGCCAGATAGCCAGATAAGTCCTAGTTATCCATCTATTGAGTGCTGAATACGCTTTGTATATCAGGCTCTAGGAGGTAGATTTTAAAAGGTTGCGCGCAGGCGTATATGTGCACGCGCTACCTGACGTGCGCACATCTACGCCCGATTTTATAACATGTGTGCACAGGCACGCACATGTTATAAAATCCTGGGTCGGTGCGCACCTGCGCGCGCATGTTATAAAATTGGGCGTACATCCTGGTTGTAGCAGAACTCTGCTCAGGGCAGAAGGAAATCCCAATTGTCCTGCTGGTCATTACTATAGGCCCTGAGGAAGATCTTTAAACTGCGATTGATCTGCTCAGACTGATCATTGGGTTGTGAGTGGTAGGCCATTGTGAATTCCCCTAATCTTTCACCCCCCTAGCCCTACTCTAACCCCCCTCAAAAAATTTGTTTTATCTTTTGCGCCTGCCGGCCAATTGCTGGCACGCGATCTCTGACACAGCAGCATAAGAACATAAGAAATTGCCATGCTGGGTCAGACCAAGGGTCCATCAAGCCCAGCATCCTGTTTCCAAAAGAGGCCAAACCGGGCCTCAAGAACCTGACAATTACCCAAACACTAAGAAGATCCCATGCTACTGATGCAATTAATAGCAGTGGCTATTCCCTAAGTAAACTTGATTAATAGCCGTTAATGTACTTCTCCTCCAAGAACTTATCCAAACCTTTGTTGAACCCAGCTACACTAAGGGCCGGATTTTAAAAGCCCTGCGCGTGTAAATCCAGCTGGATTTACGCACGCAGGGCACTCGCGCGCCGGCACGCCTATTTTGCATAGGCCGCCGGCGCGCGCACGTCCCCGGGACGCGCGTAAGTTCCGGGGCTTCGTATAAGGGGCGGGGCGTGTCCAGGGTCAGGGGGCGGTTCGGGGTGGGACCGGGGGGCGTGGTGCCGGCCCGGGCGCATGGTCGAGGCCTCCAGACCAGCCCCCGGGTCGGGTGATGGCACGCCTGCAGTCCGCTGGCGCGCGAAGATTTACATCTTATTGTTCGTTGAGTGAATAAGAATTTTCTCCGATTAGTCTTAAATGTGCTACTTGCTAACTTCATGGAATGCCCCTTAGTCCTTCTATTATTTGAAAGTGTAAATAACCAATTCACGTACTCGTTCAAGACCTCTCATGATCTTAAAGACCTCTATCATATCTCCCCTCAGCCGTCTCTTCTCCAAGCTGAACAGCCCTAACCTCTTCAGCCTTTCCTCATAGGGGAGCTGTTCCATCCCCTTTATCATTTTGGTTGCCCTTCTCTGTACTTTCTCCATTGCAACTATATCTTTTTTGAGATGTGGCGACCAGAATTATACACAGTATTCAAGGTGCGATCTCACCATGGAGTGATATAGAGGCATTATGACATTTTCCGTTTTATTAACCATTCCCGTCCTAATAATTCCTAACATTCTGTTTGCTTTTTTGACTGCTGCAGCACACTGAGCAGACGATTTTAAAGTATTATCCACTATGATGCCTAGATCTTTTTCCTGGGTGGTAGCTCCTAATATGGAACCTAACATCGTGTAACTACAGCAAGGGTTATTTTTCCCTATATGCAACTGTTGCAACCGTCACTGCCCAACGGCTTCACTCCGCCTACCTTTCTTTTTCTGCGACTCCTCCTGCTCCCTCTGGACGTCTGGCTGCCGCGGTGTCTGCCCGCCATCCTCTCTGGTGTCCCTGGACTGGCTTGGGTGCTGCCTCCCGCCATGCTCCTCAGGTACCTTAGGGCGCATGCGCCACGCGGCCCTCATTCTTATTTCCTCTATGGCGCGAACCTCAGGGGCATCCCCCTGTGATGACATCACGCTGCCCGGCTATTTAAGCCTGTTGTTTATTGCTAGCCTTTGAGTTAGCAAGGGATTTCCTATGGATGGGATTCGCTCTCCATACCCAGCTATTCTGCCTCCAACTTCTATTTGGACTCTTTGCTGTTAACGAGGTGCCCGCTCCTCAGCGGCCTCTCTGCTTCTTTCAGGTTGCTATCAGGAACCGGTACTCGCTCCTCGAGGTCCCATGTTCCCTGACTTGCTGCCTGCGTCAATCTCCTCTTCTACTTGGAAGAATTCGCTACAGACACCATCTGTGAGTACTACTACCATCTACTCCTCAGAACTGTTTCCCTGGAACCAGGTACTCGCTCCTTGAAGGCCTGCCTCTGTTCCAGCACCAGTGCCATCTTCTACGGAGAACTGCTGCATGAGTACTTGCCAACGAGTCTCTGTGCCCAGAGATCTGGTACTCGCTCCTCGAGGGCCAGCTCTCTCTATCTTGGGACTTCTCCATACTGGGGACTCTGTGAATATCTCAGTGTACTCATTTTCTCAGTTCTTCTTCCTACAGCACTGCTACCGGAGAAGCCGCTGTTCCAGCACCCTGAGGAATACTAGCCCAGCTGAGCTCTATCTTCTACTCACTATCGCCATTTCTGGTGACTTCACAAACTGTCTAATAAAAGATATAAGCTGCGTTTGTATGTCCAGAGCTGAGCCTGACCTGTGGCCCCTCAAGGGACTTCCCCCCGTGGCCGTGGTCAGCTGCCACAGTGTCCAAGGGTCCACCCAAACCCTACAAAACATAACAGCAACACCTTGCACTTGTCCACATTAAATTTCATCTGCCCAATCTTCCAGTCTTGCAAGATCCTCCTGTAATGTATCACAATCCGCTTGTGATTTAACTGCTCTGAATAATTTTGTATCATCCGCAAATTTGATAACCTCACTCATCGTATTCCTTTCCAGATCATTTATATATATATTGAAAAGCACCGGTCCAAGTACAGATCCCTGAGGCACTCCACTGTTTACAGATCCCTGAGGCACTCCACTGTTTACCCTTTTCCACTGAGAAAATTGATCATTTAATCCTACTCTCTGGTTCCTGTCTTTTAACCAGTTTGTAATCCACGAAAGGACATCGCCTCCTATCCCATGACTTTTTAGTTTTCTTAGAAGCCTCTCATGAGGGACAGCAAATGGCCACTGTGCCAGGAGCTGCTGACCCCGCCCCCGGACTGCCCATGCCCCACCCCTCCCCACCCCTTTTTGCAAGCCCCGGGACTTTCATTAGTCCTGGGCCTTTACGCGCGTTGCCGGGCCTTTTTAAAATAGGCTTGGCGCGCGTAACCCTTTGAAAATCTGGCCCTAGGTGTTTAAATTTGGCTGAAAACTTTGCTTGATTTAGGTGCCTAAAATTTGGGACTAAAATGAACACAGCATTATTTCCAAATGAACTTCATTTTTTAATATATTTGGTATTGTTGTGCTGTCCTTTCATTTTTTCTCAGTTCTTGTATAGCCACAGATCTTGTGAATATTCCAAATAAGCATGTTTTTCTCTTCATTCACCTCATGATATTATTAGTATTCTTAGGTTTATTTTTCCAAATTTCTACAGTCTCCTGATTGAAGGAATTACTTAATTCATCATTTGTTTCCTTTTCTAACTCTGCCACTGATAGCAGATTTAAGGGTATGTTCGTATGTTTTTCTAGCTGCTAATAAGCCATATTACATATTAATGTGCTATTGCACATACCGTCGCTACACAAGCAGTTTTTTAGCTGAAAATTTTCATATGGTATTCAACATTCTGCAGCAACCCTAGTACATCTAAGTTGCTTGCAAAAACTTGATTCAATGGAACTTGCCACTTGCTATAACAAAACTTGTAAATTGGCAGTTTGAAACTTGCCCATCCTTTACCTGAGTAACAGTGCATGTATTGATCAAAACCCATACTTTTATCCAGGTAAGGAGTGGGCATCCCAGTGACACATTTAGGTCAGGGAAGAGAAATAGCATTTGTAAACTACATTTTGAAATCTGTGGATGGGAGTGATAACTTTGAAACAGCCACATGGTCACACATGAACCTGTGTATGCCGGCTCACACCAGTGGAAATGGCCATTTCATTTCATACACGGGTATATGTGCGCATGGTTTAAAATAGGCTATGCACGTATATGTATACACAATTTTATATAGACATGCACATGTGCACGCAAATGCCGCCCCTACCGCGTAAGTGGGGAGATTTTAGTAGACGCGTGCCAACACAATTACCAGTTTCCCCACTTCTTTCCCAGTTCACTCAGGTAAAGGCTAGGACTTCCTAACCCTCCCTAGTTAACTAGCCTACCATTTACCCTGTTAGCCCCAAGCCTTAAAACCCCACTAATCTCTTTAGTTTTTTTTGTTTTAGGACTTACACGCCATCCAAAGCAGAAGAAACGGTTCCCAGTAGGGGACCCCCGGCGCATGCTTGTGCACGTAAATACTTATGCGCAGAAAATCTAGGAATATCCATGCCATACCCAGACCATACCCACACCTTGCCCATTTTTTGCAAAAAATGTTTTGAGTGCGTACCGAGAGATACGTGTGTACTCGTGCGCTTTCTTAAATCCGTGCAGTGCTCAGCAGCCTGACTAGCACATGTAGGGCTTTTAAAATTTGCCTTATTGTTTTTAAGGGAAAACGTATCCATGGGGAAATAAGGTGTAAATCTCTGCAGGTGCACATTCCCTGGACAATTTTCAAAATGAAAGTATGCTCATACTTTCCCTTTGAAAGGTGATGAAAAGTCTGTGGATGAAAATACCTGACGACTTTGCATATATGTGGTCACTTATGAAAATTGCCCCATTTACATATTTATGTTGCTGTTTCATTTTTTACTCAAACTTCTATTTAAATAAATATATGCATAAATACAGGCAACCTTTGAATCAAAACTGTAATATGAGGCATAAAACTAGACCCCCACGTCCATAAATAATGTGAGTTTATTTAATTATAGGTTTTTATTTGGACATTAAGAGGGTCATTTTCTATCGGTATCACACGCGAAAAGGGACTTTTCGCGTGCGATAGCTTGATAGGGGTGGAGTCGGGACCGGAAGAGAAGGAGTCGGGGCGGCGTCGGGGTGGACACGGCGGTAACTTCGCAGGCGGCGATAAGGTGAGACCCGTTATCGTTGCCAGTAGCGCGCCCAATAGCACCACCTTTCACGATGGTGCTATTGGGTGCAAAAGCCGGCAGCGATAACACCGTGGTGGTGCGATTGCTGCCGGCTTTCGCAGGCCCGCACCCCACTTCGCCCCCCCCCCCCCATTACCGCGGAATTCAAAAAGCCCTGCGATATTAGAAAATCCAGACCTAATTTACTTGTAGTTGGTAAATTTGGAATTGCAGCAATGAAGTTTGATATCTAGAGAACAGGTATGTGGCACAGAGTCATGACAAGTTTCCCAACCCTGCCTGGCCAATGTGTCTCAACCTGCTTCATCAAGGTTCTATCTTTCTCCTGAGTGAGAAGGTAAATCAGTTTCCTTACTGAATCACACCTTTGATCTCTTTGCTAAAACTCTGGGCAAGATTCGAAATTAGGGCCAGTAGTCAATGATTTGATGCTGTTGCTTCCTATCCCCTGGGAATTGGTTTGAAATAACCTCAAGGGAGGAAAGCTTATTGGATGAGCAGGATCAGGGAAACAGTTTCTGAGCAATGCTAGGGTAAAATTGGGACTCTATCGAATGGCAAGTGAACAAGAGCACAATTGAAAAATAAAGTTTTAGAGGATAATTTTCAAAGGGACTTCTGGGGGCAAAACAGTGTTTTATGCATAGAAATGGCCTATTACAAAATTGCTTACCAGATATGTGGATAGACTTAAGTGTACATGTTATGTTCGCACATATGTTTACTGAGACTGAGCAGACTCATTCCTGGGTGCAGGTTAAGGAATGGTTTTCACTTATGTGCATACTTTTGCATTTTCAAAAGTATGAGCATAAAATTTCCCAAAAATTGATGATGGGGTAATTTTCAAAAGAGAAACTATGCTTATATGTGTATGCAAGTACTTTCCCTTTAAAATTGGTGTAACTTAAGCAAGTATTAGCTGTCTAATTTATGCAGCCTATTTCAAAATTACCCATGAATGAAAAGCTGTAGAAATGAAAGGTCAGCCAACAAGTTATTTTTCCTTTGCATAGTCTGACAAATTTGTGAGCAGATTTCAAGAAGCATTTCATCTCTATCACATTATTTCATCCAAAGAAAACACATAAAACTAGTAGTAAAAGCCCATTCAAGGACAGGGAAATACTGGGAAGTGTAGGAAGTGCATAAATGTGTTGTAGTAGATAGGGAATTGAACAGTTCATAGAGAGAGAGGGGCAGAGCTGGAGAATACAACCGGTGAGTATGGGGGGTGAAGCTCAGTTTTCATACATGGTAGTAGACAGTGGATTGGACAATACACAGAGAGACAGAAGGGTGGATCTGGAGACTACAGGGAGGGAGAGAAGCAGAGCTCAATTTTTATACAGAGAGAGGCAGAGCTGGATGGGGAAGGGAGGAGCTCGATTTGCATGCCAGTGATGCAGATGTGGGGCAACTTTCCTCTTTATTATAATTGGATTATAGGGTAGTAGTTTGTTTTGATGCTTGGTTTCTCTGAAATTACTAGTGTCTCATGAACATTCATCCCACTAATCTTTCTTTTTATACTTGCTATATCAAAGTATCATTTCTTCCCACCTATTTTGTTGGTTTTCTAATTTTGTTCTTCCTTTTTGAAACAGAACCAGGATCGCATTTGAGGTAAAGCTGCAAAAAACAAGTCGATCAACAGATTTCCGAGTCCCCCAATCAATATGCACTATGTTTAATGTAATGGTTGATGCCAAAGCTCAATCGACAAAACTTTGCAGCATGGAAATGGGCCAAGAGGTAAAAGTATAAATTATTTCTTAATAATGTTTACATAAAACAATGGGTTCTTATTTTCAAAAGAGTTTTTTTTTTCCCAATCACCATGACAACTTGACTATACAGTTCTTAACTGTGCTATTAGATGAAAATAGTACTTTTTCTTTGAAGTTCTGTAAAATAAAAAGCTATGCTTTTTCAAAGTGAATAACAAGTTACCGACTGAAGTATTAGTACTTCTGCAGTCTAAGGTGTGGTCCTTCAGTATATTTCTTTGGAAAGAGATTGTACTGATAATGCATTAAGAAGCCCATCAATTAGTGGCTATCAAATGTCAAGCACTGGCTTTGTCAACCGGCATATCTAATCCTATAAAAACCTATTTACTTGACAGATAGCCATGGAAAATAGGAAACACAGGCAACAAGACTGCATTCTTTATACCTTTATTTGGCTAAATGCCAGGCATGTTAATAGCAATTCAAGTTTATTGGCCAATCATAATTGGTAGTAAGAAGGGTCTACTATACTCTTGAAAGTGACAGCCTAATGTTAATGACCAGAGCCAAGCAAAGTGTGAACAGATGTCATGCAAGCTTCCCACTGTACTTTGTCTTTGCTTTTAGTCTTCGGTTACAATACTTTGTATTCTAGCGCGAGACCTACCCTGAACAGAAGTGGTCAATTGTGCCAGACTCTATGCCGAGACCACCAAATCCATTTCACTTGTTTTTCAGCCAGAGTTAATTCCATGCTCTTCAGCGCAACAATCTATTTCACTGAATTACTGTGTCATCTTTCCTTAACTTCTGAGTGCACGAGAGTCAGATTTCTAAATAATAATGTTAATGGGCAGATCATATTGGGGGTATGAACCTTTAAAAAAACAAGTAAGATAAAAAAAAAAAAAGATGTAATCAACTTCTAAAAATCATTGTAAATGAGATCCTTTCCAAAAATGTTAGTTGTTTAAAAGTCAGTATACATGTAATTCTGTGCTTCAAATACACTAAGGGGCCTGCTTTACTATTCTGTATCTATGGGGGGAAAAACTTAGTAAATCAGACCTTTACAGTGTAATTTTCTAAAGGATTTATGTGCTTAAAACTGGGTTTTACGTGCATAAATACATTTAGGGAGGTTAACTTTTAAACAAATACACATGCAGCATATATGCATGTATATGGCCACACATAGATCTACAATTGTATTTTATAACCCATATGTATGACATATACACATATAAAATACATATCTCTACCCTGCAAAATGTGCATGTATGTATGCTTATGCACAAATGCATGCAATGTATTTAAAGCAAGTTCTTCCAATGCAGTGAACATGCATGCTTTTCCTACCTATTTTAAAAATATATAGGCATATATTTTACATACGAAAATAAGCTAGGACTTACATAAAACCCAATTTACATGCCTAAGTCGACATTTTTTAAAACATGAACATGTAATAGAAATTAACCAGTTTACCAATTACTTAATGAGCTCACCCAGTCCTTCTCCAGATCATTGAGAACCTTTTGGTTCTTCTGCCTGAACTTCCCCAATTAACTCATACCTCACACCCAGCTAATAATACACAATAAACAAGTCTCATATCAATTGCTCCAGATAATTGGCAGGTGTAAAATTACGCCAGTAAGTTTTTTCAGATGTACATGCACAAGTGTCTTTTAAAATAGCAACTCATGCATGTAACTGTTTGCCCCACCCCAGACCATCCTTTTTTAATGTGCATATATGTGTGCGCAAAACATAAAGTAAGCACATACTTTTGACTTTTATAAAATCCCGATTACATGAGTACAGGCTTCATACTCTCATATATGCTAATTTTTATGCACGTAATTCTTTGAAAATTCACCTCTACATGCGTAAGTGGTCTTTTGAAAGACAATATATGCTATTGAGTTGCCAATAGGTTTTATGGGTCTGATTTAAAGAAACATTTATTTGAGTAAAACTAAGTTTTACACATGTAAATGCACTTTACCCGAGTATGTGGGCTTTTGAAAACCGCTACAATATATTAGAGATGTGAATCGTGTGCCCGATCGTTTTAATGATCAGGTTCGGATGGAGGGAGAAAAAAATCGGATTGTTAGAGATGTGAATTGGAATCGGTTCCGATTCCAATTCACTTCGTTAATTTTTTAGTGAGGCCTGAGCAGATAAAAAAAAAACCCCACCCCGACCCTTTACAAATGACCCCTTTGCTCTCCCACCCTCCCGAACCACCCCCCCCAAAATGTTAAATTACCTGGTGGTCCAGTGGGGGGGGCCGATGGCCCGATAAAAAAAAATACCCACCCCGACCCTTTACAAATTACCCCTTTCCTTCTTCCACCCTCCCGACCCCCCCCCCCAAAAACCTTTTACATGTACCTGGTGGTCTAGCGGGGGGTCCGGGAGCCATCCCTTCAATCATACCCTCGGTGCCGGACTGGTTTCAAAATGGCGCCGATCGCCTTTGCCCTCACTATGTCACAGGGAGCGACGGTTGCTCCCTGTGACATAGTGAGGGCAAAGGCAATCGACTGCCAGTATGGCGCCGATCGCCTTTGCCCTCACTTTGTCACAGGGAGCGACGGTCGCTCCCTGTGACATAGTGAGTAGGGATGTGAATCATTTTTGAATGATTAAAATTATCGTCACATAATTTTAAAATCGTCCTAAATCATTAGAGTGCACGATACAATACAAATGCCCCCGATTTATCGTCAGGGGCATTTGTATTGTATCGTTAAATAGGGCATGGGAATTATTTGGGGGAGGGCGGGAAAACCGGCACACCAAAACAACCCCTAAACCCACCCGACCCTTTAAAACCAATTCCTTACCCTCCCCCAGCCTCCCGAACTCCCCCAAAATGTTAAATTTCCTGGTGGTCCAGTGGGGGGGCGTCCCGGCGCGATCTCCCGCTCTCGGGCCATCGGCGCCATTTTGGCTGCCACTAATTAAAATGGCGCCGATGGCCTGATAAAAAAAAAAAACCCACCCAACCCTTTAAATCGACCCCCCTTAGCCTCCCCCACCCTACTGACCCTTTTTTTTTAGGGAGGCCCGCGCCGCTAAAAAAAAAAACCACCCGACCCCCCCCAAAACCTTTTAAAATTACCTGGTGGTCCAGGGGGGCCTCGGGGAGAGATTTCCCATTCCCAGCCATCAGCTGTTCTAAAAAAAAATGGCGCCGATGCCCCTTTGCCCTTACCATGTGACAGGGTATCCGTGCCATTGGCCGGCCCCTGTCACATGG
The DNA here is from genome assembly GCF_901001135.1 of Rhinatrema bivittatum. Taxonomy (NCBI): domain Eukaryota; kingdom Metazoa; phylum Chordata; class Amphibia; order Gymnophiona; family Rhinatrematidae; genus Rhinatrema; species Rhinatrema bivittatum. Next base: position 391,704,939 of record NC_042618.1, on the reverse strand, counting down.
TAGGAGCACTGGATGGCCGGCCATCTTTACTCATCAGCCCCTATTATAGAGTATAGTATAATTGGGGCTGATGAGTAAAGATGGCCGGCGCCATCTTTAAAGATGGTGCCGGCCATCCAGTGCTCCTACCATGTGACAGGGGCCGGCCAATGGCACGGATACCCTGTCACATGGTAAGGGCAAAGGGGCATCGGCGCCATTTTTTTTTAGAACAGCTGATGCCTGGGAATGGGAAATCTCTCCCTGAGGCCCCCCTGGATCTCTCCTCTCCCCGAGGCCCCCCTGGATCTCTCCCCGAGGCCCCCCTGGACCACCAGGTAATTTTAAAAGGTTTTGGGGGGGTCGGGAGGGTGGGGTCGATTTAAAGGTTCGGGTGGGTTGTTTTTTTTTAGTGGCGCGGGCCTCCCTAAAAAAAAAAATTAGCAATGTGAATTGGAATCGGAAACGATTCCAATTCACATATCTTAATGATCAGATTCCCCCCCCAGCCGAATCTGATCGTTCTGGCACACGATTCACATCTCTAATAGTGAGGGCAAAGGCAATGGGCGCCATTTTGAAACCAGTCCAGCACCAGCACCGGCACCGAGGGTATGATTGAAGGGATGGTTCCCGGACCCCCCGCTAGACCACCAGGTACATGTAAAAGGTTTTGGTGGGGGTCGGGAGGGTGGGAGAAGCAAAGGGGTAATTTATAAAGGGTCGGGGTGGGATTTTTTTATCGGGCCATCGGCGCCATTTTTATCAGTGGTAGCCAAAATGGTGCCGATGGCCCGAGAGTGAGAGATCGCGCCGGGCCCCCCCCCCCCCCCCCCCCCACTGGACCAACAGGTAATTTAACATTTTGGGGGGTTTCGGGAGGGTGGGGAGGGTAAAGGATTGGTTTTAAAGGGTCGGGGTGGGTTTAGGGGTTGTTTTGGTGTGCCGGTTTTCCCGCCCTCCCCCCAAATAATTCCCGTACTCGATTTAACAATTTTTCATGATAAATCGAGGGAATTCCTATTGTATCGAGTCCCTTACCGATTAATGACGATTTTAAAATTATCGGACGATAATTTAAATCGTTAAAAAACGATTCACATCCCTACAATATATGCCATTGAATTGTCCATAGGATTTACTCGGTTAAGTGCACTTTACTTGAGTAAATGCTTTTTAAAATCAGGCCCTTAGGAGGTAATTTTCAAAAGGATTTACACATGTAAATGTAACTACTATTGTAGCAATTTTCAAAAGCCTTTACTCAAATAAAGTGCACTTAACCGAGTAAATCCTATGGACAATTCAATGGCACACATTGTAGCAATTTTCAAAAGTCCATTTACTCAAGTAAAGTGCATTTGCATGTGTAAAATCCAATTTTAAGCATGTAAACGCTTTTTAAAATTAGGCCCTTAGAGGTAAATTTTAAAAGCCTTGCGCGCACAAAAATGGCCACATACGCCCATAAGTGGGCCGCGCAGGAGCTATGCAAATTTTAAATAGCCAGGAAGGGCGCGTGTACATTGATGTACGCGCACCCAGAAAAAGTAGGCGGAAAAGGGCGGGGCGTGGATGTTCCAGAGACGGTGCCCCTAATTTTCCTCAGCCAGCGGCATATGTTATGTGCACCACTTTGCTAACTCTCGGGCCGATACAGTAAAGTCTGCGGGAGAGCTGGCGAACACCCGCTCTCCCGGCACGCGCGATTCAGTATTTAAATTAGGTCCAGCGGTAGATCCGGGTAAAAGGAGGCGCTAGGGACACTAGCGCGTCCCTAGCGCCTCCTTTTTGACAGGAGCGGCGGCTGTCAGCGGGTTTGACAGCCGATGCTCCATTTTGCCGGCGTCTGTTCTCGAGCCCGCTGACAGCCACGGGCTCGGAAACCGGACTCCGGCAAAATGGAGCATCCGGTTTTCGGCCCGACAGCCGCGGGCCGAATTCAAATTTTTTTTTTTTTACTTTTTTTACTCTTCGGGACCTCCAACTTAATATCGCTATGATATTAAGTCAGAGTGTGCACAGAAAACCAGTTTTTACTGCTTTTCTGTGCACTTTCCCGGTGCCGGAAGAAATTAGCGCCAACCTTTGGGTAGGCGCTAATTTCTGAAAGTAAAATGTGCGGCTTGACTGCACATTTTACTTTCTGTATCCCGCGCGCATACCTAATAGGGCCGTCAACATGCGTATCCTACGCGCGTACCCCTTTGAAAACCTACCCCATACCCCCCCTGCGCGCGCCGAGCCTATTTTGCATAGGCTCGGCGGCGCTCGCAAGCCCCGGGGCTTGCATGGAGAGGCGTGGTGGGGCGTGGCAGGGGGTGTGGTGGTCGTGACGTGGCGTTTTGGGGGCGTGGCGCAGGTGACGCGACGTTTCGGGGGCAGCGCCGCGGGCGTGGTTTTGGCCTGGGGGCGTTCCAGGGGCATGGCCGCACCCTCCGGAACAGCCCCCAGGTCGGGTGATGACACGCCAGCAGCCCGCTGGCGCGCGCAGATTTACGTCTGCCTCCGGCAGGCGTAAATCCGGCAATAAAGGTAGAGGGGGGGTTTAGATAGGGCCGGGGGGGTGGGTTAGGTAGGGGAAGGGAGGGGAAAGGGAGGGGAGGGCGAAAGAAAGTTCCCTCCGAGGCCCCTCCGATTTCGGAGGGGCCTCGGAGGAAACGGGGGCAGGCTGCGCGGCTATGCGCGTATCTATTGAAATCCCGCATACTCTTGTTCGCGCCTGGTGCGCGAACAAAAGTACGCACTCGCACAAAATTATAAAATCTACCCCTATGCGTATAGTTTATAAAATAGCACGTATCTTTGGGCGTGGAGAGATACATACATTTATGGGCGCATGTGCGGCCCTTTTAAAATCTGTGCCTAAATAAGTGCATAAATGGGCTTTTGAAAATTGCTAAGATATATGCTACTTTTATGCACATAAATACTTTTGAAAATTACTACCATAGGGCCTTATTTTCCAAGGCTATCGCAGGCTTGTCCTAACCTGCGATAGCTTGCGAAGGTAGCGCACGCCTGCGCTACCTACATCGGGGCAGAGTCAGCCCCGGAAGAGGAGGAGTTGGGGCGTCACCGGGGCCAACTCTGCAACAACAACGCGGACAGCGAATAGGTAAGGGCCTTTTCACGTCCTATTTTGTGCCCAATAGCGCCACCTTTCACGGTGGCGCTATTGGGTGCGAAACCGGCAGCGATCTCACCGCGGTGGTGCGATCGCTGCCAGCTAGTGCAGGACCTCCCCCCCCCCGTGTCGACCCCCCGCCCCCCATTAGCGTGATTTTCTAAAGTATCTCAGGCCTGCGATACTTTAGAAAATGATGCCCATAGTCACCTATTACATAGGTAGGGGCTTTTTTTTTTTTCAGGGGGTACTTGCTGGGACTGAGTACTGGTACCTTTTCCTCTACCTGCTTGATTTGCCCTGTGGTCCCTCTAAAAAAAAAAAAAAAAAAAAAAAGGCATGCACCTGCATGTGAGCACCAGCACCTTTTTTTCCCAGAAAGATAACACTGTGCACAGGTACAAGTAGAGCTGACCTCTGTAAATCTGCTATATGCAAGAAAGTGAATTTTCAGCTTCCTGAAAGTATGCATGTATTTCCAAAATATGCACAAACCTGTCCACATAGAACAAAGGTGAGTAAGGAATTTCTTGGGGGTGTATTAGATATAACCATATACCTTCCATTTTCAAAGGGAATATGCATAGACGGCCTACCGTTAACACACCTAATTTTACACCCCCATTGTACTACTTGCACTTAAGCCATAGGTGGGCAATGATTTTTAGAGCATCTCTAATGAATATGCATGAGATAGATTTGCATACAATTGTGGGCAGTGTGTATATAAATATATAATTGTATGCAAATCTATTATGTGCATATTCATAAAGCTTATCCTGAAAACTCAACTAGTTAAGAACCGAAGTTGCCTTTCCCTGCTGTAAGGGTTCTTGAGCATCTTTTGGAAATATGAACTAAAAATCAAGATATTATTAATTATTGTTATTACTGCTTCACCTTAATGGACACATGCACATTTACCTGCATAAAACCTGATTTTCAAACTCAATCTACACAGGCACCTTTTGTTTAAAAATCACTGCTTTATGTGGGAAGTCAACCTCATACTTACTTTTGCAGCAAGATGCCTTCCTGAAATTTACCCCTAAATGACCTAAACCCATGGTTAGCACTACCCTCCAATGAAAACAAGAACAGCTAATTTGAATTAATGTATTTATCTACCAGTGCTTTTATTCCACTGATCCTAATTGATATACTCAGTGGATGATAATTACCATAGCATTAAAAAAAATTACCAAATATCATAATCATACATCAAATAAAAGTCTGTATCGAAAGCATTATTAAAAAGGAAACATTTTAAAAAAATAATGTTAAGAGTTAACATCAAGAAGTCTCCGTTTATGTTTTCTTTTTAAGAAATGTGTTGTAGAAATCGGCTAAGAGGCAGTGTAACATAAGATGCATGTGAAGTGGCTGTTGCTATGGTATGGTATTTATAAAGAGTGGCTGAACCGATAGACACATAAAAACTGCACATTACAGCACATAAGTTACTGTCTGACACTGCAGTACCTTGAGCATTTTTCTTAAGTTGTCTTTTTCATTTTAAGCAATATTTTTGCACCAAATTACCTAACTGATGACCTAACCACAGTCTAGGCTTCTGTATTTGGGTTCACACATTCAAGTCATTATCCAGGGGTGCCTTTTTTTCACAACAATGATTTGGCTGGTCAACTTTATTCTTATTTTTAAAACTAAAGTATCATTTTGCAGTTATATGCAGAAAGAAGGCTGTGTAAAGAGAAACTTGCATTTAAATATATAAGAAGCCAGATGGATCTTGTCTTGTAATATTTATCCCTTATAGGGTCATTCATCAAAATGCGTTAGGGCATTATCGTGAGCATTAGGACCCTAATGCCTGCGATAACGCCATAATGCGTTCTTTTTTGCATCTCATGATGCGTATGCAAATTTTGAAAATTTAGTCAAAGAGGAGGAGTTTGGGTGGGGTTTATGAAAATGGAGGGTGTTTAACATTGCGTGCGATAGCATAATGCACGTTTTAATGCTGGAAATAACTACACCTTTTTCTGGTGTTAAGCTGTGTGATATGTCGGAAACGAGATTTGCAATATTTATTGCAAATCCCATTTTGGGCAGGCGAGAGGAGGAGAGAGGAGAGGGAGTGGAGTTGAATAGAGGTAGAGGTAAAGAGAGAGAGAGAGAGAGTGAGCCTCTGGGGTGGCACACATATTAGTCATCTATTTATACCACTATAGGATGGTCAACTAATAACGCGAGGTGAGGTTTTGGAGGTGGCCTAGGGTTTTGGGGCCAGTTTTACATGCACAGTCAGACATACAAACAGCACAATACACATAAGTGAAGATTTGATGATATTTGGAATGAGGAAAGGTACACAAAGATGAGATTTCTACAATGTTCTCTCACCCTAGCTTGATAGCACCTAGGTAAGAGTTTATCAAGTTAGGGCAAGAGTATATTGTAGAAATCTCATCTTTGAATACCTTTTCTCATTCCAAATGACATCAGATATTCACTGATATGTATTGTGCTGTTCGTATGTCTGTGCATGTAAAACTGGCCCCAAAACCCTAGGTCATCACCAAAACCTCACCTCGAGTTATTAGTTGACCCTCCAAAGTGGTAAAAATAGTTGCCTTATATGAGAGCCTTATAAAGAATTTCTCTCATAAATTTAATGCATGTTGCAGTAAAATACCTATGCAATGCAGTAAAATAGCATACGTGTGTAACCCAGATTACCTTAATCATGCCCCCTTTTTTTTTTATCGCGGGCGCTATTCATGCTAAATTTATAGCAAAATGATAAATCTAGGCCATAGTTTAGTGAAGTTGTACAACCCTTTGTACTTAACCCTTACAGTTCAAAACGTATTAGATAAGTTTGGAGGAAAAGGGGGCGAAGAGGTTGAAAACCATTTCACAGAGAATTGCGGTCCAAAATGCCATTCTGTATTCTTTATTAACTTTAAGTACGAACAAGTCGAAGAAATTTACGAACTGCTGTTCAAAATCATGGGACATACAGATCATTTTAAACTCCAGGAGGTCCATGTTCAGCCGTGTGCTGTCCAATCGTAAATTTAGTGGGGCGTAAGTTAATGTGGACTTAATGGAAGCATTACTGGGGAAGGAGATGGATAGGTGTTTGAACTTATGCACATGCACTTTGTTTTTGCATTTTCAAATGTATGAGCATATAGGGCCAGATTTTCAAAGGGGTACGCACGTACCCCCCGAAAACCTGGCCCAAACTCTTCCTGCACGCACCGAGCCTATGTTGAGTAGGCTCGGCGGCGCGCGCAAGCCCTGGGATGTGCGTAAGTCCCGAGGCTTTCCTGGGGGGGCTTTCCGGGGGGGCGTGTTTGGGGGGCGTGTTGCGGCTGGCGCGTCATCGGGGGTGTTCCGTGGGCTTGACCACAGCCTCCGGACCGGACCCTGACGCGCCGGTGGCCGGCCCAACACGCGCAAGTTATGCCTGCTTTGAGCAGGTGGGGTTAGGTAGGGGAAGGGAGGGGAAGGGAGGGGAAGGTGGGGGGAGGCCGAAGGAAAGTTCCCTCCGAGGCCGCTCCGATTTCGGAGCGGCCTCGGAGGGAACGGAGGCAGGCTGCGCGGCTCGGCGCGCACAGGCTGCCGATTTTGGGCAGCCTTGCACGCGCCGACCCCGGATTTTAATGGATACGCGCGGCTACGCACGTATCTATTGAAATCCAGCGTACTCTTGTTCACGCCTGGTGCGCGAACAAAAGTACGCGTGAGCGCAAATTTTTAAAATCTACCCCATATTTTTCTGCACACACTAGAGCAAGTGTCATTGTGTGCAGGGTAAATTTGGTGAGACAATTTTCAAAGCAGACTTATTTGAAAACTGGTGTAACTTAAATGCGTTTCTGCTTCCTAATTTAGGTGGGCTGCTAATAAATTACCCCTATAAATGGGCGGCCTCCCCAGCACGGATGCGCAGGTGCCACAAATAACCAGGCGCCCGATGCACTTGTGCTGACAGCCACCCCCGCCATGCCACGCGACATACCTGAACTGGCAGGAGGGGAGGGGTCCGAACTCCTTTCCCCTCCGCCTGCTGGCAAGAATGGCACCAGCCTTGTGTCGCCGGCACCACAGGGTGCCACGGCGCATTAATGAAGGCGTTCTCCTCTGATTAGGCCGGCGTCAAAGGAGGTGACATTATCAAAGCAAGCCCGATGCTGGGCCACTTGATTGGCCGAGGGGGAGCACCCATCGCTGATGTCAGAGGGAGGCGGCCAGTGGGAGATTTAAATCCCGCCAGCACCCTCGAGTCAGCCTCTTTCCTCCTTGGCCCCCGAGCAGAGCCATGTCAGATCCTACCACTGTGATGTCCCAGTTGGCTCCATCTCTCTCTCGGAGAGTCTCTCTCTTTTAAAAAAAAAAAAAGAGGGGGGGTTCTTTGCAGCAAGAGCCCTTTTAAATTTAATAATTTTGCATAAGGAGCTTTTTAAGTTGAATAATTTCCATTAAGGAAGTCTGAGCTGCTGCGCCTTTCCAGGGGTATTTTGGGTCAGGTCCTGGGGCTGTTCTGCTTCTCGGCCCTGAATTTAGAGCATGCTCTGGCTGGTTCCTGCCGCTCCAAAACAAAACAAACATTTTTTCTTTTAATCTACTTTAATTGATTTGCGTTTCGACCGATACTCGTCTCTTTAGGAGGTTCTGCCAACATTTGTACAGATGTCCTTGAGGTCCGACTCCTCGGCTGTAGCTCAGCAAACCTCAGCACAGTGAACTATGGGGGTTTTAGGTACCCCCCTCCCCAAGGCGCCCATCGGCATGGAATCTTCTGGTCCGACCCGTGGTCCTCCCGCCCGCTGACATCTATGACCGCAGGGGAGCTAGAAGCCGACGGGGAGGAGGTAGGTCATCCGGGCCAACTCGATGAACAAAAGTTTCCATCAAGGGAACCACAAAGTGTGGGGCAAGGGCCCAGAAGACACCTAATGGAAAGCATAATTTGGCTAATTCGGCAAAATATGGAGTCCATGGAGGAAAAGCATCTGAGGGTAGCAGCAGTGGCACGGTGCCCTCAGCACCGATATCACGCTGCTCGCCCCCAAAGAAATCAAGGATAGGGCAGCCATCCAGATGCAAGTAGTCCCGCCTATACTTACTAATGCATTACCTGTTACAGGTGTGCAAAGTCCTGTGGTCCACGTGGAACTTGCCATGGCATTTCCTTGCGAGCCCAGCACCAGGAACTCCCGCAGCCCTAGTCAGAGGCAGTACAGATCCCCATCATGTCCAGTGCCTCTGGACAGCCTGCAGAGAAGGGAAAATAGCAACGCATGCAGTCAAAGACAACACTCATCGTCAGTGCACTCAGCAGAGTCCCATCACAGCATCATCGCTCACAGATCCCTAATGTTGAAGCCGCCACTAAGGACCCCGTCACCAGCGGCACAGCCAGACAAGGAGCAGGGTAAGCCTCATGCACATAACACAGAAGTTCCCCCAAAGGAGCATGCACACAGGGAAAGGCGCAAGCGGCCTGGGCACAGATAGTCGTCTTCCTCTTCCTCACATAGTAGCTCTGGAAGCTCATTCTCCTCTTCCTCCCATAGTTCAGGTTCCGCCCCTGTAGCTCGTGGGCAGGAGAGGGAGTAAGCTGTCCACCCCCGCGAGCTGTCGAAATCGGAACAGGAACTGTGGAAATTGGTGCCTAGGCCCCTTAGACGTTGCATCAGACACAGGCACTACATTGATTTGTTCCACTTCATAGAGGGGCATAGGAGGTGGGGCCAGAACAAGTGAGAGAGAAGAAATGAGCTGGAAGCAGCCAAGGGCACGCATGCTTTCACTCATTTAACTTCAGTTGTGGTGCATTCCGAGCCTGCTGCTATGCAGCCCATGTTATCTTACTTTGACACTATCCTGGGAGCATACAAAGAATACAGTGTTTTCACATGGCTCAACTACGATGATGCCTTCCACAAGAGAATGGCTAGTAGGTCCACCATGTCATGGGAAAGACACAACGTTGGCCTTTGGCTCACAAAAATGTCTACCCGGGCCGCGGATGCTTAAGCCAGTTCTCTGCCTTTTCGTAGCAAGCCGGTGCGTGGCAGACAAGCCAAGCACATGCAACACACGAGTGGCGCATGTTGGAAATTCAACCATGGTGCCTGCTCAGCGACATATTGCAGATTTAAACACATCTGCAGCCAATGTGGCGCACCACACCAGGCCAACACATGTCCACGCAGCGATAAGTGAGGGAAATGATCATGCCTTAACCCCAACCTCAGTAAGGTGGCAAAAGATGCTTCCCTGGATGGCCCACTATCCCAACAGGACCGCAGCAAATACTCTACTGAGCAGTTTCCGAGAGGGTTTCCTTATTCCCCACACGGGTCAGCCACAATCCACTAAGGTGGCCAACACACCTTCAGCTCGCATTCTGGCTGACATCGTATGGGAGAAACTCGGAAAGGAGGTTCAGCTGGGTCACATTACTGGCCGATATGCTGAGCCTCCCATAGAGCACCTGGTGCTCTCCCCTCTAGCAATCGTTCCCAAGAAGGAGCCCAGAAAATGCAGGCTCATACATAACCTTTCTCACCCACTTGAAACTTCCATGAATGATCATATCCCTTCGGAATGCTCAGTGAAACATTTATCCTTCGACACTGCTTTGGCCTTATTAAGATCTTGTGGTCAGAGCACCCTCATGGCTAAAGCAGACATTGAGCCTGCATTTAGGTGCTCCCAGTACACCTGAGCAGTTTCCATTTGCTTGGCTTCCAATTTGAGGGCTGCTTTTACTATGACAAGTGTCTGCCAATGGGATGCTCAGTCTCCTGCACTTATTTTGAGACCTTCAGTATATTCCTTCACTGGGCAACTGAGGAGGCTTCTAGGCTAGCATCGCTAGTTCACTCTCTAGGTGACTTCCTACTCATAGGAAAAAAGGATTCGCTGGAATGCACTAAACTGTTCCACATGTTTTGTGATTTGGCGAGTGAATTTGGCGTCCCTTTGTCAGAAGACAAGTCCCTTGGCCTGGTAACTGCCCTCACTTTCCTGGGACTTGACTTAATTCCACACGTATGGAATCCAGGTTGCCATGCAACAAAATAGCGAAACTGTCAGAGTTGGTGGCCTCCACCTTGCGCAATGTGAAAGTCACACTGAGACATATGAGGTCCCTTATAGGCAGCTTCACCTTTTCCGTGTGGGTTATTCCCATGGGAAGGATATTCCTGCATTGTTTGATTCGGTCCACGGGAGGACTGATTCATGGCTGTCATCACTTTTTAGTTAGCAGGCCAATTAAGGAGGACCTGATGCTTTGATCAAAGTTCCTCAGGGACTTCAGTGGTATCTCAACCTGGCTTCCAAGCGTGATCAGCAGCAACGACCTTCAGTTATAATTTGATGCATCAGGAGTCATCAGTTTTGGTGTCTATTTTAGGGGTGCTTGGTGTTCCATGCACTGGCCGGACAGCTGGACCACGCATGGCCTAACCAAGAATATCAAATTTCTAGAGCTCTTTCCCATCGTTATCACCATGAATACCTGGGGTGGCGCTCTTAGCCACCAACGAGTGGTTCTATGGTGTGACAATGAGCAGTAGTTCAGTCAATTAACAATCAGACTTCTAAGTGCCTCCTGGTAGCAGAGTACTGAAGGAATTCATTTTATGCTGCCTACGCACGAACATTGTTGAGCAAGCAAAGCATGTCCCGGAATGCGCAGTGAGATAGCTGACTCTCTTTCTCATTGCAAGTGGTCCCCATTCAGGAAGCTGGCACAGCAAGCCAAACTGAATAGCAGAGAGGTCCCGGGATGGCTTTGGTCCTTTGGAACTGGACAGCTTGTGAGATGCTATGAAGATCACTTGCCCCAGCTACATAGAATTCATACATCCGCAAGTACAGCAAAGTGAAGGCGTTTCTCATTGCAAACTGCTGGTCCGGTCACTGGGTTCCAGAGGACCTCTTGATTAGATACATTGTTCACGTCAAGCAGCAGGGATTGTCCAGGAATAAGGTTCATTTGCACCTAGCAACCCTAGCATTTTTCTCAAAGCTCGAAACAGGTGGTGCTGAGCACCACTTCGCAGTGAAAAGAATGATGCTAGGCTGGTCCAGAGAATCTCTGCCTCGGCATGATGCTCAGAGACCACTAACCTATGACCTGCTGCTACAACTGTGGCACGTCTTGCCGACGGTAGCTACAGACAAGTTTGAGACTGCACTTTCCGGGTCGCCTTTGCACTGGCATTTTTCTGTGCCCTGCCCGTGAGTGAGTTTACAGCTCTATCGCGTAAGGCATCTCAGCTGCGGGGCTTCCTGGAGGAGGATGTCAGCATCTCTGATGGCATGCTATACAAAAGTTGAGACAGTATAAGACTGACCAGAGTGTCCATGGCCAAGTCATCACACTTACAGTGGTCAGGGATCTGGAGATATGTCCGGTTTCTGCCGTAACCTGATACCTAGCCATATGCCCAAAAAGGAACGGTTTATTTTTGCTACACCGCGATAAATCCCCTTTAATGTGTTATCAGTTTTTGGCAGTGTTCAAAAAAGCCCTAGAGGAAACAGGGCTCCAGAGCAAATGTTTTGGCACTCACTCATTCCCTATAGGAGCCGCTTCCAGTGCCATCACCGCCAGGAATGCACAGGCAGGGATTCAAGGGTCGATGGAAGTTGGAAGCTTAAGCGTCTATGATAGGCACGAGGATGGTTCCCCTGAGCTTGCACCCAGCCTGGCATGTGCCATGACCTAGTTTTCTATTTCACTTGCAGCTGTCATCTTGGTGTCACTCTGTGTGTTGCAATTCTGCTCACAGTAGGCCCATAAGCAGCCTCTCACCTCCAGCTTGTCTGCTTCCGACGCCGTTGTCCTGCGGCTCGGGCCACTGTCTTGCCTTGCGACCAGGAGGCTGCCGCCATCATTCTGCCTCCACGGTGGGTCAGCTGCCATTGCCGCTTCCTCCCGTGCAGCCAGGAGGCCGCTGACGTTCTGTCTCCTATGCGGCTGGAGCTGCCGACGTTGCTTCTCCACCCTGCGGCCAGGAGGCCGCAGATGCCATTCCCATGCAGCCTGGAGGCCACCCTGAAGCCTTCTGCCTTTGCGGCAGGAGCCGCTGATGTTCTCTTCCTCTTTGCGGCCCTGAGGCCGCTGACGCCAGTGTTCCTTCAGCAGCTGGAGCTGTCCCCAGCTTCCATTCCCGCGGCTGGAGCCTCCTCTGACGCCGGGCCCGGCTTCACGGCCTAGTGCCGCTCCTGCGCCGATCTGCAGCATGACTGCTGTCCCTGGTCCTGCCTCCTTAGGCGCGGGGCAGCGCCTCTTCTCAAGATTTAAAAGACCAGTCCTCCTGGCTCCTCCTCATGATATCATCAAGGTATTTTCTCTTCAGCCCTACAAAAGGGCCCTGCCTTCAGTTCTTTGTTGCCTTCGCAAGGAGTCAGTCATGGAGTCGGACTGCTCCTGGATCCTCCATTCCAGCTCTTCGGTCAAGGAGTTCCTAATGTCCAGCTCTGCTTCTTCAAGGCACTGTTCTTCATGGGAATTCCTTTGTCTTCCTTTGTGGTCCCTGATCCTTCATCTCATCTTCGTTCCATGTTTGGCCTCTCACCGGATCCAAGTCCTTGTCTTCAGATGTCTTCGTTGTCCGACCCTCCTGATGTATTCATAAGAACATAAGAACATGCCATACTGGGTCAGACCAAGGGTCCATCAAGCCCAGCATCCTGTTTCCAACAGTGGCCAATCCAGGCCATAAGAACCTGGCAAGTACCCAAAAACTAAGTCTATTCCATGTAACCATTGCTAATGGCAGTGGCTATTCTCTAAGTGAACTTAATAGCAGGTAATGGACTTCTCCTCCAAGAACGTATCCAATCCTTTTTTAAACACAGCTATATTAACTTCACTAACCACATCCTCCGGCAATAAATTCCAGAGTCTAATTGTGCGTTGAGTAAAAAAGAACTTTCTCCGATTAGTTTTAAATGTGCCCCATGCTAACTTCATGAAGTGCCCCCTAGTCTTTCTACTATCCGAAAGAGTAAATAACCGATTCACATCTACCCGTTCTAGACCTCTCATGATTTTAAACACCTCTATCATATCCCCCCTCAGTCGTCTCTTCTCCAAGCTGAAAAGTCCTAACCTCTTTAGTCTTTCCTCATAGGAGAGTTGTTCCATTCCCCTTATCATTTTGGTAGCCCTTCTCTGTACCTTCTCCATCACAATTATATCTTTTTTGAGATGCGGCGATCAGAATTGTACACAGTATTCAAGGTTCGGTCTCACCATGGAGCGATACAGAGGCATTATGACCTTTTCCGTTTTATTCACCATTCCCTTTCTAATAATTCCCAACATTCTGTTTGCTTTTTTGACTGCCGCAGCACACTGTACCGACGATTTTAATGTGTTATCCACTATGACACCTAGATCTCTTTCTTGGGTTGTAGCACCTAATATGGAACCCAACATTGTGTAATTATAGCATGGGTTATTTTTCCCTATATGCATCACCTTGCACTTATCCACATTAAATTTCATCTGCCATTTGGATGCCCAATTTTCCAGTCTCACAAGGTCTTCCTACAATTTATCACAATCTGCTTGTGATTTAACTACTCTGAACAATTTTGTGTCATCTGCAAATTTGATTATCTCACTCGTCGTATTTCTTTCCAGATCATTTATAAATATATTGAAAAGTAAGGGTCCCAATACAGATCCCTGAGGCACTCCACTGTCTACTCCCTTCCACTGAGAAAATTGCCCATTTAATCCTACTCTCTGTTTCCTGTCTTTTAGCCAGTTTGCAATCCACGAAAGGACATCGCCACCTATCCCATGACTTTTTACTTTTCCTAGAAGCCTCTCATGAGGAACTTTGTCAAACGCCTTCTGAAAATCCAAGTATACTATATCTACCGGTTCACCTTTATCCACATGTTTATTAACTCCTTCAAAAAAGTGAAGCAGATTTGTGAGGCAAGACTTGCCCTGGGTAAAGCCATGCTGACTTTGTTCATTAAACCATGTCTTTCTATATGTTCTGTGATTTTGATGTTTAGAACACTTTCCACTATTTTTCCTGGCACTGAAGTCAGGCTAACCGGTCTGTAGTTTCCCGGATCGCCCCTGGAGCCCTTTTTAAATATTGGGGTTACATTTGCTATGCTCCAGTCTTCAGGTACAATGGATGATTTTAATGATAAGTTACAAATTTTTACTAATAGGTCTGAAATTTCATTTTTTAGTTCCTTCAGAACTCTGGGGTGTATGCCATCCGGTCCAGGTGATTTACTACTCTTCAGTTTGTCAATCAGGCCTACCACATCTTCTAGGTTCACCGTGATTTGATCAGTCCATCTGAATCATTACCCATGAAAACCTTCTCCATTACGGGTACCTCCCCAACATCCTCTTCAGTAAACACTGAAGCAAAGAAATCATTTAATCTTTCCGCGATGGCCTTATCTTCTCTAAGTGCCCCTTTAACCCCTCGATCATCTAACGGTCCAGCTGACTCCCTCACAGGCTTTCTGCTTCGGATATATTTTAAAAAGTTTTTACTGTGAGTTTTTGCCTCTACAGCCAACTTCTTTTCAAATTCTCTCTTAGCCTGTCTTATCAATGTCTTACATTTAACTTGCCAATGTTTATGCTTTACCCTATTTTCTTCTGTTGGATCTTTCTTCCAATTTTTGAATGAAGATCTTTTGGCTAAAATAGCTTCTTTCACCTCCCCTTTTAACCATGCTGGTAATTGTTTTGCCTTCTTTCCACCTTTCTTAAAGTGTGGAATACATCTGGACTGTGCTTCTAGAATGGTATTTTTTAACAATGACCACGCCTCTTGGACATTTTTTACTTTTGTAGCTGCTCCTTTCAGTTTTTTTCTAACAATTTTTCTCATTTTATCAAAGTTTCCCTTTTGAAAGTTTAGCACGAGAGCCTTGGATTTGCACACTGTTCCTTTTCCAGTCATTAAATCAATTTGATCATATTGTGATTACTATTGCCAAGCGGCCCCACCACCGTTACCTCTCTCACCAAGTCCTGTGCTCCACTGAGAATTAGATCTAAAATTGCTCCCTTTCTCGTCGGTTCCTGAACCAATTGCTCCATAAAGCTATCATTTATTCCATCCAGGAACGTTATCTCTCTAGCGTGACCCGATGATACATTTACCCAGTCTATATTGGGGTAATTGAAGTTTCCCATTATTACTGCACTACCAATTTGGTTAGCTTCCCTAATTTCTCTTAGCATTTCACTGTCCATCTCACCATCTTGACCAGTTGGACGGTAGAATACCCCTATCACTATAGTCTTCCCCGACACACAAGGGATTTCTACCCATAAAGATTCAATTTTGTATTTAGTCTCATGCAGGATGTTTATCCTGTTGGACTCTATGCCATCCCGGACATAAAGTGCCACACCTCCTCCCGAGTGCTCCTCTCTGTCATTGCGATATAATTTGTACCCTGGTATAGCACTCTCCCATTGGTTATCCTCATTCCACCATGTCTCTGAGATGCCAATTAAGTCTATGTCATCATTTACTGCTATACATTCTAATTCTCCCATCTTACTTCTTAGACTTCTGGCATTAGCATACAAACATTTCAAAGTTTGTTTTTTGTTTGTATTTTCATTCTGCTTTTTAATTGATAGGGATAAGTTAGAATTTTTTAGCTCAGGTGAGTTTTTAGTTACAGGCACTGCCTTCTGAAGTCTTGTCCTTCCTGAAGTCCGTCATCCTGCTGTTCTGCCTCTCAGAGCCTCCTCGATGCCCTTGGCTGGGTGAATTGGGGGTCCAAGGTCCAGATGTCTCAGATGTTTTGTTCTCCAGTTCACTCAACACCTCCTGCATGCTCTTGACTGAGTGTCTTGGGGGTTGAAGTCCAGATGTTCTGACGTGCCTGATGTCTTCGTGTCAATTTGTCTTCGTCCTTAGAATCCTTTCTCTCAGTCTTCAGTCCTCTTCGCTGTCAAGTGTTCAGACCTTTTTGGGCTCCTTTATCAAGGAAGCCTTCTGGCTCAGTGCCCTCATCAGGATAACCTTCTTCTCAGATGTCTTGGTTCTGGACCTACCTCCTAGTGGGCCGTCCTCTTTTATCTTCAGCTGACCTTCTGATTCATCTTCCTTATTGGGTCGGAAGCTGCTGCTTCCCTTGGTTGACCACACTGATCATGCTAGGTCCCCAAAACCTCAGTTCAGGATGGGTGCTGCTACGTGTCATGGCCGGATACCTTCATACTGAGTTTTAACTCTTCTGTTGTCTATCCATTCAGCAAGTGTTTCATCAATGCCATTGATGTTTTTCTCTACAGCCTTGCCTCATCCTTATCCAGTATCATCTGACTTTGTCTTCAAGTCCTCATCTGATCCTCATCTTTTTTTTTTTTTTATTTATTTATTTGTGCAATTTTACAAAATATTTATCAAGATCAAACTTGAAAGAAAAAATAGAGAAGGTATACATAAATAAAATACCACATTTGCATTATACATCATAGAAGAAAAAACATTTAAATTCCCATTCTCTAACTTAAGTCCCCTAATTTGGAGGGGGTGAGTATTCACAACCTAAGGAAATAATGACATTAATTTTTAAGGTAATTCCAGACTGTTACAACGAACATTTATCCTTTCATGAGAGACTAGGGGTATCTATACAAGATTCCATGGGAGCTACTGAAGTCAACGGTTGTTTCCCAATTAGAAATTGGGTTAGCTGCGGAGGATCAAAAAATACATAGGTATTCCCTAAGTATTTGACTACACATTTACACGGGAATTTCAAAAGGAAATTCCCTCCTATTAATACAACTTGTGGTCTTAACAACAGAAAAGCCTTTCTCTTTTTCTGAGTTTCTCTAGATACATCTGGGAAAGCACGTATTCTACAACCCAAATAATTTACATTCCGATTCCTCAGTACTAATTTCAAGAGCCATTCCCTGTCTGTCTCTAGTGCCAAAGTCACTATAAGAGTTGCAGGGACGGCCATCTCTGAATCAGAAGTCTCAAGGATTGCTGATAAATCCAATTCCGAAGGTTGACTAATTGCAGGTCTCAAAGTTTCAGCTTCTCCTCCTTGTTCTCCCAATAATGTTCTTGCTTTAGGCAGATAGAATATCTTGATTATTGGTGGTAACGCAGAATCTGAGATTTTAAGAAAATCTTTTAGGTAACTCATAAAGACCTCTCTAGGAGATCTCATAGGTAACTGAGGGAAGTTAATAAATCGCAGATTCCTGCTTTTAACCAAATTTTCCAGACTTTCCATCTTTAAAGCTGTACTATGCCTTTCTTTAAGGATTACCACTTGATTTTGTTGTACTTTGTCCAACTCAGTTCTTATCGCTGATATCTGATTTCCAATTTGAACATTTTCATTTGAGACCACTTCAATTTTTAAATCATGCTGTTTAACTTGCTCCGTTACCGGGATTAATTGCTGGAGAATAGAATTTCTCATATCATTTATAGCCTCCCACAGCGTTTCTAATGAGAAAGTCATAGGTCTTACCAGAGGAGGGATTTCTGCTGTTGTTGTTTCAATTCCGTTTGCTTCGCTCGCTCCAAAAGGTTCTTGTATTCCTCCCCTTTCCACTCCGGTTGGCCCTGTTGATTCAGGCGGGCTCTGGGTTGCAGCTAGGGTCTCACCCGGTCCTGACAGGTTTGTCCCCATAACACTTCGGTCCTGAGGCACAAAAACCTCCGATGAGGCTCTCCTTGCAACCGCAGGATTTACCGGGGGAGTCCTCTCTGCGGAGCTAAATGAAGATGTTGAGCCCGGGAGAGCGGGGAGCTCAGCTTCTCCTCCCCCACTCTCCAACGGCTGCTGCCCCGCTCCAATTTCGTTGCGACGGACGTGAGAGTCCATTGGACCGGTTATGGGCGCCCCGGGAGTCAGTGCAGGATACTGTCCCCTCGTTTTTCGCTTCCTCCCCATTTCAGGTAAGATTTCGCAGGAAAATTAAGTTTTTTGTACTCTTAGCCAAGGAGTCTCACGCCGAGCTAAGCAGTCCGGCGGCCATCTTAACTCCGCCCCCTCCTCATCTTTAAGTATCATCTGATTGTCATCTTCAGTCTTCAAGTCTTGTCTTGTTCCATTTCCATCATCTGCCCTCAACCTCTGTCTGTCCTGGCGCATTTGCCGTTCCCATACGGCAGGTCTGAAAGGGCTATGAGTGGCCGGAGGGCTACCCCAGAGACCAGCATTGCGTTGTTGGTTCTCTACTAATGCGTCACGTTCGGCAGAGGTCTGAGTCCCTGGTCTTCTGCCTGTCTGCCTGTGCTTGGACACATCTCACCTGCCTCGGCGCTTATACAGAGCTCCTCTCTGCAGTCGTGTCGTGGTCCAAGGGCACATCACTCTCCCTGAAAGCCGGATCGCTCCCCAGCATTCCCGCAACACTATTTGGATCGTCGGCCACTCATTCATCACGCATGCATGGAAAGGAGTCATCATAGGGAAGTTTGGTCATGACCTTGGACTCTCACGGAAAGGTTGAACAATCAATTAGCTGGGTCGAGGAGGCATGTGATGGCATTAGCTATGGCCCACATTGCAGTCGAAAAGAGTGAGCACAGCACCACCTGACGTAATCATCATTAACTTTTGTGGCAATGACTTAGGCAAAGGCGTCGGCATCACTCTAATGAACATGATCAGAAAAGAATTTAGCCACCTGACCTTCTCGTAGCCGTCCGCAAAAATCTGCTGGACAGAGATCATACCCTGTCATAGCTTGATGTGCACTGGGTGATGGGGTAGATACTGCACCAAGTTCAACTGGCAAGTAGCCAAAGCTATACAATTCCAGGGTGGTTATCATTTGCAACATGAATGGGTGGACGGGCACTGCACAGAGCTGTATGACTCAGATGGGGTACACTTGTCAAACTTAAGAACATAAGAAATTGTCACACTGGGTCAGACCAAGGGTCCATCAAACCCAGCATCCTTTTCCAACAGTGGCCAATCCAGGCTACAAGTACCTGGCAAGTACCCAAACAAGAAGTAGATCCCATGCTACTGATGCCAGTAATAGCAGTGGCTGTTCTCTAAGACAACTTGATTAAAAGCAGTTAATAGACTTCTCCTCCATGAACTTATCCAAACCTTTTTTAAACCCAGCTACACTAACTGCGCTAACCACACCCTCTGGCAACAAATTCCAGAGCTTAATTGTGTGTTGAGTGAAAAAGAAATTTCTCTGATTAGTTTTAAATGTGCTACTTGCTAACTTCATGGAGTACCCCCTAGTGCTTCTATTATCCGAAAGAGTAAATAACTGATTCACATTTACCTGTTCTAGACTCTCATGATTTTTAAAAACCTCTATCATATCCCCCCTCAGCTGTATCTTCTCCAAGCTGAACAGCCTAACTTCTTTAGCCTGTTCCATGTCCTTTATCATTATTTTTTGCCCTTCTCTGTACCTTCTCCATCGCAACTATATCTTTTTTGAGATGCGGCGACCAGAATTGTACACAAGTCTCAGGGTGCTGTCTCACCATGGAGCAATACAGAGGCATTATGACATTTTCAATTTTATTCACCATTCCCTTCCTAATAATTCCTAACATTGTTTGCTTTTTTGACTGTTGCAGCACATTGAGCCGACGATTTCAATGTATTATCCACTATGACGCCTAGATCTTTTTCCTGGGTGGTAGCTCCTAATTTGGAACCTAACATCATGTAACTACAGCATGGGTTATTTTTCCCTATATGCATCACCTTGCACATGTCCACATTAAATTTCATCTGCCATTTGGATGCCCAATCTTCCAGGCTTGCACTCCTGCAATTTAACACAATCTGCTTGAGAATTAATTACGCTGAATAATTTTGTATCATCTGCAAATTTGATTACCTCACTCATCGTATTCCTTTCCAGATCATTTATAAATATATTGAAAAGCACTGGTCCAAGTACAGATCCCTGAGTCACTCCACTGTTTGCCCTTTTCCACTGAGAAAATTGACCATTTAATCCTACTCTCTGTTTCAGATCTTTCAACCAGTTTGTAATCCACGAAAGGACACCGCCTCTTATCCCATGACCTTTTAGTTTCCTTAGAAGCCTCTCATGAGGGACTTTGTCAAACACCTTCTGAAAATGCAAATACACTACATCTACTGGCTCACCTTTATCCACATGTTTATTAACCCATTCAAAAAAATGAAGCAGATTTGTGAGGCAAGGCTTGCCTTGGGTAAATCCATGTTGACTGTATTCCATTAAACCATGTCTTGCTATATGAACAAAAGAACATACCATACTGGGTCAGACCAAGGGTCCATCAAGCCCAGCATCCTGTTTCCAACAGTGGCCAATCCAGGCCATAAGAACCTGGCAAGTACCCAAAAACTAAGTCTATACCATGTTACCGTTGCTAGTAATAGCAGTGGCTATTTTCTAAGTCAACTTAATTAATAGTAGATAATGGACTTCTCCTCCAACAACTTATCCAATCCTTTTTAAAACACAGCTATACTAACTGCACTAACCACATCCTCTGGCAACAAATTCCAGAGTCTAATTGTGTGTTGAGTAAAAAAGAACTTTCTCTGATTAGTTTTAAATGTGCCACATGCTAACTTCATGGAGTGCCCCCTAGTGTTTCTATTATCCAAAAGAGTAAATAACCGATTCACATCTACCCGTTCTAGACCTCTCATGATTTTAAACACCTCTATCATATCCCCCCTCAGCCATCTCTTCTCCAAGCTGAAAAGTCCTAATCTCTTTAGTCTTTCCTCATAGGGGAGCTGTTCCATTCCCCTTATCATTTTGGTAGCCCTTCTCTGTACCTTCTCCATCGCAATTACATCTTTTTTGAGATGTGGCGACCAGAATTGTACATAGTATTCAAGGTGCGGTCTCATCATGGAGCGATACAGAGGCATTATGACATTTTCCGTTTTATTCACTATTCCTTTTCTAATAATTCCCAACATTCTGTTTGCTTTTTTGACTGCCGCAGCACACTGAACTGACGATTTCAATGTGTTATCCACTATGACCCCCAGATCTCTTTCTTGGGTTGTAGCACCTAATATGGAACCTAACATTGTGTAACTATAGCATGGGTTATTTTTCCCTATATGCATCATCTTGCACCTGTCCACATTATATTTCATCTGCCATTTCGATGCCCAATTTTCCAGTCTTACAAGGTCTTCCTGCAATTTATCACAATCTGCTTGTGATTTAACTACTCTGAACAATTTTGTATCATCTGCAAATTTGATTATCTCACTCGTCGTATTTCTTTCCAGATCATTTATAAATATATTGAAAAGTAAGGGTCCCAATACAGATCCCTGAGGCACTCCACTGTCCACTCCCTTCCACTGAGAAAATTGTCCATTTAATCATACTCTCTGTTTCCTGTCTTTTAGCCAGTTTGCAATCCACGAAAGGACATCACCACCTATCCCATGACTTTTTACTTTTCCTAGAAGCCTCTCATGAGGAACTTTCTCAAACGCCTTCTGAAAATCCAAATACACTACATCTACCGGTTCACCTTTATCCACATGTTTATTAATTCCTTCAAAAAAGTGAAGCAGATTTGTGAGGGAAGACTTGCCTTGGGTAAAGCCATGCTGACTTTTTTCCATTAAACCATGTCTTTCTATATGTTCTGTGATTTTGATGTTTAGAACACTTTCCACTATTTTTCCTGGCACTGAAGTCAGGCTAACCGGTCTGTAGTTTCCCAGATTGCCCCTGGGGCCCTTTTTAAATATTGGGGTTACATTAGCTATCCTCCAGTCTTCAGGTACAATGGATGATTTTAATGATAGGTTACAAATTTTTACTAATAGGTCTGAAATTTCATTTTTTAGTTCTTTCAGAACTCTGGGGTGTATACCATCTGGTCCAGGTGATTTACTACTCTTCAGTTTGTCAATCAGGTCTACCATATCTTCTAGGTTCACCGTGATTTGATTCAGTCCATCTGAACCATTGCCCATGAAAACCTTCTCTGATACGGGTATCTCCCCAACATCCTCTTCAGTAAACACTGAAGCAAAGAAATCATTTAATCTTTCCGTGATGGCCTTATCTTCTCTAAGTGCCCCTATAACCCCTCAATCATCTAATGGTCCAACTGACTCCCTCACAGGCTTTCTGCTTCAGATATATTTTAAAAAGTTTTTACTGTGAGTTTTTGCCTCTATGGCCAACTTCTTTTCAAATTCTCTCTTAGCCTGTCTGTGATTTTGATCTTTAGAATAGTTTCCACTATTTTTCCCGGCACTGAAGTCAGGTTTGGGAAATGATCTGTTCTTGCAAGTGATGCAGAGGTTTTTCACCCAGATGCAGTGACAGTAGCCATAGAGAGTTTCCACCCGTGCTCAGGGCCTCGATGGATCGAGGCTGATACATGGGGAGGGACTCCATCAAGGCTTGCTTTGTGGTGGCCGGGCTGGGATCTCTTCCGGCGGATGGGATATGGCATCAGGCTTGCTTTGTGGCAGTCCAAGCCATGATCCCATCCGGTTCTTGGCAGTCACAACGCCTGTTCCAGGGCTTGCTGGGCACAAGACCCCGCAGTTCCACTTGGGCGGATATTAGAGTACCGGCACCTGCCTGGCCGCAAGTTTGTAAACATTTATTGAACGGACTCGGCACTTAATTAGACTTCCTTGTTAGGGATTCTAATAAACTGCTGCTGCCTTTGCATCCAAATTGTGTGTCACATTTTCCTTGTGTGTAAGTAGGAGAGCCCAGCAAGACTGGGATGGGGGCAGATAAGAGCCCATGGGTGTCTGGGTTGCTGAGTTATTGATACTGAGTCACTACCATTCAATTTAGTCTGTGTTTGCCACTGAAACATAGAAAATACATTCTCATCTGGTATATTCATGCAAAAAAACATGCTTTTCCCATTATAAATAATCCAGGAAAAGTTCTAGATTTCTTAAAATCAATCATTTTTAACAAGAGTTAGTATGATATATTTGTAAAAACAATAATTTCGGTTTAATATTTACTAGGATACTTTTTATTATAGCATATGGATGTATAGATAATAAGTGCTATGAGCATTGCAGTAAGTTGTGATTTATACTGGATGTCTAATCATGGTCTTGGATCCAAATAATATATATTCTTACAAGGGTACAGCAATTATTTCCATTTGAAAGAAATTGTAATTTTCAAGCGGAATCACTGCATCATTGAGTACTAAAGCTGGAAGTGTTACTGTATTATGCTAGCTTTACTTTGTTATTTTTTTCTGGAAAACATGGGGAAGAAAAAACATATATACACAACTACCATCATCAGCATGCAGTGCTGCCAGGTTTTTCAGTAGTCATTACTCTAAGATTGCTACAGATAGTTCATTTCCTATCTTTTGTTGCTTCCATCCATATTTTTCCCCTCATTCCTAATTTTGTCTTTCCTTATTTTAACATTTCATTTCTTCTTTACCTTTGCATGTTCTCTTTCCTGTCGTCTGCACCTTTCACCTTATTTCTGTTCTCAATCATCTGAAAGTTTGCTAAACAGTGGGTAAGTGTGTCTAACATTTTCAACTGTAATCTCACTCCCCAATGTATAATTAGCATTTTTATCAGGTTTTCTGTTCCCTTCTGTCAACATGTGCATTGTTTTGATTCCATTAGCATTTTAAACAGACATTAATGCAAACAAAGGAAAATGAATATTCAAGGTTATTTGTTTTAATTTACGTTTTCTTAAAAATTATATTATGCTTTTATGTGAAAAGAATTTAATTGTCTGCTACAGTATGCTTAAAATATGGTTTAAGAGATAAAGAACAGCACAATGAAGCACTGTATTGTGAAAGAATACGGGTATAGTGGTGCTCCAGTATAAATGATCTGCATAAATGGAAGTCAAGGTAATTAACAGTTTAGTTCACAGCTGACACTTTTTTAAAATAAGAAGTAAAACCAGATTATTGTTAACAGAAAAGGACTGCCTCCCTACCGTGCCATTGCTTATGCAGTATGCTAATATTTATCTCTCTCTATTTATTTTAGCATCAGTACCACTCAAAGATAGATGAACTAATTGAAGAAACAGTTAAAGAGATGATAACACTCCTGGTAGCAAAGGTAACCATTAGCTTCAGGTGAAATTATTCATTATTAGCACTGCTGTGGATGCATGGATACCCAAACCAGGTTGAGCTGTGCTTTGGGAGGAGAGCAAACAGTATTATTATCCAGAGTATGCCGTGTCAGGGGAGCTAATGACCAGAAAGCTGTGGGAAGGTACTTTTCTTAGTGTACTGGATTGGCAAAAAGATGTTTTATATAGAATTATTCCAAATTCTCTTGTTTTCTTGAAAATCATAATATTTCACATTCAAGTGATTCACCTCTGTAACAAAATCCTTTCTGACAGTCTGATGCTTAGTTGTAACAAGCTGTAGCTTTCTTTCCTTCAAGAGTGATGCTTGCAGATTTGCTCTGGTAGTCTATTCATTCTAGTGGCACCTCTGTAATCTCCGGCCAGTTGGCTGTTGGCTCGTTTGTTACAGAGCAACTCCTTAAGACAGCACATTTCTTCCCTTCCAAATAAAGTTATGGCACATTGTACAATGGGAATATTTCGTAACTTGCCAGTAAACCAGCAGCAAGGTGGGTAGATATGCACACTGGTTGTTCGTTTTGCTTCTGAGACTCACTGATTTGTTTTTATTATGCTGCCTAATTAGCTCTACCACCCATAGTAAGAAATAAACCTATCTTTGTTATGTACTGTTTCCAAAACATGTTATTCCTAAATTCAGATGAAGCTTATATCATTAGAATAGAAGTTGAACTTTATAAAACAAATTAAAAATTATTTTTGGACAAAAAGCAGAGCAAAATCTGAACTGTGGGGCTGCCAGCTGAGAAATTCCAGTAGCCACCAATATAGCTGGAGGCATTCAATGTTCCAACCTGTGGGTGATAAAAGAAGCCAGGGATTTGCATGTCTACTATAAGAATAATCCTTAAGACCTCACAGTTGTCACTACAAGGTTGTAGGGGATTGGGGGTGGGGAATTTACTGTAGCAAATCATATATAACAGTTTCTCCACATATAAAAGCATTATTATTATTCAACAGGACATTGGAGCAGTGAATCTGGGAACAGGAGGCAGGCAATTTAAAAAAAATGAGCAAACTGAGATTACATAGAGACAACTCTTAATGTTCTTTCTTTTAGTTCCATATAGTACGGACCCACATAGTGAGCTAGCAAAAAATGGCATAAAATTAATATTTAGCTGTAGCCGATAATCTGTGAAATTAGGCATAATTATCTGATAGTAAATCACAGATGGCCAGAGTACGTCTTCAGTGTGCAACAAATACTGTGTAATTGCTCACCTACACAAGTTTCTGCAGATTAGTAACTCCAGAGTCAGCTTTCTTCTTGCAGGCAATCTGTCTTTCAAAAACAAAAAATAGTAATTAAATCATTTTCTTTTCCATTAGTTTGTCACTATTCTAG
This sequence comes from Rhinatrema bivittatum, assembly GCF_901001135.1. Taxonomy (NCBI): domain Eukaryota; kingdom Metazoa; phylum Chordata; class Amphibia; order Gymnophiona; family Rhinatrematidae; genus Rhinatrema; species Rhinatrema bivittatum. Next base: position 391,679,355 of record NC_042618.1, on the reverse strand, counting down.
AAGGAGTTCTGTCCAAACTGTCCAGATATGATGAAGGAACTTTGTTTTCTTCGTTTCTGTCATTTACTGTAAGTGAAGAACAGTTTGTGATCTATATTTTTCTCACATCTAAAAATCTTTTCTAATGTGTTTTGCACTTTATCTAAGGTCACCTTGTTAGAAATTATGTTGTATACCAGTGTTGCCCATTCCTGGAGGTGCTCCTGGAGGTGCATCTAACCACTAGTTTTCTGGACAGCCAGATGCATACAATAGTTTTGCATACACTGCGTCTTCAGTACATACAAATGTATACTTCATGTATATTCATGACAGATATTCTGAAAACCAGGCCAGTAAGGTGAGCCTCCAGCGCTGGTTTAGGAAACTTTGCTAATAGCTGTGAAATGCTATTAAGTTTCAAACTTACAGGGTCATTTATAAAATCGTGTTAGGGCCTTATTGCAGGCATTAGGGCCCTAACACTTGCGATAACGCCATAATGCATGCAATAAATAACGCATTGTGAGATGTGTTTGCAAATTTTGAAAATTTAGTCAAAGGGGAGGTGTTTGGGCGGAGTTTATGAAAATAAGGGGTGTTTAATGTATGCGATAGCATAACGCATGTTATTGCATGTTTTAATGCTGGAAATAACTACACCTTTTTTCCTGGTGTTATGCTGTGCAGGATACCTGAACTGGGCAGGAGAGGGAGAGGGAGTGGAGTAGAGTGGAGAGTCAACTATTATACCACTGTAGGAGGGTCAACTAGTAACCTGAGGTGAGGTTTTGGTGGTGGTCTAGGGTTTGGGGGGCAGTTTTACACGCACATTCAGAGGTACGAACAGCACAATACATATCAGTGAAGCTTTGATGTGACTTGGATTGAGGAAAGGGACATGAAGATGAGATTTTTATAATGTACTCTCACCCTAGCTTGATAGCAGCTAGGTAGAGAGTGTGTATCAAGCTAGGGCGAGAGTACATTGTAAAAATCTCATCTTCATGTCCCTTTCCTCAAACCAAATCACATCAAAGCTTCACTGCTGTGTACTGTGCTGTTTGTACCTCTGACTGTGCATGTAAAACTGCCCCCCAAACCCTACACCACCACCAAAACCTCACATTGTTACTAGTTGACCCTCCTACAGTGGTATAAATAGATGACTAATATGAGAGCCTTATAAAGAGTGTCTCTCTCTCTCCCTCCCTCCCTCCCTCCACCTCTTGCAGTAACTCAAACCCCCTTTTTTGTATCACAGGCACTATTTATGCAAAATATATAGCAAAATGATTAATCTAAGTTCAAATAATCAAATTAGCATATGAAAATAAAAGAGATCTCTGCAAACCAGAGGTATGGAAAATATTACATCCAAGAATAAATCTCCACTGAACAGTGTTAAAAATCCTCTGAGCCAACCAATGTCATATTTTTTTTCACACGATAAGAAAGAAGCTGCAGGGCAAATATCTGCAGCTAGTACGCTATTTAAGTGACTTAGAAATTGTGCAAAACAGAGGTCAAAGGACCCAGCTGCACTTGTTTTGAAATGCACTCAGTTACACGAAACCTTTGGACTGTTCTGACTATATGAAAATCCTGTAGAAAATTTGTTTTTAATTTATATCCAAAAATTCTAGGCTGTTATTTATTCAACCACCTTTATATTTAAAATATTTATTGGCTGTTTTCTATCAGTAACTTGTGTCAAAGTAGGAAATATAGTAACATCTTTAAGAAAAAGATAAATTATAAAAATATTATTATATAAATAGGGTTTGTACCATGGTTTGTACAAGTCATGATATCTTTATTGGAGGTAAATGGCAGTGCCTATTGAAATTGCTTTAAGTTCTTGGTAAATTTGAGTCCTGAAGGTTGGAACACAACCAACCTATACAAAAAGGGGCGGATTTTCAAAGGGTTACGCGCGTAACCCCGAAAACCCGCTCCTGTGCGCACCGAGCCTATTTTGCATAGGCTCGGCGACGAGCGCAAGCCCCAGGACACGCATATGTCCCGGGGCTTGAAAAAAGGGACATATGCGTGTCCTGGGGCTTGGGCCTCGGAGCGAACAGGGAAAGCCATCGGGGCTCCCCTAGGGCTCGGCGCGTGCAAGGTGCACAAGTGTGCACCCCCCTTGCATGATCCAAGCCCGGATTTTATAACATGAGCGCGGCTGTGCACACATGTTATAAAATCGGGCATCGATTTGTGCGCGCCAGGTTGCGCGCACAAATCTACGCCCATGCGTATGTTAGAAAATCTGGCCCAAAATGTCTGAGTGCCTCACAGTGACAGCTTCATGCCACACAATTTTAAAGGATGTGATACATGGGCTGTACATATGATTCCCATATACATTATTTTATTGAACAACAGTTTAAAAGATTGATATGAGGTGACACTTCTTGTTTGCAAACTGAAGAATGTCCTTTAGTTGACCAAAAGTTTCTTGACAATGCTGCACCATTTGCCTGGTACACATTACTGCGCTTAACAGCTCTTCAATACAAGTTTAAGTGTGGTGCCTTCTTGCCAAGTTTAGGAATTTCAATTGTTCCATGTGGTGAAAGGATGTTACTAATTTTTCAATCCTGTATCAATTTGAAGAAATGGGGCAGTGAATGGCAAAGCGATGTGTGGAAATCCACCAGGGGAGACCTCACAAAATCTACTGTGGATTTCCATGAATTTGCCCAAGATCCATAGCAAAAAAACAACCCCCAAAATATAAGGTTTACTGTGAATCTCGAATAAATCCCTGAACTATTTTCAAAGAGGTGAGACTCTACCTGCTTTGAGTTGAAGTCCAGATGTTTTACACATCCCTCCAAACAAATTTGACCTGTTTATTCTCAACGTGTGTTTTACAAGTAAGCAAAAAAATAATAAATATAATTTATTTTACTTTTACTTTGTGTCTTTTCTCCTTTAAGGTGAAGGCAGCGTCCAAATATGTGGATGTGCCTGTAAGTATGTAATTTGCATGTTGACTTGGCTGGTCATGCAAGTTAATTTTTTTATTGTACTTATTTAGCATGTGTGGGGCAATGTTCGTATAATACTGTGTGGAAGAAGAATTTGTTCACTAGAAAAGTGAGTAAGAATTCAGTGGTTTTACTTAGGAATTGGGGGACGGGGGGTGGATTTGAAGATTGTGCAGAAATGTTATTATATATATAATCCTTACAAAATTGTACCATGTACTAATATGTGCACCAAATTGAAGATTTTCCTTAAAATCTAGCTATGTTCACCACTGTGCAATAAAAAAGTATGCAAAAATGCTGGTCAGACGTCCTGATTTAGGCATAGGCAACATAGGGAACTACCTAGGGTGCCAAATTTTGAAGGCGCAAAATGCCTGGGCCAAAGAGGAGCCTGCTTCTGCCTGCTGTACAGCTGTGTGCCAGCGCTGCTTCAAAAGGAAACTGCTATGGCGTTTTGTGCCCCACTGCTCTCTGAAAGTTACCCCCATGCCTGATCTCCAGTTCTGCCTTTGGGTGCCAAAATCTCAAATCCAGCCCTGGCTTTCAATTGTGTATAGCCTGGCAGTAGGAAAAAAAAATGCAAGAGAGGGGCCTGAGCAAGGAAAAACCCCTGGTAAGGATGCCGGAACCCCCTTTTGACCTCTGTATGCAGTGGAAGCCAGCGGCAGCACTGTCCTTCAAGGCAAGGGATAATATCTGAACCCCAGAACTCCTAATTCCTGTACCTAGGAAGCTTGGAAGCCATGCAGGCAGGTCCGGGATGTCCCAGCTCAGAATTCTTCCTCTCATTCTCCTTCTCTCTCCCCTCTCCATGCTTAATTTTAATGAGCGGGAATAAAACGGATTCCAACTAGGCTGAAAATCCAAGTGTGGAGGCGAAAGTCAGGTCAGACAATTAAGAAGATACACAAAGAGTACTGCGGGGCTTTTGCTGAGTCCTACAGGGAATATTCAAATAAAATAGATTGTGTGGTCACAGGGAGTCCCTATTGTAGCAGATAAAGCTGGCAGTAATTCTCAATTCATTTGTTCTCATCCCCTGAGTGATACTAAAAAATACTTTCATTCTATTTTTCCTGCACAGGCACGGCTAGCTTTCTCAGGAAACATTTCCCAGCGAGTTACTTTAAATCAAATCACTGCTTTGATTCGGTGACCAGTGAAAATACTACCCAGCTTCCCAGTTTGGCCACTAAGCTGTTATATAAGTAAAGCTAGCAGAAATCCAAACAGACTCCAAGGCCGCATGGGAAAAGTTGACATACATTTACATATAAATTGATATTGAGTACATGCTGCTTTAAGTGTCAGATTATTAATGGTATGCTATGATAAATTTACCTATGGAATAAGCTCAAATGAAGTACATTTAAATAAAATTTGTTAAAGCGGATGCGTATTTTTAAATAATAAAAAGGAATCAAATTTGTTTTTAAAAAAATGAAGCTATCAAACTTATCTCAATGGCTGTCATGGGGAGCCCTGTTGAATCTTTTACATTTTAAACGTGCTTAAGTATTGTTTCAAACACACTTATATTGTAGTGCATGTTAAAATAGAAGTGTATTAGCATATAGATTTGTTTCCCTGAAGTTTGGTACAATTTACAGTATTGGCTTTCTTTCAAAAGAGAATTAAAAGAAGAAAGTGAATTTAGTTAGGTGAGAGAAAGAAAATCCACAATTCTTATAGAATTTCTTGACTGGAGTCAAGCCAGAAAGGTTCCTTTTGTTTGTAGAATAATAACATTTTGAATATTGCTTGTACCTTTCATCTATAAAGGATGTTTCTAGGGCCAGATGCTCTAAAGGGTTTCCCCAGTTTTTCTGGCCTGTGGAAAAAAGTGCATAACTCATTTGACCCAGAGAGTTAACTCATCTTTACTACCCAGACCAGTAAATCCTTCTATCCAATTTGTGATCAAGACAGTGCATCAAATGTAAAAAAATAAATAATAAATAAAAGAAAAACCTTAAACAAAAAGGCAATTCTAACTTCATTTAACTTTGTGAACAATGTTGAATCCTTTCTTATCTTACATATAAATGAAGGAAAGCAAAAAAAAAGGGGACATTGCAGCTGATCCTTATTTAGTCTAACATGATATGCTAATATTTGAGTGTTGTATGCCCTTCATCGGGCCAGAGTAAAATGAGCTCATGGCGATATGGCACTGAGATGAAGAAGAGAGCATAACCATTCACAAATGCATTAGGTTGGTCCCAGAGGAAAAAAAAAACCAGGTGTTTACCTGCATCTAAATTCACTAGCCTCTATTTCAGCATTTTATTTTATTTTTTACATCAGCTAGGATGGCTGCAATTTCTTTACTTAATAATGGAAAGTTAAAAATCATCCCCTCAAAATGTAAGCAAGCTCACCAGTGGTTACTCATAGTTTCTTGTCATCATTTCTCTCTTGGAAATAGAAACAACAATTCTGAGCAGGAGACAACGCACAGTGCCGATCATAATTAAAGTGTATCATCCTATGAAAGGGAAATATTGAGTCATAAAGTCATGCCATCCTGTGCATAATTCCCAATTAGTTGCTGCATGGGTGATAAAGATGCAGCATATTCTAAACTGCTGTCTGGCATGGTGAGGGGATAACGTTTTCCTACTCTCCTCGCATTAAACAAAGAGCATAGAGTAATATTGAAACACACAAAAAATATATAAATCTTAAGAATCACAAGATGTTTTCAAGGTGCACTTTTCCTAGACAGAATTTTCAGGAGAAGATGGTGAGAATGGCAGATCTGGTGTTAAAAACCATCCTGTGGCACAAGCAGGTTTAGTGAGCAGCATTGATTAACAAGCGTGATATAAGCTGTTGTGATTTTGTTAACCATTATCTTGCAAAGGATGTTGTGAAATCTTCATAAAAAGAAAGAGAACAGAGGGCGAGAACTACCAATTAATTTGCATTGCTCTTGGTTTCTTTCCAAGAGAGAGAGAGAGCATCATTTTAACTGCGTGCGCAGAGAAAACGAGTCAAGTTTCTGCAAGCATGCAGCAGTAGACAGCGTAGGGGCTGTCCGTAAAACCTGAGTGAATGGATCGCGCTCAGCGAGCTGCACTAAAATTCCAACCTGCAATCTGCAGAAAGTGGAATTTTGTGATGTTTTTCATCTCTGGAGAAATAAGAGAAAAAAAAAACAAACTCCTGTAACTGGACTGGTAACCTTCATTTAATCTGTTATTCCAGAAACGTGATCATTCCATATCAGAATACTGAAACAGTTATAGCACTAGCATGAAACAGGTGCTTTGGCATTACTGGAAATTGCTTGAAAGTGTAACACTTCATTGCTGCCACACTTAGATTGTCCTCATTGTTTTTCAAATTAATACCTTGTCATTGTTTCCAGCAGGTGGTAAGAAATGTTACCACTTGTTCGGTGGCAGAATACTGGTCCTTTCTTTGATAATTGTTTGCTTGATGTTGAAAAAAAAAAATGCAGACCCACTGTTCCCAAATATCCCTCATTTGCACCCTAGAAATTACAGAAAAGTGTTAAGTAACTTCAATTTGCAGTGCCTGACAATCATATCTTGCACAGATATGATGCCGTGTGATCTCAGGTATATCGCTGTAATGAAAACAGATTGTGTTAACTGTTAGCAAGCATACAGTCATCCCTGGGTATTTAAGATATCATGGCAGGTTCCCTAATGACCTGTGTTACAGTCTTTTAATGAGTTTCCTGGCAAATGTTTGCATGCCGCATTGTGAACGCAGGGAACGCAGCCTTTTCAGCTCATCTATCCGGAGCAACTTAGACTTACCACCTTTTCATATAAACTGTCAAAAGTGCCACTACTGTTTGTCAAAACAAATGTGTTCTTTTCTAAAATGGATTGAAATAAATAAAAGAATCAATTGCAAATCTTCAAGCAGATTTGTGATGCATTGTTTCTTCCAAAGTAGAGGCTAGATTGGTGAGCATTTAATTGATAGCTTTGCAATAAAAATATTGGATTTTCCATACTGCCTGTTCTTTTACTAGCATCTCGGTGTGCTTCACAAATTCTGAAGTAGATGTGAAATCTCCCTTCTAGAGAGGTTGCTTGGCATCAAACCTTTGTTGTGTGAATGTTCGGATGATGATAATCTGGTGAGAATTTGATAAACAAAGGCACCTGAAGATAGTGTGATTTGCTCAACATCACACAAAAGCTAGAGGTTCAAAAGCCTTGAACCTAGACCATTTATACTACTTATACTACCCACAGAGGGGCCAATGCAATAAAGTGCGCTCAGCATAGGGCACGGGTCTACGCAAGGTTGGGCGCGCATTTTGGACATGCTAGAGTAGCACCCGATGCAATAAGGAGATTGGCGCAGACGCATGCCCAAATAAATGCGTAGCCGATAGTGCCCATCACATGTAAATTTCATGTAGATGAGGCTATTAGCTATTTACCTCCCGATGCGGTAAATCGCCTGGTGCCCAATGCACATTTTTTAACACGGCAAATTTAATTTCAGTTCCAAAGGGGGAGCAAAGTCAATTCACAAGTCAAGGGCTCATAAGAAATAAAAAAACATATGGTCCTCTGAGTCACTTACTATCGTTGTGACACTTTAATTTACTACTTACGGTGATGAAAAATGAATGTATATTGCCTGGATTAAAGAAAATATTCTTATGGCTGCACAATTTAAATGTGTATAGCAAGTGCCGCTTAGCTATGGGCGTCTTCAGCCACCTCAGCAAAATTACAAAGAAATTGGCCTGAAGAAGCAGGATTAAAAATCAGACGCATGTATTGAGCAACCATTGCAACTGTAGGCACTCAATGCATCTCAGCACTATGGATGCACAATTCTCCCCATCACGCCCTTTTTTTATGCAGCCCCTCATTTAAATACAGCATTGGGCACCCAGGGGATGTGGTTGCTTGTGCGTTAGGAAAACAGGTGCTCAATACGAGTGCCTGTTTTCAGCACATGTCTTACTGCATTGGTCCCACAGTTATAACATTACCCTCTTTGGGCCTGATTTCTAAAAGCATTTACACGCTTAAAATTGGGTTTTACACATATAAATGCACTTTACCCATCTAAGTGGGCTTTTGAAAATTGCTACAAAATTTGCCATTGAATTAGCCATAGAATTTACTCATGCAAGTGTATTTTACTTGAGAAAATGGCGTTTGAAGATTGCTATAATAATGTTATATTTACATGCATAACTCCTTTAAAAATTCACCTGTTTATGTGGTAGAAGCGGATTTGCATGCCTATTTAAAATTAGGTGCACATGTGCGAATATCCAGGCTACCTTATAACATGCGTGCATATGTGTGCGCAAGTTACATTCACCAGTGTGCACCTCCGTACCAGTCTCAATGTTACTGTCATATTGTAGCAATTTTCAAAAGCCCACTTACATGGCTAAAGTGAATTTACACATGTAAAACCAGTTTTAGGTATGTAAATGTTTTTGAAAATCAGGCCTTATGGTTGTGCCCTGGGCTATGGATTCTGAAATAAACTCCCTCAGCATTGTTATTTCTTCCTTAAGTGATTTCAGGTTTAGATTAAAATTCCATTTGTTTCTCTATTGTTTTTCATTTTGTGTTCTCTCTTCTACCTCTCTGTTGTTCTTCAGTTTTTCATTTGCTTATTATGTATATGTGCCTGCCTACTTATTTCTTGTAAGTCACTCTGGATACACATACGCTAGAAATATAATAATAGTTAATATTGTATATTTATATGTGTTTTGGAAGTTATATGTACCTGCATAGGGGTAGATTTTAAAAAATTGCGTGATCGCGTACTTTTTTTGTTTGCGCACCAGGCGCGAACAAAAGTACGCTGGATTTTATAAGATACGCGCGTAGCCGCGCGTATCTCATAAAATCTGGGGTCGGCACGCGCAAGGGGGTGCACATTTGTGCAACCTGCGTGCGCCGAGCCCAGCGCGCGCTGCCTGTTCCCTCCGAGGCCGCTCCGATTTCGGAGCGGCCTCGGAGGGAACTTTCCTTCGCCCTCCCCCCACCTTCCCTTCCCTTCCCCTACCTAACCCACCCCTCTGGCCCTATCTAAACCCCCCCCTAACTTTGCGCGCGCCAACCGGCAGCCCCGCTCCGTGTTCCGGTCCCGGGGGCTGGTCCGGAGGCCATGGCCACGCCCCCGGAACGCCCTCGGGCCGAAATCACGCCCGCATCGCCGCCCCCAAAACGCCGCGTCACGCCCCCAAAACGCCGCGTCATTCTGCCACGCCCCCTCCCACCCCTTTAAAAAAAACCCCGGGACTTACGTGCGTCCTGGGGCTCTGCGTGCGCCAGCGGCCTATGCAAAATAGGCGCGCCGACGCGCAAGGGCCCTGCGCACGTAAATTCGGCCGGATTTACACGCGCAGGGCATTTAAAATCCGCCCCATAGAGTTCAAGGGCTTGTACCTAGATCAGTGCTCCTCAACTCAGTTTTCATGGAACTGCCCAGCCAGTCAAATTTTGAGGATACACACAATGAATATGCACAATGTGGGCAGTTGAAAGGCTACGTCTACCCCTTCACACGCCCCCCCCCCCCCCCCCCCCCAATCAGTTACAGAGGCTCATGCAGCTTAACAGATAAGTTTTATTGGATGGATAAATAAATGGTCACAGCCCTTATAAATACAGTAACAGCAATAAATCCAATACAGCAACAAGCCACAATATCATCAAAATACAACTTGTATAACTTCATTAACTTAACTACTGAATTAGCTCTTGGTGACCAGCGCTACCCCCTGCAAGCAAGTGCTAAGCTCATAATTTCCGCTGAGGCTTGTGCACTGCCCCCTGGCCGTAGAAGCCGGGCAGCTACCACTGCCACCCGGCCGTCGAAGCCACAGCGTCATGGCCTGTTACCCGACCGTAAAAGTCAGGGTCGTTTGGTCTAAGTGCCTCAGTGCTCCCTCACCCTCTTGGCCGTCAAAGCGTCGCGGGTCCGTGTCGGACCTGTTGGGCCGCTGGCCCAGTCAGGGCCGCCTGCTTCCGTTCTCCGGGGCCGCTGGCCCCCGGGCCATCCCCTACTTAACCTATATGCGGGGGTGTCACTTGGCTGGTCACCGCACCGCGGTTACCGGTAGCGAAAAACCACTTACTGGGACCGTGAGCCTGCGCCGGCGGTGCCTAGACGAAAAGGGGGCCGTTCGTGCCGCGCGCCCCCTTTTCAACCAGGGAACGGCCACCAGGCCCTGCCCCAGTCCCCGTCCCCCGATCCCACCCTGCCTTGCCTCCCCCCCCCCCCCCCCCATTGTGCCCTACCTTATGGAGTCGTGGGCTCTTAAGATTATAGTTGCAGACAGTGGAGATAAAAAAAGATCTTATGCATATTTGTTATAAATATCATGAATAGTAGACTAGATTGAACAAGTCCTGAGGACTGGGTATGAACTACTGAACTAAAGCATGCTCCTCTGGAAAGATAATCATGTGATCTGTGCAAAGTAGCTCTGTTCTGGTGAGGAATCCCCAACGAATATTAGTAAGAAAACGTCCTGCTACCCATTTGCCTGGAAAAATACTTACATCTCTATGGCTTCCATGAGATCGGAAAAGGTCATAGGACTTGGTTTAAATTCTCTTTGTTGATGTTCAACAAATATAATCAAGTTATCAACCATTTATTAATGCAAAGTAACAAGTTTAATATCCAGACAAAAAAAAAGTGTACCAACCGCCAGTGACAAACAGAACCAAAAGAGCAGTGGTGGGAAGCCAACACAGGATTAGAAATAACATTTTCAATTGAATTAAAAAAATCAGTACATATGCACAAATGATCAAAAACTATGAAAAATAAAGATTTTTGGAAGTAATTTTCAAAAGAAAATATAAATGTAACATTCTATTGAAGCAATTTTCAAAAGCTCATTTACCCACGTTAAGTGAGCTAAGGGGTGAATTTTAAAAGCCCGGTGCACGCCAAAACTGGGAGATACACACAGAAGTCGGCCGGTGCACGCTGCGCAGATTTTGAAAGGCACCTGCATACATGCAAATCTCCCGGTATGCGCACAAAAATTTTTTTTATGGAAAAGGGACGGGGCGTAGGTGTGGTCTGGGCAGGACATGGGTGTTCCAGGATCTACGAATGAAATCAGCACGTAAATACTTATGCACACAAGCATGCACCAGGGTCCCCTACTGCATAACTTTACTTCTGCTAGGGATGGTAAGTCCTAAAACAAAAAAAGCTAGGCTAGTCAGCGGGATTTTAAGGGAAGGGCCTAGCAGGGTAAAATGGAGAATATTTAACTAGGGGGTTAGGAAGTCCTATCCCTTACCTTAGTGAACTGGGAATGAACTGTGGAAACTGGTAATTGCGTCTGCACACTTGTCTACCAAAATCCCCCCCACTTACGCGGTAGAGGCGGCATTTGATACCAGCACGGGGCGCACATGTACGTGTGTGTGCTGGCTCGCACCAAAGGATGCGTCCTTATTATAACATACGCGTGTATATGTGCGCATGGTATAAAATAGGCTGTACATGTGCGCACAATTTTATATGGATGCGCACATGTGCACACAAAGGCCACCTCTACTGCGTAAGTGGGGGGATTTTACTAGACAAGTGCGCCGACGCAATTACCAGTTTCCCTAGATTGTTCCCAGTTTGCCCAGTTAAGGAATAGTACTTCCTAACCCCCCTCCCCCCAGTTAAATAGCCTCCCAACCCTTAAAATCCCTCTGACTAGCCTAGAATCTATTTTATTTTATTACTTGCACGCCATCTATAGCAGTAGAAAATTTACACGTCCGGGGATCTCAGCATGCGCTTGTGCGCATAAATACTTAAGAACACATTTCATGTTGAAGCACCGAAATGCCCATGTCCGACCCAGACCACGCCCACACATCGCCCCTTTTTCGCAACTTCTTCTTTGTGTGCATACTGGGAGAAACGTGCATACTCGGGTGCCTTTTAAAATCAGGGGGAGGCACATGCAGTTCAAACATATACATATATCTCCCGATTTTAGCGCATGGCAGGCATTTAAAATTCACTTCTTATTGTGAGTAAAATCTAGAGATAATTCAACAGCATTTTGAAAATTGCTTTGATATGTTACAATTACATTTTCCTTTGAAAATTACCCTGTTTTTTGTTGTTTTTGATCATTTCATGTATATATTGATTTTGGCATACAAGTTTTAATTACTTCTATTCCCTTTTTGTTCTGTTTTGCAAATGTAATATCACCATGAATAATCAAATAAAAGAAAATTAATTTGAGACTTTATTGATTGCTGCATCATAACATTCTCAATCTGGATCATGAAACTAGAAGGATGGTTTGTTTACATTTTGCTTTTGAACTGCCATCACTTACAGCATAAGAATTGTATGCACTGAAGATTTGTTTTTGTTTGCTATAGGTAAAACACAGTGGAAAACCCATTAGCAGAGAGCTGCTGCAGCGCATTGCAATGCAGCACAATACAAAACCATGATGTAATAAACAGGGATCAACAGATAAACGTTCTACACACACAAAAAAATGTGTACAGTCTGCTAGAATAAAATCCTAAAGCAGCCAAGGAATCTCTCTATTTTGATGACAAATTAATTTTACAGGATTGAGAGCACTGGGAATAAGAGTAAATCCATAGAGTTGTTTTCGTGTCAACCGGTTGATTCTGACATGTTTTGGATATGAATTCAGTTTTTTTGCCTGACAGTTTGCTATCACATGTAGTGAAAGTACAACTAAATTACTACTACTGCTGCAGAGATAATTAGATCAATAGAATTCTTTTTCATCAAGTAACAGAGTAGATAATGCCATTAATGAATCTTTAAAAGCATATTTTTTTTAAACAATGTTGAGTTAATTTAATCTAATGCTTTATACACTGCCTTTTCAGATAATTTTGCTTCCCCGTGCACAATTACAAAATATTCAAGGCTGTGGAAGGAAAAAAAAAAATAAAGCAAACAAAAGCTAATTGAAGAGTATTTTAGGAAGGTGTAATATAAAATCTTTTCTTTTTCTTTGCAGAAGCCGGGGATGGATGTTGCAGATGCCTATGTGACATTTATTCGCCACTCTCAGGATATCCTGCGTGACAAGGTCAATGAGGAGATATATATAGAAAGGTTATTTGACGTAAGTAAATGCCTCCCCCCCTCCTCCTTGGATATGCCAAGGTGGAGAATCTGCAAAATGTGACAAAACGAGTGACAGGGGGATAAGTCACATTTTGAGAAAAATATTGTGTAAAATGTCTTCCCTTTCCCTCTAAGTTTCTTATCTGCTGTCTGTCTATCTGCTCTAACCTGTACTTTGGTCTACTGTGTTCTGGTCTTTATTTGTGTGAAATATTGGAGAACCAACATATTTTAGATTCACATTTGTTGCTCTAAACCTAGCAACAAATCTTGCTGTAAATTAAAAAAAAAAAAAAAAAATTCTTGGTCATCGTTCTCATACTTAAAATCTGATTACATTTTTGTTTTAATTTACTTATGAAATATAAAAGAAGGCGTCAGTGTTGATTTTGCTTAATCTTTTCTGTCCACCCCCCCCCCCCCCCCCCCCCCCCCCTCACCCCAGCAGTTCCTTACTGCTACATATGGGGATTCTGGCGCCGGCAACCTTGCTCAGTGCCATGAGCCGTGATTGTGATCTTCAGGGCGGGGATTCTCACCAACTAAAACACCATGGCACCCCCATCCCATCCTTTCTTCCCCTTCACATACATGCCCAGCCTGGCCCTCACAGCAATAATCCTTGGCAGGCTTGCACAGAGAATGGTTCCCTTTGGAGCTCTGGTGCGAGCGTACTTTTTTGCACTAGCCAACAGGTGTCGCCATGACAGCCAGGCTCCCCTCCCCCCCCCCCCTCCCGCGCTCCCTGGAGCCCGAGAACGCTGGCTCCACAGTGTCCACAGCTCCAGCTGGCTAGAAACTAAGAATTCTGAGCTCAGGACTTGAACCAGGATCCATGAGAGGCCATTGGGCCGGCCTCAGAACGTTAGTTATAAGGTTGTTCATTATTTATTTCAGTTTGTCCGACTGCCCCACGTGCAGGAAATCGGGATACACGATGTTTTGCAAAGGAAAAAAAAATGACCAAAAAGATAGCACGTTAAATAGATGTATTATGACAATTTCCAAAAAAATAGTTGATTGTGACAGTTATAATTCTAATAGGTAACCCCTCTTGAAAAACAGAACATTAAAAATGTGCAGAAGAATAATAAATGAAAGTTTTGGGGTTTTTTGTTTGGTTTTTTTTTGCTACAGTATTTGATAGCCAAGAGAGAGAACTGTGGCTTCAGTGCCTTCCAGTTCGTTAACATTAATTTACTTTTACCTTGAGTAGGAATGCATGTTAAATAATCCGTCTGTGCATTTCTGTTGCTTTCATTGTGTGACACTTTCTGTCCTTGTAGCAAACTGTTAAGTTTGTAAAGGTCTTAGCGTTTACAGCGAGCACTTAAACTTTCCTGTTCTGATCGGTAAGGTCATTGTTCACTGGTTTCTGTACCTGTGTGGAACATCTCGCATTCAGGCAATCCCTTTCCTCTCACGTTCTCAGTGATGTCAATGTTTCAAAGTGCTGGCTTTAGGATCTCAATGCTTGATACTTTGCTTTCTTGCCCGTTTGCTTCCATGGTATGTCAAGATGCCCTGTTTCCAACCCAACTACCTTCTGTATTTGATTCCCCCCCCACCTCCCTCCCACCCTGTTCCTCTCCCTGCATCCCCCTTCTTTTTAAAGCCTCTTTTTACTTCGCAATTCCCCCACTCTTTTCTCTCACTGATATCCCTTGGATTAAAATGGAACTTATCTCTCATGTCAAATGTTTTATCACATTATATCAAGTGGCATGAATTAGAGTCAAATAATCTTCCTGTGTACATCTACTAGCATGACCCACATCCACTGAGAATGTTTCATGCATGCATAAAGCACACTAGTAGCTTCTTAAAGCTCTATGCATGCATGCCTTTCCAAGAGTTTGAAACATAGCCTGAGAATTTCCCATCCAGTAGGCATTGGAAAAGGAGACAAACAGTTACAATTGCAGTTGTTGCATATCAGTTAATTCTCTTTTATTCCTATTACTTATTTTTATTTTTTAAAAAAAAAAAGCTTTCCACTTCCAAAAATGTTGACCATCATTTTCAATGCCTAAGTTGCCTTTTCTTTTACCAGTTCTGTAGAAATTCATGTTAATAGTTCTGCATTGGTATCACCCTGTGCTTTCATCCTTAAACCTGCACTTATTCAGTGGACCCGGAAAACATTTGTTGCTCTTTCAAAGAGTGCTAAACATTATTTGAGGATGAAGTGTGTTTAAGGCAACAGCACAAAGTGATCCTTCCTTTTCTTTTTCTCATTTACACATCTTGCATGTTAATTTTTATTCTACTTTCCTTAAAACATATTAAGGGGTATTATTAAGTGTAAGAAATCTTCAAAATCTGTATACTTGGAGAGATTAACATTAGCAAATGTAAAACTGAAGGCAATCATCTATGACATTTCTAAGCAAAGCAATTAAAAAACAATTTACTTTTTGTTTTGACATCTCAGCAATTTGTGTTTTATCAACAAGCAGTGGCACTGGATTACACAGATTTTTAAATTTTAAAATTTGGCAATCCTAGTGACTCAAATTTAAAAAAGCAAAATGCTTATATTGATTTAGGTGCACATATTAAACATATCTTTTTAGCACACTTCTAGATAGAACTGCCACTTTGGTAAGTTCAGACTCACTAAAGAACATTAGTGCCATTTGATTCAGCACAGAAAGATACTGATCTTATCGCTGGTCTGCTGTATACTCCACAAAAATATTTTAAAGAGGTACTTCTTTGGGTACCAATTATTTTTCTTTTGATTGCTTTTTAAAGCCTGTTTTTTCAATCTTCCTAATTCTTCAGTAATTTCCAGCTAGATGTTTCTCCTTAAAAGTTAAAAATGAAGTCTTAAAGTATAATTTTAAAAAGGTGGCATGTATCAGCCCACGGAGTCCCATGTATCTTGTGCTGTTGTCAGTTTACTTACAGCTCTGTGCACCTCCTTCCTGCTTCCTCCAGTGTTATAAGCCTGGTAGAGCCAGAGGAAGCAGGAAGTTGCATGACCGTGCAAGCTGGGTGGGCCCATGATGCTGTGCAGCAGCAGCCCAAGATTAACAGGGGCTCAACCTCACCTTGGAAAGCTTTTCTAAAATTATACTTTAAAGCTTCATTCTTTACTTTACAGGAACTACATCCAGCTGAAATAGACTGAAGATCCAGGAGGATTCAAAATGCATGCTTTAAAAGAAAGGTAAACTATATATACATATATATTATTATAAGATAAAACACCTTCATAAAAAAGATTCATTGTTAGATCTACACACTGGTCACTCATTATAATAAATCTCTTTATGACAATCACTAATTTCTGTAAACAGAAGCTTTGTCCCCAAAACTATTTATATAGATGCATTAGGTCCCAACCTTTAGGTTATAGAAAAGCAACTACTTCAATTTAACTCAATTCATTTCTAAAATACTGTATCATCACAGAATGGAATAACATATTGAATCACTTTCAGCCTCGTTTGTACCTCTGTGTTACAAGTAGAAATAGGTATTTCACTGAAAATGCAAATAATAATATAAACAGTAAAAATATGAGATTTACTTCCATATACCCCTCCTCTCCAACCTTTGTGTATTCTGAAACTAGAGTGGTATTTTTTCCCTATCTCTGACATTAGTAGAAATATTCTATAGGTATAAACCCAACAAGATCAAAATAATTAATAGAGGAATTAATTTTAAAAGCTGTAAAACAATACAAAGCACATATTAATCACTTTTTGGCAGTCTGCAAATCACAGGAGCATTTCAAAATTTGTCTCATTTTTTTTTTTTTTTACTGTGTCCTTTTGCAGTTCTGATATTTTCTTGAACCTCCTATGTTTTCAGTTGTATTTGCCTCCTCTTATTTGGGTTCCTCCCACAACCCACTTTGAATTTCCATTTCATTTACCCTCTTTGTTTTCCACTTTTAGAAAAGGCTGGATGATATTAGTTCTGTCATGTACCTGAGAATATTTGAGGTAATATATTATCATTTGAAAATGTTAATTTTTGCCATCTCCTTAATGCAAAAATCTTCTTACTATTCTGGCATCACTTTAGAACCTTTAAGAGCAATAGTCTAGTATAAATACACTGTCTCGTTGTGTGTTGAGTGGATATTAGTGCTTAGAGAAGATTATGTTGATATTATTTTGTGTCTTATGCTTTAATCTTCTTTATGTTATAAATTAGATTCTTCTGAATAATCATACTTCTTTAATATATATGGTTTGGATCACTGAAGGAAAGGTGACTGGTGAAGAAGTAGGTCTGGTAATTGCAAGCCGTCTATAAGTTTGTAGTTGTGTAATGGGTTTTTGGGGTTTTTTTTTGCTGAAGTTCAGTTTGGGTCTTGCTTAAGTGGTCTATTTTCTTCCCCTAATGTATTTTTTTTTTTTAATCTGAGCACAACAGCTGTTGTCAGGCCCAGTTGTACTGAAAAGCAATGTGGGAAGAGTTTAAACACAGCTTGTTATTGTTTTGACTCCAAAATTATGTCCTTGCCTCTATGTGTATTTGTTTTTTTCAAATAAAAAAATATATAGATATAGATATATAATCAGCTTGGGGAGAAGAAGATAAGCTCAGCTCCAGTATGTAAAGTTAAATGTTCACGATTTTGTTTTCCACTTCCAAAAGATTTCAGCATGGGTACAAAAGGAAGAGCTCAAAAGTACCTTTAGTATTAGCAATTCAGCAGAATTCATCTGATCTCTGTGGGTGCTGGAGGAAGGAAAACGAATACTGTCAGGGAGCCAATGTCTTCAAATAGCAAACCAGAAAAATATTACCTCAGCACACCATATGTCCATACAAGAAATATGTGAGCCACATATCTTCCAGTTAAAGACCATATATATTTATTAGCAAGAACAAGTTCTTGTTATTGCTCGACACCCTGCCATACCTTCATTAGTGTTGCTGTTATAATGAGGACTATCATGTGTGGCTGCCGATTGCTTCCCAAGCTTTCATGCCTGTCCCCTTGCCACCTACAGGCAAAGGACCGCAGCCAAGCCAAATGAAGCTCCTTTCATAACTATCTCTAGTTCTGCTCTTTGGTCATGCCAAAATTACTGCTAGCCACCGAGCCTTCTTTGGGTGCACCAGTGAAATCAAAGAAGTTCACCCAAACTGGGTACTGTGCAAAATGAGTTGTATGGGTCTCATTGATTAAATTAAGCCGTTTCAGTTGTATATATCATTCTTTGTGGCCAAAATCTTCTGAACCAAGCCCAAAATATGCAAGTTTCACCTGTAAAATGTGATTACTTTGGGCATTATAAATAAGTGGCTTAAAAAAAAAATAGCCATTAAGAGTCAATTGCACCTTACCCCTAGTTTCATCATTCTGCTATATTTATGGCAGAATGATGTTTCGTGAAAAAAAAAGGGGAGGCGATAGTGGGCAGCCGGCCGCATCACACACTATCACCCCCATAGCGCCATGGGAAAAGGCGTAGTTATTTCCCACAGTGCTGCTGGTGATAATGTGAAAAACATTATCACCCGCAGCGCTGCCGGGAGATGACTCTGACCAAACCCCACCCACACTCCTCCCTTTCCCCTAATTTTAATAATACCGCCGCGATGCTGGCACATCGCGCAATAAAGAATGACCTTATTAGTTTGCTACTTATTATTTGTATAAGATTTCTTGAAAAAATTGCATATTTTTAGTGACAATTTGGCTGTCAGTTCCTTTTAGAATCTCAGTTGCAGGGGGTACTTTCCTAGAGTCTCCTGTAGTCTTCACGCAGAGAAATAATATTAGCTTACCACTGCAGCATAGCACACACCATAATGTTTGCTGAGTTTGTATTTGGTGTACAGTTAACAGTATCCCATGTGTGTTGGGAGGCGGGGAAGCTAGGGGTTTGGTTTGGTACTTGAAGACTATGAGTGCTAAAGCCAGCATGAGAAGGTACCAGTTCATTGACACCAAAGTGACACTTCCAGACTCAGAAAGAAGTGGAAACAAACTCATTATTCACTGGTACTCAGAAACAGATTTTGAATACCATAATTTGAGAACATCTGCAAGGAAAACTACCAAGTACTGTTAATGAGTGATTTTATCAGCTGGTGACAGCAATCAAATTAAGGGTCAAAAGATGTATATATATATTTTTATTTTTAGGGTTTGGGGGTTTTTTTTCCCTAAAATTGTCTTGGTATGATTTAAGTAGGACAGCATGACGGAAACCATTTTCAATGTGGATTTGTTTTTAATATGTACATAAATGTAGTTGCAAATTAGAATAGGATGAAGATTTTAACAAATATATTAACAGCTTAGTCAATCACCAGTCTCCCTAGCAAAGTAGTGCTGAATAAAAAGCATAACCTATTTTCACTCAAAAAAAGATATTGTTATGAAATGAATGCTATGTCATTCATCATATTCATAGACTTTAGCTATTACACACAAAAGAACTCCTTTCAAAAGATCTTGTGTGGGTTTATATACATATATGTGTGTGTGTGTATATATATGTTTGTTTGTTTGTTTATTTATTTATTTGCGGATTTTCTATACCGACATTCGTTTAGAAAAACATCACATCGGTTTACATTCAACAAGAAATGCTTTATAGAGAAACAATAGGATATTTTATATATATACACACACACACACACACAAACACAGCATGGGAGATTCCCTTTTACAAGTATGCCCTGGTGATTTTGAATTCAGAAGAAGGTTAAGAAAGATTCTTAAATATTTTCAGGCAGCAATGTAAATCTTTGATGGCTATAAAAAGTGCAGATGGCTCTCCCCTTTCTCCCCCCCCCCCCTTCAAATGGTGATTAATTTGGTACCTCGCTTAAATAAAATCATCTCTCTGATATGAGAGATCCAATCATTAGGAAAAGCTCCAAAGGTTTCTAGATCTAAAAAATTAATTCATTTTCCCATGAATTTCTTGAAGATACATCTGAGTAACAGATCAGGATTAAAACAGATGTGCTTAGTGCAAGCTCATCTACTTAAATCAGCAGTCCTTCCAATCGGTGATTAAAAAAGCATTTCTAACATTGATGAAATCCACTGCAGTTATAATACTGTGGAGATTTTTTTTTTTTATAGCTTTCTTATAGGACCCTTGTCAGCACAAACTAGACACAGAAAGTATTTGACAGGAAATGATACATGGATTAAATGGGTCAATTATATACTTAATCTGCCTTCTGGAGTTTGTCTCTGTAGAATGGCTCTGTGTTTGGCTTGTCTTTTGTAGGTATCAGATCAGTAAGGATGTCTTTAAAGTCTGATAAAACTTAATCTTGCAGTGATATGGGCTTCATGATGAGATGAAGTAGTTCCTACATTAACTGAGCTTTTGCTAGCAAAGTAGATGCAACATACTATTCATGGATGCATTAAAATAGTTCTTTGTGATTCTGTCTATGGCTAGTGAATGCATGCTTGAAGGAGTTTTAATAGGGTTGGGGAAGGGTAGTGTTAGCTGGATGTTGGCTTAAGCATGTGCTTATCTATCCAGGATGGTAAAGAAACAATGAGGAAGAAAATAAACTGACTCATAAGGAGTCATATCCTACAACTGGTCAAACCCCTACAGCTGGTAGCTGGGATATATCCTTGCAGTGTGGACAGGAATAACTGGGCAGACTAGATGTTCATTTTCTGCCATCATCTGCTGTGTTACTATTTAATTAAGCTTTTTTGTGTTATTAGCTAAGTACATTTGGCTAATTCTGGTCAATAACTAAGAAAGAAAGTAAACGTTACTGGCACTCAATACTATTTTTCTTGGACTCAGAAGTTTCCTGCCATCTTTTTGGATTTCCAGCTCAATTGGAACCAGCCTCTGTAGGGCAATGGTGCCATGAGCCCGCACTCACAACAACCCAAGGCTTTTCCCCCTCAACTCCATTCTGGCATTGCAATCTGAGTCATTAGTCAGGGGCCACAAATCATGGCTTCTTTTAGAACCCAGTCCCTCTGCTAGGTGTCGCCAATGTGTAATAATTGAGATTCCCTCCTCCTCTTCCCTCTCCCCTAGAGACATTAATATTGCCTCTAGCATCCCCGGCCCTGACTGGCCCAGAGAACAGAAGACCTGACCTAAGAATTAATCCCAGGTACTCTGCATGGCAGTGTGCAGCCTTGCCACTGATTGAGCAGGCCGGTCATTGCATTGTATTTTCTGAGAATATGCCTTAGGTAAGATAAAAATCTATTTTAAAACTATGTTAACTATATTTTTATTGCAATAAAGCAGTGTATTGCATTTAGAATTCTATTTAATTCATCTTACCCAAACCTAAAGTCACAATCATCTGTATGTGGCATCACAATCTTTTGCTGAAATGGTATGTTATAGTCTCGGGGAGAAGATTATAACGGCTAATGAGGAGATATATAGTCCTAACAGGATGCTAAGGGACAAACAAAGTCTGTGAAGCTCAGAGCAAGCTAAATAACAAAATATGCAATAAAAATAAAACTTATTTTATTTAAATATTCTAAATATCTAACACTAGTAGTAAAAGCCTATCTGATATACTGTGAAGTGCAGGAAGTGCATAATTGAGATGTGTGATTGCAGAGAGTACAGGATGATCTCGGGTGTACTGTGTGGTAGTAGAGAATGGATTGACTATTCAGAGAAAGAGAGGGAGGCGGCCTAGGGAGCACAACCAGAGACGGGCAGAGCTCAATTTCCATATCTGGTAGTAGAGAGTGTATTGGACAACACAGATGGATGAACAGAGCTAGGAAGTGGGGTGGAGCTGAAGAGTACAGGGAAAGAGAGGGGCAGAGATCAATTCCCATAAAGAGAGAGAGAGAGCTGGAGTGTGGGGCAAAACTAGAGTGTACAGGGAGGGAGAAGGGCAGAGGTCAGTTTGCATACCAGCTATGGATTTATCAAAATGCACTAAATATTGCATGTGATAGGAAAAGGGGTGTGTTTTATGGTAATTGGCAGTTTATTGCAAAGTGAGCTATCTTAGTGCTTTGCATAGGTATTAGTGCAAACTGTGTGTGCACTTTGTGATGTGCCAGAATTGTTGTATTTCCTACATACAACCACTGGGGGGGGACCATTTTCCCCTGCTGGAGATCCAGCCTAGCTATCAGGGCCCTTCTACAACCACTAGGGGGGAGAGGGAGGGAGGGAGAGAGAGAGAGAGAGAGAGAACCTAGCCATAATACCCTCATACTAGGTAGGTATTTATACCTCTAAATGAGGCCTACCTAGTCACTCAAGGTGAGGTTTAGGTATTAATGTAGGGGTTAGGGGCCACTTTGACATTCAAAGTGAGACATACGAACAGAACAGTGCTCTCTTGAAGATTTGATGACCTTCAGAGTGAGGAAACTCACCCAAAGATGAGATTTGTGCAATGTTCTCTCAACCTAGCTTGATGTTACCGAGGTAGCGCGTCCATCAAGCTAGGTTGAGAGAACATTGCACAAATCTCATCTTTGGGTGAGTTCCCTCACTCCAAAAATCATCAAATCTTCACAAGAGAGCCCTGCTCTGTTCTTACGTCTCACTTTGAATGTCAAAGTGGCCCCTAACCCCTAAACCTCACCTCGAGTGACTAGGTAGCCCTCATATAGATGTATAAATACCTAACTAGTATGAGGGCCTTATAGCTAGTCTCTCTCTCTCTCTCTCTCTCTCTCTCTCTCTCTCTCTCTCTCCCCTGAAAACATTGCATAGCACAATAAAGCCCTATCACATGGTTTTACACAAATGAAAAAGGTGTAGTTACAATACACATTAAAGCCGTGCAATAGGGCTTCACAAATCCCACCCCAAACTTCTCCCTTTTTTCTAATTTGCATCGCACTATGCGTTAGGGCGTTTTCGCATGCGTTAAAGGCATTGTTTTCATGCAAAAACGCCATATAGCACTTTGATAAATGACTCCCATAGTTAGATAAATGCCCTGAGTTTATTTAAATCTCATTTGTTTTGTACAGGGCATAAACATATATTCAAGTACAGAGTAATTTAGTTCCATTACTATAGCTCTTGCTGGCTGGAAACATATCGAACAGTGAAAAACTGGTTGTTTTTCCTCTCTTGGTGCTCTGGAACTTTGACATTAAGAAGATCCTCCATGTTTTTTTTTTCTGCTTGTGTTAGATATACTGTTGAAATTCTCAGCAATAGCTTCTTTTAGTAACCAAAAAATGAATATCCAGTTTTTGAATCTGAAGCCTGAAAAATGTTGTTTAAAATGTAGGTTTTGGGTTTTTTTGTTTTTTTTTTAGAAAAGTATTTCATCAGCAAAGGCAAATCATAGAAAAAAGAACATGTCTGGAATTACTACAATGAAATCAGGACTCTGAAACGTTGATGAAAGTTCTTAGCTATTTACCAATATGTAATTAATTAAACATAGAAAACATTTCTATAGAACTGATAAATGAGTACAGAAGCCTCACAGATTTGTCTACACTCCTAATCTGCTGTTGCAATAGAATATTCTTATTCATTCGGCTTTATTTTTAGTCTTTATGCAATGGTTGATTTACTGACCTTTGAGTTCCATTAAAAATTATGAAAAATTAGTTTTGAAAACATTATCCAATGTAGGACTAGATTCATGATTTTGCTATAAAATTGTGAAAAATAGCATCTGCCATAGAGAGAGAGAGAGAGAAACTTTATAAGGCTTTCATATAAGTAAACTATTTATACCACTGTAAGAGGGGCAACTTGTAACTCGGGGTGAGGTTTTGGTGGTGGGCTAGGTTTTGGGGGGAGCAGAGTTACATGCACAGTCAGAGGTACAAACAGCACAGTAGATATCAGTGAAGATCTGATGTGATTTGGAGTGATGACAGGTACACAAAGATGAGATTTGGACATTGTACTCTCAACCTAGCTTGATAGCAGCTAGGTTGAGAGTTCATCAAGCTAGGACGAAAGTACATTGTACAAATCTCAACTTTTTATACCTTTCATCACTCCAGATCACATAAAATCTTCACTGATAGTATGCAAGTGTATGCAGATCTGTGGATATCCTGTGGATATCCTGAAAACACAACTGACTGGGTACATACCAAAGATTGTGTTGAGAACCATTACAATATAAGGTGGCGGACACTATGTCAAGGTGTGCAGGCACTGCCAGCAATGGACACTATGCCATGGTCTGCAGGCACTGCTAGCAATGGGTGCCCACACTTCCTCTGTCCCCTGCGCTTGGCTGGGCCCCTTCACCACCACCCCATTTGCAGGGGGCGGGACGGCAGCATGTGAGAAACATACGTATGCGCTATGATGAGCCTTCCGGTTAACGCAGAGGATGCTTGGTGGGGTGGTGTTGCAGGTCATTCTCCCTTTCTCTGCTATGTGGTCCAGGCGCCGCTGGCTGCACAGCCTTTTCCAGATCCTATCCCAGCATGCCGCACAGCCTGTGCAGACATTGGTTGGCCTGGCATGGCTTCTCATTGGTCCGGTAGATGGGAGGGCACTGGCAGGGGAATAAAGAGGAAAGGAGCTGATCCCTTTCCCCTTTGGATTGGCATCTCCCTGCCAACAGCCGCATTCTGCTCTCCCTCTCATGGCTTCTCCTTGATTGGGATTATCCTGAGGGGCTACTAAAGATATAGATAGATAGATAGATAGATAGATAGATATAGATATATATATAATGCATTTCTGTTTGGCTGCATGACTGTGCTGTACTAGTTACCTCAGGGCACCTGGTTTAAATATAAAAAGTTTTATTTAAAAAAAAAAAAAGAGGGGTGGTTAGGAGCTGAACTACAAAGGAGGGGGTCCTTTGTTGCTTGGTCTTTGGGCCCACTTTAATTGGCAACAAAGCAATAAATAAATAAAAAAAATCTAGGAGAGGAGCCCTACTGTGCAGGCTCCTGCTGCTTCTACTGGCCATCTTAAGGGAGCGGGTCTCGGAGAGAGACCCAGCCATCCAGATCTGCATGAGAGTACCCTCGACCCCATCAGTGCGATCCCACGAGGATTCCACATCGGTAGATTGCCACAGCATGGGCCCATCGTGCCCCCACACCCAGCTTGGCCTCTCCATTAGAGGGTGTGCCCTCATCGGGGGTTTCAGGAGTGCCCTAAACCTGCCCCTGTGGAGCAAGTAGGAGCTATGGACCAACAGAGGGCTGAATGCTTGCATCAATGAGTTAGGGTAGGGGAACAGCCCTTGGATCAAGGAATTGGAATGGCACAGGTGGAGGAGTGGAGTCGTGCTCTTGCAAGCACGTGGCTGCCCTTCCATTAGAGGTCCAAGATAGCTGGTATAGGAGGCATTCTCAGAAGGGTATGGCCTCCACGGCTCCTGGCCATGTTGCAGCATTACAGGTGAAATGCCGATCCTTGGATGGATGGCAGTGAATCACTGGTGGCCATTCCAGAGATGGATCATCCAGCCTCCCAAGAGCCATCTGTGGACCTTTCAATTGTCCAGATGGTCAAGGCGGCAGTCATGGTCATGGGCGACTCTCTTCAGGGTCTCAGCTATGAAGTGGTTCCAGCTCCTCGGAGGGCTGGGATTATCCTGGGCGCCATGACGAGTGTAGGTAACCTGTACATGAGTGTAATAGGGGATTGTGTGATCGAGGCTTCGGGCTCCTTGGGGGCACTCTACCCACCCCCCCCAGGGGCTTGTATGGAGTATGATTATAGGTGCTACTAGCATAATCACTATGACTGCTATGATTTTGCTAAGCGTTCTCATAGACACAATAATTATGTCTTATGTCTTGAGGATGGCTTGAGAAGGGCCCAGCCACTGTCCAGGGTCTGTGGTAGGAGTAAGCTCCTGTCTTGTCATGGGGCTGCCCCCACTCTGCCTTCTTCCCCTTTCTCTTTTGCAGATCCAAACACATCAGCTGGGACAACTGAGCAGCCTCGTGGGTCGGCTGTTGGAGATGGTCAGAACATCATGGCTGCCCCCGGGGCACTATGTCAAGTTTACTGGCCAGATATCAGTACAGCTTCAGTTCCAGTCCTATGTCAACATCTGACTGCATTATCTCCTACAGCCCAGGTGTCACATGACCAGGTCACATCTGAGCAAGGTAAAGATGGGCATTCTGTCCAAGGAAGGTTCAGGTGTCGTTCTAGGAGGCACTCTTCCAATTATAGTAGCCATAGTTCTTCTAGTAGTTCCTTTAGCTCTGATGCCTCAAGAGGGTCCTCCCTTCATGGGGATTAGCTTGCCAAGCTTCAGGGCCTTTCCGATTACATCAGGCTATGACATGATCTTCCCAGAACCTTGCAACGCAGGATAAGGAGGCAACACTATATATTTTCTGCCTACTACAAGGGCATAAGAGACAGGGTCAAATGTGTCGTGAGAGAATTAAAGAAGAGCTATCTGCGAAGATGGCCCATTTGGGTCAGAGCTTACACCCACTTGGCTACAGTCATCTGTAGGGAAAATATCTCACAGACCTTTGCCCTATGGTTCAGCATGGATGCTAACCTGGGTACCTGAAGCAGTATGAGGGCTTTGCATGGCTTAACTATGACTAAACCCTTACGGAAAAAATGTCAGGTAATCTGGAGGTGACCTAGAAGACACAAGACACCAACTTGAGTTTTACAGACATGACTGAGCATGTGTATGATGCTAGGGCACATGAGTCAATGGTAGGTACCCACTCCTTTTGGAGCCCTGCCAGTTCTGGCTTATAGATCAGAAGGAACTCTGCCCCTTCCAGTGTGTGCAGGTGATTCAATCAGAATAGCTGTTCACTTGCTGACTCTTGTTTTAAGCACTTGTGTGCCATTCCCCATCCATTCATTAAGTGTCCCAGGAAGAGTGGAGCCAACTCAGCAAAATAATGAATTAGGTTTTTCCAGGGACCCAACACCAGTTAGCTGGAGAGCCTATGGATGCTTGGCTCTCAAGATATCCAGAGTCTCAGGCAGCTGGTTCTTTGCGAGACGGTTTCAGGGAAGGGATTCAGAATCTCTTACAGTGGACTACCCAATGGACCGGACCCACCAAACTCAAGATCTACTTGCCACCTTGCTGCAGTTGTTTGACCCAAGCTCAGTACATAAATCCAATTGAGTTGCTTATGTGGCCCTTTGCTAACATGCTTCTTTCCCCATTCTAAATGGTTCCAAAAAAAGAGATAGGGAAGTATAGACTAATACACAATTTGTTGTATCCCAAAGGTTCCTCAGTAAATGTGTTCATAACTCAGGACAAATGTATGGTCTACCACATCTCATTTGATTGCCCCTGAGATTGCTGCATGAATGTGGCCATTGTGCATGGCAAAGGTAGACATCAAATCTGTCTTTCAGCTGCTCTCCATTCACCCTGCCTGTTTTGCCCTCTTGGGTGTTTTACTTCATGTGCCTTCTTTGAGCTGTTTAGTACATTCCTGGATTGTGTGCAATGGATGGGGGTAGACAATATAGTTCACTACCTAGACAATTTTCTATTCATTGGCCTGGGTGGCACTCCTGACTGCTTATGCCTGTTTCCACTGTTCTAGGTGGTTGCGCAAGAATTTGACATACCATTGGCTGATAAGTCTCAGCCCCCAACTACTGTCCTTATCTTCCTGGGTATAGAGCTCAATTTGTAGCTCATAGTATCTAGGCTGCCATGTGACAAACTGGAGGAAAAGGCCTCTTTGGTGGGCAAAGTGGCATTCCAGTCCAAAGTCGCTCTCAAGCTCATGCGTTTCCTTATAGGCATTGCAGTTTAATGTTTGCCACCAGAGTAATACCACATCTTATTTTGTCTATGAAGGGTGTGAACATAAGAACATAAGAAAATGCCATACTGGGTCAGACCAAGGGTCCATCAAGCCCAGCATCCTGTTTCCAACAGTGGCCAATCCAGGCCATAAGAACCTGGCAAGTACCCAAAAACTAAGTCTATTCCATGTTACCATTTCTAATGGCAGTGGCTATTCTCTAAGTGAACTTAATAGCAGGTAATGAACTTCTCCTTCAAGAACTTATCCAATCCTTTTTTAAACACAGCTATACTAATTGCACTGACCACATCCTCTGGCAACAAATTCCAAAGTTTAATTGTGCGTTGAGTGAAAAAGAACTTTCTCCGATTAGTTTTAAATGTGCCACACGCTAACTTCATGGAGTGCCCCCTAGTCTTTCTATTGTCCGAAAGAGTAAATAAGCGATTCACATCTACCCGTTCTAGACCTCTCATAATTTTAAACACCTCTATCATATCCCCCCTCAGCCATCTCTTCTAAGACCAAGCTGAAAAGTCCTAACCTCTTTAGTCTTTCCTCATAGGGGAGCTGTTCCATTCCCCTTTATCATTTTGGTAGCCCGTCTCTGTACCTTCTCCATCGCAATTATATCTTTTTTGAGATGTGGCGACCAGAATTGTACACAGTACACAGTGTACTGCCTGATTACCATCGTATTTGCATCAGCAGGGCAATGTGCAGGGGGCAAATGCATTTGTGTGTTCTCACCTGCATCATCCTCCTTGTAGAAATGCTTGCAGTCACAGAAAGTCACACTAATACAAACCCCAGAAAAGACTTGAAGTAACAGACTATTGTTAGCGCCCATGGGGCAAAAGATTCCCTGCCTGCAGACAGGCCGCCAAGAGTTTCCTTTGCCCCTTCCCTCTGTGGTACTGCAAGTAAAACAAAAATAGCCTTTGATACAGAATGAGATAGAGTCAAGGTCTGTGATGTAAAATTTCTAAATTGTTCCAAAATTTCTAATTTTTCCACTTCTGACCATCAGGAAAAAAAGGAAAAACCATTCCAAATTTATTCTTTTTTCCACATCTACACATATCACAGCACACTGCCTATCCCCGCACCAAATACAGAATAATTGACTATAAATTAGAAAGAGAAACATGGAGATAAAAGAGAAACTGGAAACCCCAAAAAGCCAACTCAGTCTGCAGGAAAACACCAGAGAAATAAATAAAAATTGCATTTTCCTGATACTTAGAAAAAAAAAAAAGAAATATTCAGATGCACATTTCTCAAAAATGACAGAGAAAATAAACTTCTTCCCACTTCCCATCTCAGAGAAACAGAAAGTCTCACTTTTTTACTTTCCCAGCAGTCTTGCTCCCCAGCTCCCTCTCCCCTCCCCCCAGACCTCCCAGCCTGGCTCATATGCAGTGCAATAATGCAAAACAGAATCACCTTTGCTCATAAAACAAAATCAAGAAATATAAATCAATCATAATGGTAAACCATACTAATAAAATCAGTATTTCAAATCCAGTAACAAATACATCATCTAATAAGAAAAACAAGGGTAAAAAAAATCTTTAAATGTGTCCCAAAAAATATTTCAATAAAACTAATAAGGATAAAAATTTTCCCCTTCTCTGTAACTGGGATCTTTTGATTTTAGTCACCCTGAGAAAGTTTTGGATTGGGGAGCAGGAAGCGTACACACACACTGATACACACCTAACTTTTTAGCTGCCCTGTGCAAACAATTAGGGGTAGATTTTAAAAGAAGCGCACGCATGTTATAAAATCGGGGGTCGGCGCGTGCAAGGGGGTGCACAATTATGCACCTTGCGCGTGCCAAGACACGCTGCCTTCCCCCGTTCCCTTCCCCCTAACCTGACCTTCCCACCCCTTCGCCTAACATTTCCTCCCCCTAGCCCTATTCTAACCCCCCCCAGAATTTTTAATTTACCTTTTGCGCGCGCCAGCCAACTGCCGGCGCACAATCCCAAGCACAGCAGCAAATGACCGCTGTGCCTGGAACTTCTGACCCTGCCCTGCCCCAGACCACCCCACCCAAGCCCCACCCCTTTCCCACCCCCTTTAGTAAAGCCCCGGGACATATACGCGTCCCGGGGCTTTACGCACGTCGACGGGCCTTTTGAAAATAGGCCCGGCGTGCGTATCCCTTTTAAAATCCAGCCCTTACTGTGCTGGCTCCTCCTCTTTCTGTTTTTTTGGGGTTTTTTTAACGTTTAATTTGTTTTCTTTTTCTGATCAGGGCCTGTGCAAGAGTATTAGGTACCCTAAATGAATCTTATAGCTTTGTGCCCAGCCTTCCTCCCCACCATGGTCCTCTGTACACGTAATTTAAAATTATGCAGTTATAATAAAATATTTTACATGAAAGAGGACACTCAAAAGTACAGTCTTTTGAAGTAAAAGTATCACAACAATGTGTATATTATCCAAAAAACTCTGCATAAATGTTAAAAAGACCCTTGGAACACAGATGAGCTATTAGGACTATTTTAACACATTAGGTGTGGGTTTGGTCATCAGAAAGCTATAAGGAAATTAAATTTCAATTACAATATAATAAACCTACCATTCCAAAACAGCACTAACTGTAAACATTACTCTAAAACACCAATATACCTTCTATAGGAAAACAGAATAAGCCAAGCTACTATAGATCCCTATATAGAAATGACACGTTAGCAGACTACTTAACCTCAGTCACAAATGCAGAACAAGATAGAGCCTCACCAAATACAAACTAAAGTGACTATAAAGTATAAATGGAAAAATGCAGATAAAAACTGAACTAGAAACCACCACAAGCCAAACTCTATATGTAATGCAGCAAAGGAAAAACAGAAACATCACCATTCCTCAGAAAACATCAAACAATAAAATCAAGAAATATGAAGTTTAAATCATAATAGTAGAACCATATTAATGAAATATTTTTGTACAGCTGATAAACAGAACTGCCAATAATTTTTTTTTTATTTCCCAAACACCAATAAAATATTTTAAAACATCATACAGATCAAATAACACTCAATTAAAATCAATAAGATTAAAACAATATATATCACTCACTGGCCATGCCTGGGAACTTTTAACTTCCATTAGATTGTCATGATTGAGTGGGAGGGGAAGGGAGGTGCACAAACTTTCTCCTCTCTCATATACATACACGTTCATCCTCATGTTCATACAGATATACACAAATGCTCTTTTAAAACTCACACATGCTCACAGACGTACACCTACACACTGGCTCCCTCCCTCTCAGGCGTACGCGCGCACACACACACAGACACACACACACCCCCACTGGATCCTTCTCTCTCAGGAATACAGACATGCTGGCTCTCACTCTCGCATACACACTTATACACACACCGGCTCCCTCTCTTTCGGATAACAGAAGGACTAGGGGCACTCTATGAATTTAGCATGTAACACATTTAAAACTAATCTGAGACAATTCTTTTTCTCTCAACGCACAATTAAACTCTGGAATTTGTTGCCAGGGGATTTGGTTAGTGCAGTTAGAATAGCTGGGTTTAAAAAAGGATTGTATAATTTCTTGGAGGAGAAGGCCATTACCTGCTATTAATCAAGTTGACTTAGAAAATAGCCACTGCTATTACTAGCATCAGTAGCGTGGGACGTGCTTAGTTTTTGGGTACTTGCTAGGTTCTTGTAGCCAGGATTGGTCACTGTTGGAAACAGGATGCTGGGCTTGATGGACCCTTGGTCTGACCCAGTATGGCAATTTCTTATGTCCTTAAGAACACATATACACGTGCTCCCTCTCTCTCAGGCACACATACACACTTCCTCTCAAGCAGGCAGGCAGGTTTGATCCCCTGCCAACACATGGACTCCTTTAGTTGGGCCATTGGGCAGGATGCAATCCCCCGGCAGCCGTGGTACCTCCTCTATTTTGGTCACCGGACAAGACGTGATCCTCTGGCAGCCGCTGGGGGCCTTGTAAATTTGAGCCTCTGGGCGGGATGGGATCTCCTGGTGGCCCAAGCTTCTTTTATTTGGGCTGCCAGGTGGGATGAGATCTCCCAGGGGCCATGGGCCTCTTCTCTGCTTTGACCACAGTAGAATGAGCTCTACCATGACCCCACTGGTCTTGCATGGGGGGGGGGGGGGAAGATATGCGCAGCCATGGGCTTCCTTCAGTTCAGCCGCTGGGCAGGATGGGATCTCCCAGTGGCCATGGGTTACCAAACTCCATATGTAAATAAGGGCACCCAGGTGCCCCCTACTGCTTGGTGCCTGGGGTCTTGCCCCCCCCCTCCCCCTTCTCGGTACTCCACTGCCAAATGGTCTCCATTTCCTGAAGGCTTCAATGGAGTAATTGTCTGGTGGCTCTCTCCAGTTTCTAACAATGACTTTAAGCTCTTCCCTGATGCAGTGGGGACCATTGGTTTTTGGGGTGCATTTTCAGCGAGTTTGATGTGGAGCCCTATGGCCTGGATGCAGTTTGGGCTTACACAGAGCATCACCTTCCTTAAGTTATTTCCCATTGGAGTAGCTCTGCACATCTGGGCCTATAAATTGAAGAATCAGAGGGTGGTATTCTGGTGTGGTAATACTGCTGTAGATAACGTGATCAATACCCAGTCTGTGAAGTTCCCTTTGCTAACTGAGTTGCTCGGGGAGTTTCTACTGGTCTGCCTGCAACTGAGTATTGCTTCAAGAGTGCGTCATGTTCCTGGAACTTGAAACGAAATAGCCAATTCTCTCATTGCAAGTGGTCCTGCTTCAGAGAGTTGTCCCTGTAAATGAACCTGCTGGGGCAGGCTGTGCCGAGTCACCTCTGGGCCTTTGGAGCGATGGAGCATGGGACATGCTGCGATGCTCCATCGATCCTTCCATCTGGATAGCATACAGAGAGGATTTATGTTGTGATATCCTTTTTCATTGATAGAGGTGCAAGCCCTGATATGTTGTGATATCCTTTTTCATTGACAGAGGTGCAAGCCCTGAGTCCTTGGTCACAGACTATATCTTTGAAGCCAAGCAGGCCTGCATATCAAGAGGCAGTGTTAAATCTCATCTCGCGGGTTTGGCCTTCTTTGCAAAGGCAAGGAATTAGCTGAACCCTACAGTGAAGGTCTATATACAGACACACATTGTTCTATCACCCATAACCAGTTCATTCTCTGGGAGGCTCTTCCCAGGGTAGTGGCTTATCATATGAGACAGTGCTGTTCCAAATGTCCTTCACAGTAGCCTTCCTTCTGGTGCTGTGGTTAGGGAAATTGGTGGCTAGCACTGCGACAATCGCTGACACCAGTTGGTTCCCTTCCTCCATTTACTGTTGGCAAACTTGATTAACCAAGCAGACTACTCTGCAGTCATGGTTATTCACCTCAGAGGGAATGACATGGGCTACTACTGTACATGTTGACAGCTTCTGAAGGTTATGATTTGCAACATGGCCCTTATCTCGTCCTGGATGCCACAAACTGTAATCATCTGGTCGGATATCATTCCCCACTTCAAGTTTACACATTTGAATCTTTGTACTGGATGGGTGGCCAAGATTAATAGCCAAGTGGGTAAAGTCATTGCTCTGTTAGGTAGGTGCCATGTACAGCATGACTAGGTATTGAGAAGGATGGGATACATTTATCCCAGATTAGCATGATATTGTTCATGAATTGTTTAAGAAAGCCTATGTTGAGTTCTGTTTTGAATGTTGGCTAGGTCGCATTACTTTCACAGGTCCTTTAGGGATAGGCCTTCTCTTTGGAGGTGTGCCCTATTTCGAAGTGCTCCTCCGACGATAAGGACCACCTATGGCGGGTGTCTGACTCTCCAGGGAGGGGGGAGTCAAAATGTGGGAGGTGGGTTCTGGTGGCTCGAGGATGACAGGATATCATCTTTCAGAATTTGGACTTCAGCTGTTATAAGGCGTTATGAAACACAGTGAACCTTGGAAATGAGGCTAAAGGAGTGGCTGAATCAGGATGAATTGCCTCAACGGTTCTGGGAACAGCGCTTGGATCAAGGGTTGGTACAGGATCCTAGCAAGAGTGAGAGGGTGAGTATTGGGGAGCAGGGAAGGTGAGGCTCAGCATCTTGTAGCTCTATTGTATCATTTATTGTTGTTAAAGCTGTGGCCACATATATTCCAAGTCAACCTAATGGCTCATGTATACTTGTAATTGGTGCCTCTGGGGTATTTGGCTGTTGATTGCATGGGGAGGGGTGGCAGGGACCCAGTGCCCTATGGTGGATGCTGTGCCAAGGTGCACAGGCACTGCTGCAATAGGTGCCCAGGCCTCCTCTGTCCCCTGTTCCCCACATCTGATTGGTCCCCTTCACACACACACGCACACACACACCATTTGCAGGGGAGGCAACTTATCTGCTCGGCACAATAGACCCTCCTCTTGCCATGGCAGGTGCTTAGCCAGGTGGTACAGTAGGTCATTCTCCCTTCCCAGTGCCGCATAGTCCAGGCGCCACATGGATTCTTTCAGCTTTTATCCTGGAATGCCATGCAGCCCGCACCGTCATTAGGCAGCCGGCCTAGCATGGCTTCTCATTGGCCAGTGGCCCAGTAGATAGGGGAAAGGAGGTCATCCCTCTCCCCTTTCACATTGGTGTCTCCCTGTCAGCAGCCTCATTCTCCCTCCCATTCTGTTATTGGGTTATGAGTTTGTGTTAGGTGTCTGTTATTAGAAGTAACTAGTCTAATCACGCGGTATGAGGATTGTATATTTGTCGCAGAGGATGTCTGAGCTTCTGGGGGGAGTCAAAAGGTGAGGGCGTCCTGGTGGATAGGGGAGGATGAGATAACATTTATTTATTTCAAAATTTATATTCCGATTAGTACAAATGATCAAAGCGGATCACAAGAAACATGCATAATATCAGAAAATAAATAAAAAAAAACAAACAATTCAGTAAAACACATGAAAATTTAAAAAAATCAATACAATACTTAAAATAAATAAAACTGAATCAAAATAAAGAGAACCTAAAACATAAAAGCTGCATGAATGTGCCAAAACTATCCTGCAATATCATGTCACAATCCATCTGCTAAACCAGCAACAATAAAAAGCCAGACACCTTTCCGAGCCTGAGCTACAGCTCTGTGCAAGGCCTTGCAATACATGGCGGGACTTGGATATAGGGCCGCAGGAGTGGCCACATTAGAATAAATCACCTTGATGGCCCTAGGAACAGTCCCTGGATCAAAGGCTGGTACAGGACCTTTTGCAAGGGTGGGGGGAGATGAGTAATGGGGAACAGGGAAAATGAGGCTCAGCACCTGGTACCTGTATTGTATCATTTATTGTTAATAAAGCTGCAGCCACATATATTCCAAGTCTACCTAATAGCTTACATGTATTTGTAATTGGTACCTCTGGGGATATTGGGCAATGGCATGTGGGGCAGGTGACGAGGACCCAGTGCCCCATTGCAAAAATTATACTGTGGGGTGATTCACTAAGGCCTTTCTCACATTCTGTATCTGCGGGAAAAAAGTTTTGTAAATCAAGACCTGAATGTATAAACACTTATAGGGTGAATTTTCAAAACATTTATACGTGTAAAATTAGCATTTACGCACATAAGTAACTTGTACTTGCATACATGCTTTTTTAAAAACATCAAAAATATGCCTGTATTTTCGGTCTCATGCACCCATTTACGCACAAAAATGGAGTGGTCTAAGGGTGATACGGGGTAGGACCAAGAGTTGTTATTTTATAAGAAACTTATGCACGTACATTTGTCAACTTAGGAGTGAATTTTCAAAGCACTTACATGCGCAAAATAAGCATATATGTGCATAAGTAGTTTGTTCTTGCATAATTCTATTTTATAAATATTGAAAGTACATGCAGACTTTACATTTCACGTGCACTTATACATGCGAAAAAAGGGAGAATCTAGGGGCATTCCAAGGTGGGGCCAACAGTTAATGTGCTTAAGTTGCTTAAGATAATTATGCATGTGTTTTTTGCAGCTTATTCACGTAATTTGGCACCTAATTATCTTGCATAATTGATATCAGACTTGTTTATCATGTACTGTTGGCTGAGTGAAAGGTCTGGGTGAACTGGGGGAAGTTCAGGTTGAAGAACCAGAAGGACCTCGATGACATGGAGAAGGACTGGGTGAACTGGTAGGGGAATCAGAAAACTGGCAATTACA
Organism: Rhinatrema bivittatum; assembly: GCF_901001135.1. NCBI lineage: Eukaryota > Metazoa > Chordata > Amphibia > Gymnophiona > Rhinatrematidae > Rhinatrema > Rhinatrema bivittatum. The sequence continues at coordinate 391,643,397 of NC_042618.1, read as the reverse complement.
GTTAACTGGGTAATTTTAAAAGGAACATGCATGCGCCCATAAACGCACATATCGGCGCACGAGCGGAAATACACTGCAATTTTACATTGTGCACAAATGTACACGAATATTTAAAATCCCCCTGACGAGCGTATGTGTGCACATAATCTTCAGAGGAGACTCAAGTAAATATCCTGCTAGGGCCTTAGAGACTTTTGCGCACATATGCAGGCAGATTTTAAAACATGCTTGACCGAGGAAAAAAATTGTTTTTCCAGTTAACCCGCTAGCTTGACCAGTTGATATTGAGATCTACAAGACCCCTCTGATTCTTCATCCTGTAAACCCCCCACTTGACTCTGATCCTTCACGCTGTTCTGAAAGCCCTAAAACTCGAGATCTATAGACTTGCTCCTTATCAGGACCTGCAGTCAAGTTACGTGGATAACACGCGGACGTGCACCATGGTCAGCATTTTTAAAATTCGGAGATACGTATGTAAGTCTTCACCCCACCCTGTAATGCCCATGCCCTGTCCTTTTTCCACCCCCTTATACTTGACACGTGGATGGGTACTTCACAGCTTCTTAAATTCGCATTGCTCGCACGCGGTCCAAATACATGCTTATGTGGCCATTTTTGCACGAGTACCACTTTTAAAATCTACCTTTAAGTGTGCATGTTTTAAAATATACTTATTTTCATGTGTAAATCGTTTATTACACCAGAAAGATCTACTTTTTTTTTCATGCATAAAATATGCGTATGTATATTTTTAAAATTGTAAAGAAAAGTACACAGGTTCAATGCATTAAAATTTCTTTCAATGCATTTCATGTCTTTGCGCAGAGGTACCACATACATGTATTTTATAATATATATGTATCTGATATGTGTAGGTTATAAAATATTCTTGTAGATCTCCATGTGGCCATATATGCACATTTAGGGGTAAATTTTTAAAGCCGCGCACACGTCCATGTGCACGTGGCTCCCGGCGCGCACACATGGACGCGCCGTTTATAACGATGGTGTGTCACCACGCACATGTTATGAAATCTGATACCTGCGCGTGCAAGGAGGGGTATTTTTTTTAAAAACATGCAGTGACATGAACGGGCCTAACCACCTATCTATCCTTCCTCCCTTTTCTCCTCTCCTCTCTTCCCCGACCCCTAAACACACCCTAACTCTGCTAAATTTTTTTGTTTTTGAACTTACCTGCTCGATGGAAGAGCAGTAAATTCCACTCGCCAGCCAGTTGCTGGTGCGCACTTCCCCAGGACAGCATCTCGGCTGACTCCCATCCTGCCCCTTTTTAAAGGCCCGGCACATCCGCACATCCCAGGAGATATGCGAGTGGGCAAGCCGTTCTGAAAATGCGCTCAGCGTGTGTGCAGCCCAGCCACATGCGTATCTCCTGGGATTTTTGCGGGCCGGCGTTTAAAAATTACCCTGATATTGAGCCATGTCTGCTGGTAGTTTAACAGGAACTTACATACATATCTCCGAATTTTAAAAAAGCTGACCATGGCGCATGTCCATGTGTTATCCACGTAACTTGACTGCAGGTCCTGATAAGGAGCAAGTCTATAGATCTTGAGTTTTAGGGCTTTCAGAATAGCGTGAAGGATCAGAGTCAAGTGGGGGGCTTACAGGATGAAGAATCAGAGGGGTCTTGTAGATCTCAATATCAACTGGACAAACTAGTGGGCTAACTGGAAAAACAATTTTTTTCCTCGGTCAAGCATGTTTTAAAATCTGCCTGCATACATGCGTAAAATTCTCTAAGGCCATAGCAGAAATATATGCAGGATATTCCTTATCTGAGTACAGGTTCAAATATTTGTACTCCAAATGCTTTGGCCCTTACCTATTCATTAAATGCCCCTCAGGGCAAAATATATGGCCTCGATCTTGAGAATTCCCCCTCTCTCTCCCCCTCAATAAGTTGGGAGGCCATAGAAGCATAAATCTCTTTGTACCCTGACAAACAAGCTGCTGCTAACTGGTTTTAAGGTTGGTTTTCCAAACCCCTATAGAGGGCTACCCATGGGGCTCGATCCTCCAAATTCCAGATCAGCGAATCACTTTGTGACTGACATCCAGGATAAGCTGGCCCAAGAAGGTACAACTGGGCAATGTAGGAGTCCCCTATACCGGTCACCCCTTCCAACAGACGATCATTTCTCCACTCTCAGTCATGTTGAAGAAAGAAGTGGGGAAGTTCAGGTTGATACACAAGAGGGCTCCTCAGTCAACTACTGAGGGCTCCTCAGTCAACTACTTCATTCCTTGAGATGAATGCTCAGTGACCTATGCCTCCTTTGATACTGCTCTGGTCATCTTGAGGAAATGTGGCCGGGGCTCCCTCATGGCCAAGGCCAGCATTAAGTCAGCCTTCCACTTGCTGCCAGTTCACCTGGACTGTTTCCCTCTACTGGGCTTCAAATTCGGAGGTGCTTCCTGCTTTTGATAGATACATGCCAATGAGCTATTCCATCTCAAGCACCTATTTCAAGAATTTCAGCTCGTTAATACACTGTGTGGTGGCCCACCATATGGAGGCAGACAGCTAGGTTTAAGAAAAGTTTTGGACAAATTTCTGAATGAAAAGTCCATAAACCATTATTAAGGTGGACTTGAGAAGATCTACTGCTTATCCCTGGGATAAACAGCTTGGAATCTATCAAACTTTTGGGATTCTAACAGGTACTTGTGACCTGGCTTGACCACCGTTGGAAATAGGATACTGAGCTTGATGGACCTTTGGTTTGACCCATTATGGTAAATCTTAATGTTCTTATGCTTTGCTGTTTTAAAGAAATAAAGATGTATATTTTAAATTACTAGCTCTCTATTGCTTCCTCTCTTGGGCTTATTCCTGGGATGTTTTTCTTGTATTTACAATCTATTTTATCATTGTTTTATACTTGTTTTGTAATAAAAGATATTGTCTTTCTAACATGGCCAAACCTTGTATTTTCAAAATTCTCTTCCTTGATCTTCAGTTTTATGGATATTGTCCTACTTTCAATGGATTGGTGTGATTTTGATAAGAATTGACACAAACAGTTTGCTTAAATTTAAAATGGTGCATGTGACTAAGTATGAATAGCTTTTCTAAAGCTTTAAACACTAAAATCTTCACAGAAATACAATTTAAATCAAAATGAAAGAGATAGGCCTTAATGATGTTTTTGCATCTTATTTTGTTCTACTAGTATTTCAATTAAATACTGTAAGAACTGGGGGAGGAGGGTTTGTTATCTTATCTTCCTTCACGTTATGAACTATCTAGTCTGTCCACACCAACTACTCAGCTCTATAATCCCTACCACTCCCTCATAGATCGCCTATGTTTATCCTACGCTTTCTTTAATTCAGATACTGTCCTTGTCTCCACCACCTCTATTGAGAAATTGTTCCATGCATTCACCATCTTTTTTGTAAAGTAATACTTCCTTAGATTACTCCTGAGTCTACCTCCTTTCATCCTCATCTCATGACCTGGCATTCCAGAGCCTCTTTCCTATTGAAAGCCCTGCCTCTTGTGCATTAATACCTTGGAAATAGTTAAATGTCTATCACAGGAATGGCCAACTCCAGTCCTCAAGAGCCACAAATAAGCTTGGTTTTCAGAATATTCACAATGACTATACATTAGAAAGATTTGCATGATTGCCTCCATTTTATGCAAATCTATCTCTTACATATTCATTGTGAATATCTTGAAAACCTAGCCTGTTTGTGGCTCTCGAGGACCGGAGTTGGCCATGCCTGCGCTATCATATCTCCCTTATCCCATCTCTCCTCTAGGGAATCCATGTTTAAATCTTCAAGTCTTATCCCATATCCTTTGTAACAAAGACCATTGACCATTTCAGTAGCCACCTACTGACCTTCTCCATTCAATTTATATTTATCCTTTTGAAGGTGTGGTCTCCATAATTGTAAACTCTATTAAAATGAGTTCTCACCAGGGAATTATACGGGCGCTATATCACTTCTTTTATTCTATTAATTATGCCTCTCCTTATGCACCCAAGCATCTTTCTGGTTTTTGCCATCACCTTATTCACCTGTTTGGTCACCTAAGATTATCAGATACGAACACTCCCAGATCCTGTTCTTGTTTTTCTGCATAGAAGAATTTCATCTACTATACTGAACATAAAAAGTTGCCAAACTGGATCAGATCAAGGGTCCATCAAGCCCAACATATTGTTTCCAACAGTGGGCAATCAAGGTTACAAGTCCCTGGCAAGTACCCAAACATTAAATAGATCCAATGCTACTAAAGCTGTAATAAGCAGTGGCTATTCCCTAACAGGTGAATTTTCAAAAGAATTTACATGCAATTTTCAAAAGCTATTTGCACACGTAAAGTGCATTTACGCAAGCAAATCCTATGAACAATTCAATGGCATATATTGTAGCAATTTTCAAAAGCCCATTTACTCGAGTAAAACCTAGTTTTACGTGTGTAAATGCTTTTTAATATCAGGACTTATGTTCTTATTATGTTCTTATGTTCTTATTATGTTCTTATGACTTAAGTCAACTTAATTAATAGCAGTTTATGGACTTCTCCTCACGAACGTATCCAAACCTCTTTTAAGCCTAGCTACACTAACTACCTTAACTACATCCTTTAGCAATGAATTCCAGAGCTTAATTATATGTTGAGTGAAAAAGAATTTTCTCTAATTTGTTTTAAATATGCTATTTGCTAACTTCATGGAGTGCCCCTTGGTCCTTGTATTATCTGAAAGAGTAAATAACCGATTCACATTTATTTGTTTAAATCCTTTCATGATTTTATACACTTCTATCATATCCCCCCTGTGATGTGGGGCATAGTCTGTGTGTCCGTAGGGCTAATTTCTACAGTTAGAGGAAGCAATTTCAAGTTATGGGTCTTAGGATTTTAAGGTGAAGTGCCCTCTAAACATAGGTGAATTTTGTTGCGGGAGCACTAGAGAGCACTCCAGCTTTCGGGGAGAGTGGTGTGCCTTTGGACCACGACGCAACTGCAGAGAGGAGCTCCATAGAAGACGATGATCAGACATTACTTGAAGACAAGGTCAGACGATACTGGATAAGAATGAGGCAAGACTGAAGAGAAGAACATCAGGGACACTGATGAAGACACTTGCTGAATGAAAAGATGACAGAGAGTTAAAACTCAGTATGAAGATATACGGCCATGACTCGTAGCAGCATCCATCCTAGACTGAGCTTCGGGGACCAGGCTTGATCGGCACAGGCCAACCTGAAGAAGCGACAGCTTCAGACCCAGTGCAGAAGACGAATCAGAAGGTCAACCGAAGTTGAAGAGAGGACGGTCCACTAGGAGGTAAAATCCAGAACTAGGATATCCGAGAGGAAGGCTACCCTGATGAGGGAGCCAAAGAGACTGAAGGCTTCCTTGATGGAGGAGCCAAAAGTGTCTGAATGCTTGACAGTGAAAGGACTGAAGACGAAGATGTCAAAAGGATCTGAAGATGAAGACAACGTGACACGAAGACGTCTGGTATGTCAGGACATCTGGACTTCAACCCCCAGGACACTCAGTCAAGAGCATCAAAGAGGTGTCAAGTGGAGAATGAGACATCTGGACCTTGGACCCCCAGGTCACCCAACCAAGAGCAGCGAGGGGCTCCAAGAGGCAGAACAACAGGGTGACAGACTTCAGGAAGGACAGGACATCAGAAGGTGAGGACTTCAGGAAGATCTGAAGGAGAAGACATCAGGAGGGTCAGACGATGAAGACATCTGAAGACAAGGACTTGGGATCCGGCAAGAGACCAAACATGGAATGAAGATGAGACGAAGGATCAGGAACCACAAAGGAAGACAAGGGAATTCCCATGAAGAACAGAGTGCCTTGAAGAAGTGGAGCTGGACATCAGGAACACCTGGACCGAAGAGCTGGAATGGAGGATCCAGGTGCAGTCCGCCTCCATGACTGACTCCTTGAGAAGGCGTTGAGGAACTGAAGGCTGAGCCCTTTTGTAGGGCTGAAGAGGAATGCCCAGGATGACATGAGGAGGAGCCAGGAGGACTGGCCCTTTAAATCTGGAGAGGAGGCACGGCCTCACGCCTAAGGAGGTAGGCAGGACCCTGGAGAGTGGCCATGCTGAGAAGAAGGAAGGAACAGCCCTGAGGCATCGGAGGCAGCTTCTGCCATGAAGAGAAGACTGAAGATGGCTTCAGGCTGCAAAGAAGAGCTCCAAGTGGCCTCCCGACCACAAAGATAGAAGCGGCTCCATGCCGTGCTAGGAAGAAGGCTTCAGGGTGGCCTCCCAGCCACATAGGAATGGCATCTGTGGCCTCCTGGCCGTGGGATGGAGGAAGGACGTCAGCGGCTCCTGCCACATCGGAGGCAAGATGATGGCAGTGGCTTCAGGCCGCGAAGATGGCATCGGGGGTGGTCTGGCAGGAAAAAGGTGAGAGACTGCTTGCAGCCTAGCCACGGGCAGGATCGTAACAATTTTCTATTATTAGAATCTCCTCTGTACATACTTAAGGCTTAAACATCTCACAGTAAGGCAAAGGGGTTCTTTTCCCTACCATTTGGCTAATCCCTGGTGTCATGAGTTTAACACCAGTGTCAGTAAACAAAGCTCTCTGCAGAAGATGGAATTCTAATATTTTCCACTCCAGTGTGTCTTTGACTATCATGTGAGGATCTCCCTTTTAACTCAAAACAAAACCTGGAACTGGACTTTAATTTCCATGTAGCAATTCTTGTAACGTTCTTCTTCTATTTCCCAAAAGCCTTGCACACTTCCAGTCCTTAGTAATGACTCCAAACCAAAGCACAATTCAGTTCCCCAAATTATGTTTACTTAGTAACAGCTAACACTCAAACATAACAGTAGCAGTTTGAAACAGGTATTTAGCAAGGCTTCATACAACTCACCCAGTTTCACACATAAGGAGAAAAGTACAACTCCTAGTCCTACTAATCCTGGACTGGTTTACATAGAGTACAGTTCAGCTCCCCAAATTCTATTTGTTCAGTAACAGCTAGCACACAAGAAACAGTTTGAAACATGTAACAAGGCTTAAGACAACTTTTAAGTTTCTAATCAGATTCAAGCATAAGGAGAAAAGTACTGCTCATAGTCCTACTATTCCTGGGCTGGTTTGCACAGACTAAATTAATTCATGCCAGAGTTTCCAAGTGATTTAGAGTAATCCTTACAGTCTGGAGTTCTACTTATATAACTTGCAGCACAAGATACAGACAATTAATGACAGTGTACATTTCAAACTTAAACATTCATGGCCTGATTTTTAATGGCTCATGCGCGTAAAACACAGGGGTTACATGCGCGGCCAGGCCTTACATACACCACACGCATTTTAAAGGGGGCCCAGCCGCACGCGTAACCCCTGTTACGCGCACAAGAGCCATGCCTCGGCAGAGGGGCGGTCCCGGGCTAGAGGCGCCTGGCACAGCGGCTATTTGCAAAGAAAGGGAAGAGAAGGTTATGGCAGGGGTGCAGGGTATTGGGTGTTGTTGCAGAGCCATCCCAGCCCATCAGAAGTGCAAGCAATACTAGTAGCAATAAGAAAAAAAGGATTCCTGCCCCTAATCATAAAAGAGACTTTTTTAGCCACAGAAAGGCAGGCATGGAAATTGGCCCAAGCCGTAAGATACTAAAATTGGGAGGCGAGCATGTTCCACCACAACTTTTTCTCTTCCTTTTGTTCTGGAGCAAGACGAAAGATGGGAGAGCCATCCAAGGCTGGCATTAGCAGGGTTGGGGCATGGACAGAGGCAGTAGAAGTGTAGCACCCAAAACTAGCAGCACACTCCTCCATGATTACTGTTTCTGAGGTAATGAAGGCAGTATTTTCAACAACAACTAATTCTAAGGAAGAATCATGTCTGGGATTCTCTGAATAAGAAGATATCAAAGAGCTAGTAGCTGAAGAGGAGCGTCTTAGCATTCAGTGAGGAGGTGGGGGAGGAAAATGATACTGATAATGTTGAGAACAACCTCCAAAAAGAGCAGACAGTGCAGGTAGAGAGTATGAGCAATGCCCCTGGCCTTTTACCTAATGGTCAACTCTCAGTCTCATTCCAGTACCAGCAGCAGCAGCTTCCAAGGATGCAAAGAGAAGAATGCACAAGACATCTCTGGTTTGTCGGCATTTTAACGTGAGGGAGGATCCACGTTTTGTTCAGTGTATTCACTGCAGTAAGGCCATCAATCGAGGGAAGATACTGGGGCATGCGAGAAATGCTAGTATGCAGGATTATCTACAGAAACACCACCCTCTAACATTGGCATCGGAGAAGGGCAGCAGCACAAGCCTGGGGATTCTCTCAGCTGCTCAAAGCAGAAGCCATAGCAAAGAAGTTGAAAACAAGAAGAATTTTCCCCAAGCTGACCCCACGTCCCCTTCCATTAGTCAGGTGGCAGGCCAGCAGCTTCTGCCATGTATCTGCAACAGCAAACCACCATAGAGAAAATGGGATAGTGTTCTTAACATTGTTCTGCGGCAAGAGGCAGGCAGCATCCAAAGTAGTGGCAAGGTGCATTGGAGAAATGATTTACCCGAGTTACCAGCCCCTGCAAATAGTGGAGAACCTGGATTTAAGCATCTGCTACACCTTTTAGCCTCAAATTACAATGTGCCCTCCAGGACTACATTTAGGAGGCAGGTTATCACCACCCTGTACAATCAGTGCTGTAGTTGCATGCAGGCTCAACTGGCCAAGGCAGAGGTAATTAGCGTACAGTACATCTGTGACATCTGAACCAGTGTGAACATTATGCATGCATATCTTTCCCTGACAGCACACTGGTGGGAGATAGCTGTAGCAGGGGCAGGCAGCAGCTCAAGTGGGGACCAGGCATCTGGATAGAAGTAGACTGTGCTGCACACCCAGATGATGGATAGCCCCCTTTCCTCATGCAATATTCTAACAGCCATATAAAGATGCTGGAGGACTGGTAGCTAGACCAGAGGCAGGAGTTATCATGCATATTTCTTTGAGAGATACAGTTGGAAAGTGGAAGATAGGGGCTATCAGAAGATCTATTGTAAAGCAAATTTGTTGCACCTGGCAATGAGGAATATCATGGGATGGGGCCCAAGGATCATGGGATTCCAGTCCTGAATGACCAGATAGAGAGGTGCAGGAGAATTGTGGGGCATTTGCATCACAGTTTGAAGGTGGGCAGCTTTTACGTGAAAAACAGGAAGAATTCAGAATCCCTCATAAGCAGCTGATTCAAGATGTTGGCACCTGCTGGTATTCCACCTGATACTGCAGCAGTTAGAGGAGCAGTAGATACTCCTGCATTATTTGTCTCTGGAAAGGGAGACCTGTATGGATCGCCCCCTGGGGCATCATGATTGAGTAGTGATGAGGCAGCTGATACAAATTATGAACCTCTTCATGGATGCCAGGGAGCATCTGAGTTCCATAAGCACCACCGTGGGTGGGGTTGTCTCCATAGTAAATTTTCTGGAGGAAAAAATAGAGAGTTTCCATGAGCAAGAAGGAATGTTGCAGTCTGCAGACTCTGCAGTAGCAGGTGCAAGAGAGATTAAACCTCTGACAAAAAACAAAACGTACATGCTTGCCACAGTTTGTGATCCATGGGTGAAAGATTCACTCTCCAGTCTTAGCATCTCAGTAGCATGAAGGAGGTACTAGCAGCTAAGATATGTGAATAGAAGTGCCAGAGGTAGAGGTGCAGTGGGGATGTAGCACAGGAAAGAAAGCACCCCCAGAAAGTAGTGCAAGTACAAGCAGCATTCCTTCCACTACCATCTTCTCTCCCAGCTCAATATGCCAGAGCCATGTTGCCCCCACAGAACTGTCTTTTCTAATTCAGAGACCCTCACCTTGTCACAGCAAAGGAGACAACAGAAATTTCTGTGACTCGCTATCTGACAGAACATGGAGAACATGGCCACAGATTCGCTGGCATATTGTGCACACAAGTCTGTGCTCTTACCCAACCTGGACTAGGTGGCTTAGCATTATTTTTTTTCTGCCCACCAACCAGCGTGCCCAGAAAACATATCTTCTCAATGACAGAGGACATTGTGAGTCTTCAGAGTTCAAGGCAGATTTGATGGAAAATTTTGTCTTCTTGAAAAATTAATCTGCCTTTGCTGGTTTTCTCAGAATTTCCATGTGAGTGGCAGAAAGCATCTTGGTGGTCCTGCTTCCATTCTTCCTACCTGCCATGTCCCTGATGCTACACCATGCGGGTCTTGCTACCACTGTGCCGAGCTGCCATATGCCTTATGTTACACCTTGGGGGTCTTGTTGCTGCACTGCCTTGCTGCCCTTCCTCTGACACTCCACCTTGAAGGTCTGCCTTGCTGCCCTGATCCTGACGCTACACCTTGGGGATCTTGCTGGCAATCTGCTTACTTGCCATACCCCTGATCTTGAAGGCCTTTGAAAATTACCCTCCCTATGTACAATCTATGCACCATTTATTTATTTAGACGTTTTATATACTGTCGTTCCAAAGAAGATCACAATGGTTTACAAAATTAGTAGTCATATTCATGGTCAATTATCACATAATGTATGTTTACATTCACTTTCTTGATCTACGTAACAGCAAATATTCTAGTTATTAGATAAATATATTCTTGGATATCACTATAGCTGCTATATAATCAGGTTCATATTCATACATTATCTGGTTGACATAATAGTAAAAACAAGTTCTAATTCAACTCAAAATAATGATAGAAAATATAAGTTCTAATTCAACTCAAAATAATGATAGAAAATATGTTATAATTCTACTCACAAATGCACTTTAAATCATTCATTACTTATAGCTCGTTCTGCTACCATTATCTTTGCTGCTGACTTTGCTGCATATAGATATTTTACATTAGATTGAATGCATTTCTGAAGAGCCATGTTTTTAGTTCACTCTTGAAATTCTTTTTTTCTGTTATCTGACATATTGACTCAGGGAGCGAGTTCCACAATTTTAGGCCTGCTGTGGAAAACATTCAGTCTCTTGTTTGTGTTCGGTGTGTGATCTGAGTAGAAGGTACCTTTAGAAGTCCTTTGTTTTGTGATCTTAGGTCTCTCTGTGATGTGTAGAGTTGAATTGCCACTTCTGATAAATATGGGTTAATATTATTGATTATATCGGAAATTAGAGATAATACTTTATAGTGAATTCTGGATTGTACAGGTAGCCAGTGCAGAGCAATCAGCGAGAGGGTGATGTGTTTGAATTTCCTTGTCCCTAGTAAGCGTCTTGCAGAGGCATTTTGAAGTAACTATAGTGGTTTTAGTAGACTTGAGGGTAGGCCTAGTAAAAGGGAGTTGCAATAGTCTAGGTTTGAAAATATAAATGATTGTAAGACAGTGCAGAAGTCCTGTATTGTTAACAGTGGTTTCAGTTGATGTAATATTCTCAGCTTGGAGTATCCTGTTTTGATTAGTTTGCATATATGCTTTTTCATCAAGAAGTTCTCATCGATCTGAATTCCTAGATCTCATACTTGGTCTGTGGGGGTGATATTAGTAATTCCTAGGTTTAGGGTTGGTGGTTTGATAATCGTGTTATCTCTCATTAACCACATAATTTCTGGGGTATTTTTGGGTTTAGTGTTAGTTTCAGTTGGGAAATATTTTGTTGTATGTCCTTCATGTATATTGACAAAGAAGATGTAGTTTTTTTTCAAATGTTTTGTCAAAAGGGATGTAGAATTGTATGTCATCTGCATATAGGAAGAAGTTGAGTCCTAGATTTGCTAGGAATGCACATATAGGCAGCAGATAGATGTTGAATAGAGTGGCCGAGAGTACTGATCCTTGGGGGACACCTGTATAAGTCGTGAAGGTGCTGGAAATTTGATTACCCAGTTTGACTTGAAATGTTCTATCTTTTAGGAAGGAAGAGTACCATTTGTTAACATTTCCATCTATTCCAATTTCTCTCAGCTGGTTACATAGCAGGGTATGATCAACTGTGTTGAATGCCGCTGTTAGATCTATTAATACCAGGATATATGATTCGTTGTTGTCAAGGCCTTGTAGTACAGGGTCGGCTAAGGAAATGAGTAAAGTTTCAGTTCAGCAATTCTTTCTGAATCCGAATTGGTTTCGGTATAGTATATTTTTGTCTTCTAGGTGGTTCTCTAATTGAGCTAAAGCTGCTTTTTTTAGTACTTTTGCGATGAAAGGCAAGTTGGATATTGGTCTGTAGTTGTCCCAATCATCGATTCTGCATGTTTTGTTTTTTAGGATTGGTTTAATCATAGTTTGTTTTGCCCTATCGGGAACCAATCCTTCTGCTAGCAAGTGTTTTATTATTATATACTATAATATTTATAACTAGGATATGTGGTTTAGAATTTTCAATTTATTTTTATTTTTGGCATTTATAACCCATCATTCCAAAAGACTAAGATCAAAGTGATTTATAAAAATTAGCAACATAAAATATGTTTCTTCTAGTCAATACATTGGTCCTGATTCATTAATAGGGTTGTGCAAGGGAATTGCTTTAATTTTATTTTGTGTCATTTATGATGTGGACATGTTTTATTCTCATGTTATTGTTTTTTTTATTTCATTTTGCTTGGTTTTAGTGTATTTACAAAAGCACTCACTAAAACCAACCCAGGCCACCATTTTTCAATAGCCCTTCTGGACTTTTTCGTCTGTGTAGGCCCCCAAGACTCTTTCCAACCATCCCATGGGCCTCCTTGGACCACCTGGACTCCCTCTTACCACTTCTTAAAGTTGGTATTCTTCCTAGGGGCAGGAGCAATACCCAGTCACACCTGCCCCACTGGTACCATTTCTCTCAAGGGCAACAGCCATTTTCCGAACAATAAAATGATGCGGCACCATTCTGTTGTACAGCAAATAAATGATGCCATTATGAGAAATGGCATCGGTGGAGCTGGAGCAGGAGCAACTAAGGATCACTCCTGCTTGGGAAGGATACCAGGCTTTAGGATATGGTCAGAGGGGCCTGTGGAATATGTTAAAGTGCTCAGGGAGCCCACTGGGAGGAGGAGAAAGATCAAGATAGCTATTTAAAAATGAAAGCTGGGGTGTTTTTATTAATAGCGGTGGCAAGTCATCAAATGAAATAAAACAGATTATTTACAAGTTTGTTCTTCTTTCATTTTATTTTGAAAATGAAATAGGATATGTCATGGTCATTGAAATGACAGTACATCTCTATTCACTAAGGGGTAGATTTTCAGACGAGCGCGAACAGCCTACTTTTGTTTGCGCTCCAGGCGCAAACAAAAGTACGCTGGATTTTAGTAGATACGCGCGTAGTCGCGCGTATCGGCTAAAATCCTGGATCGGCGCGCGCAAGGCTATCGATTTCGTATAGCCTGCGCGCGCCGAGCCGCGCAGCCTACCCCCGTTCCCTCCTAGGCCGCTCCGAAATCGGAGCGGCCTAGAAGGGAACTTTCCTTTGCCCTCCCCTCACCTTCCCCTCCCTTCCCCTACCTAACCCACCCGCCCGGCCCTGTCTAAACCCCCCCCTTACCTTTGTCGGGGGATTTACGCCTCCCGGAGGGAGACGTAAATCCCCGCGCGCCAGCGGGCCTGCTGCGTGCCGGGCCGCGACCTGGGGGCGGGTACGGAGGGCGCGGCCACGCCCCCGGGCCATAGCCACGCCTCCGTACCCACCCCCAAAACGCTGCCGACACGCCCCCGGAACGCCGCGACGACCGGGCCCGCCCCCCGACACGCCCCCCTCCGAGAACCCCGGGACTTACGCGAGTCCCGGGGCTCTGCGCGCGCCGGGAGGCCTATGTAAAATAGGCTTCCCGGCGCGCAGGGCCCTGCTCGCGTAAATCCGCCCGGTTTTGGGCGGATTTACGCGAGCAGGGCTCTGAAAATCCGCCCCTAAGAGATCCATATTTTGTTCCACTTAGCCAGATAAGTTCAGTCTTATCCAGCTAAGTGCTGCTGTTTTAATATTCAGCCATGTTGAGCAGCTGCTACTTAGGTGTATAACTATTTATCTGGCTAAATAGTTATCTGGTTAAGTGGTGGGCTGGATGGGAGTGTTCCAGGCTGGAGTGACTTATTCTGCTAAGTTAGCCAGATAATGCCAATATTCAGCCTTATCTGGCTAATTTAGCCAGTTAAGTTAGACCTGCTATTGCTCACGTCTAAAGTTAACAAGATAAACGTATCTGGTTAACTCTTAGAATGCCAGATTTGCCAGGATATTCAGTGGCAAATCCATGCAAGCCCCAGGACGCGCGTAAGTCCCGGGGCTTGCATGGAGGGGTGTGTCGGGGGGCGTCGCGTGTGATGCGGCATTTTGGGGGCGTGACGCGACGTTTGGGGGGCGGCGCCGCGGGCGTGGTTTTGGCCCGGGGGCATTCCGAGGGCGTGGCCACGGCTTCCAGACCAGCCCCCGGGACCGGAACATGGAGCGGGGCAGCCGGCCGGTGCGCGCAAAGTTACGGTTGCTTCCAGCAGGCGTAACTTTGCCGACAAAGGTGGGGGGGGGGGGTTTAGATAGGGCCGGGGCGGGGGTTGGTTAGGTAAGGGAAGGTGCGGGGGGGGTGGAAGAAAAGTTCCCTCCGAGGCCGCTCCGATTTCGGAGCGGCCTCGGAGGGAACGGAGGCAGGCTGCGCGGCTTGGCGCGCGCAGGCTGCCGATTTTGGGCAGCCTTGCGCGCGCCGACCCCGGATTTTAATGGATACGCGCGGCTACGCACGTATCTATTAAAATCCCGCGTACTCTTGTTCCCGCCTGCTTGAAGCAGGCGTAACTTGCCCACGACGCCTCGGCATCTCCCGGCACAGGCCACAGTGCCGGGGGACTCGGGGACCGCCCCCCCCGCCCGCTCCGAACCATCGCCATGCCCCCGGACCCGCCCCGGACCACCCCTGACCCCCGGACACGCCCCTCCCACCCCTTTTACGAAGCCCCGGGCCTTACGCGTGTCCCGGGGCTTTGCGCGCGCCAGTGGCCTATGCAAAATAGGCGCGCCGGCGCACAGGGCTTTTAAAATCTAGCCCATTCTGAGGGGTGGAGTTGGAGCAAAATTGACCTTATGCACATACCTTTTGATTTGAAGTATGTGAGTAAGTTAACCTGCACAAGTTACGTCCTACAGAGAGCAGATGTAAATTTGTACAAGTTAATCTGTACACATATCAGGCCAATTCCCCACACATTTCATAAGTTTGCTTTGAAAATTTGGAAGTTAAAGTCTGCTCATATAAGGTATGCACAGACTTTACCCAACAGCACATAGTTATAAAATTACTTTTCCTGGGAGTAGTGACCTATTTAGACCAAAAAAGTGAGAAGGATGTTCTTGGTTTTGACCTGTGATTATCAGTGGTAAGGTTTTATTTAATACACCAATGTAACTGTTAACTGATTTATTTCTGTTCTGCTCACTGAGAAAAAAAATGTACCAAGTAACAGTATTACACCACAGTGTGATGCTAACACTATCAAATTATTAAATAGCACTAAAAATTATTTTAAAATCAGCATTTGTAACTTTATAACTTACCCAGCCATATATAGACTTTGAGGTTCCACATACATAGAAAACCACAACAAGGGGATTTAGACGGGTGGGAAAGGAGAGAAAATATAACTGAATAAAACATCTGAAGCAGCATTAGATGTAATGAATAGAAAATAGTCTGCAGCAGAATCACTTTTTGCTATAAAATAAACATTGTTTTGCTAGTTGAAGTTAGAATCACAGACATTGTAAAAGCTGTATAGTACCAAAATATCATATTAACACTTCAATAATTTATTCCAACCTGATTTCACACATCATAAACTGTTGCACCACAGTGCAAAGATCACTGACAGTGCAAAATGTATTTATTTTTACTTGTAACATATTGTAAAATGTCTTTTTTATATGTATGTATGTATGTGTGTGTGTATATGGGTGTATATAAATATATATATATATATATATATATATATATATATATATATATATATATATATAATTTACTCACTGGGAAGCAGTTTTGCTGGTGCTCCTGCTTTCTGCTTAAAATCAGAGATTATATTACAGTGTGATATTAAGGGACCCATATACTACAAATGTGCACAAACATATTTTGGCATGTTCTCAATAAAAAATAGTTTACATGCATGCTAAATGCGAGTTAACAGGCTATGCACTCAATAGCAAGTACACAGACAGCAGTAGTGTGAACAGTAACCCAAAATATGTTCAGTGCTTGCCTGGTTCCTGTTGAAATTCCCCATGATAATTGGCCCAGAGTCGGGCTCCCCATCTCTTACTGTTAATTCAGACAACTCCACAAAGCAATACATCCCCATAAGATAGGCCACCAAGCTTCTCAACCTTTCTCTAAACCCCTCCAGAATGATTGCTTAACATTCCAGAGGGTCCTGATCTTCACTAGCAGGTAAAATCTATCCACAATCTTTATACTAATGAGGGGTTACAAAATTACCTTGAATGAATAATTTTATCATGCACCTCCTAATGTGCATGTGAGGGTGCAGCTTAGCAAGAATGCTAAACCATTAGATTATATCACAGTATTTTTCCTGTGGAATAACCTTTTATACATAGGTCCTATATAGCATTACCAGATGACTCCCGGTCATTCTGGTAATGTGGCCAATTGGTATGTAGGAATCAGCCAAGAAAAATAAGGAGGCAGATTATGGCTGTTCCTTAGGTGCAGTTTATTTTCAGTGCACAAACCAAAAATAAACAGTGCAGCTCACCTTAACTTCAGGTAACTCACAATCCTTAATCGTGGCAGGTCTTAGCGTAGAGTGGGTCTCTGCCTGCTCCCCAGGGTCTGTTTAACACTTCCAGGCCCTGAGGTCTTAAACTCTGGTGAGGAGCTCCTCCCTTCACCCAGGATTCCCTGTGGGTCTGGATCTTAAAGAGGACTGGGTGAGAAAGTTGTGCCCAGTCCCTTAAGGTAGTTTGAGGAAATTTTCTATAGACTCCCTCACAGTTATTTGGAATAATCCTGGTTTTCTCTAATTACTCCCTCACATACCCTCCCCCTCAGCTCAGCCTTGTCGGAATGAGTGCCTGCCTATACAAGGGACACCTCTCTGGACAAGAAATCCACATTGGCGTTTTCCTTTCTTGCCCTTTGTTGTATTCGATAGTTGAAGGGCTGTAGGGCTAAGAACCATCTCATCACCCCTTGCATTGGACTCCTTATTTCTATTTATCCATAGGTGTGGTTGGTGATCCGTTATAAGCATGAACTGCTAACCCAGCAGGTAGTAGCTCTAGGCCTCTAAAGCCCACTTAACTGCCAAGGCTTCTTTCTCAGCTGTTGCATAACATCTTTCCTGTGGCATCAACTTCTGGCTAATGTATGCCACGGATGTTCTTGACTATCCTTCTCTTGGCATCAGTCTACACCGTGAAGGATTCAGTGAAGTCCAGGCTTATCAGGACTGATTCAGAGCATATTGCCTCTTTAAGAGCGCTGAAGGCCTTTTCTGCTTCAGCTGACCACTTGACCTTCTCTGCTGCTTTCTTCAACAACATCCTTGTGAGAGGCTCTGCCTTCTCTGAGTACTTGGGGATAAACCTTCTGTAGTATCCTGTAAGAATGCTCTCACTTTTGCTTTTCTTTTTGGAACTGGCACTCAGGTGATCACCTCAGTCTTCCTGGTCTGTGGATGGGCCATGCCCTTCCCCAGGGTGAAGCCAAGTTACTGGACTTCTTGCCCTCCCAGCAAGCACTTCTTGGGGGTTAGCCATTTATCCTGCTTTCCTCAGACTGGGCTAGATAGCTATGCCCAGTCCTTTAAGGTAGTCTGATGGAGTTTTCTATAGACTAATCCTGGTTTTCTCTGATTACATCACTGAACCTGTAGTTCCTCTTCTCCTATCACAACAGGTCTAGAAGTTCATAGATGCAGTGGGTGTAAAACCAGGACTGGCTCAGTCAGTCTCCAGTGATCCAGATCTATCTGATAAGTCAATCATTAGTAAGATTATATTAATCAAACATTTCTCTTGCTTTATCCTTCCTGCAAAAGGGTTTCATAGATATGACCAATGCTGTCTATTCTTTTTTTTATTATTTATTTTTTATTAATTTCACAGTATAAAATTACAAGCAATAACATCTTGATTCGAAAAATAGAGAGAGCTTTAGGAAAGTTTAGAAATACATACATCATCAATTACTGTTAGGGAGTTAGCAATCTGTTAGGAGTTAGCAGTCTGCTAGGGAGTTAGCAATCTGTTGTTATTTAGGAGAGTTGTGGGTGGATCCTTGGACCAGTGGCAGATGACCATGCCCCTGGGGGAAGATCCCAAGAGGGACCACCGGTCAGGCTCAGAGTTAGGAGACAGACACACACTAGTTATTTTATTAGACAGTATACTGAACCACCAGAGGTGGCAGTAGTGAGCTGGAATGCCCAGCTGGGCTGTAGTCCCTCAGATACTGGAACAGCGATCCCTGGAGGCTGAGCTGTAGAGAAACTGAAATATAGTGAGTAGGCAGGGTATGCAGAGTTCATGTACCGAACCTGATGGTAACACTCACACAATGTTTCATAGAAGCCCAGGAGCTGGAATGTATAGGCCCTCGAGGAGCGAGTACCTGGTTCCAGGGAAAGCTCTGAGAGAGCGATGGTAACTCACTGATGTAGTTGGCAGTGATGACTTGGGGGCAGAAGAGAATACAGAGCAAGTCTGGGAACGAGGGCCCTCGAGGAGCGAGTACCGGTTCCAAACTGTCACCTGAAAAACAAAGGAGAGAGCGAGGCCCCGAGGAGCGGGTATCCCCGGTAAGTCCGAGGAGGCAGAGTAGCTTATGAAGAGTAACCCCAATCCTTGCTAACTCAATCTGTTAGCAAATTCTAAGACCTTATATATCCGTCGCAGGTGACGTCATCTCAGGGGGACACCCCTGAGGTTCGCTCCATCGCAGGTACTTCAGTCGGGGCTGTGCTGCACTCGCGCCCCTAGGCCTCCAGGAAACATGGCGGGTTGCAGTGTCTAGCCAGTCCGGGGATGCCGGAGGACTTCAACAGAAGGACGCCACGGCAGCCGATCTTCCCACGGTCGAAGAGGGAGTCGCCAAAGAGGTAAGGAGGGCGGAGAGAGGGCGTTGGATACCGATGGACACAACAATTACAGATGCAGGAAAAAGGAAAGAAAATATTACTCTCTCTTATAAGTCCTCAATATTAAGGGGACCTAATACCACAACTGCAGGAATAATTTTACTGTCAATACAAAAAAAGGAAAACCCTGCACTACTAAGAGCAATCTTAAATTTGTTCGGGATCAAATACCAGATTTTACCCTTGCTCAGTCAGAATTGAAGAAGAACTACTTAAAAGAATTACTTTGACAGAAAAGAAGAAAGCTGGTTAGAGGCAAAAAAGATATATGAAAGGCCTTGATATCTTATATTACACTTACAAGGAAATTTAAGGAGGAATAGTGCTCCCATCTCAATTACTTTAGGCTTTAATAGTAGGAATTGTTTTCTTCTTCTCTGCGTCGCTCTTGATAAATCCGTAAACACACTAACTTTTAAATTCAAAAAAGGAGCAGAACGATATCGAAAGAACATTCTCAAAGTCCATTGTTTATCCGCTTCTAAAAGGAAGGAAACCACTAAAGTTGCAGGGGTAACTGAATTTTTCTGAGATGTTTCCAATATTTCAGTCAAATTCATTACGGATGGTTCAGCTGGTGTCAGAACCTGAACTCCCTTCTGATCTTGTGAGTCCTTTTTAAAAGGTGGAATATAAAAGACCCTTGAAGTAAGAGGGAAGAGCTGCTCAGGAATCTTTAAAATTTCCATCATGTATTTTTTCCACATCTCCTTAGCAGGAGTAAATTGATCCTTAGGAAAATTTATGAAACGCAAATTCTTTGCTCTAATCTGGTTTTCCAACTGCTCCATCCTCAAAGAAAGCATTTGATTTTCTTTAATTAAAGAAATATGCATTGAGGATTTTTCCTTTATTGCCTCTTCCATAGAATCGATTGATTTTTTACTTCTCATCATATCTTTTTCCACCATATTTAACCGGTATCTAAAGTTTCCCATAAACTTATACACAAGTGCCATTTGATTGCATATATTAGTGTTCAAAACCTGTATTGCTTCCCATATCGAATTTACGGAAATCTCTGGAGGTCTTACCAAGTCTATTTTATTGATTTCAGGAATTAAAAGTGCTTCACTGATTGAAGGCTGAGACCTCATATTACTAGCATCTTCTTCAGCACTCAGCTGGGGAGTATGGAAATCAGTCTCAGCTTCAGCACGTCCCTCCTCTGCCTCGACCATACCGAAGGCTGTTTCAGATCTCAGTTGTTCCAAAAGTTTGTCCTCGGCTGGATTCGCCAAAGCCACCTGATTCACCAGGGACAGAGTTGCATGTAGCTCAAAGGAGGTGTCAGGTAACACTTCCTCCCGGCGTTCTCCCAGCGAGCCTTCTCCCAGTTCCACTTCTCTTCATCTAACATGGGTGACCATCGGGCCCAAAATCGCTGAAGCAGATGGAGGCAGGGTTTCTCTTTCCCTCGCCCGCCGTTTTCTCGCGGAATGAGGCATTTAGGTAAGAAATTCAGCGAAGATCAAGTTGGAATCCTCACACACTCAGCATGCAGGGTCAGCCATTTTAGGTCCCCATCTATTCTTTTTTTCTCTACAGTTATAATTAATGCAATAAAAAAGTAAAAATAAAAAATAATTTGTAAATGAGGTGCAAAGTCTACCATTAATGATGTGGTAATGATGAACAAGAAAGGGTGTTATATTAAATGAAATGACCTGAGTAGTTAATGACCTAAAGTGACCCTAAGGAATTTAACCCAAAAGGACTCTTAACAAACAACCTGAAAATTATTAGGGCTAGCCCAATGGCAATGCTGCACACTCTCATGTAGATGGCATAGAGTTTGAATTCCAGGCCAAGCATGACCATCCTTAGGGCTCTTTGACCACACAGGCACCATTTCAGCATTCCAGTTTGGCAGGGGTTATTTCATGCTTTTGTATTTATTTATTTGTAAGATTTGATTACTCATTCTCGCATCAGAACACCCCGGGTGAGGTACAAAAATACAAAACAGAAATAATAACAAAATCTGCGGTAACATAAATCAAGCAATAGGCATAAAACATTATATTACAATCATACCAAAGCTCTCTACAACAAATATGAGCTAGTAGACAAATAGTCTTTGGATCTCTGGTGGATGGAACTCCTCCTAGATACTAAGGGTGCCACAGGGCTAATGCTGACTCCAGAACCAGGACTCTGATCACTGGTCTCCTGAGCTGGGGATGCTGCAGAGGCAATGTTCATAGCTTCTGGGGGAGGGAACCTGAGGGATCACTCAATGGCAACACCTATGGGCAAGACTCAGGGTCCATGTTAGCTAGATTTTGTAAGGATCAGCAATATGAGGCCAAGAACTGTCATTGTGGTTGTTATGGTAAAGCTTGTGTTTGAGATTAAAGATAATAGGGTTATCATATAAGAATAGGATAGGGTAGGCCAGGACCCTTGGTTTGTCTCTCCTTTCACCTGAAGCCTGAAAAGTAGGCCTCTAGAAGAATATCAAAAGGACTTTCAGCATGGGACTTTCTACATCAAGTAGCAAATAAACCTGATCAGTCAGATGGAACCCGTGATAAGGACTAATAGCCATTGGTACACTGCCAGTATCCTTTTAGCAGTGTATAAACACAGTGAGGTACAGTAATTTGGGGACAAATATACATTGCATCAAGGTTTTCAACCATAGGTAAATGCAATCATAGACAATATGACACAAACCTGTGTGTGTAACATTTTGTAAAGATTTATTTTAAAACATTTTTATCAAAAAATCATTTAAAATGTTTATCAACAATACCATATAAGACAATATACATTATGCATATCAATCTCATATACAATATACATTATGCATATCATATACAATATACATTATGCATATCAATCTCATATCAATCTCATTTCCACTTATACGTTAATTGGTTTTCTCCCCTTGTTCTAATGTAAACCGGTACGATAAGACCTGGTCTTGAGTGTCGGTATAGTAAAAGAAGTTGAATAAATAAATAAATAAATAAATAATCTCATTCATTCTCCACATCCACCTTGGATGATATAAAATATGAAATAAAAATATCTGGATATTTTGGGGGATAGTTTAATGAAATATTTAATTAATTGTTTTGATTCATTGTTTTGTATATGCATTTAAAATCTATGGGGTAGATTTTATAATTTTGTGCAGGCGCGAACAAGAGTACGCGGGATTTCAATAGATACGCGCGTAGCCATTAAAATCCGGGATCAGCGCGTGCAAGGCTGCCAATTTTGGGCAGCCTGCGCGCGCCGAGCCGCGCAGCCTGCCTCCATTCCCTTCGAGGCCACCCCCCCCGGCCCTATCTAAACCCCCCCTACCTTTATCGCTGGATTTACGCCTGCCGGAGGTAGACGTAAATCTGCGCGCGCCAGCGGGCTGCTGGCGCACCATCACCCGACCCGGGTGCTGTTCCGGAGGGCACGGCCACGCCCCTGGAACGCCCCCAGGCCGAAACCACGCCCGCGGCGCCGCCCCCAAAACGTCGCGTCACCCGCGCCACGCCCCCCGAAACTCGGCATCACGACCGCCACACCCCCCAGCATGCCTCTCCATGCAAGTCCCGGGACTTACGCGTGTCCCAGGGCTTGCGTGCGCCGCCGAACCTATGCAAAATAGGCTCGGCGCGCGCAGGGGGGGTTGGGGTAGGTTTTCGGGGGGGTACGCGCGTATCCTACGCATGTACCCCTTTGAAAATCTACCCGTATATGTGATATATATGTTATGTATTGTATTGGGTATGTATGTGGAGAATGAATGAGATTTATATGGATAATGTATATTGTCTTATATGGTATTGTTGATAAACATTTTAAATTATTTTTTGATAAAATTTTGTTAAAATAAATCTTTACAAAATGTTACACACACAGGTTTGTGTTATATTGTCTACAGTAAGTTGGGGGCCATAAACTCCAAATTAGGAGTAGTTGTGGGACTCAAGATATTAAGCACTACACCCTAGCATCAAGCACCCCCCAATCACTATGAAATCAACGAGTCAACCCATCTAGCCCTTACTAATCACGAAGAAGTCAACAAGATACCACTTATAAGCTAGTGAAATAACCATCAATGAACTAAGAGACAATCTAGCCTTTGGAGCAAACCTCTGTAAAACAAGGGGGTTTTGGGAAAGAAGCCAGATCTCCAGTCAGATCTTTACCCATCATCACTTGAAACACCAGATGACCTTGAGGCAGTGAGTCCAGACCCTGAGAAGCATCCTGAAGAACTGTGCCTCTGGCCAAGGTACAAGGACTTCAAACCAAGAGAACATGAGATAAAGAAAGCAAAAGGATAGATAAGAAATACTTGTTGCCAAGTGTGAGCCACACTGTATCCATTGGTGAAAAATATAGAATCAATTATACATACATTTTATAGTGGGTGAGTGCATATGTTTGCTTGTCTGAGCTGCAGTGTTTCTAGTTGCTCATACATTTTTTTTGTTAGAGCCACCCAAGGTTTGGAAATGTCATCAAATTCAGCTATTTGCCCTCACACAAAGCCAAAGGCTCTGAGCCAAGACCATAAGCCAAAGCCTCTGAGCCAAGACCATAAGGCCGGATTTTCAAAGCCGTGCGCCAATTTTTATAATATGCGCCCGTCGGTGCATGCATGTTATAAAATGTTTCCCGCGTGTACATTCACACCGGATTTTAATGTCTGCACGGACATGTACGAGCGGGTGGCCTCCTCTGCACACAGGAGGAGAAATTTTAAAAGCAACATGCAACGATGTGAGTAGGGCTTCCCCGGTTCCCTCCCAGTCCACTCCAATTAAGGCCCCTTTTTCATGGCCGGGCACTTCTACGCAAAACAGGGATTATGCGCGTGGCTGGGCTTATTCTAAAATGTGCGCAGGGCACGCAAGGCCCAGCCGCGCATGTAACCCCCATTTTTTATGCGTGCAGGACTTTTAAGATTGGGCCTTTAGTGAGTACAAATCAATTGGGTGAAAAAGGTTAAGATTAGAAACCAGGCTCCTGCCCCTTTTAGCAGTGTTGTGACCCAAAAAGTTAACAAGGTTGTACTACCTGGAGTTCTCTTGAGTTTGCCTTAAATCCTGAAGCCTGTAGTCTCTAAAGGACTTCGACAGATTTTGCAGTTATTTTGTCTTCTGAGGAACCTGTGATCAAAATGTCATTTGCATAGTCCAAAACCCTGACATCTGAGTTCAGTCTCTCTAAAACTGCAGCCAATACTTGGTAACAGACTGTGGAGAAGTGGCATAATCTCTGTGGTAAACCGGTAAACACATATTGCTTGTTTTTATTAAATGTAAATGCCATGTACTGCAAGAAGAGGAGTCAAAATGGCGGCATGAGCTCTGTTTGGCCACGTTTATTTCTTGCTATTTGTTACCTGCTTCATTGAAATGCCTCCTAAAAGAAAAGGAAGGATTTGAGTTTTCCCCTCCAACTCTTCTTCCCTTTCTGGCCAGCAGTCTATCATGGTCTATGTGTCCCTTGTTCCTGATGGTTGACAGAGGAACATCAGATTGTCAGAAGTCGAGATCTCGCTGAGCCCTTTAGACCTGTGACCACCACCGTCTGTATGGAGCACTCTTCCTTATAGAGCCAGTTTGGAGCAGCTTCATGAGATCACTAGAGTCAATGATTTGGTGGGGGCTAGAGGATGGAATACATACATACAGCAGAACGTCTCATCAACAGGATTAGGATTTCAAGGGAAGCCTCTTCTTCGGCAACCTGTATATGAGCAGCAGCCTTCTGTTCCTAATGCTACATTGGGAGAGTTTTCCTCTTTGGAGAAGCTTCAACCTGTAAATTCACTTAATGCTAGTGAGTTGTTTCCATTGGTCAAACCAGCGGTGGTCATTTTAGTCTCAGTCTGGAAGCTGTTAGAAAAATTTGGTATCTCTCTTTTGGATTGCTCTAATAAGATTCAATTGTTCTCTGGAAAAACTGATTCTATGACACCAAGGTTTGTGGGTCAGCTTCAAGAACATTCTGAGAAAATTCTTGTTTTAGAGGGTGCTGTGGAAAATATTCAATTAGTAAATGTTACTTTAATTCAGGAGCCAGTGTTTCTTTTGAGAAGGGTGGAATTCCATTTGAGGAGTCCAAATTTGTGGCTCCTGAATTTCTCCAAGATGATTGGTGATTTCTTTGTAAGAAATATTTCACTCAGGTTCTGCATATGCCTGAAGATTCTATTCCTCCTTTCAATAAAGTGTATTTTTTACCATCTGGAGTGCACTTGATGCCCCAGCAACATCTAGTTGGCCAATCATTTGTAGATAAGTTAAATTTAAAATTGTTTTTGGAAAGTTCTGGCCCAGAGATATATGAGAGGGCAACATTCTTAGTTTCCTTCATTTCTGAACAGGGCAAGTATTGACACAAAGTCATATTTCAAAAATATGAATGTTAATTTTTTGGGTTAAAATGTTCATATCTATCATGATTGGGCTAAATTTACTCAAAGACAGAAAGGGTTCCTGACTTTACATCAAGAAGTCAGTATGATAAGGCCTTATTTATATTGCAATTAGTAAAATACAAAGCAGATTGTTATATATTTTTGTTTCAGAGCAACTGAAATCCTTTATAAATTGTAGGAAAGTTTCTAGTTGAGTTTTAAGTTTTATGGCCTATATATATGAGGCAGATTTTCATGCAATAACCATTACTTGAAATTAGATAATTTTGAATCTTCTGTTTGTTTTCTGCTCCTCTATGGAATTTGTGAGATAATATAATAGGTATGGGGGGTATGTTTTCTTCTGTATTTTCTTTCTAATTTATATTCTGTTGGTTTTTTATACAAAGTTTTTGCTTTCTACTGAATTGTTAAATTAATAAATTAAAATTTAAAAATATGTAAATGCCATTATGTTCTGTGTTTATGGAGCTAGGACAATGGCAAAGAAACAGTATGAGATGTCAATAACTGTAAATACAGATGGGGGGCAATATTCAGCCCGGGTGGCTCAGCTAGTTAGCTGGATAAACCGCATGTTTATGCGGCTAACTTTAGGACAAGTCAGAAACACAACCAGAGTTAGCCGCATAAATTAGGCATCTAACTTTGAATAGCGGAATTAGCCGCTTAACTTATGCGGCTAATTTCGCTCCTCCCTGAAACGCCTCCTGTCAGCCCTGTAATGCCCCTAAATTCTAGATGCACATTATCTGGCTAGAATTTAGGTGCATGTCTTTTAATAAGCTAGTATTGCCATTTAGGCCTGGATTTATCAAAATGTGGTAAGTACCGCATGCGATTGCAAAAGGGGTGTGGTTTATTGCTAATTACCTATGTGAAGAGCTAAGTTAGTGCACATTGTGATAATGTTATCTGAATTTGTGATAGGTGTCAGACCTGTTGTATTTCCTGCATATGATGTGTGTGTGTGAGAGAGAGAAAGAGAGAGAGAGAGAGAGAGAGAGAGAGAGAGAGAGAGAGAGAGAGAGAGAGAGAGAGAGAGAGAGAGACTAGCCATAATGTCATCCCCATAGGTAGGTATTTGTATCCCTATGGTAGGCCCAGCTAGTAACTCGAGGTGGGGTTTAGGTATGAGTGTAGGGGGTTAGGGGCCACTTTGACATTCTATGTGACACATACGAACAGAACAGTGGTCTCTTGTGAAGATTTGATGACCTTCGGAGTGAGAAAACTCACTCCAAGATGAGATTTGTGCAGTGTTCTCTCAACCTAGTTTGATGGACTCTCTACCTGGGTAACATCAAGCTAGGTGGAGAGAACATTGCCCAAATCTCATCTTGGAGTGAGCTTCCTCACTCCGAAGGTCATCAAATCTTCACAAGAGTCCACTGTTCTGTTTGTATATGTCACATAGAATCAAAGTGGCCCCTAACCCCCCTACACGCATACCTAAACCCCACCTCGAGTTACTAGGTGGGCCTACCATAGGGATTCAAATACCTAGCTATGGGGATGACATTATGGCTAGGCTTGCTCTCTCTCTCTCTCTCCCTCTCCCTCCCTCCCTCCCCCTTCCCCCCCCCCTTCAATTCACCTCAAATTGGCCTTACAGGAGAAATCACAAAAGACAATGAAACTTTACCGCTCGGTCACGGCAGCTATCACACAGCCTAACGCAATTCAAAGAGGTGTTGTTAAAATCAGCAATACGGCTGTGCAATAGCTCTTCGCAGACAGGCTAACCCAGCCCACTCTCCACCCCTAACTCCTCCTATTTTCTGAATTTGCATCGCACCATATGATATGGTGCTATCGCATACGTTAAACACGTTTTCGCATGCGGTAAGGGCCTATCGCATGCGTTAACGGGGCTTTTCGCATGCGATAAGCCCTTAATGCATGCAAAAACGCTTTATCGCATTTTGATAAATGACCCCCCTTAGATGGATAACATTTGAGTTATTCAACTAAATGGTTTTGAATATGGATTTCATTTGTTCAAGCCTTAGTTGGAACAAGATAATCACATATGCAACTATTGGGGCTATGTCCTGAAGGATCTATTTCAACTTCCGAGAATCTATTGCAAGCCTCCAATTTATCCCATCAGCTTTTAGTACAGACCAAATAGGTGAGTTAAAAGAAGAGGTGGATTCTTTAATAACCCTCGAGTCCAGCAAGCCATTAGTATGGGCTCTAGTTGGGCAAAAGTTGTCAGGGAGTATCAAAATTGGGGAATAAACACTGGATTTGCCTTTGATTTAAGATAAAACTGTAGTGGGTCCTGAAAGGTAATTATATCTGTATTGCAAGGGGAAGTCGCTCACACGGCCATAGTTTTGTGCTTTTTGGATCAGCATTTACTGCAATGTCAGGCTTAGTCAGCTGAGGGATATGAGTTTCAACAATAGTAGTTATAACATGAGGGGGCAAATCATGAGACCACAAATATGTGTTTGCCATATCTACCATGTGTCTGACCCTAATATCCTTAATCTCAAACCCAAGCTCTACCATAACATGATAAGATTGAGTTAGGAGGGCATGGAAATGGTCACGTGCAAGTGATTTTTAAGTTTTAGGTAGCATGATAATTGTGTACATGTAAGTCATGTTTAATGCATTTAATATTGTATTTTTAAATATTTTAATTTTGGATGTATTCTTTGTAAACCACCTAGAAATGTTGATAGGCGGTCAATACATTTTAAAATAAATACAAAGATAAAATGGGTAAAGGGAGAGGGAACTCCAGGTAGTTGCAAATGAAGGCTCATGGTGCTATAGTCCAATAGAAATTGGCTCTCAATGACCTGAGAACCCAAAGGAACTGGAAGGAACTGGAAGAAACTGGCAGGCACAAAAAAAAAACAAAAAACTTGAAATTCATTATTTTTATTCTAAACCATCAGATTGTAAAATAAATTTTATAAAATTAAAAGTTATAACCACTAATGGCCCAATTCAATATCATATTTCATAAGGGCAAATTTAATTTTTGTAGTACAATAGTTCAAACTGGCCAATCATTTTTGTGTACTCAACCTTTCTCTACACAAAAATCGTCTTTTTGTGAGTGATGCATGCCAACTGGCAATATTTAATTTAAGCCCCAAATTCCTTGTTCCTTTCTACTGAGAAATAGTCAGAGGCCATTTCCAGGCTAATAATGCCCTGTATTATGTTCAACCAATCAGAATCAAGATTTCCTTTCACAACATTCTAACCATCCCCTTAACTTATAAAATATGTACTCTGTCTTGTGTACACAGCATTGCACAAGATAAGTTTGATCATTATAATGCCCCTTTCATTACAAATGCATAGTCCAGATTTGTTCTAGCAACAGAAAAATTATGCTATGAGAAAGTTATGAGAACTAAGCTTATCAAGCAATCTTTGCCATATTGATTAAAATATAATTTATTTGAAAGATAAATCTAGTGTAAAACTATATATTTTCTACCCTACCTCGTTTGAATAAACTGTTTTATTGTGCCATTACAGCATTGATAGTCCATCAGATTACTGTGAGATGACTTGGTAACAACAATAATTGGAGTTTGAACTGATTTATTTCTTAATAAGCTTATATTATGTTTAGCAACATTTCACCTTCAAGTATATTTTTTCTTGAAATAAAAAACTAAAATTTTTGAAACGCTACGGCTATAGTCTAAGCGGTAACAATATAAATCTCTAAAACCAGTATAACAATGTGCCTCAACTCAGACCTGTCTCATATTACCATCCTAGTATTGGGTTTCTTGGAAAGAAGTCCATTTGTGTGAAATTATATAATAGTTTTAAAACCAAGCATAAATCTACCAAGATATGGAATTAATAACACAAAATCTCAAGCTCACTTGTGGCTCAAGTTTGAATTAAACTCAGATCATCAAAGGTGAAAAACTAGATGTATATTAAAGTGGTCTGCTATCAATCTCCCATTGCACATTATTTCGAAGAAATAAATGTGTTGTGAAATAGAAAATGAGCTTTATAGTTTCAGTTCTTTAAAAAGGCAGTACTGCTTGTTGTATAATGCCGTACATGTACATAGATATACATGTGTTGTATATGTGTTCAGAGATGTAGATATATGGTTATGTACTGACCTATATCTCTGTGTATATATAAATGTAAATTTAATTCTCGACATTATGATAAGACATAAAATAAATAAAAGACTGGCTTTAAAATAAAATATATAATTTACTATGGAGCCAAGTTTCTTAAAGACATGCTAAAAAATTATTAATGTTGATGCTTAAAATGTTGTAGTATGCATGCTGAATTCAGACTTGGCTTCCGAATCATGAAGTCAATATAATCCACAGTGTATATATGGCAAAAGGCATGCACTAAAAGCCTCATGGGCCTTTTAATGTGTGCATACTCTGCATTTCTAAATCCCTTGCACTAACCTGCCCAAAGTTCAAGTTTTAGTTCGTACATAGGAAACTTTCCCCCCACTCCCAAAATCACAAACAGGTCCTTCAGGGCTCCAGATTCCTCCTGCCTGAGGGGTTCTGGTTCCTTCATCCTCTCGCCATTCCTCCTGACAAAAAATGGCTTCCAGGTCACCTCCACTCCCTCCAGCCTTCTAAAATCTGAACTCACCCCACCATTAGCCCACCAGTCTTCACAGGCAAGAAGGAATACAGAGACCTCCTGCCTGCACTATTACTGATCACAAAATAGCACCACCTAGTAGTACTTCACAGTGTGTTATGCCACTATGGGAGGAGTGTTTGGAGGCCAGGAACTTATCAGTGTTGATGTCAATGGAGAGAGGTTGGATCAGGACCCAGAGCATCATTATTTTGATGTTGGGAGGGAGAGGTAGATAGGGGCTCAGTGTTGATATCAGGCCAGAGAACAGGTGGAGTGGGACCCAAAGCCCCCCTAGTGATGAAATCAGGGTTAGCAGAGGATGGAATAGGGTCTGGCATCCCATTGCATGGGTGTTAGAGGGTGGGAGATAGGTCAGAGCCCCTTCTTATTTAGAATGTTGGGGGGGATGTGGAAGAAGGTTTGATTGGGAGCGTCCCAAAGACATCACCTCCCAGCCTGAATTAAATGGTAGTATGGCGGCATTTAACACCACCTAGGATCATATGCTAAATTTACCAGAGACTGATGATAAATTTAGTAACTTAGGGAGGATAACTTTCAAACATCTCTGCACAGCTCCATATATGCACATATGAGTCCGCACAGATTTGATAATGTATTTTAGAAGCTGCACAGATCCATTAGCACAGAATTTAAAATACATGTATCTCTGCCCCCTGCTTTCCAACACGTGGTATTATGCACATATTTATGAATTGTTGTAAGCATATACTTTTTCAGGTGTATGTGAGCACTCATTTCTGGTTTTGCTGAAATGGGCTCGTTCCAAAATGGCCCTCCTGGCAAGACAACTGAATTTCACTACCAGAGAAGTGGCCAAGCTGGCCTCCCTGGTTTTGAGGGATGAAAACCAGCTGTTCCTCACCCAGGGAGTCTGCAGGAATGCGTAGGCAATGAGGGAGGCATGGCTGGGCCTTCACGGAGAATTTAATTGTGGAGCCTTCTACTCCTGTAGGATAAGTATCTTAAAAGAAATAAGGGTGTGGGTGGGGGGTGTGGGTGGGTTTGGGGGAGGATGGTAGCCAAAATCCTAAAGAATCATTGCAACAGTGGCTAAATGGTTAACTGGCATGAATGGGAACACAAATATAACAAACCACATGATTTGCAAGTTTGGAACTACAAAATTCATCAATCAACCAAACTTGTATTTTTAAATATGATATAGAAGGACCTTCATAAGCCAGACCCAGGCACTTGAAATACAATGTGTCAGGATGTAGCAGTTGTAATCATTGGTCCATTTTTTCAAGAAAGTTTTAAGAGTACTTAAATGTACCAGAACTCTAGGTAAATCTTCCATATATCCAAAATAACTTTCAATGTTTCTTCATTTAATATAAAACTTTACTTATCGCCACACATTGTCTCAACATGAATTCATCTTTCAAGGTACTGCATCATTGGAATAGCTGGTGTCCTTGGTATCTTGTATCTCACTTCATTTAATAAACTGTTCAACAGGCCATATGTATGTCATCTTTACACGTGAATGTAGGTATATAAAGGCAGGTTCATAGCCTATCTTCCTAACTGCACAATGTCTAGAGGAAAGGAACTCCTACTTAGGTAACCTAACTTCCAGCCATGGGAGGTGGACTTTCTTGTCAGAGAGGTTGTAAAAGTCTAAAACATCCTATATAGGAAGGAGTCCAGGAAAGTGGGATCCTACAGAAAGGAGCAGATCTGAGAGAAAATCTGCCATAAACTGAATGCTATCTTCCACAATAACAGAAATGTGTAAAACCTCAGTCAAAACTGGCGAGACCTTACTTGCAAGATGAAGGAGAAACAGGCCAGAATAAGGGCAGAGGCGTCCACAAGCCAGATAATCTTCACTCAAGCAGAACAGACAGCCCTGAACACCGTATCAGAGGCTGCAATGAGAAAAGGTGATGACCTGGACCCCTCACGCTTTCATGGGCAACAAGGCGAGTAATCTTTGTTTCTAACTATACATATCTACATAATTACAGATAGTCTATAGTCCAAAAGGCAGATAGGCAGCCCTCTTTCTATTCAAACTTATTTATTTATTTATTTATTGATTCTTTTATACCGCGGTACGTATAGACATACATCACCTCGGTTTACAGTGAAACAATAAATTAGCAACAGGCTTTACATGTAACAGTTTAAAAAAAAAACAGTAAAACATTTAACAGCAACAGGCTTTACAGAAACAAGGGTTTTAAAGATAATATGCATACATCATTAAATATCAAACAATAAAATATAAATAACCATGTATTCGCCGGAGCAAATTAACTGTCAGCAGCGAGACCAATGTCACATTGAATACAATACAATCAAACTTGTAGGTTTATTTAAAAAAAACGTGCATAAT
The DNA here is from genome assembly GCF_901001135.1 of Rhinatrema bivittatum. Taxonomy (NCBI): domain Eukaryota; kingdom Metazoa; phylum Chordata; class Amphibia; order Gymnophiona; family Rhinatrematidae; genus Rhinatrema; species Rhinatrema bivittatum. The sequence continues at coordinate 391,610,895 of NC_042618.1, read as the reverse complement.
GGTAGCATTGACACCTTAGTGGGGTCCATGTAGCTGTTTTCCATACCTGTAAGGAAGGTCCAGTGGATGAGAAGAGAAAAGGCCAGGTAGAAAGTCTAAATAATGACAGTTTGTGTACTTTACCTTCTTGCAGATGATGATACACAACATGACTCTGATGGACCTGGATCCATTGGGCTGGGAAGGCTCAGGTGGCATGCAGTAGTGCTTCTATCTAGTCCAGAGGCATAGAGCAAGTCAGAAGAGACGAGATCTGTAGTGACCCCAGAAGAGCATGAGAGAAATATGGTAAGAAATGAACAGTGCACCCAGGTTTTGTTGGATGATGAATCCTTTCCCACCTATATCGAACCACCTACTCCAGATATCTTGGGATAAGTTATTGATGAGAGAGAAGGCAGAGAAAGGGAGGAGTTCAGCTTTCTCCAAGAGCTGATTGTGCTGTGCCTTGTTCTCCGGCCAAGAGCACATGGTGCTCCAAAACAGAGTGGCAGACATGCTTGTAGGCGTAAGGCAGAAGTGGTGCAGGAAGAGCTGTGGGATATAAGATAGGAGATGCAGAATCTTGGCTGCATGCTGCAGGAGGAACTGCAGTGCATGACGTCTGTTTGAAGGGAGATGTTTCAGTGGATGCCTCCATGCAACTTGCAGACAGCATGGAATGCTCCCTGGCAGCCACAAGTTCACTAGATGCTGCCTCTCCCTGCATTTTCACCACCACTATGGTTTGTTCTTCTGCCATCTGTAGTTCTTCCAGCTGATGGGAGTCTCCCCCTGTGTGTTCAACCCCACTTCATCCTCCTAAGGCTCCAACATCTCCAAGGATTCCCTCCCTTTCCCCTCCAAATGACACAGCTGGATTCAACCCCTTCTGTGACATAAGGATGGCCTCATCTTGTGCACAACCTGAAGAGGTGAGGCATACCTGTGCAGCCATTTCTTCATCCTCAGGACCCCCAAATGTCAGCTTTTGGGATAGCCTCTGGCGCCTTCTCTGTCCAGGGCTTCTGAAGGCAAGTCAATAGTGACTACATACCTCAAGGGATTAGAGCCTCCCTCCAAAAGGAGAAGGGATCCCAGAAAATCATACGTTTTTTGCTATGTACACATACCACCTATCCATTATAAATAAATACACCTTCAACCTTTGAAAATTTCTTTGTATCAGAGTGTTCCTTTCCTCTACAGCCTGCTGGTAAGTTTGTTGATATACGTCTTGCAATTCCTCCTCACTCAGGTCATATGCCTCCTCCTCTTCATTGTTGGGCCCTCCTCTGGAGGGACAAGATGAGCATCTTGCCCCTCTAGAGGAAGCAGGCCTCGTATTTTGGCCAGTTTATGAAGCATGCAGCAGGCTAGAAAGATGGCACGGACCTTTGTTGAGTTAAAAATAAGATGTCGTCCTGGTCTGTCCAGGCAGGGGAAACATCTTTTGAGTAGGCCAAAGGTTCTCTCTGAATGCCCTGGTCTGCCAGTGGGCAGTCATGGAATTGTAGCAGACATCTGCAGCAATCTGTGGATATGTCAGGGGGATCATGAGCCAGGATTTGAGTGGATATCCTTTATCACCTGTAGGGGAGAAGGCAGAGAAGAGCAGAGTGAAATATCAAGCTGGTAGGTTGTGAGGCTGTGACCTGATATAGGCTATAGTGGCCCTCCTTTCCTGGGCCAAAGTGGGAAGGCCACCTAGAGACAGAGGGAGAGAAAAAGGCAGAGGTTAGTTGCTATGTCATTATAGTGAGAACAGCATACCCACCTAGAAGCTAATTCCCAGTGATGACACCTTCCTGGAAGCAATCATGAATTCCTGACTATGAGAGGATGTAGGCATCATAGCGGAAACCCAGAAACCTGGGCACTGTGTCCATGATGATGCATTTTGCATCGCAGACTTCTTGCATGTTGAGAGAATGCAAGCCTTACAGTTGCAGAAGGTGGCCTCGTGATCTGCAAGTGATCTTATAGGGACATGAGTGTAATTGATAACCACCAAAACAGGCAAAATCAGTCATAGTACTACTGTACTTAACACTTGTACAGCAGTACTCGATGTACAGAAACAAATGAGACAATCCATGTTCAGTAGAGTTTACAATCTAACCAGGACAATCATACAGGGCAAAAGAGACTTTGGGAATTTAATTTAAGAAAATGGTTAAAAATTAATGAGGCTCTAAACGAGACAATCAGCGGTTAAAATATAAAAGCAGTTTCAAAAAGGTGGGTTTTTAGATGGGATTTAAATAAGGCAAGAGAAGGGAGAAGAGGACCATAAATAGGAGTGACTTGCCTGATGAGCAGACAGGGGCGGCTCAAGGCAATCTGCTGCCTGATATGAGGTATAAGATGGTGCCCCCTGTGCCAAAAGCATAAAAAAGGTCAATTCATTGAGAGGGTCATGAGGGGCAGAGGGTTCCCTTGGAGTCTGGCCCTTCTGGTGATTTGAAATGCTACAGAAAGGGGAAAGCAAAGGTCAGAATTCCCAAAGAAGTGGCAGAGAGTGTGTATCACTGATAACATTTCTTGGATGCCGGCAACCCTGCTACACTCCCAGAAACCCTACAACCTGCTCCCACAGTTCCACAGCATTTGCCCTCTGGAGAATTGGGAATTGATGAATGGTGGGGGGGGGGGGGGGGTCTGTGTGTGGCACACTCTCTCCAAGTCAGTGCAAGGATATCAGGCGCACTAGGCAAACTTTACACACTAAGCCTCACCACACACAATTACAAACTCTGCATTTATAATAGCAGATTGTATATGAAAAAAGATATTCATGGCCTTCGGAGGTAAAAATATCACAACAACGTGTATATTATTTTTACATGCACTGCATTGATGCCAACAAGAAAACCCTGCAAAAAAGACATTTGGTATTAGATCTATTGTAAAGTACATTTGATGTGGGCTTGGCCCTCAGAAAGCCATGAGTAAACTGAACAATGATAATATAGTAAACCTATTATGATGTATTTTATGTTTATATTGTAATCTGCTTAGTACAATATGTTTGCTATAAGTGGCCTAGAAATATTTTAAATGAATAAACCTCCCATAATAAAACAGCACTAAATGCCAGCACTCAAGCATTAAGAACCCTATTTTTGAAAAGACAACACTATAAATATTACACCAGTTTCTAAAACACCAATACACCTCCTATTAGGAATAGGCCAAGCTGCTAGATCCCTACACAGAAAGTACATGCCAGCAGAATACATCACTTCGATCACACAAATAAAACACAGATGGATCGACACCAAATATAAAATAAAATATAAACAGAAATGTGCAGACAAAAACTGAACTGGAAACTGCATGAAGCCAGACCTGTATGCAGTACAACAATGTAAAAACAGAAACACCATCATTCCTCATAAAACAATAATAAAATCAAGAATTATAGCATTAATCATAATAATAAAACTATAGTAATAGAATAAATATTTCAAAATGGCTGATGAACAGGACATCAAAATTTTGTTTAAATGTTCTCAAAAAAATATATATATTTCAAAACAGACACATCAAATAAGATTCATCAGTTAAATCTAATAAGAATAAAAAAGATTCCCCACTCCTCCATACCTGATATCTTTTGATTTCCAGTCACCCTGAAATTGTTGTGGCTTGGGGAAGGGGAACCACACAAGCATACAGACTCCCTCTCACATACACAGGCTCTCAAGCACACCACACTCACACATGGACACAGGCTGCCTTGCACACCACACACACTCACATGCTCGCAGGCTCTCACGCACACCATCACGTACACATGCATATAGACTCTCTCTTACACCCACATATACACAGGCTTTCTTGTACAGATGAACACAGGCTCTCGTGCACACACAGCCATGTGCACACACAGCCTCTCACTCTCTTGTACACACATACACACGAACACAGGGTCTCATTCTCCGGCACACAGAAGCATACAGGCTCACTCTCTCGCACACATACACACACACACACCCACATACATACACCCACACATAAGCTCACACGCTCTTACACACACTCACTCTCTCAGGGCATCCCTGTCTCTTCATGTAATATCAGGATGGGGTCTGCTGTGGGCCCACCAGGCCTCTCTTTGGGTCGCAACAGGATAAGTGATGCATGTGTTGCCCAGGGTGACTATCCAGTATGTTCTACACAAAGGCTATCACTTCTCACTCTTCATTTTCTCTCACCAGTCAGCTCTCTCCCCAGACCAGTCTCTGTTTTGCGACTGTTACCCCTCCCACCAGATCTCTCGCTTTTGTCAGTCACCCCTCCCCCTCATTACTGTTACCCCCCTCCCTCAGACTAGTATCTCGCTTGCCACTGTCATCCCCCCACAAAACCAGAATCTCTCAATCTCTCTCATGAGTCATTGTCACCCCCCAGAGCAGTCTGTCTCTCTCCAGTCACTGTCACCCCCTTCCCCTAAAGCAGTCTCTCTCTCAGCAGTCACTATGAACTTCCCCCAAGACCGGTCTCTTTCATTTACTGTCTTACCCCACCCACTGCAAGACCAGTGTTTCTCTCTCCAGAACGGGGAGGAGCCACAGCATATTTAGTATGTTCCAGCGGAAGTATCACTGCAGGCAGCACTGTTACTGAAGTGGGGCCTGCAGCCTGTGCTCCCCATCCCAGCAGCTGCCCTGCCCTGTCACAGTCAAACTCCATAGTATGTGTGAGGTACCAGCCAGCTTCTGCCTTAAAATCATCTCTGCTGCAGGCATTCCACCTCAAGGCCCCCCTCACTGACATCCTGAACCCTCAGCAGACTTAGCTTTTTTTTTCCACAGCATGAGTCCCTGCCATACCTAGGAACTTTTGATTTCCAGTCATCCTGAGATTACTGTGAATGCCAGGGTGGGGCAGGGATGAGGGATCGGATGTGCACACTTATTCTCATACACATTCACATTAACACTCACGTGTTCACGATCACTTTCCACACGCACTCGCTCATGCTTATATGCTCTCATTCCTCATTCTCTGACACATTCTCACATGCTCATTTTCCCACATACAGACCCCTCTCACACACATGCTCACTCCCTCAATTCTCTCTCTCTTACACACACACACACATACACACATGCCCACTCACTCTTCAGCCATACTCATTCATACTTTCACTTCTCTTCCTTCTACACATACACACACTCTCACAGACATGCTCTTTCCCCTCCCATTGATATACTCCCTCCCACATGCACACATGCACCCATTCACATATATATACACATACACACATATATGATCCCTCACATATATATACACACACACATGCACAAATACCCTCCCTCACTGACTACCGCTCCCCACCCTAAACTCACCAGTAGCAGCAACTTTCTCTTGGGGATGATAGGAGGACTCCTTCTTCCAGCCAATAGCAGCAGCAGTAGCAGCATCTTTCTACTGCTGCTGCTGCTATTGGCCTCCTCCATTCTTCCTGCCAGCACAGTCAGGAAGAAGGCATGCCATTGGTCCACAGGAATAGAAAGAAGACAGGAGGACTCGGATTGGTCACAGGGTAGGGAAAAGGCATTCAAATGGCCCATGTAGGTTAATCAGACACCTTCTAATCTAGCTGCTACACTAGCGCAACAACTGTTGGCCCGGAGACCCGGCAATTCCATTAAAAATCCGGAGAGTTCCCAGGTATGGTTCCCGCCTGGCCATGTATCCTCCTGCGGGCTGCTGACATGAGTGGCTAAGAAGGCAGCAGCAAAGAAGACACAGGTACAGGAATATTGCTGCTGTTTTTCTTTTTTTTTTACAAACTTTACTTTGGAGGCATCTCAACTGTAAAATAATGCTGAGCCTGCACAATGTGACGTAGGAGGCCACACCTTTCTTCTTTTGTTTTAGATCTTTAGATATGTACCACTTTTTCAACACAGAGGACAGCTGAGTGTGAGGCAGTCGGCAGCCACGACAGGGGCAGGCAGTGTGAGGCAGACACCACAGTGGCATTCTGAGGGAGGCAATTTTTGCCACCTCAAAATTCTGCCGCCTGAAGTGGCCGCTTCACCCTGCCTCGTTATAGAACCACCCCTGAGCAGAGTGCACAAGGAGGAGTGTAGAGAGACATGAGAGGAAAGGTAGTGAGGAGCTGCAGAGTGAAGGCTTTTGTAGATGAGTAATAGGAGCTTAAACTGTGGGCAGGAACAGATAGCCAATGTAGTAGCTTGAGAATAGGGGTTATATGAGTGTAACACTTTTGGTAAAAGATAAGTCATGCAGCTGAATATCAAATGGATTGTAGTGGAAAGAAATGACTCATTGGGAGACCTGTGAAGAGCAGGTTGCAATTAAGTAAGAAGAGATGAGAGAGTGAATAAGGGTTCTGGTAGTGTGTTCAGAAAAGAAGGGATGAATTTCGGTGATGTTAGAGAGAAAGAAAAGGCACATTTTAGCAGTTTTTAATAAATGTAGAGAAGGAAAGAGAGGAATCAACGATGATGCCAAAAATAAAAAAGAAATATCCACTGCTCCAAGAGAAAGATATAAGGAGGATAACATTCATACAAAAGTGTATTGCGGTGTATGCACGCATATATGGCCATGAGTACATCTGCGCTAGTATTTTATATCCCACAAGTATGATAGACACACATTTTATAAAATATGCATATCTCTACCCTGCAATATACGTGCATATGTAGGCTTACAAGCAGCTTTAAGCCTTGATTTTATGTATTTTTCTAAATCTTTTTAGCTTCACTTTGTCACTACTTTTTTATTCTTGATGCTCGTTCACCCTGACATTGGCGGAGATTTGTGACAGCATTTTTGACCTTTCAAATTCTCTGCCCTCATCTATTATTTATTTATTTATTTATTTAGCCATTTTGTATACCGTTGTTCCAAGTGAAGATCACAACGGTTTACATCATGACTTAAATATAATAGATATCCAATTATATTCACATGATGAGTTCTTATATCATACATTTTTGAGAAAGACATTGACTAAGGCGGTCAGAGGAGGGGAGATATAAGAGGTCAGGTAGCAGGGATTAGGTAGCACTTTTTGCAAAAGGTGCTGAGGAATATAAAGGGGGGGTTGAGAGAGGGTGTTTCAGATACATTTATATGTGCTGGTTGGAAAGAGAGTGGTAATGAAGTCTATAGATAGGTTCATCATGAGTTTGTCAGTGCAGGAGCAAGTGATGATTTCAGAGAGGTTAATTAAAATTGTAGGCATTTTGAAATAACCACGTTTTGAGGTCACGTCTGAATTTCTTTGTTTCAGTGGTCAGGTGTAGAGTCTCATGAGTAACTTGACACTTTAATAATCATTTTTATGAATGCCAATTTACAGTTCACATATTTTTTACTTTATTTTGGCTTTATTATGTTTTTTCCTTATTTGTTTATGGGATTAAATACAATATATAGCATCTATGGGGTGTACAATTATGCATATTATTTTTTAACTATTTGTTCTAAATATTTCTTCAGGATACCATTTTCTCTTACACCAGGTTGTTCATGAGGTTCTTTTGCCCAATGCTTCTATTTTATTATTCAAATATTTTAGTTTTATAATTTTCTCTTTTGGGGATTTTCTGTGCATACTTCATTTATATTTGCTCTGCTTTTGTCTTACTTGTTTTGTTCCTTTTCAGATTCTATATTACTGATGTGAAGATCTTTCTGCTCTCAGTTTCTGTCTCTCTCGATGCAGCACTGCAAAACATGCACTGTGTCGGGGGACTGACATTGCTGTGACTATATTGTGAATGATAAGTTTCACAGATAAGATTGCCTGACTATTCTGTATCACATATAAATATATAAAAATGAAAGCACTATATGTACTGAAGGCATATTTTGTCTATAGATGAACTTGAGTGTTTGGACATACATTTTCCATTTGTGGTTTACCTTTCCGGTGTGTTTATATCCTCCACTATTGAGTTGGCTTACACGTGAATACATGCAATGTACGCGCATATATTTTACACGTGAAAATAAAGTAGAACATACTCGCATAAATCAATATATTTTAAAACAAGCGCACATGAAGGAAATTACTAGTTTTACCAATGAATCCACCTGTTCTCCCAGTTCTTCTCCGGGTCATCAAGACCCTCCTAGTTCTTCAGCATGAACTTTCCCCCAGTTTACCAAGACCTCCCATCGAGAGGCCAGTGCAGAAAAGTGCATTCAGTGGAATGTACTTTTTAGCCTACATTTGTGCGTGCCTTTTCTGCAGGCAAAACTTACCCCCAATGCAGGAAGTAGTTCTGCATGCAGAAAATGTGCATACTCTTAGCACCCTCACATGAAAATCCCATGTAATGAGGGCATTAAGTATTACTTCCTGTTGCAGAGAGACTGCATTGGGCCAGCACACCTTCTTTAGTGCTGGAAACTTAATGCCTGGCTCAAGGCTTGAGTTACGCTTCCAATGATATAGAAAAAAATAGTTAAAAAGTGAAAAAAAATGTTCGGGCCAAATCCGGCTATATGACAGCAGGAAGCAGCTGCCAGATAGCTGGATAAATTAGTACTTATCCATCTATCTAGCACAGGTCACCGCTACATGACCAGATAAAGTACTTATCCAACTATGTAGTGAAGACCGTGCCAGAGACCCAGATAAGTGCCGACATATCCAGCTATTTGGCAGCTGCTTCCCGCTTCCTGTCAGAGGCATTGACCTCTACGATGAAGGGCCGGTTTGGATCCGGATGTCGGAGGCATGGCTTGCTTGAAAAGGCGTCTTTCAATTTCTGGAATGCTGTTACTGCCTCTGTAGACCAATTGGCGACATTGGCATCTTTCTTGGTCATTGTTGTCAGCAGGACAGTTAGTGAGGAGTAGTTCTTGATGAAAGTTCTGTAATAGTAAATCCCAGAAAAACTCTGAGAGCTTTGAGACCTGTGGGTTGTGTCCATTTCTGAATGCTCTCCAGCTTCTGTGTGTCCATCTGAAAACCTTGATTGGAAACAATGTACCCTAAGAAAGGCACTGATTCCTTGTGGAACTCGCATTTTGACAGCTTGGCGTATAAGCGGTTTTCGCGGAGTCTTTGCAACACTCTTTTGACATCTTCCAGATGAGTGTTCATGTCTTGGGAAAAGATCAAGATGTCATCCAAGTACACAACGACACATTTATAGAGTAGATCACGCAAGATGTCATTCATCAAGTTTTGGAAGACAGCCGGGGCATTGCACAGGCTGAAGGGCATCACTATATACTCAAAGTGCCCATCCCAGGAATTGAAGGCTGTCTTCCATTCATTGCCAGAGTGAATGTGAACTAGGTTGTAGGCTCCCTTGAGATCAAGCTTGGAGAATATCTTGGCTCCCTGTAGTCTGTCAAATAGCTCTGAGATAAGTGGTAAGGGATAGCGGTCTTTCACAGTAATCTCGTTTAGACCTCTGTAGTCAATGCATGGACGCAATGTTCCGTCCTTCTTCCCCACAACGAAGAAGCCTGCACCGGCAGGAGACTTGGAGGGTCATATGAAACCTTTGTGGAGATTCTCCTGAATGTATTCCGACATAGCCTTGTTTTCTGCCACGGAGAGAGGGTAAACTCTTCCTTTGGGTGGTTCAATGTTAGGCTTCAAATTGATGGCGCAGTCGTAGGATCTGTGAGGATGAAGTATGTCTGCAGCTTCTTTGGAAAACACATCTTGAAAAGATGCATACTGAGGCGACAACCCAGACATCAGTGGGGTAGTTGGCATGCAGGGTATAGGAGAGACCTCCATCAGACATTTACCCTGGCACTCTGGACCCCAATGTGAAAGCTCCAGAGTAGCCCAATTGAATTGAGGCATATCCTGCTGAAGCCACGGTAGCCCCAGTACTATAGGGTGCATAGCCTTCTCTAGTACAAAGAAAGAAATAGTCTCTGAGTGAAGAATACTGGTCCATATACTCACTGGTTTGGTGAGCTGAGTTTCTTTGCCCAGTAAAGGCTCCCCATGGATTGAAGATAGGAGTAGTGGAGTCGTTATGGTGGTAGTGGAAATCCGCAAGTGCTCCACTAATCGTTTCAAAATGAAGTTGCCTCCTGCCCCTGAATCCACTAGGGCAAGAGTCTGGTATTCTAAAGGTCTGCAGATTAAGGATATAGGAAGAGAGAGAGAGTGGAGGAGAGGGTGCAGTTAGACCTAAGAAGAGTCCTCCTGCAGGACTTAGGTCTGCCAGTTTCCCGGACATATAGGGCATGTTTGTACATCATGGCCAGCTTGACCACAATACATGCATAGTCTCAACCTTTTCCGTGTCCTTCTCTCTTTTGACGTCAGGTGACTGCGGCCTAATTGCATTGGTTCTTCTTTGCCAGTAACTGGACCCAAGGAAATAGGCCTGGGAGTAGACTTAACTCGAGTCTCATCCTGAAGGACTGTTTTGGGGGGCTTGGCTTCTTGAACCTTGTCATGAAGCCGACGATCAATCCTGGTTGCTAGCTTCACCAGTTCAGCCAAGGTCTCAGGCATCTCACGAGCTGCCAGCTCATCTTTCAAACGAAAATTCAGTCCTTCAATTAAAAGGGTCTTCAGGCATTTAGGGACCCAATGTAATTCAGACGCCAGTGTCTTGAATTCAGTGGCGAAGTCTGATAAAGGTGTATTACCTGCTTCAAGTGAACCAACGAAGATCCTGCAATGGTGTGCCAGGCAGGGTCATCAAAAACTGATCTGAACAGTTCCAGGAACCCAGCAAGATCATGTAGGATAGGGTCATCGCGCTCCCACAGTGAAGAGGCCCAAGCCCCCCAAAACAGACAAGCCCCCCAGATAAGACAAGATGTAGGTGGTCTTGACATATGCTGTAGGGAAATGATTAGGTTGCAGAGAAAAGTGCATGCAACATTGGTTGATAAATCCTCTACATCTCCACACATTTCCCGTGAGAAGCGAGTTGGAGCAGTTAGAGGTACAATTATCTTCACCGTCACTTCAGGCGGTGTAACTTCTTTACCTGTGGCGGTAGATGAATTCATCTGTGCGTGCAGCTGATTAAATGCGGCAGTCAAACTCTCCAGCACATCCTGTTGTTCAGAGATTCGCTGGGCCAGGCTTGGAATGGCCGGCAATGCGGTGAGCTGAGCCGAATCCATGGAGTTAGCAATCTGTTATGGTTTTGAGGTCTTTGAGTGGATTCTTGGATACTGTGGAAGATGACTATGCCCATGGGGAGGAGCCCCGTGGGGAGCCACAGTACTGGGCTAGACTCAGGATGCACAAATACTGAATTGTCTTTTATTATACAGTAGATGTTAGCCACCAGAGGTGGCAGTAGTGAGCAGGTTCTGAAGTAGCAGTCCAGGGGCCCTCAGCAGAGGGACCCGTCTCACCAAGTTGATACAGGGAGGTTCCGGTGTAGGGTTCCAGGCACGGCAAAGCTGTAGATGAGATAGACTGAGAATTAGATTACTCACTAGATGGTAGCTGTAATGTAGGTTTCCACCAGGCAGAAGTAGATGGTTCCAGTCACTGAGGCAGGGCGAGCAGGCCCTCGAGGAGCAAGTATCTGATCCCAGTAAGGCACTGAAAGAAGAGGAAGGGCCCCCAAGGAGCTGGTTCCCAGGTTAGTAGTTACCCCGAAGGGCAGAGAGAGAGCTTCCAGTGGCAGCATGGAAGTGGCAGAGCAGTGTACCCGGATGAATCCAATCCTTTCTAACTCAAAGAGCTAGCAAACAAGCGAAGGCTAAATACCCAGATGTTGTGAAGTCACTCGAGGGGGACGCCCCCGAGGTTCGCGCCATAGGGATGTTCTTCTTTGCAGTAGGAATAAATAGATCCACATATCAATTGTAATACTTTCATGTAAGGGTTATGTGCTGCATAGTCATCTCAAACTTTGCAATAAATCCAGACCAATTTGCCTTACATAAATTTTAAATTCCATCTTGGCACTCATCTTATTGATGTGATAGGAATTATGGCACTCACATGACTGATAATCAGTCAATATTGATTATGGGGAAAGTATGAGAGAATGGTCCAAATCAAGCTCCTTTGTCATGTAATGAAACAGGAATAAAATCAGGATTATATGGCCTTTCCCATTTTGCAGATCAAAAACTTACACTGTTTAGTATCAAACGCAAGATGAACATCATTGACTAGCATGTAATCCTTCAAAACTTCTCCATTGCTATTGTTCACTCATAGCCTTATTTATTCTGATGACTATTACAATCTATATAAATAAAAATGTTAAATAGTTTGGACAAAATCGCTAATCTCAGAAACCACTGAACCGATTGCTTTCAAATTTGGACACAACTTTCATTTTGCATACAGGAAGGTTCTTCTGTACTTACATGGGGAGGAGCCCCGTGGGGAGCCACAGTACTGGGCTAGATATGTCACACCTGTGACAGGTAAAATAGGTTTAAAAATGTTTTCAAGAAAACAGCAACACCTGCTGGACGTAAGCGCCATCTGTTACACCTTACACTAACATACGCTACACTAATCATTTCGCCAGTCCAGGTCCTCGTTTCACTTCCATTTTAACACATTTGTGCACTTTTTTCGCCGGAAGATAACTATTTCCTTTACAGATAAAATACACCCACCACCCTCCTCACACCCCCCACACACATGCCAAATTTATTTACTTCCCAGGCCCTCACAACACACACAAAACCTGACAGAAGTCCAGGAGGCTCCAGCGGGGGGTCAGGACCGGTCCGGGACACATCTCCTGCACTACGGCCGTCGGCTGCCAGCAATCAACATGGCGCCGACGGCCCTTTCCCTTACTATGCCACTCGGGGACACCAATGGCGGCAGTAGCCCATGTGACATAGTAAGGGCGAGGGCCCCTCAGCGCCATTTTCAGGACTGGCAGCTAGTGGACCTTTGCCCTTACTATCTCAGAGGACCTACCGCTGCCATTGCTCCACCCCACTGCCATAGTAAGGGCAAAGGGCCGTTGGAACCCGTTTCAGTGCTGGGAGCGACGGACCAACACCAATCCATCGCTCCCAGACAGCTCCTGAACGCCCGCTCTACCGACAGACATTTTTATCAGGTCTCAGGGGGTCTGGAGGGTGGGGGTGGTAATGAATTTATTGCAAACATCTTGGGGAGGGATCACGAGGGGGGGCAGGTTTCATTCATTCAGCAACTCTGGGGGGGCAGGGGGTGGGCTACTGTTTTTCGCAGGGCTGGGGGAGGGGGGGGGCAGGAGAGTGTGGGGTGGTTAGTTTAAGAGAACTTTTCTCATAGGGTTGTTTTTTTGGGGGAAGGGGGAGGTTCACACACAAATACATACACTAAACTTGCACGATCTTGGGAACGCACCAAAACAGCCCTCCCCAGACCACAAAACAAATTTGGAAGTGCAAATTTGGTTAGGCACTCCCCTATTTGGCTACATAACGCGCACAGACGCCCAGGGACAGACCACATGTAGCATCAACAATTTTAATTTCCCAGGTCTTGGGAGGGGGCAGGAGGGTGGGGGGTTATTATTTGATTTAAAGGGTTGGGATTGGGATTTTTGGGGGGGGGGGGGGGGGGGTTCCCACAGAAATAGAAAGACAAAGGTTTTCTGATCTGAAGGGTAGGCAGTAGGCGGGGGGAGGTGACAGTGAGGGGAGGGAGAATGAGGGGGGAGGTGAGTGTCAGGGGAGAGAGTTGGATTGGGGACAGGGGAGGGAAGGGGGGGTGAGTGACCAAGGGGGAGGAGGATGAGTGACTGAGGTAAATGAGCAAGGGGAAGGGGGAGGGAGGGTAAAGAACCTGACTCTGCCACTGCAACGCGTGGCCGGGTACCGCTAGTTTTCCATATAAGAGTTGGATATTGAGGAGTTGATAGGAGTTGCTTAGACCATACTTTGTTAAAGTTTATAAATAATGACAACAGTCAGATTTCCAATCTCAAGTACTACAGTGGCAACGCCTCTGTTTACATGCTATAGAGTATAATACAATTAGTAATTCCATCGCTCATATAGATCACCATTCCATATTTTAGTTGCTTTAACTTTATGATAGCAATACTAGTAGTATAGAAGTCCTCTAGGTAACTAATAATAACAAAGTGGTTGTAAATTTAGCAATCACTGAGACATGAAAATCCAAACTTCATACAGATGTGTGATATGACCTCATATGAATCAGAGTGACTGAGGTCTTAATTAGATGCGTCAAACTTTAGAATCATAGATTATGTAAGTTACTTTTTTTCTTTTGCTTTTTGTTTGTTGCAAATAAGAACTTATCTCAGAAATGAGAGCATCAATTTCTCTTCCAAAGCAGCCCAACACTGTATCAGTGTTTTGATAACTGCGTCAGTATGTCTAAGCCCAGTAGAGATTTCTTACAAGCGATGTTGAAAGCAGTGTATAAATGCATATAATGTCATCTTAAAAAGAAAAATATCTGTAGAACTCTCACGGCTTGTAAATGCAAATATCATTGTCTTCACATGTTATCTATTCTAAGAACATAAGACTTGCCACATTGGGTCAGACCAAAAGCCCATCAAGCCCAGTATCCTGTTTCTAACAGTGGCCAAGCCAGGTCACAAGTACCTGCCTGGCAGGATCCCAAGGGGTACATAGATTCCATACTGCTTATCCCAAGAATAAGCAATCGATTTCTTTAAATCCACTTTAATAATTATTAATGAAATAGGAACTTGTCCAACCTTTTTTAAATGCAGCTACAATAACAGTTTTCACCACATTCTCTGGCAACGAATTCCAGAGCTTAATTATGCATTAAGTAAAACATATTTTCTCTTATTGGTATTAAATATATTACCTAGTAATTTCATTGTGTGTCCCCTGGTTTTTGGACTTTTCAAAAGAGGAAACAACTGATTAACTCATTATTTTAAAGACCTCTATCATATCTCCCCTCAGCTGTCTCTTCTACAAGCTAAAGAGTCCTAACCTCTTTAGCCTTTTTTCATAGGGGAATTGTTTCATTCCTTTTGTCATTTTGGTCGCCCTTCTCTAAACCTTTTCTAATTCTGCTATACCTTTTCTGAAATATGGTGACCAGAACTGCACACAGTACTCAAGGTGCATTCACACCATGGAGCGATACAGAGGCGTTATGATACTCTCTGTTTTATTCTCCATTCCTTTCCTGATAATCCCTGGCATTCTATTCACTTTCTTGGCTGCTGCTGCACACTGAGCAGACAATTTCAACGTATTTTCAACAATGACACCTAGATCCTTTTCCTCATTAGTGACTCCTAACGTGGAAGCTTGCATTGTGTAGCTATAATTTGGGTTACTCGTCCCTAAGTGCATCACTTTACACTTGTCCACATTAAATTTCATTTGCCATTTGCATGCCCAGTCTCCCAGTTTTGCGATGTCTTCTTGCAATTTCTCACAATCCTCTTGTGATTTAGCAACTTTGAATAATTTTGTGTCATCAGCAAATTTGATCACCTCACATGTTGTTCCCATTTCCAGAACTTTTATAAATATATAAAAAAAAAAGCAATTGTCCCACAACAGATCCCTGGGGTACTCCACTATTCATTAGAAAAATTTACTGTTTAGCCCTACTCCCTGTTTTCTATCTTTTAAGCAGATGGCAATCCATAATAAGACACTGCCTCCTATCCTATTCCTAAGAAGTCTCTCATTAGGGACTTTGTCAAATGCTTTCTGGAAATCCAGGTACACTATATGAACTGGCTCACCTTATCCACATGTTTATTTACGATCTTAAAAAAATCTAACAAATTTGTGAGGCAAGACTTCCCTTGGCTAAATCCATGTTGGCGTTGTCCCATTCATCTATGAACATAAGAACATAAGAAATTGCCATGCTGGGTCAGATCAAGGGTCCATCAAGCTCAACATCCTGTTTCCAACAGAGGCCAAACCAGGCCACAAGAACCTGGCAATTACCCAAACACTAAGAAGATCCCATGCTACTGATGCAATTAATAGCAGTGGCTATTCCCTAAGTAAACTTGATTAATAGCAGTTAATGGACTTCTCCTCCAAGAACTTATCCAAATCTTTTTTGAACTCAGCTACACTAACTGCACTAACCACATCCTCTGGCAACAAATTCCAGAGCTTAATTGTGCATTGAGTGAAAAAAAATTGTCTCCGATTAGTCTTAAATGTGCTACTTGCTAACTTCATGGAATACCCCCCTAGTCCTTCTATTATTTGAAAGTGTAAATAACCAATTCACATCTACTCATTCAAGACCTCTCATGATCTTAAAGACCTCTATCATATCCCCCCTCAGCTGTCTCTTCTCCAAGCTGAACAGCCCTAATCTCTTCAGCAATTTTGTACTTTATGATAGTTTCTACCATTTGGCTGGCACAGACATCAGACTCACTGGTCTGTAGTTTCATGGATCACCCCTTGATTTCTTTTTTAAAACTGGCATTACATTAGCAAATACAGGACTTGCAGTTCCTGTCAGCCAGGGGAGATATACATCCTCTGCCATCTAGGATCTATGTGTGTGTGTGTGTGTGTGCATGCAAAACAAAGGGCTTGTCTGTGAGTTGAATTCAGGACCTCTTGCACTTGAATCGAGACTCATACCCCTAGAGCAATGAGCCACAGTATGTGTGAGTTCATTAAAATGGTAATTAGCTGGGGATCAGACCTAGGCCACAGTCTCATGACTGGGGCAAGGTCAGTTCAACACTATTTTGAACAATGGCATCGATCAGGCAGGGTGCTAGGGAGCACCCCAGCCCAATGAGAGACCGCAGTTGACCTTTTTAAGGTTCAGGGGTGCAGTATGGGGGTCAGGAGGTGGGGAGGGCTTGGGGGGACCTGACCCTACCTTTTTTTTATTTCACACCTTTAGAGGGGAAGGAGAGGGGTGTTTGAGACAATTGAACCCCCAATGATTTTCCTTTACCTTTGGGGGGCAAAGGAAGTGGGTTGAGGACCATTGAATCCCCAATGATTTTCCTGTACCTTTGGGGGGGAAAGGGAGGGGAAGTTGAGGACCACTGAACTCCAATGAGTCTTATTGACTTTTGAGGGGGAGGGGGAGTTGTGGGGGCCGTTGCCATGTGGGCAGATTAATTTATTTTTCTACTTTTGGGGAGTCAGAATCGCCTCAAGTGGTGGCACCAGTTTGAGCCAGAGGTCAGCCCTGACCTACACTCAACCTTTTCTTTAGTCACAGTACTTTTTATTTTTGTTTTTGTTACTGGTACTTTAAATGTGACATGGGAACCTCGGAACCAGCATTAGGGTCCCAGGGCTTTCGCCTCACGCCTCACATGTGCCATATTTCAAATATATGGTGTTATTTTATCTCGGCTAACCACTGTCTCAGTTGGCCATGATAAAATATTAACATAAAATATTAACATAAAACTACCTATTAATGACTTTGCTGGCATTTGCATTATTCCTGCATGCAAATCGCATGCATGCATGCAAAGAAGGCCAGTGTAATAGAGGAGGGTGCCAGGGTGGGGAAATGTGTGTATATAATATATATATACACAGATTATAAAATACAGGAGTAGATTTTCATGCACCCATATACATGTGTGTGTGTGTGTATATATATATATATATATATATATATATATATATATATACCAACAAATTTCCCAACAAATTCTTGTCAGGGTATAAAGCACTGTTGTAACATATAATAAAATATTTCAAAGAATATGGCTATTTTTAATACTATAAAAATTTATTTATGATTTCAACCAAATCACCAATAATATGCAAATGTATGTTTTACAAACTATGAGATACAATTTACTAAAAACCTCACCACAAACCTTAATATTTATTGACCCTCCATCCTGTTCTAGTATAACCCTCAAGCTGACCCTGATCAATTAAATAATCCCCCCTCTCTCATTGACGTTAAAGCAGATCAATGGAAAAGATACACCACTTAGTACTTCAACTATCTTCAATGTGGTATCTTCAATCACATTCCTTAATAAACAGTTTAATCGACTACTAGTGGTGTATGTCCTTTAGATGTCTTTACATCCCATCCCGACAAGGTCCTCGTTTCGCCAAGGTTGGCTTCTTCAGGGGAATACTTTAATTATGGCCAAAACGTCAATGGAAACACATGACTTTCATCATTTATATCTGAAACATAAAACTCATGTAAGGTCAAACTACACTTACCCTCTAATCCCTAAATACTTTTTAATTGATCACATACATCCCCATAATAATACCCATCCCACCTATCAACCTTTCCATGCATAATAAAACTTCAGTTAAATAAATTTTACCATTAAGAATTCAAAAAAGCATTACCCTAATACCCCCTCCTACCTGCACTCTAAGCGGAGTGGATACAGGAAAATACACATCCCATTCACTCTGGCTCAATGGCTCCTATGTTTTATATATGAATTCTCCCGAATGTGAATGTGAACCTATATAACGATTTCAGAAGAATGAACATTTATTCAAATTTCAATATGTCATTTAAAGAAATAAAGTTCATATGTTAATATTTCAAAGTGTGTATAAATCCAATATTTTTTGTCTGGTATAATCTTATGAATCAACCACTGAGACACCCCTATGTTATTACCTCTATACCGCCTCTTCGTTCCCTCCACACATGCTTCTAATCATGAACGCTCCGTTCCCGGTTTCAAATGTATCACCACATCTGCAAAAACCACAGAGCGTCAACCCTCACTCCTCCTAAAAACATATTAAACTTACCCCAACTACTCTGCTTACCAACAAATAAACCTCATAAAATACCTTATGTGAGGATAAAGCCGCTGTCTTCAAAATGGAGTCACCACTCCCTCAGTCTTAACAAACTTTCAACCAGTGCAGCGTTCAACCACACCGGACTCTGTTTCTTATCCTCTCAAGCTAGTTCAAACGGCTACTCCTCGGTCACTTTACCTCACATATGTTTTCCTAAGCACAAAGGAAACAAGAAACCTCAACTATATCTTCAGTATAACACTCTTTTCATAAAGAAAAAAGGCTACAGCTCTTACCTCACTCTTCAATGACCATGCATATCCTCCAGGAACTCTATTTGTAAGCTCCAATCCCCTGCTACCTTTTATATATTGTGCCCTGATGTGCACGTCCGCCAATGACGTTTCACGTTATTACCACCAACCAATAACATCACTGCCCCTATAGTCCTTCCTGCAAGAATCCCGCCCTTGTATTTCTCAATATACCATTCTCAACGCCTCGTTAATACAAGTCCTCATCTCTTACCAACACCTCGTTAAAACAAGTCCTCATCTCTACCAAATTATTCAAGATATTCGGCAACTGCCGTGTACTAAATAAAGTATATGTCTCACACATCTCTGTCCTAGATCTAGTCACAAATAATCGGCTATTACCATTCACTAGGTAGAATGTATCACTCCTACATCGCACTGGACCGCTAATGTATAATGTAACGATAACCTCTACTCCCTTCCACCTTACAAAAACGCTTCCCACTCAATTGTCGCATTAAGTCCCTTAGGAGCCATTGTTTGCCAATAATAGATGAGCCTTTGTTCTGTTTGCCGCAGATCCTGAGAGATGTTCCCACCCCTTCTATTAGATCGTTGTTGTAAAATACAGAATTTAAGTTGATCTTCAGTATGTCCACAGTCTTGCCAATGCTTAACCAAAGGTGACTCTAATTTACCTGTATGTATACAACTTCTGTGTTGTATAATACGAGTACGAATTGGCAATTTAGTTTGACCAATATATAATTTTTGGCACGGGCATATGATCACGTAAATGACCCTTTCTGTACTGCAGTCAAAGTGCCGGCTTAACACCTGCTTACATGGCAAAGTTGGATGCTGAAACATTTTTGTTAATATTACATGTTTACAAACAGAACATCCCTGGCATCTGAATTGTCCAGGTACCAATTCCAAATGCTCCTGACGTGAATCCGAATGCACTAATAAATCCCTTAAATTGCGTCCTCTAGTACGTGCAAATAAAGGTCTATCCTGTAATGATTCGTGAAACGTCAAGACATGCCAATGTTGAAGTATAATCTCCTGAACCCTCTGTGTTCTTGGTGTGTACGGAAGTACACACACTAATCTATTTTCTTCTGTTTGCTGTTTAATTTGGAGAAGGGATGTTCGATCCGCATATAGCCCTCTCTTATATGCTGATTTAATGACTTTACCCGGATATCCTCTTACCAGAAACTTTTCCCGCATCTTACCTGCCTGTTTCTTATATTCATCTTGACTGCCACACAGCCGTCTTAATCGAAGAAATTGACCCACTGGGATATTAGTCCGAAGATTCTGCGGGTGAAAGCTACTATAATGCAACAAATTGTTGCGATCTGTATGTTTTACATGTATAGATGTAACCAAACGTTTTCCCTGTTTATATATCTGGAGGTCCAAAAATGAAATCTCCCTGTTGTTCGCGGTAAACGTGAATTTTAGATTGGAGTCGATGGTATTCATCCAGAGTTTAAACTCCGTGAAGTTTTGTACAGACCCCTTCCAAACCAAAAATATGTCATCGATAAATCGCACCCAACACAAGATGTTTGACCAGTAAGGTGAAACGTAGATATGCCTTTCCTCGAACTCCGCCACATATAGGCAGGCTACCGAGGGCGCCATAGTGGCGCCCATGGCCGTCCCCTGAATTTGTTGATAGTATTGTTCCTTATACCTAAAAAAATTTTCAGTCAAGGCTATTCTAGCAACCTGTGTAATGAACTTACTCTTTTTTTCGGAGAAGTCATTGATGTTCAACACCTTCTGTATAACATGCAAAGAATCCTCTTGGGGAATATTGGTGTACAGCGATACTACGTCCGCTGTCACCAATAGCCACTCATCCTCCACATCAGTTAATGTTTCTAAACGTAAGATGAAATCTGAGGAGTCTCGTATGTATGAGCGACTTTTTTTGACTAATGGATTTAGAAAAGAGTCAACATACTTTGACAAGGGTTCCAAGAGTGAATGGATGCCCGAGACTATCGGGCGTCCCGAAGGGGCAACCAAAGATTTATGTATCTTCGGAACCACATAAAATATCGGTGTATTTGGGTATGGTTCCCACAAAAAATGTTTCTCTCTTTTAGTTATTACTTTCTCAGCTTCACCCTCCTCCAAAAGGTCAAAGATCCTATCTTGAAGTCTTGCTGTAGGATCCTGTGTTAACAACGTGTAACATCTTTGATCAGTGAGCTGTCGCATGACTTCCCTATCATAATCCTCCGTATTTAAAACCACTATACCGCCCCCCTTATCAGCGGGACGGATAGTGATAGTATCATCTTTTTGAAGGACTATACACGCCTCTCGCTCTTCCCTAGTAAGATTATGTGCCAAATGTAACGATGATAATTCTAATGCCTCTAAATCTCGCATTATTAATTTCTCAAATACAGCTAGAGCTGGATCCACCCCCCCAGGGGGAGTCCACCTCGTAGATCTCCATAAACCCCCTTCTACCAAACGGAGTTGACCTTGAAAATAACGAGATATTTTTAATTTTCTGAAAAATTTTTGCAAAGAAATGCGCATAGAAAATGCATCATAATTCATACTAGGAACAAAAGATAATCCCTTTTGTAACAAAAGCATTTCTACTCGAGAAAGTGGTCTTGATGATAAATTGAATACCAATGAGTCATTCACTGTTGTGATCTCGTCTTGCGTTTGTCTATCTCTGCATTGTTTGTTTTGTACTGCAAGATCCCTTTCTTCTTCGTGGTGACTGTCTGCTGTGAGAAAAAATCAGACACTGGCTGTGCCTGTGTCGGCCCTCCCTGTCGTGGGGTCTGAAATTTCACCCTTCTACCCATGTTTTGTCTGTTATTCACAGAAGGATCTTCATCGGAGGAATCACTAGAAGATGAATCAAAAGTCCTTGCCCGCTTGTATACTCTATTTTTATTCATCCAGGGGTATACATACCCCCGTGTATAATCAGATTCATCCCTTTGGAATTTCTGAATTTTAGCTGTTTTCAATTCCTCCCAATATTTATCCATATCCGTTTTGAATGCAGACAACTGATTGGTGAAAGTATCTAATGTCACCGCCGCTTTAATATTATCAATATGAGACTCTATTTGTATCTGTAGCTCTACCACCGACTCATTAGATGTTTCAATGATTAATAACATAAGGTCATGAGAACACTTATTTAAAATAGCGTTCCAACGACTTATAAATTTGTCATTTTGAGCGTGTAGAAACGGCTCTTTGTACATTCTCAAACCCCGAGGTATTCTTTTCATCCTACAATACTCATTTAACAGGGCTGAATGTAATTCAGTCCGTGTTAAACGCTTTTTCAAATTTATAACTGTATCCCAATCTGGAGGTGCAACATGTGTCTCAGTGGGGGCATCAAAAAGACGTATACCCGACAATACTTCCGCTGCCGCGGTATCAGTGTAACTAAACATTTCCGAATTATTTGCTTCTTCCATTGCCACAGAAAAGTACCTAATATAGCTAACCAAAAAATTATTAGCTGTATTTGAGAAATTAATAATGCGAGATTTAGAGGCATTAGAATTATCATCGTTACATTTGGCACATAATCTTACTAGGGAAGAGCGAGAGGCGTGTATAGTCCTTCAAAAAGATGATACTATCACTATCCGTCCCGCTGATAAGGGGGGGCGGTATAGTGGTTTTAAATACGGAGGATTATGATAGGGAAGTCATGCGACAGCTCACTGATCAAAGATGTTACACGTTGTTAACACAGGATCCTACAGCAAGACTTCAAGATAGGATCTTTGACCTTTTGGAGGAGGGTGAAGCTGAGAAAGTAATAACTAAAAGAGAGAAACATTTTTTGTGGGAACCATACCCAAATACACCGATATTTTATGTGGTTCCGAAGATACATAAATCTTTGGTTGCCCCTCCGGGACGCCCGATAGTCTCGGGCATCCATTCACTCTTGGAACCCTTGTCAAAGTATGTTGACTCTTTTCTAAATCCATTAGTCAAAAAAAGTCGCTCATACATACGAGACTCCTCAGATTTCATCTTACGTTTAGAAACATTAACTGATGTGGAGGATGAGTGGCTATTGGTGACAGCGGACGTAGTATCGCTGTACACCAATATTCCCCAAGAGGATTCTTTGCATGTTATACAGAAGGTGTTGAACATCAATGACTTCTCCGAAAAAAAGAGTAAGTTCATTACACAGGTTGCTAGAATAGCCTTGACTGAAAATTTTTTTAGGTATAAGGAACAATACTATCAACAAATTCAGGGGACGGCCATGGGCGCCACTATGGCGCCCTCGGTAGCCTGCCTATATGTGGCGGAGTTCGAGGAAAGGCATATCTACGTTTCACCTTACTGGTCAAACATCTTGTGTTGGGTGCGATTTATCGATGACATATTTTTGGTTTGGAAGGGGTCTGTACAAAACTTCACGGAGTTTAAACTCTGGATGAATACCATCGACTCCAATCTAAAATTCACGTTTACCGCGAACAACAGGGAGATTTCATTTTTGGACCTCCAGATATATAAACAGGGAAAACGTTTGGTTACATCTATACATGTAAACATACAGATCGCAACAATTTGTTGCATTATAGTAGCTTTCACCCGCAGAATCTTCGGACTAATATCCCAGTGGGTCAATTTCTTCGATTAAGACGGCTGTGTGGCAGTCAAGATGAATATAAGAAACAGGCAGGTAAGATGCGGGAAAAGTTTCTGGTAAGAGGATATCCGGGTAAAGTCATTAAATCAGCATATAAGAGAGGGCTATATGCGGATCGAACATCCCTTCTCCAAATTAAACAGCGAACAGAAGAAAATAGATTAGTGTGTGTACTTCCGTACACACCAAGAACACAGAGGGTTCAGGAGATTATACTTCAACATTGGCATGTCTTGACGTTTCACGAATCATTACAGGATAGACCTTTATTTGCACGTACTAGAGGACGCAATTTAAGGGATTTATTAGTGCATTCGGATTCACGTCAGGAGCATTTGGAATTGGTACCTGGACAATTCAGATGCCAGGGATGTTCTGTTTGTAAACATGTAATATTAACAAAAATGTTTCAGCATCCAACTTTGCCATGTAAGCAGGTGTTAAGCCGGCACTTTGACTGCAGTACAGAAAGGGTCATTTACGTGATCATATGCCCGTGCCAAAAATTATATATTGGTCAAACTAAATTGCCAATTCGTACTCGTATTATACAACACAGAAGTTGTATACATACAGGTAAATTAGAGTCACCTTTGGTTAAGCATTGGCAAGACTGTGGACATACTGAAGATCAACTTAAATTCTGTATTTTACAACAACGATCTAATAGAAGGGGTGGGAACATCTCTCAGGATCTGCGGCAAACAGAACAAAGGCTCATCTATTATTGGCAAACAATGGCTCCTAAGGGACTTAATGCGACAATTGAGTGGGAAGCGTTTTTGTAAGGTGGAAGGGAGTAGAGGTTATCGTTACATTATACATTAGCGGTCCAGTGCGATGTAGGAGTGATACATTCTACCTAGTGAATGGTAATAGCCGATTATTTGTGACTAGATCTAGGACAGAGATGTGTGAGACATATACTTTATTTAGTACACGGCAGTTGCCGAATATCTTGAATAATTTGGTAGAGATGAGGACTTGTTTTAACGAGGTGTTGGTAAGAGATGAGGACTTGTATTAACGAGGCGTTGAGAATGGTATATTGAGAAATACAAGGGCGGGATTCTTGCAGGAAGGACTATAGGGGCAGTGATGTTATTGGTTGGTGGTAATAACGTGAACGTCATTGGCGGACGTGCACATCAGGGCACAATATATAAAAGGTAGCAGGGGATTGGAGCTTACAAATAGAGTTCCTGGAGGATATGCATGGTCATTGAAGAGTGAGGTAAGAGCTGTAGCCTTTTTTCTTTATGAAAAGAGTGTTATACTGAAGATATAGTTGAGGTTTCTTGTTTCCTTTGTGCTTAGGAAAACATATGTGAGGTAAAGTGACCGAGGAGTAGCCGTTTGAACTAGCTTGAGAGGATAAGAAACAGAGTCCGGTGTGGTTGAACGCTGCACTGGTTGAAAGTTTGTTAAGACTGAGGGAGTGGTGACTCCATTTTGAAGACAGCGGCTTTATCCTCACATAGGTATTTTATGAGGTTTATTTGTTGGTAAGCAGAGTAGTTGGGGTAAGTTTAATATGTTTTTAGGAGGAGTGAGGGTTGACGCTCTGTGGTTTTTGCAGATGTGGTGATACATTTGAAACCGGGAACGGAGCGTTCATGATTAGAAGCATGTGTGGAGGGAACGAAGAGGCGGTATAGAGGTAATAACATAGGGGTGTCTCAGTGGTTGATTCATAAGATTATACCAGACAAAAAATATTGGATTTATACACACTTTGAAATATTAACATATGAACTTTATTTCTTTAAATGACATATTGAAATTTGAATAAATGTTCATTCTTCTGAAATCGTTATATAGGTTCACATTCACATTCGGGAGAATTCATATATAAAACATAGGAGCCATTGAGCCAGAGTGAATGGGATGTGTATTTTCCTGTATCCACTCCGCTTAGAGTGCAGGTAGGAGGGGGTATTAGGGTAATGCTTTTTTGAATTCTTAATGGTAAAATTTATTTAACTGAAGTTTTATTATGCATGGAAAGGTTGATAGGTGGGATGGGTATTATTATGGGGATGTATGTGATCAATTAAAAAGTATTTAGGGATTAGAGGGTAAGTGTAGTTTGACCTTACATGAGTTTTATGTTTCAGATATAAATGATGAAAGTCATGTGTTTCCATTGACGTTTTGGCCATAATTAAAGTATTCCCCTGAAGAAGCCAACCTTGGCGAAACGAGGACCTTGTCGGGATGGGATGTAAAGACATCTAAGGACATACACCACTAGTAGTCGATTAAACTGTTTATTAAGGAATGTGATTGAAGATACCACATTGAAGATAGTTGAAGTACTAAGTGGTGTATCTTTTCCATTGATCTGCTTTAACGTCAATGAGAGAGGGGGGATTATTTAATTGATCAGGGTCAGCTTGAGGGTTATACTAGAACAGGATGGAGGGTCAATAAATATTAAGGTTTGTGGTGAGGTTTTTAGTAAATTGTATCTCATAGTTTGTAAAACATACATTTGCATATTATTGGTGATTTGGTTGAAATCATAAATAAATTTTTATAGTATTAAAAATAGCCATATTCTTTGAAATATTTTATTATATGTTACAACAGTGCTTTATACCCTGACAAGAATTTGTTGGGAAATTTGTTGGTATATAAGCCTTAGCACTAGGGGAGACATTATTGCCAAATAATTTTTTGGTTATATATATATATATATATATATATATATATACACAGATTATAAAATACAGGAGTAGATTTTCATGTACCCATATATATGTCTATATAGGGGCGTGCGACTGCTTGAAAGTTATCTTTCCTGTGTTACTCTTTGTGGAGAAATATTGTGAAACGACCTAACTCCTACCTATCTCAGGAGTGACCCTCAATCATTCATTAACTTATTGTCATTATCTTCAAAATACTACAAGGAACATCTTTCAAAACAAAGCTTAGTAAAGCTGAAGATGGTAAACTGGTGAAAATCAGATTTTAAGATGGTGATGCAAACAGTGGTGCTCAGCCACCTAGATTATTGCAATACTATCTATGCAGGCCTTCCCAAAAAAATGTGGAAAGTTACAGATCATTCAAAATATGACTGCAAGGCTGATCCTATGGAAGAAGCATTGGGACACATCTACCCTTTTGTTGGTTTCCCTCCATTGGCTACCTGTTTTACTTCATCTTAAATTTAAGATCTTGTGCCTTAAGGCCTTGAGGAGATCCTTGCCCTTCTTCCTATTTGACTGGAAAGATTGGTTGGTAGGTACCATCTACCTTGTTGCATTCTAGTCATGGGAAAAGGTTAAGAGTTCTAGGAGCTAAAGAAATGATAAAAATTAATGCTAAATATAGAGCATTTACTGGTGCGGCTCCAGCTTTTTGGAATTTTTGTGCTTTGTGGTTACAAAAATGGAGGAATATTTGCCTTTCAAAAACATCTTAATACTTGGTTGTTAGATCAGATAAATTGGATAATGTGTGACAAAAAACTTGGGAGCTGGAGGTACAGAGGATAGCAGGTCTTGGGGATGAGAAAATGTTGACAGCTCTTTCAGGTCAGAGAGGTAGTCTGCTTTGAAATTTATAAGACTGTGGTATAGCTAATTTTGTAAATGTATATTGACTGTTTTGCCCAGGTTTTATTTGAAATATGTGGAACATAAATAAGCAGTTAAATTAACTTAAAAGTTTGCCAGTACAAGTTGGAATGCAATATCTGCCGTTCTTCATATTTCTACTTAGCAGGAATGTGCACCCATTTGGGCTTCAAGTTGTCATACTTTTTTTAAATGTATATTCCTCCTTTCATGACTGGTCAGCCACTTCAAAGCAGATTAAATTCAGGTACTGTAGGTATTTTCCTGTCCCCAGAGGGCTTACAATCTTAGGGGATTGTTTACTAAGCAGCATTAGGTTTTACTGTGCAATAAACCCCTCAGCGCAGTGGTAACGCATGGTATTCAGCATGCTACCTTAACCCTTGGCAAATCCAGAGCAATGTAAGTATGGTAATGAGCTGATTTGCATGTGTTATTTTTATGACAATTAGTTATACCTGAAGTTGTAGCTAACTTTCCCTAGGGACACTATTGCGCATCCCAGTATTCCTGGACCTGCCATTTAAAGGGCCCAGGCAGCCCAAGGAATTCCCTCCCCCCAGTGTAGCCAATCCCTTGGGAGTATTCAGAAACACCCCCCCCCCCAATCCTACCAGCCCTTGAAGCAGCTGAAATTTATTTATTTTTTTAAGTTTTAATATGGTTAGGATCCTGGGTGCAGGCCCCACCCCTCTCCCAAAACCCTCTCCATTTTGCCAAAAAAAACCTACCTGGTGCTTTCCTCTCCTTTTTACCAAAACTATTTCCCAGTGCTCAACCCCCTCCCCTGACTCTAGCCTTACCTATGAAGCCCTGGTGGTCCAGTGGGCCTGGATTACTTCTAGGAATGGGCAGTTTTATCATTTAGCGGAGTGAGATAGCTGCCTCAAATGTCAAAATTTTCTGGGCGACAAAACGTACCCTCCAAAGGCACTCCTAAATGACATTTCACCTTGTAATGGGATTCTGAAGAGAGACTGCAGTGAACCCCATCATGTTGTGGCTTAAAGACAGATGCCTGGCAGGGCAGTGGCAGACCTCATTCCATAGCAGCCCAAAGAGAGAGACCTGGCAGGGCCAGAGCCCAGAGAGAAGCTTGTCGGGACCACAGTGGACCCCCATCCTGCTGCAGCCTGAAGAGAGCTCGAGATCCTGAGAATGCCTGTGTATGTTTGTATGTGTGTGTTTGTGTGCGTGTGTGAGAGGATGTATGTGAGATAGCCAGCATGAATGTGTGTGTGTGTGTGTGAAAGACCCTATGTGAATGTGTGTGTGGGAAAGAGAGAGAAAAGGTATATATGAGAGCCTGTGTACATACTGTGAGAGCAGAAGGTATGAATAACTGC
Source organism: Rhinatrema bivittatum (assembly GCF_901001135.1). Taxonomy (NCBI): domain Eukaryota; kingdom Metazoa; phylum Chordata; class Amphibia; order Gymnophiona; family Rhinatrematidae; genus Rhinatrema; species Rhinatrema bivittatum. The sequence goes on along the minus strand of NC_042618.1, from coordinate 391,582,361 downwards.
CTGGGTGTGTATATGAGAGAAAGCCTGTATGCATCTGTGAGAGAGTGTGTGTTTATATGTGAAAGAGAGGGTGAGTATGACAGCCTATGTGTGTGTGTGAGGGAGGGTTTGAGTTAATGACTATGTCTATGTAAGTGTGAAAGACAGTATGTATGTGTGAGAGAGAGAGCATGTATTTACGTGTATATGTGTGTGTGTGTCTGTGAGACAGAGCCTATGTGAAGATGTGATTGTGTATATGAGAAAGAAAGTGTGTAAGTGTGTGTGTGTGAAGAAGAGAGAGCCTGTGTATGTGAGAGGCAGTATGTATGAGTGTTTGTATTACTATGTTATTATGACCTTCTCTCTTCCAATCCATGACAATCTCTGTGAATAGAAATCAAAAGTTCAAACAAGCTAGGTAGAGAGCGAATCAAGCTAGGTAGAGAGTACATTGTACAAATCAACTTCTCTTGTACCTTTCATCAATTCAAACGACAGAAAATCTTCAGTGATGTCAACTTTGCTGTTCGCACCTCTGACTGTGTATGTAAAACTGCCCCCCACCCCCAACCCCATACCAAGTTAAAAGTACCTCCTCTTACAGTGGTATAAATAGAGAGTGACATATTGATTTCTATACAGTCTGTCTCTCTCTCTCTCTCTCTTATATTTATACTTTATAGTGTCTTTATTCTGTATTTGAGGAGAGTGCATATGTGATTGAGGTGCAGTATTCTTCTGGCATGTAATATCTGTGTAGGACTCTATTGTAATCTGGCTTGTCTATTTTCCTAATAGGAGGAGTACTGATGTTTTAGAACCTGGTGGTTGCAATGTTTTTTTCATAGGTAGGGTTGTTACTGTTTGACTGCTGGCATCTAGTGCTCTTTTTGTATGGGAGGTTTACTATATTGCAATTGTAATTTAGTTTCTTCATGGTTTTCTGAGGGCCATACCCACATCAAGCACACTTTATAATAGGCCTAATACCATATGGGTTCCAAGTATCATTTTTGCAGGGGTTTCTGGTTGGCAGTGCATGTAAAAATAATAGACATGTTGTTGTGATATTTTTACCACAAGTGACTATGAACATCCTTTATCATGTAAATTCTGTTGTTATAAATGCAAACTTTTTAGTGTGGTGAGGGTTGGAATGGAGGGGCAAAGACCGTAAAGTTCACTTAGGGCGCCTAACACCCTTACACCAACCTGGAGAGAGTCCACCACACATAGAATCCCACCATTCACCCACTTCTCCAGGGGGCAAATGCTGAGGAAATGTGGGAGGCAGGTTTTAGGATTCCAGGGATTGTGGCAGGGTTGCCAACTTCCTAGAAATATTATCATTATTTGCCACTCCTCTGGGAACTCTGACCGCTGCTTCTGTAGCATTTCAAATCACTGAAAGGGCCAGACTGCAAGGGGACATCTCCCCCCCCCCCCCACACACACACCACTATTGATAATTTGACCTGTCCATGCCCAGAGTGGAGGGGAGTGCCATTTCATCCGTAGCCCCAAACCTAGGGCTACGGCCTGGTTCCACTATGTTTAAAATGGTGTTGGCCAGCCACTGTACTATTTTGGGAAGCTTGAAATCAGCTAGTTCAATGGCCACCAGCGTAGTCAAATATTATTCCTCTCTTTATCTGAAAGGATGCAGGAACACACAGAGAATTTATACAAATCACCAGTAATCCAGACCTCCCGATTTATAAAGATCTTCAGGAATCTCTTAATCATCATATGATCTCTCAAAATCTTTTCTAGGCATGAGCTGAATATCTTTTGAATAATTATAACATTGAGGAATATTGGAGGAAAGTTTGGGGGCAGAACACACCTTTCCAAATGAGCCCCTTGTACCTGATCCAACAATATGACAACCGAGTTATGACCTGCCACGTAATGGGCCAGATTTTTAAATCTACGCCCGATTTTATAACATGCGCGAATAGCCACGCGCATGTTATAAAATCCGGGGTCGGCGCACGCAAGGGGGTGCACACTTGTGTACTTTGCGCGCGCCAAGCCCTAGGGGAGCCCTGATGGCTTTCCCTGTTCCCTCCGAGGCCGCTCCAAAATCGGAGCGGCCTCAGAGGGAACTTTCCTTCCGCCCCCCCCCCCCACCTTCCCCTCCCTTCCCCTACCTAACCTGCCCCCCAGCCCTATCTAAAAACCCCCCTGATCTTTGTTGACGAAGTTGCGCCTGCCTCTAGGCAGGCGTAGGTTGCGCGAGCCCCCAGCACAAGCGCTGTGCCGGAGTCCTCGGTCCCGCCCACTCCCCGCCCATTTTTTTCAAGCCCCGGGACATGCGCGCGTCGCCGGGCCTATGCAAAATAGGCTCGGCGCGCACAGGAGCGGGTTTTCGGGGGTACGCACGTAACCCTTTGAAAATCCGCCCCAATATGTGGACAATAGATTTTGAACTGGACATGGATTTTGAATATGGCCACTTGATGTATAAATGGCATTTAATAAGTCATAACAGTGATTGTGGAAATCTGGTTCAAACAATGGAGCATGTAATAACATCTTGCCCCAGATATATTTGGGCGTGATCTGCTAGATTTTCATTTACTTTCTCTGCAGAGCATTGGACTGATCAGAGAATCTAGATTTAAAAGCATGATGATAGCTTCCTTTCTCCTATAGCCATACTAAAGAAAACAGCCTGAATACTTCCGACTGTATCGAACAATATAACCTTGCAGCTATCTAGCATCATATTCTTATTGGCATAGATATGGACAATCAAAAAATTTAAATTCATTAACAACAAACATTAGCAAGTACAAAAATAGCCTCATTTTCTTGCTGGGCCCCAAGCACTTTAATTAAAATGTGTAGTTCTCGGATTAAGGCACATTACACATTTAAATATATACATACATAATTAACATTTTAGTCAGTGACAACAAATTGTTGTCTTGTGCAGCCTGTTCACAGAATGGGAAAAATATCAGGCAGCTCTTAAGTTAAAACAAAGTCTCTTTCTAGCAAGACCGCAGCCCCATAACATGTTGTTCCTTATAGAAAGTGGGATATGGTGGCATTTGCTTGATTAACTTGCTCGACAAAAGTGACAGCTGCTGTGGGTGCATGTAGATAAGCTGCACAACGCAGTTCCGCCTTTGTACATCTGTCAGCAAAAAAAGAGAAGAATAAAGAGTGAAAAGAGACAAATTGGTCCCAAAAGGCAATCCATTCAACTTAGGAGGTTTGCTCTATTCAAGCGCTCACTGTGAATCTCAAGTACTAGGTAGCTTATTCAATTTCATTCAGTCTTTAGAATGAACCCACAAGTGTTTAATTTCTTTAGCAGTAGAATAAAGGAGAAGGAGCTTTTTTTTTTTTTTTTTTTTTTTTTTTACATGAAAGTATTATTAGTAAGTCTAGCTGATCAACGCCTACAACATTAACTCATTGGTGATTTGCTATCTGACTACTTGTTCTTAGATCTGGCAGCGATCATTATGATGTCAGTTTCTAAACTCTTCTTTTACTTTCCTTCTCGTGTCCGATTAATTTAATAATGTTTGAGAAAAACATCCAGCCTGCTTTTAAAATCCCATTGTGGAGCAGAAATGTATTAAAGTTAAAAAAAAAAAAACTGCATGTGGATGTCAGGAAAGTGAGTTTATGACATAAAAATGTACTCCCATTTTTTGTGAAAGCTTTGCTTTACAAGCTGACAAAGAATCTACTTTCTAAGTAGAAAAGGAGATGTTAGAGAATTTATTTAAAGGCTTTATTTCCTTTAATAATCTAAGGCAGAAAGAAGACTCTGTGAGCCGAATGGTAGTTAATAGCTCTAAGACCCCATTTGTTGGTATTAGATGTGCAGAAAATACATTGATCCAGGGAAATGTGTTTTCCATGATTTGTCTTAATATATCAAGAGGAATGAAAATGTAAAAGCCTCTTTTCTTTAATGCTCTTCAGTCCTAGCAGTAGCCCACACAAATCTACTGTCAGAGAAGGGTTTCCAGATCTCCTGCGAATCAGTCCAAATTGAAAGAAAATTCATCCCTGCATCCTGCATTCATAAATCCATTCCCCATGCACATTCTACGCTTGCTTGTTAGCCCACTTATAAAGTATTTCACAGTCTTTCTCAGAGAAATGAACCCTTTCACAATGTTCCTTATGCCTCAGCAAGCATAAGAAACAACTGAAACTGATCATGTGATAGTATATTGTCAGTTGGTCAACCTAGCATGCTGGCATTTTTTACCATGCTCTCAAAGGTAATGCAGAAGGAACATTATATACAAAGATGAGAATATAGATTACTCCCATAGAAGTGCACTGGCTGATTTAGCTTTTCAAATCTGGTTATTGTTTTTTTAACTGTGGCAGCAATATATGCAGTCTATTTGACCTCAAATATATTAATTCTGACTAGAAAAGAACAGCAGAATAAGATATTCAGACCTTGTAAGCTATAACTAATGAAAATGATATTGCTATAATAATATTTAGCACTGGCACAGTAACTTGTATTTACAACAGTGCTTCAGCATTAACATATGACTAAAGGTACAGCCACATGGACCTAGTAACATTTCTGAACAAAGTACACTACAATACAAGAGAGAATTAGAATTTATGTATTTTATTTTGTGTCTGTTTTTCAATGCATTTTAACAGAATTATTGTTACAGCCCAGTAAGACAACAAGCAGAGTAGTTTCACTGTCCACAGCATAATATTTGCAAATGTTTGTGGCCCACAAGAATGTATTCTGTACACAACAGGTAATCAGGTTAGATCCATTTACAATGAAAAGTATTAGTTTCCAATAAAATCCTATGATTTTCTTTCAGATAGTAGCATGGTTCTAGTAGCTCAGTGATCCTGAGAAAAACTGAAATTTAGTAGTTTATTATAACTTTTGAGGGCTGAACAAAAAAGACATTGTAATACATGTACTTTTTGAGAGCTTCATTTGTCTCTATGGTCTCAAAATCTCATGTACTGCAATTACTAGGGATGTGAATCGGGCTTCGGACGATTGAAAATATCGGATGATATTTTCAAAATCGTCAGAAATCGGGGGCTCCCCCAAAACGATAGGAAACCCCCACGATATTGATCGTGGGGGTTCTCTTATCATTTTCGGGGAGGGCGGGAAAAACTGCACACAAAAATAACCCCTAAACCCACCCCGACCCTTTAAAACTAATCCCTTAGCTTCCCCCACTCTCCCGACCCACCCCCAAAAAACATTTTACAGGTACCTGGTGGTCCAGTGGGGGGTCCCTGGAGCAATCTCCCGCTCCCGGGCCATCGGCTGCCACTAATCAAAATGGCGCCGATAGCCCTTTGCCCTTACCATGTGACAGGGTATCCGTGCCATTGGCCGGACCCTGTCACATGGTAGGAGCACTGGATGGCCGGCGCCATCTTGTGCTCCTAACATATGACAGGGGCTGACCAATGGCACCGGTAGCCCCTGTGACATAGTAAGGGCAAAGGCTATCAGCACCATTTTGAATACTGGCAGCTGACGGTCCGAGTGCAAGAGGTCGCTCCTGGACACCCACTGGACTTTTGGCAAGTCTTGTGGGGGTCAGGAGGGTCCCCCAAGACTTGCCAAAAGCCCCTGGTGGTCCAGCGGGGGTCCGGGAGCGATCTCCTGCACTCGTGCCATCGGCTGCCAGTAATCAAAATGGCGCCGATAGCCATTGCCCTTACTATGTCACAGGGGCTACTGGTGCCATTGGTCAGCCCCTGTCACATGGTAGGAGCACAAGATGGCGTGGGCCATCCAGTGCTCCTACCATGTGACATGGTCCGGCCAATTTTAAGCCAGTTTTAAGCCTATAAATGCTTTTTGAAAATAAGGCCCAATATGTGTATTCCAATTTCACATACTTTAATGCACACAAAAAAATTGACATTCCAAGGGGGGAGGTGCACTGCGGAGATGGAATTTACCCATTATTTTTAAAAGTATAGGGGCGGATTTTCAGAGCCCTGCTCGCGTAAATCCGCCCAAAATCGGGCGGATTTACGCGAGCAGGGCCCTGCGCGCCGGGAAGCCTATTTTACATAGGCCTCCCGGCGCGCGCAGAGCCCCGGGACTCGCGTAAGTCCCGGGGTTCTCCGAGGGGGGCGTGTCGGGGGCGTGTCGGGGGGGCGGGCCCGGTCGTCGCGGCGTTTCGGGGGCGTGTCGGCAGCATTTTGGGGGCGGGTACGGGGGCGTGGCTACGGCCCGGGGTGGTCCGGGGGCGTGGCCGCGCCCTCCGTACCCGCCCCCAGGTCGCGGCCCGGCGCGCGGGAGGCGTAAATCCCCCGACAAAGGTAAGGGGGGGGTTTAGACAGGGCCGGGCGGGTGGGTTAGGTAGGGGAAGGGAGGGGAAGGTGAGGGGAGGGCAAAGGAAAGTTCCCTCCGAGGGAACGGGGGTAGGCTGCGCGGCTTGGCGCGCGCCGGCTATACAAAATCCATAGCCTTGCGCGCGCCGATCCAGGTTTTTAGCAGATACGCGCGTATCTACTAAAATCCAGCGTACTTTTGTTTGCGCCTGGAGCGCAAACAAAAGTAGGCTATTCGCGCGCCTTTTAAAATCCGCCCCTAAGTGCATAAATTAACCCTCACAAGTTATGTACTGAAAAATGCAAGTGAAACTTTGTGTGGTTTAGTTTGTCTGCATTCTTAAGGTTAATTTTCAAAGTAAATTTATGCGCATAAGTTCACTTTCAAAATTGGCATAAATTGTGCATTTTACCAATGCATAGGTTCCGTATGTTATTAAATTACTTTCTATGTGGTGATTTTCAAAGCCAATTATGTGCATAAAGCATTTAATGTGCTTAAATGGCTGTTCTAAATTCTATCAGGGCTCAGTGCTTGGAAAAGTACCAGGTTTTGCGTGTACTTTTACATGAACTGTAGAGCAACATACTGAGGACCGGAGTTAAAACTTATGTGCATACTTTTTGATTAAAAAATATAGTATATGTACTTAAGTTAATCTGCACAAATTGCATCCGCCAGTGTAACTATTTTACAAGTTCATATTTGTACATACCAGGTCAGGTACTCTAGCACTTTCAAAGTAAACATGCACATTGGTTCACTTTGAAAATGTGGGTTGAAGTCTGTATGGTGAGTTTTAAAAGCCCTGTGCACACCAAAACCAGGAGTCTGGTGTGCCTCAAACGGATTATAAAAGCCACCTTAGCACGCACATATCTCCTACTGTGCGCACAAGTAAAAGTTTCTAAAAAGGGACGGAGCAAGGGGCGTGGTCTGAGAAGGGCATGGGCATGTCTGCGCCTGGCCAAGAAATGTGCACATAAATACTTACACATCCTTGTGTGCACCAGGCTCCCCTGCACATAAATTTATTTTTGGTATGGATGGCATCTAACTTTTAAAACAAAGAAATTTAGTCGATGGGGTTTTAAGGGTTGGGGCTAACAGGGGGAAAGTGAGGCTATTAAATTAGGGGGTTTTGCAAGTCCTATCCTTAAACTGGGCGAACAGGGAAAATGGCAAATAGCATCGGTGTGCGTCCCTTGTACAATTCCTCCACTAACATGTTAGATGGGGGATTTACATGCACATGCGTGCATCCATTTGAAATTGCACGCATATGTATGGGCGTTCAGCCTATTTTATAATATGTGTGCATATACGCACATATGTTAGAAAATTGACTCATCTCTGGACACGGGTCAATGAGCGCGCACGCATGTGCCCCCCATGTGCCAGTATTAAAGTTACTGTCCCAGTGTACAAGTTACATGCAAACTTTAGCCCTACCCAGTTATAAAATTATACTTTAAGCTATAAAACCTCCTCTTTCTGGGTTTTATTTTTACCATTTGAAAAGAATGTTTATGAAATCTCAATAGCAGCTCAACAATGTATTTTAGGCCAAAACATGCTATTTTCCCCTCACCACACCCCATAATACAGTAAAGGAAGAAAACTAACTTCTTGAAAAAGGAAAGAAAGAAGGAAAAAAAAAAAACTAAACTGCTTGATATTTTATTTGAATATCACTGAAAAAAAGAAGATAGTAGGTGGTTTTTTAATGTTAAAAAATAAATAAATTCCTGGTTATTTGTAGATTCATATGATAAAAGTACTTCTGGCTCCATGATTATTGTACTGCTTGATTTGACTGAGAAGATTTGGATGGAGATACTCTGATCTGCAAGGCTCAAGCACACTGTGCAGATGATATCAGGGAGGGAAGGAAGGTGGCTATTAGAACTGAAAGGTGTAGTCTCAGAGGAGACTTCCTTCCACCTGTTGGTTGGCAAGGGAATTTGAATCATCTGAGCCTGTCACCAGGAGAGGAGGGCTCAAACTAGAAGATCAATTAAGAAGAAAAAAGTTTAAAAACACTGATATTGCAGACTGTTCTTAAGTTATAAATGAGTATCACTCATGAGTGACAGACCCATTTATTAGTTGCTCAGAGAAATAACATTATCTGCAATCTCTTATACATCGTTTTAAATAGTATTTCCTTCAAAAATATACTATTAAAAAAAAATAGATTAAGTTCCAATGATATACATTAGATGAATACACATGCATTGGAAATGAATGAACCAGCTCAGATGAGTATACAAATGCAGATGATGAGTTTTGCAAAATATGACCATCAGCTGCAGAAGAATTTCACAAAAGGGCCATTCGGTTTTGTGTTAGATTCAGAGGCACGTAATGAAATAGCCTGGCCGTGCACAAATGTGCGTCCAATTTTAAGTAGGCGCACGCCTAGACATACAAATCCACGATTCTGCCGCATAAGTCAAGGTATATTATAACAGGTGCACATCCACACAATTGCCAGTTTCACCAGTTCATCCACCAGTTCGGCCAGCTAAGAGGAAAAGAAATTAGCCATTTCCACCACGCTTAAAGGGTCTGGGGAGTACAGGTTATCAAACCAGTTACCCCAGACCTTTTAAGCATCATGGAAATGGCTAATTTCTTTTAAGTTGCACCTCCTTCATAGCAGAAGTAAAGTTATGCAGCAGTGGAACTGGGTGCGCGCCGGGGCTCAGAAATACTTAGGTGCACATCTCTTTGCCATGCTCCAAAATGCCCTGCTCAGACCATGTCCCTTTTTGAAATCAAAAGAGATGTGCGGGAGATAGGCGCGAATCTGGGCGACTCAAAATTTGGTGGACGTGCGTGAGACCAGTTCATGTGCACCTCCCGATTTTGGTGCACGCCAGGCTTTTAAAATTCACCTTTAAGTTTGAATCTGAGGCAATGGAGCATGAAGTGAATGTCAGTAGGAGAAGCAGGATTTTAACTCTACCTACTCTGGTTCTCAGCCCAGTACTCTAAACACTGGGCTACTCCTTCATCTTATTGTTGTAGTAATAGTACCCTATCCTAACATTTCTTATATGAATTTGTTATCCTTCCTATCTGCCTAGTTGGTAAACTGTGGTGGGGAACCCCTGACCACTTTTTAAGGTTAAACCATAGATTTTTTTAAGGTTGTGAAATAGTGGTATTGACTTAATGATCTGAGCATAGCTCTCGAAAGCTAATCACAAATATAATAAGCAAGTTCGCCTACACTTTATATGTTGACCTTTATTCCAAGTAAACAATGCAAATTATTGGGCAGTTACCAAGTTGCTCACGTGTGGTGAACATTTGTGTACATATTTTTAATTTGTGCAGTTTCAAGCTGCTAACAGGCACAAAAACTAATACAATTGCACATTTGGCAAAAAGTAAACAAGTCTACAATCAGTGAATTGCTCAAGTACTTGCATTGTTCATGTTTGAAACTAGAGCCCCACATGATTAATTCCAGTATTTCAGACATAATCTGAAAGAAAAATTCAGGCATTTAACTGTGTCAGTTTTAGTACAGCGCATTAACATGTCATGGTATCGTGTGTTGAGAATATTGCTAGAATGGCTTTGGTTCTCAACCAGATATAAAAATAATAGTAGCAAAATTACATTTTGGACCTTCTTAAAAATGATTTTTCCCCATTCTGTGTGGAAAATAACCTTTATGGAATAAAGCTCATAGGGAATCTTTCAAATGTATTCGCGGTAGCACATTTACATGCATAAGTGGACACACAGAGATATATACTAGCATTTATAAACTATGTGGCAGGAGCTGCACAGTTTATAAAATATTGCATATTTCTGCTCCAAAAGTGCAAAGGTATTATAAGTATGTGTAAGTATTTTCAATGCAAAAAAAACCACATACTTTCTCTACCTAATTTATAGACAAATGTGTGTATATTCTAGATGCATAAAAACATGACATGTACATGATTTATGCACAGAAACAGGTAATTTATAAAGTATGCACATATGCTGTTTTGAAAAAACTTGTGCAAGTACTTTAAATCACCAGTCTATTTTCATTTCACCTAAGCCCTCTAGCACTTAACTCTCAACCCCCACCAGTTTACTCAGACCTCCCACCCAAAAACGCAGACAACAGACAAGTCTAATTTCATTTGCACTAGTCAATGAGCAGATGTAAAAGTGCACAAATAAGTTTGATAATGTATATGCATAGATTTCTTACAAAATACCAACTACTGTGTGTAATTTGGAATGCCCTAGCCCATCCCTTTTCTCCACTAGTAAAATGTACGCATGAAATGGAAAATGCAATGTACTCTCAGGGGTAGATTTTTAAAAAGTACGCCCGTGCACCAGGCGCAAACGAGAATGCCGGCGCGCGCAAGGCTGTGCAAAATCGGCAGCCTGCACGCGCCAAGCCGTGCAGCCTGCCTCCGTTCCCTCGGAGGAAACTTTCCTTCCACCCCCCCCCCCCCCCGCACCTTCCCCTCTCTTCCCCTATCTAAACCCCCCTACCTTTATTGCAAAAGTTATGCCTGCCCAAGGCAGGCGTAACTTGCGCACACCGGGCCAGCTGCCGGCGCGGAATGTTCCGGTCCGGGGGCTGGTCCAGAGGCCGTGGCCCCGCCCCCAGAATGCCCCCAATGACGCGCCGGCCGCAACACGCCCCCCCCCCCCCCCCCCCCCCAGGAAAGGCCCGGGACTTACGCACATCCCGGGGCTTTGTGCGCTCCGGCAGCCTATGCAACATAGGCTCGGCGCGAGCAGGGGGAGCTTGGGGCAGGTTTTCGGGGGGTACGCGTGTATCTTATGCGCGTACCCCTTTGAAAATCTGCCTCTCAATGTTTATAAATCAGCATATCTGCATGCAACTTTCGTGCATATATGCATACCTGGGAATTTTCTGGATTTGACCCGGAAACTCCAGAATTCTAATGGAATTGCTAGGTTTTCAGACCAATACCTGAAACCTCCAGCATTCTGCTTATATTTTGAATCAGCCTGTGCTCCTACAGTAACCAACCGGAAGCCTCCTCCCTTCTTCCTGCCCCTTCCCTGTTAGCCAATCGGAAGCCTCCTTCCTGCCCCCATAGCCCAATCGGAAGCCTCATCTCTTCTTCTTGCCAGTGTGAGTAGGAAGAAGGGAGAAGGCCTTCAATTAGCCCATGGGACAGGAAGATGGGGGCATCCCATGACCCAAAGCAGAAATAGGAGATGAAGAGGGCATGGTCTGAAAAAGGAGGGGGAGTTCCATGGGCTGTGAGGGGCCCTAAGGAGGAATTGCTGCTGCTGGGGGATTCAAGGTGGGGAGGATAGGAAGAAGGGAAGAAGTGTATGTGTGGAAGTAGAGAGGAAAGTGGGCAAGCATGTCTATGAAAATGAGCACAATAGTGAGCATGCTAGTGTGTTAGAGCGAGCATGCCTGGGAGGAGAAAACTTGTGTGTATACCTCCGGGCCTGCCCCCACCCCAGCTAATCAACAACATCTCAGAGTGACTGTAAATCAAATATTCCCAAGTAAGCATATATGCTGTTTTTGCTCATGAAACCCCTTTGGAAAATGTACTGCACAGTTTGCATATATGTAAATGATAAGTCATATTACAAAGTCTTTGGATGTACAAAGACTGTTACCTGCAAAGAACTCTCAATCTAACTTTGACCACAGGTACATGAGAGCACAAGAACATGGAGGTAAAAGATTCAAATTTGGGTGTCCAGATTTCACCTCAGTTGGCTGTAATAACTAGACTACACAATCATTCATATTTCTGTACATTCTTTGAACAGATCGCTATTTGTTGAGACTGGGTATATCAAGTCTGATAATAGTTTTATTGTAAATTCATGAAATAATGTTCAAGCCATTGCTTTAATAAGTTTACATTTTTGTAGGTACATGTTAACTTCCCTAAAAACATATAGCTATATTTATTTGATATCTTGCTGCAATATCTACTCCTAGGGGAATTGTGTGCAACAAAATGTAAAATTCTCCATACAAAAATGTAAAATTCTGCACACAAAAACTTAAAATTCTGCAAAATTCTACATACTTTAAATTGGTCAAAATAACACAATATACATGACAGTATTTAAGTAATTAATTTAAAATGTAATACATTTGACCTCTCTCTCAGTACTGCCCCTCACAAAGGCTCCCTCAGTCCCTCTTTCTCTCACATACACATAGACTCCCTCTCTAGTGCACATACACCCACCCCCCATACAGGCTCCCCCCCTCTCTCTCATGCACACACACAAACACCCTCATACAGGCTCCTTCTCTGTCTTGCACCCACACATCCATACAGGCTACCTTTCTCTCTCACGCATACACCCTCACACAGGCTACCTATGTCTCTCTCTCAAACATCCCTGCACACTGACTCCCTCTCTCGCTCACCCCCCACACATATAAGCTCCCTCACACACACACACACACACACACACACACATATCCCTTCACATAAGCTGTCTTTCTTACACATACATTCACCCTTACACAGGCTCCCTCTGTCACAAACAAGCACTCTCACATACACTCAATCCTTTTTTCACACAAACCAACTCCCAATCTCTCACACATATACACAATCCTTCACAATCTCCTCACATAAGCTCCCTCTCTCTGGCACCCACACCCATGCACCCTCACACATGCTCTCTCTCACCCTCCAGGCTCGCAGTCTTACTCACTTTCATGGGCCTGCTCCATCTTTGCCGTGAGAGGAACAGCCTCCGCTCACATCACACTGGGACCTGCTCCTTCTTTGCCATGCGTGGGATGGCCTCCACATGCGACACACCAGGGCTTGCTCCTTCTTCGCTGTGAGCAGAGGCCATCCCTTTCGCAGCAAAAATGAAGCAGGCTGAAGCATGCTGTGAGCGGAGGCTGTCCCACTCATGGCGAATATGAAGCAGGGCCCCGCAAGCGGCAAGTGGAGGCCATCCCACTCGCAGCACACCAGGGCCTGCCAAATTCTGCACAGGACTAAATATCTTGAAGACAAGTGGCAAAGAGGTTTTAATCATAAGAGTTCTCCTATAAGGCCATTCATCAAAATGCGTTATGATGTTAACACACGTGATAATGCATTAACCCCATAACGCATGCGATAATCATGTTACCACACAGGGCAAATGCACATTTTTTGAAGGGGTGGGATTGGGGAGGGATTAATTAAAATGAGGGGCAATATCGCACTGTGCGATAACATAATGTAACTATCACACATTTTAATGCGGGAAATAACGATAGCTTGAGAGAGAGAAAGACTATAAGGCCTTCATTGTAGTCAAATATTTATATCTCTATAGGAGGGCCAACTAATAGCTCGAGGTGAGGTGGTGGTGGTGGTTTAGGGGCCAGTTTTTCATGCAGTGTGAGACACACAAACAGCACAGTACATCTCAGTGAAGATTTGACATCATTTGGAGTGAGGAAAGTCTCACAAAGATTAAATTTCTACTATGTTCTCGCGCCCTATCTTGATGGACTCTATAACAGGGTACTATCACCTGCTAGATATGCATTCATTTTTTCAACCATTTTATTTTTCACTTTTGGCTGCATCTCTTTCTTCATTATTTTATTCATTAAAAATGAATAAATTACCAATCTATTTCATTTGACAAATCATGAATGAGTCATAATTTCTTACTAAAACAGCCTTGAAAGCTGTATGAAATAAAATATTTATTTATTTATTTAATTTTTTTTTTTTTTTTTTTTTTTTTTCCCCCACTTTTGCACTTCAGAGCAGATTACATTCAGGTTCTGTAGATATGTCCCAGTCCCTAGAGGGTTCACAATCTAAATGGGTCATTCATCAAGTTGCGTTAGGGGCTCAGCGTGCACTAAATGGCATCTACATGCTATACACGCGCATTGCTTATCATGACATGCATTAGTATGTAAATATGATAATGAGTGTGCAAAAACTAGAAAATTTAGCAAATCAGGGACTCCTACTGCATTTCGCAGAAAAACAATGCATAACAATGATGGATTTAACGTGGGAAATAACACCTCCTATTTGATTTGCAATAGCCTGAGAAAAAAAGATTTTATCGTGCGACAGCGGCTGTTATCAGAGATAACAGAAAATATTGCGCACGATAAAAATAGGCCTTGGAGAAACACACCTACACAGCCCTGGTAGTCCAATAAAAGTTCTTTTCTTACCTGCCCTGTCTTTCTAAAGCTATAATGTTAGGGGGAAGTGTACAAGAAGCGGGATACTAGCTGCTTCAGGCTGCTCAACAATAACAACAACAAAAGGCATGGAAGGTTCAAATGCCTCCTAGGGAAATACCCACTGGAGCCAGACCTGCAAGCCCCGCCGGTGGAGCACGCTGGCCCAGGTCTGGATTTGTCACATAGGAGGGCATGGAGGCGGTAGAGGGAGCGCATCTTTTATCCCCACACCACTTTGCTGAAGGTGCCGGAGGATCACGAGATAGTGGGGTTATTGCTTGAGCTCTCAGGCTACCATGGAATTATATGAAGAACTCTGAGGGGTCCAGGATTCAGTCACAGAAAGGTTCCATGCTATACCAGGCCTCATCAAACTATTGTGCGCCCTGCATTCTATGGCACCTGGCTCTTTCCAAACAAAAGTCAGAGTCATTGGAAGAATGGCCCAAATGTCTTTTTCTTGATGCTGGGCCAGATTCTAACAGCTGTATGTAGCCCTCATGACAGACTGGCCTTGCTGGACTTGAAGAGAGGTTTTTATGCCACAGTGAACTTTTCCAGTGTTCTGGGAGCTATTGACTGCACTCACGTAGCCATCATCCCACCCCGTGGCAGGGAGGAGATCTACCACAACAGAAAACTCTTCCACTCCATCAATGTGCAAGAGGTCTGTGATGCTCGACTGTGCATCCTCGACGTGGTCGCCTGGTACCTGAGAGCTGCACACTATTCTTTCATACTTAAGCAATCTGGCCTGTTTGAACAATTTGAAGACATCCCCTGTGGTGATGGTTGACTCATAGGTAAGTGCGGTGTTTTTATCATACCTCTCTGGCTATGTGTTTACAGCAAATGGCAGTGACACGGGAGGAGGGGGGGGGGCTGTTGGGGATGTGACTGCATCAGTTACTTGACAAGTGGCTTGCACAGTTAGGTCAACAGGCCATCGTACCAGGGCCCAGGTTTCTCTCTCCAAGCTGTAGAGGCCTGCTAATGTTATATATCCATACAAAGCACTTTATACTCAGTTCAGTGTGTGACCAAGCACTGCAGACTTTCAAATGGTCAGCTTAAAACAAGTGGAAGTTCAAATCCTCTCTCCTGGAGCTATTGAAAAGTCATTTTCTACCCAAACCTTTTTGGGTGCACAGTGCAGGGACTCCTAGGTCAAGCGTGCCCTGTTAGTGCTCTGTCAGCCCTAAGCTAACGGTGCCCATATCAGGATCCCATCTGCAGCTCTTCTGCTCTGACAGCCACAATTTGTCTTCACCATCTCAGGGGTGCATGGATATAATGGAAGTTGTAGGATGTATCTTTTAGCCCAATCCTATTTACTGTGTCATGTCTGACAAACGTGTATCTCGGGAGGACATACTTCAGAAGAGCCAGACACAAGGACAATTATACCAGGAGGTTGATGTCTTTCTGCAGTTACATGTGGGAGCTGAGATGTACAGCTTCAGTGTTATAGGAGTGCTAGAAGTGGGTATAAATTGTTTGATTGTGAGTGACATGTACACATTTTGTACACACCCCTGATGCATTGTTTTATTCATGAAGATATGACACAGCATAACAAAGTGCTACAGTAAAAGGTGGCAAGGACTTTGGGTTTGGAAATAGCTTTTTGTGGCTCACTTCAAGCTATAGCTTAGCTTCTAGTGTCTTACAGCATGCTGTGGGTTGGCAGTGAGGTAACAAAGTCACAGGGGTGTGACTGATGCAGCCGTTCTCTCTTTGCCGCAGGAGATTCTGGCTACGGTTGTAGGATCTGGCTTCTTACACCGGTCGCTACTCCGAACATGCCAGCAGAGACAAGGTACAATGAGGCCTTATGTTCTACTCGCCGTGTCATTGAACACATCTTCAGAGTTCTCAAAAGTAGATTTTTCTGTTGGACAAAACAGGGGGAGCTTTAATGTATGCCCCACCCTGAGTAGTAGAGAGAGTGATGATCTGCTGTGTATTTCAAAATTTGGCTGTACGGTATGGCATCCCAGTAGATATCAATCCAGATCTACCTCAGGATTCCCCATGTCCCCCTGCAGAAGCCGGGGAGACCACACAGACTGGCAGCCAGCTTCAGCAAAGTGTTATACAATGCTACTTTTCCTGTTATTCCTCATCTAGTCCTTCCCCTTACATGGAAGAGATCCCAGCAGAGTGCTTCTAGCTAGTCACATCTGTATCTTTCTTTTTCCTATCAGTCCTCTTTCTGGGTCTGTGTGTAACAGAAACCACTTCGGCCTAGTTAACCAACAATGTAATCATAGGGCAATAGATGCAAATGCCAGTAGTAGACAAAGTAGGCACCTAATAAACCTAACTACAAAAAGATGTGGCCAGCCTTAAAGCACATAGGGATTGATGATATCTGGGGGTGCAGGAGTGGCAGGAGACCTGCCAGGACCCCTATTTGATGTTCTGTTTTTCTAGACAGGCCTACTTACCCACACAAGGCTGCATCTGCTATATGTACTCTGCCCTATGTACACGCTGGCAGTTTAGGCCTAGAGATAACCCTTATGTAACTGCATACGTTTTGAGTGCATAAATTAGGTAGCACTTTTATCCTGCTGATTATAGGGGCTAGGTTTTGCTGCTAACTGTATCCTAATGAATATGTACCTCAATCTACTTGCAGCCTGCTAGAACACCGTGTCATCCCAGAAAGTGGCCTCTATGTAAAGCTCAGAGGAGGAGTCATGGAGGTGTGGAGGATAGAGATTTCCCACTACCCAAGAGCAGACAGTGATGAGGCCTGCTGTTGCTTGGGACCAGGCAGATTTCAACAGACTGGCTCCCACTCCTGCACTGCGTTGGATTGTTGATCAGCACATACCTATTAGCTAAGGATGATCTCTATAAACAGGACAGGCCTAGCAGGTGCCTTCCATCTAGCCAGCACAGGTACTCTGTAGTCAGGACAGGCCCAGCAGGCATCTTCCATCTAGTGAGCATAGGAACTCTTTACAGCGGACCAGCCTGGCTTGTTTGGACAAGTCATCTTTCAGTGAATTTTTGGAGCCTTTACAACTATGGCCCTCATGGGCCTTTTTCTCCCCAGGGCCTTTGGGTGGTTGGGGGTAGCATTTCTTTGGTGGGGCCTACCCCTGAGCCATCTTGAGAGCCAGGGACTGCTGCAAGGAATGGACTCCTAGGAGGATGGGGATGGCACGGGTGCAGGTTCTAGCAAACATTGAATTAGCTGGGTGATCACTGTGGTCAAATTGTTTATTGATATGGAGATGGTGGTTAAGCCGTGTATAAGGCTGCTATCTGCTGTTGCATGGCTTGGGTGTGGGCGACCTGAGCTCTCCTCAAGTGTAACATCTCTGCCCATATATGGTGCAGGTGCAGTCCATGTCTCCTCTCAATGCAGTCGAGTGTGTCCTGGACTGTATGATCTAGTGCTGCTGCTGCTGGTGTTGCTGGTGCTATAGGTACTGTGGTTGGTGGTGGCTGAGGCACTGTCTGTGGCTTCAATGCTGGCATGGCCGGGCTGGTGGGCTGAGCTGGTTGGCTCTCTGGTGCATCCCGCTGGTCACGTGGCATGCTGGAGGCAGGTGGGGACTGGGCAGCTTCTTCCTGTGGTAGGGATGTTGCCTCCATAAAGCTGGAGAAGTTTAGGCTGGTGTCGATGGGTAGGGGTGAGCCAAGGGGTCGCAGTAGCTGCTGCTGTTCTGTCGGCTGCTGCTGCTGTTTCTCATCTTCTTCCTCACTCCACTGAGTCTGACCATTGAGTTGAAAGTCTGCGCTGAGACTTGGGGCTTCATGGCTGGGACTGAAGGTTTCCTGGGCCTGAGCTGTAGAAACAAAGACATAAATATGAATGCTAAGAAATGCATATGTACTGTTTGGCATAAGATGTACACTTTGCATCAATCGATGTGAGCATCTTATGCCAAAATATGTGGACATCTGTAGCAGACTTGACATTTATGAGTGATGTGAACTTACCAGCACTGGCTTGTCGTGTTCCAATCCTCGTCCATCCCCTCACACACGTGACCCAGCCGTTGAATCAGGCATTCCTCCATAGGTGTCAGGACTGTTGGGCAAGGGGCTCCTCCTGTCTGGTGTAGATATTTGTTCCGGTTTGCCACCTTGTTTTTCAACTGTACCTTGATACTCCGATAGCGGTGGGCCACCTGCTCTCTGGTCCTCTTGATTCCGCTGTGCCAGGATATGGCCTGGGCAATGGTGCCCTTGGCTGCCCTGGATGCCTTCGCTGCCTGGTTTCCTAACAGCTGGTTTTAATATTCAAGGGCCTTGGCGATGAGCAGCCTGTTGTCCTCTATGCTGAACTTGTAGGTGGGAAGATGAGGCCAACCTGCTGCCGGCCTACTGGATGATCGGGTTGCCACTTCCACTTCTGGAGAGGTGTCACTTTCCTCACTCTATCTTCCATGCCCCGCTCCCCTCCCTTCCTCCCGCCCCCGCCCTCTTTGTCTAGCCCTACCCTGCCACCCTCCTCCCACCACACTCGCTTGCCTATCCTCTTCCCCCTCCTCCCTCCTCCTATCCCCGCCTCCCTATGTCTACTCCTGTCCCTACTCCTATTCCTTCTCTTCCTACCACTCCTGCCCTCTTTCTCTCTCTCTTTTCTATGCTCCATCCTGTCCCGCACCTCACTCCTCCACCATCACACAAAGGGACAAACAAGACAAACTCACAAGAGACAAAGGTGCAGGAAAATAGATGAAAACACAAAACAGGACAACTCACTCAGGTAATTGCAAAAAAAACACCAACTAAGCAACAAACCTCCTCTCCTCTCTATTCAATGCCTGACACACCCTCAAAGAGGCAGCTGCAGGAAGCTGGTATATATATAAATAAAGAAAATAAAGTGCCAGACATAAAATAATGTGAGACACATAAAATGATGCACGCGATAAAGTAACATGAGTTATGAAACTTACATATGCGATGCGGTTTATTAGTAATTTCCCTAACCATGCTCACCTTTTTATCTCAGGACACTCACACAATGTTTCTGCTTTATTTACAGCATTTTGATGAATCTAGGCCTAAGTTTGTACTTGAGGCAATGGTAAAGTGACTTGCCCCAGGTCACAAGGAGCAGCAGTGCATATGACTGCTAAGTTTAACATTATAGATACATACCTATAATGTAGAAATAAAATTGACAGGTTACAACAAGGACTGAGAATGGTTGTGTGACAATATTGTTAAAGAAAGATATTTCAGACGTGTCAATTAATTGCTATAATCTGCTCCACCACTCAAAATATTATGCAGTTTTGAGACAATAGGCAAGATGTTTAGGAACCTAAAGTTTCATCAATTTTCAAGCAGAAATACATGTGTTTGCTTTTGTTTTATATTTCCATGTTTCAGTGATGTTGCTAAGGAAACCAGACAAGCAGGAACCTTCTAACTTCAGAACACCTTAAATCAAAAAAGGTTAATTTAAAGTCCCCTTTTCAAAATTTCAAAACAAGCCCATGTTCCAGAAACACACACACAATAAAGAAGGCAATCTGTACTCCGAGTTTTCCATTGCAGTATAGTCACAGTTTTAAATAGATTTGAACTGCCTGGATTGGTTCAAGATGGGAAGCTAGTAGAGAAATAAGAGGTCACTGGTGTGAGTTACTATGGTAATTGAGTAGTATCACCAATAGTCAAGCTCTCATGAGCATTAAAGCACACAATAATAGACTAACTACAATGGTTAAAGCAAGCAGGTAGGATTACTATGTTCTTTTGTCAGAAGTATATAATGTCTTGTAGTCAGTTTTAAAGACTTCTCAACCCCCAAATCCACCCAACGGTTACCTGCTGAGTAATTTTGTATGCTTAATCTCTTGCCCTTACCTACAAGCTTTCTGCTAATTTGAGGCAAATGGGTATTTTTGACACTAAATAGAGCAGTAAAGAAGCTCTGACCTAGAAAAATTCATTCTGAGACACTAGGAGCAGAAAATAGTCTTTCATCGAATATTTTTTTGTGAGACCTTTTCAATGGCATAACATAGCTTTGACTACACTATGTTGTAGCCTTGGATTAATAGTTAGTTGGGGGGGGGGGGAGGAGAGAAACTTGCTGAACATCTCCACTAAAACTTCCCCCATAAAACTTGTCACTTCAGATTGCCATCAGCCACCACAACAATAATCATTTCATGCCTATTGCTAATTGCAAGCACAGCTGAGGCCCAGCAGGGAGCTCTTGCACAGTCCCAGGCCTTTATACCAGCCTCAATCTGTTGTGTAGCACTTGTTCACACACAAAAAAAAAAAAAAAAAACTACCAGCAAAGGCAGAAAGAGGCAGAGTCACAGGTTTCTCGTAATCCCTCTGCCTCCCTGCTGACAAGCCCAGCCCTATGAGCATTCCTGGTTTTGTCTTGCTCTGCACAAAAGCTGAAGTGACCTTAAGCTACCAGTGTGCAAGCTTTTGAATGGCAAATGCAACTCTTCAGGTGCATCGAGAGGCAGCACTGCATCTGGCTTACAAGGTTCTGTTTGCGGCACCCCTGGGGCGAGCTGTGGCTTCCTGTAACATGTAAAATATGAGTGTGAACTCAAGGTTCGTGGCAGAGAGCAGGAGGTCATGCCGCCATTCAAATCTGGCGAAAGAAACTGGGGGTTTGCAGGTGTTCTAGTGTATGTGTAATGACACCACCTCCCCAAGAGCAGAGGAACCCAGCACCAGTTCTTCATAAAACGTGCCACTATCAGTGTGCAACTTGCAGATTTATTCATATCAATTTTTACAATTTATATATTCAGAGACAAGTATGTTATTTCTGTAACTTTGTTTGATGGCTGTATGTTCACAGGTTTCAGAAGTTCAGCTTTCTGCTGAAGTGGAATAGTGGATGTCAACAATTATCTATTACAAAGTCAAACCTTATTGTTATAAATATTATTTTACTTGTAACTGTTAAGGCACTTACAGTGCTGGTGCAGAGACAATACAGCTTTAAGGATGTAAATGAAACACAGCAAGGTACTGTGAATTGTTTTGCCTTGGTAATCAGACCATTTTAATGATTTTAAGAGGTGCCTATCTTCTGTATTTTATATCTGAAATGTCCAATGTGCATCTGTTGCCTCAGTCTTACCTCAGTTTCTAAAATATGTATTTGCTTGCTTTAATAGTTACATAGTAAATGAGAGATAAAAAAAACAAACAAACAAACAACTGGCCCATCTTGTCTGCCCGGACACACTTTCTAGTTTTCTCCCACCTGGGTAGATGAACATGCAAATTCTCATTGCTTAAACCAATACCAGTTCTCTCCCTCATGCCTACCATCTGAACTGTCAACCCTACTCCCACCACCACCCTCCATAACTGTCTCAAGCATGTCCCTTTCTTTCAGATCTTCTTCTACCTATTGCCCCTCTCCCCCGCCCTTTACTGCCATATTCTGTGCTTGTGCCAGGTATTTTTATATTCCAACACTGGTAGGCTGTTCTAGGCATCAACCACTCTCTCAGATAAAAAGCTAAGAGTTTACAAGAGAACTTCTGGAAAGAGTAGTGCACACCCTGGCAAGCTGAACAGACATCACTAGATATGGTCATACAATCTTCTGCTTGGTGACTTGTAATTTTGTGTGGCATTTGGGTACATTTTTTGATAAACTTAAAATCTAAACACAAATTTCCTTTTGTACAACTCAGGACAATTCCCTCAAAGAAATAGATTCTAGGTAAATAGATTTGCTGGTCTTCTCTGATAGTTTAATTATCTGATAAAACTGGTAGTGATATCAAGTAAATATTGTATTTAATCTACTCTTGGGATCCTTTGATAATTTTTTCTGCAGTTGGAGTTTAGAGCAGGAATGGATATTATTTTTTTTTTTGTATGGAAAAGAATCCTGGACAATATTTTATTTATTTATTCAATTTCTATACCGTAATCCCAATCCAAATGGGGTTGCCCAATGTGATTTACAATGGTTGATCATTAAGTCATCATATAAAAAGACATCATAACAATAAAACATTAAAACAAATTAAAACAAAACTGAAGCTAAGCTAGCCAGTCATAACCCTGCCATCCCACAGCCTAGCTAAATCCCAACATTGCCCCTTCCCAATATTAAAAACTCTTCAGTCCTTTCAAATGCAGCTGCTTTAAAAGGCCTACCAAGGAAAAATCCATGCTGAAAATCATCTTCCTGAAAGTGAGATAGTTCTGCTCCAACCTAAGTGCCAGTGGAAGCCTATTGCACAAGCAAGTAGCCACCACTGAAAAAGCCCTAGTCCTCAATTGAGTTTTTCTGCATCTCTTTGCAGAGGGAACAGTCCCCCATGACTAGAATATAACTATTGATGTGGGACATACCAAGCTAGTTTCTCCTTTAGAAAAAGTGGACCATTTCCCCTCGTTTCTCCTAGATAGAGTGGACCATTTCCCCTCATTACTCAAAATGTCAAAGATAAACCTTTCTATGTATTTATTTTATTAAAACACAGCACACAGAGTTGATACTGCAATAGGGCAGAATATAATGTGTGCCGTTAAACAGATTAGCTCTATTGTCTGAATAAAAAATTAACCCCAGCACTGTGAATAAAGACACTTATTAACCAGCCACTGAGCAGTTCTCCTCTGCATTTGTTTTTTTTCTCCATCACAAGCAGACTGTGGTGTTACTTTAGCGATCTGAATAATTAGCTGTCGTACGAGTTCACCTCTGGCCTTTGTTAACACAAGCTGTCTGGTATATAGTACTCCACTAGAAATGTCCAGCAGGCTAAGATGCTCCTTCCAATTTTCATAGCTCTGGAGAAACAATTCTTTCTCGGTAGTCTGAAAAGTCTGTCATTTTAATGACAGAAATCACTGGTCTGTCACTCTCTTACAATTCGGGACATGAGTCATTTGAAATTGTAAGCCTTTTTTTTCCTTTACTATTTTTAATTTTACCACTCACACAAAGCAATCCATACTGCATTGTTGGGCTAAAATCATCATACAAAGGAACAAACCGTTCTATTCGTTAGCATAACCATGGTAGACATTAAAATAAAAATAAACATCTAAAAACATTTCTACTTAAAATACTTTCCTCTTTATGGGACCGAGGACCCCCTTCCCTTTCCTAAAACTGAATTCCTTTCGTGGGGTTTTATTAATTTATTTCTTCTTTACTTGCCTTTCTTGTATGTCTTTTAAATAAATACTTATATATGGCTTGTGTACATTGGTTGGTTAGTCTGTCATGTCAGTCACACTGTTGTTCCTGTCTGTGGCTACCTGTTGGTGCCTGGACAGTGGAAAATGCAATGTGCAAAGACAATATTCTCTATCTGCAAAGCACTGTCGCACATATACAGGCAAATATACACACACAGGCACAGACTTGAACATGCAGGCAGACACACACTCACACAGGCACCCACATACACAAGCTGTTATTGAACAGGCAATCTGAGCAGTGCCTGTTAATGTTTGCTAATATGCTCTGTCTGCAAAGCCCTGTCTTTAACGCTCTCCAACATAGGGACAGGCAGGCATAGACACACACACGTAGGTGCAAGCAAGCTCACGCTAGTACGCACAAGCACACAAACTCACAAAAGCACACAAAGGCTTCCACAAGTGCGCACACAGGCTTGCACACACACACACGCACACACAAGCACAGACTGAGGCTAACACACACACAGATTTATACACACAGAGGCTAATATAAACCAGACTACCTGAGCAACACCAGGCACTTTTCACTAGGGATGTGAATCGTTTTTTGACGATTTAAAATATCATCCGATATTTTTTAAATCGTCAAAAATTGTTAAAGAGTGAGATACAATAGAAATTCCCCCGATTTATCGTGAAAAATCGCTAATCAGGTTTGTGTCCACTAACGGGAGTTATTTGGGGGGGGGGGGGAAACCAGCACACCAAAACAACCCCTAAACCCAACCCGACCCTTTAAAACTAATCCCTTACCTTCCCCCACCCCCCAAACCCCCCCAAAACGTTTTAAAATCACCTGGTGGTCCAGTGGAAGACCCGGGACCGATCGCCCGCTCTCGGGCCGTCGGCTGCCACTAATAAAAATGATGCCAATGGCCCGATAAAAAAAAAAACCACCCCGACCCTTTAAAACTGACCCCTTAGCCTCCCCCACCCTCCCGACCCCCCCCCCAAAAAAATGTTTTAAAATTACCCAGTGGTCCAGTGGGGGCGCCGGGAGCGATCTCCCGCTCTCGGGCCGTCGGCTGCCACTAATAAAAATGGTGCCAATGGCCCTTTGCCCTTACCATGTGACAGGGTGTCCGTGCCATTGGCCGGCCCCTGTCACATGGTAGGAGCACTGGATGGCCCACGCCATTTTTAAAGATGGCGCCGGGAGGTTGGGGGAGGCTAAGGGGGTCGATTTTAAAGGGTCAAGGTGGGTTTTTTGTTTATCGGATCGGGCGCAGCCGATAAACAAAAACCAATTGGGCCGGACGATAAGAATTATAAGATTTGAATCGGAACCGAACCGATTCCGGTTCCGATTCACATCTCTACTTTTCACTAATATCTATCTATTGATCTATCTATCTATCCATATCTGTATCTATCTACATATATAGATATTTATAAAGGAGTCAATAAGGAGAATTTAAATATAGCATCCAAACAGTTTAAGCTAACCTTATTGACTGACTTCCCCTAAATGCCCACTTTGTTCATAGTATGGAAACTTATAGCTGTGGCATAAAAGGGGTGGGGTGGAAATTCTAAAATACTTGTAAGGATTTAATTTTGACGTCCCAGCACATACTTTACCTCACATAGGGGCGGATTTTAAAAGGGTTATGTGCGTAATACACACGCGTAACCCTTTTAAAACCCTCCTGCGTGCGCCGAGCTTATTTTGCATAGGCCCAGTGATGCACGCAAGCCCCGAGACACGTGTATGTCCCGGGGCTTGAAAAAAGGGGCGGTGCATGGGCAGGGCTGGGCGGTCCGGGGGTGGGGTCGGAGCCTCCAGGCACAGCGGCCATTTGCTGCTGTGCCCAGGATCGCAGGCCGGCCATTGGGCGGCAGGCCCAACTTATAGGATAAAGGTAAGGGGGGGTTACTTAGGGCTGGGGGGCGGGTTAGGGAGGGGAAGGTGGGGGGGGCAGAAGGAAAGTTCCCTCCGGGGCCGCTCCGATTTCGGAGCGGCCCCGGAGGGAATGGAGGAAGCCTGCGTGGCTCGGTGTGCATAAGTTGCACAATTGTGCACCCCCTTGCGCGTGCCGACCCTGGATTTTATATGTGCGCGGCTGTGCACGCATATTATAAAATCGGGCGTACATTTGTGCGCGCCAAGTTGCACGCATAAATGTACGCCCGCGCATACCTTTTAAAATCCGGCCTATACTTTGCATCTTTAAAGTACATGAATTGCTCCAGTACTCGCTGGCCACAGGATTTTCAAAAGGCTTGCAGGTCTTTGAGTAAAAAGTAACCCTGAGTATGCAAGCATATAATGTCTATTCATATATAGAGACACAGCTATATATATATGAATAGACATTATAGCTACCGTATATACATATATAGAAAGCCCGATATTCAGCAGACCAGCGAGCAGGTAAATTAACCATATATTTAGTGGGACTTATTCTGAGAAGTCTGATGCTGATTATATATGAATAAAGTTATTTGGATAACTTTAGGACAGCCTTTCAAATTGATCAGACTTACCCATGTAACTTTAGCCAGACAGCAATATCAGCACTGTCCAGCTAACATTTTACTGTGCCCTAGGTATACCTCCAGTCCTGGCTTTTTTCGTGCATCTAAATTTTGTGGGGGAAATTATTTGCCCGGAAAATATTTACCTGTCAGCAGAAGAGTAATTTATACCATGAAGAATTGTCCTGCTAACACCTAAGTTAGATGAACAAATCTTTTGAATTATGATCTCAGATACATATATAAATAGAGAGAGAGAGAGATTGAGATATAGATACATTGAAAGAGATTCAAGTACATTTAGCATAAATTTCCTTCTGCAGTTCTGAGGCTGTGGGGTAATGAGAATAAAATGCTAATAATATACAATAGATCAGATATAACATTCTTATTCTCAATGGCCAGATGTCAGCAGGCTAATTATATGACTGTACATAGATCGTTACTGAGAAGCTGAAAAATAAATGTTGATAGTGAACTCCCTGCATAATACATTCCTCTACTTATAAAATCAGAAGTAGCTCTCTTACTAATAAGTAATTGATCTTGTCTAACCTTTTCAGAAAAAAAAGTGCCATATTTCATTCTGCTATGTTAAAATCGCCAACGTACTTTGCAACTATGTGGGCTGTTCATAAATTGACCCTGCTATTTAGTAGATTGAACCTAAGAGTTCTGTTGTCCTGCCTGTCTTCATCCTATTAGTGTGACTTTTTGTGCCATTTAGGAGATCTCTGGTGTCATGTCACAGAAAAATCCATGTTCATGTATTGGACATATGGTAATAAACAAAGAAATGGGTTTCATTAGCATAAGTTAGGTAGAGATGTGCTTTTCTTTCAAGCAAAACAGGAAATTTCAGTGAACTTTCCTATTTACATTTTGAAAATGAAGCAAAAGAAAAACAAATGAAATGTAATTATTTAGCAAAAAAATAAAAGGCAGTAGCAACCCAACCCTGTGGGCCCTCCTCTCCCACCACAAAAATCAAGATGCTAAAAAATAAAACCAAGTCCCACCAGGTCTTTTCCCCATCTCACTGCATACCCCAGCCCTTTCTCAGCTTACCCACCATTGTAAGCATCTTCATGGGGCAGGAGCAATCTGCAGATGCCCTGGTGCCATTTTATATACTGGTGAACAGGAGCATCTGGGGGGGATTGCAGGTGAGCTGGGGGAAGGGAGATCCAGGTGCGTAAGGGGAATGGAGACAAACACTCGCAGGGCTTTGTTTTATGTTTTAGAATTGTGATTTTTACAGCACAAGAAAGGAGTCTCAAGGATGGCTGCTACCGCCTTTGGGATAGATTTTAAAACATTATGCGCTACCCGGCGCACACACATGGACACGTGCATGTTAGAAAATGCCGGGTCGGTGCCCACGGGGGGTGGAGGGTAGAGATGTGCAAATATGCGCAGCGACGCATCGGGGCCTTCCCCAGTTCCCTCCCAGTTCGTTCCAATTAAGGAGTGGACTGGGAGGGAACTTCCCAACCCCCTAGCCTGACCTCCCTTCCCCTCCCCCTATCCCTATCCTAAATTCCCCCAAATTCATTGTCCTGCTTTTTGCTCCTGCTTCTGAGCAAGAGCAAGTTGATCGCACCGGCACCCTGCCGGCGCGCAATCCCCCAGCACAGCGGCAAATGGCCACTGTGCCAGGCGCCTCTAGCCCCGCCTCACCCCACCCCCAGACTGCCCTGCCCCCTGGACCGCCCATTTTGCTTACCCCGGGACTTACATGCATCCTCTCGTGGCCAGGCCCTTTGAAAATTGGCCCGGCGCACGTAAGACCCGGGATTTACACTCATAACCTTTGAAAATCCGACCCTTTGGTTTTAAACACAAAGATAAAACATTTTTTTTTTATAATGGAACAAAAACATCCCATTTATGAAACAAAATCAAAACGAAACAAAAAAAAAAAAAACAAAGTAAAAGATATTGCTCACAAATTTCAAACATGCTAATTCAACCCCTTTTTATGTCTGATGTAATGTGAAAGCAGCTACATATAACGTAAAACATTTTGCCTACATCAGATAAAATATATATTTTTTTTAATTGAAAAGCCTAGGACAGCTGAAATTGACACAGATAGGGGCAGATTTTCAAAGGGATACGCGCGTAACCCCCGAAAAGCTGCCCCTTCCACCCCCTGCGCGTGCTGAGTTTATGTTGCATAGGCTCGGCGGCGCGTGCAAACCCCAGGACGCGCGTAAGTCCCGGGGCTTTTCTGGGGGGGGGGGGGGGTGTCGGGGGCGTGTTGTGGCCAGCACGTCATTTGGGGACGTTCCGGGGGTGAGGCCGTGGGCATGGTTCCGGCCCGGGGGCATTTCAAGGGCGTGGCCGAGGCCCCCGAAACTGCTCCCGGGCCGGGGAATCGCACGTCGGCAGCCATCCAGCGCAGGCGTAACTTTTATAATAAAGGTAGGGAGGGTTTAGATAGGGCTGGGGGGGTGGGTTAGGTAGGGGAAGGTGGGGGGAGGTGGAAGGAAAGTTCCCTCCGAGGCCGCTCCGATTTCGGAGCGGCCTCAGAGGGAACGGAGGCAGGCTGCGTGGCTCGGCATGCGCAGGCTGCCGATTTTGCGCATCCTTGCCCGCGCCGACCCCAGATTTGAAAAGATATGCGTGTATCTATTAAAATCCGGCATACTCTTGTTTGTGCCGGGTGCGCAAACAAAAGTACGCGCGCGCATACTTTTTTAAAATCTGCCCGTTTTGATATTTAACTCATGAAATTACTTGCCCATAGATGCATTTAATTTGTTACAAATATCTGTCATAATTGTGGGTTAGTCCTCTCTTATTAAGTATTGATTAACCTACTCCATTCTTTTCTGTGGATTACAATCTACAGCAAGTATTATACAAAGTTTTATAATACTCACTGATTCCTTACTGTGAATAGTCATATCCAACTTAAGAATGGCCAGCAGTGATTCCGTGAGCCTAAGTATGGCTGATATACTACTACTACTACTACTTAATATTTCTATAGCGCTACACGACATACGACATGTTATCCTATACATTTTAAAAAGAGCAAAATGAAATTAATACATGAATGTCAAGATTATAAAGGCAGTAACCTTAAAATGTGGCTGTTTGAAAATTGGCTTGCTGCTGGGATGGCTCATTTTAACCATATGTTTGTCACAATATGGCCTAGCTACCATTATGCCAAAAAACACCAAGACTACTAGTACTATTAGACTAGTAGTATTATGGCTGAGTGGGTGACAGGGATTGAGGAGCAGTGCTGTACAGAAGCACTCGCCATTTACAAAGATAATCACAATTGTGATCTTCCATTCAGATGCTAAAATTCATTGTAATATATAACTATTCAGAAATGCTGTCAATAAATACAAATATGCATGGTATATATTGATTGATCAGAATTGATTGATTTAAGATTCCATACTGTGGCACTGTTTCAGCAGATTTTGCCCTCTTGAACACTTATACAGAGATACTTGTCTCTTTGGCCTCTGTGAGAAAAAAAAGAGGTAGGGATAAGTGGAGGTGTTTCACACAGTAAAGGACATTTTATGGACTTAAATACTAGCATATTTTATGACCATACTTATATTTTGTGCAACTGAGTGAGTGCATAAGCTGATTACTGTTCTCCAGTAGAACAAAGAAACATATTGGGTGCATACTAGCAAAGAGCCAAAATTAAAGAAGATATTTAAATTACTGACATATTGAACTATATACTCTTCAGGGAAAGAGGGTTATTCTGTTAAGGAACCATGATAACTTACTGAGTTATATGTCTGCCATACAGTATTCTAGCACCAAATGGTAGCCTTCATTAAGTGATACATTGAAACTGATGAGATTCAGTAAGACCTCATCATAAACTGTCCATCTGCTTGTATCAAAGCTGTAAGAAGGAATATCAAGGGTACAGTGTGGATTTCTAAATGTCATGACGAGGATACCCATTCAGGGCCTCCCTGAAACAAAACTTTTCATGGGGAAAATCATCTGATATTATAATGTCCATCTGTGACACTGGAGGATAGAAGGGAACACCTCCAAAACTGCACTGCTGTAGGATATGTTCCCATATTCCCAGGGTACAATCAGAGGGAAAGAGAGAAACTCGATCATTATTAATGGGAGGTAGTCATTTCTTACCACAGAACACAATATGAAATCTGTTCCACGAATAACTAAAAATAGGT
Source organism: Rhinatrema bivittatum (assembly GCF_901001135.1). Taxonomy (NCBI): domain Eukaryota; kingdom Metazoa; phylum Chordata; class Amphibia; order Gymnophiona; family Rhinatrematidae; genus Rhinatrema; species Rhinatrema bivittatum. The sequence goes on along the minus strand of NC_042618.1, from coordinate 391,551,988 downwards.
AGAAAGCAAAGGCATGGAAGCCTATGCAATGAGCAAACAATTGGTGGTTAATATTATGAAAAACAATCAGTGTAAAACTGGTGCCTTTGTGGTGATGCCATGATCCAGCGAGGCCTGGGGTGATCTGCTGCTTCCTTGCCAGTTACTCTTGTAGCAGTATGTTAACCGGGATCTTATCATCCCAGGTAACAAAATCTTTTGGAAGGGGAGCATACATGTGATTTGTTTGAACTAGCTCCCTGTCATCCTCTCTCCCCAGGCCTTGTTAAAAAATGTGCAACCCTCCATATATTTGGAATCTATTCAGAAAAACATACATATATATACTGGAGGCACAATGCCACTTTTTGCAGCATTTCGAAGGGAGAGCTTGATTTCCGTATTGCAGTACATACAGATTAATGATCAGGCATATAGTTAATAAACAGAATAGAGCCCTGACTATACATGGGGTTTTATAGTTATTTTGCAGTTTTTATCTAGAGCATGTGGAGAAATCTCATGCAAGCAATAAGAATCAAGCTCGGTGACCTAGATTTCAACTTTGCTGTTGACCTTAACTGCATTAATATTTGCATGTGATGTCATTGGGTGGCTGGAATTGAAATCTGTAGTTGAATTTTTCATTTTTGATTTTACTGAATCTTAATGAGGTTATCTATATATGAGGATACTGCTAGGCTAAGCCTCTGAGGTTAAGCATGAAAGGAAGACTTTAAGGTAAGTTTTGTTTGAAAATTAAACTGCACCACTTTTTGTTTATAACTGCAAATCTGCAACTTGTATTTTACATTATAATTTATTTTTCTTTTCTACCATCTTGGCATCCTTTCTTTGACTTTGCTGTCAGCATGAGCAAAACTAAAATGTTTAAATTATTTTTAAATTAGATATTCTATTTTTTTTACTGTGATATCTTCTTTTTAATCACACCTAAGGCTTCTTGCAAAAATGTTACTCAGCTTCTCCAGCTACTGCAGTTCTACCAGCATAAAAGCTGATAAAAGAAACCTTTGGACAAGGCTAAAAATAAAATTCCAAAGACAAAAATGAATTTAGGAGCCAGCATCAGTTAGCAAGTTTATCTTCCAAGGAATTTTTTTTTTTTTTTTTTACATAGCATATCAGAATTAAATTAATGGAAATAGAAGCATGTATGATAAACAAAATAGGGTTTTCTAAACATAGGTTTTGTGTGTATGTGTGTATATATGTATATATATATATATATATATATATATATATATATATATATATATATATATACACACACACACACACATATCTGTACATGTATGACTAGATATAAAATATAGATTATTATATATGGCAAGCTATTCATACTATCTATATGGTATATAATATTAATATTATATACCAGGAAGTATGCCTTGCTTAGAAACAGTACATAAATTTTCTATAAAAACACATGTCCTAATTTGCTTGCAGTGTTTAATGAATACTGCTGGAGGTTCTATAATGTGAGCTGTGTTGGAGTTTAAAAAAATATTCTTTTTTTTTTATGCTGACACTTTATAACACTGTTCATATGTCTGAGTGAAATTTATGACTATATGAACAGTTTTATAAAAGTGTAGCACTCCAGAGACTTCCTGCTCTGCAGGGGTGGCAGCCTGCAATGACACAGCTGCAAGCATTTTTCACAGACAAGAAGCAAAATTTAACCCCCTTAAGGGGAAGTATGATTTCAACAGCTTGACGTGAGCTCATTTGTGTTTGTCTTTACATTTTTCCTAATTTTCATAGTAAAATTGAAACAGATCACACTACTAGTGCATGTTGTTATGCCAGACTGTGTCAGTCTTAAAAGACAAACATACAATTCAATTAGATTAGTGCAAAGGTGGACAGTAAACTAACCCTTACAATTTTAAGTTTGATTCCTTATGATGATGCTGGAAATTTCATAAAAGGTGATTTTTATTTTTTTAAACAAGAGGTTTAATCTTTCCAGTATGGCCTGGCTCCAAACAGTTTTGTATCCCCAGTGGGGTCAGATGGCAGGGCATTAAACCCTCCTCTATACAATGCAGATTCTCAGTCTCGGTCAAATGGCCAGGAAGAAGCCCCATCCTCAGTTTATGATTCAGATCTTGGCTTTGCTATTAACCAAAAAACAGAGACCAAAAAGCAGTTTGACATAGCCACTGCTAGGGTCATAGTGAGTGCAGTCAGGGCTAAAGGAAAGGAAGACATTTGAAAGAACTTATAAACTCAGTAGTGTCAAATCAAGTCAACCAATTTGACCTTGCACAGTCACAATGTGGATAAATGAGAAGTAATGCTGTTATCCGGTTTCGTTGCTAGAGATCAGTGGTAGCACTGCTATAAAAATATTGTAAATGAAGGAGCTTTAGCTGCATAACATTAAGAGCTGCCAAATAGTAGGAAACCTTTTTATCATCTAATTGCAAGAAAATATTAATAATTTTAGGCTAGCTAATCTGATGCAATAAGTCACTCTCAACAAGAAAACGCCTTATCTGTGCATGTATTATTGAACTTCACTGAAATTCAGTATTTTCAGATTATGTACTGATGGCAGATATAATTGTGATTTTGTGCTGGAGAACTTTTGTCTCTTTTTCAGCAATGGTACACCAGCTCAATGAATGTTGTTTGCACCTGGTTGACGGACCGCATGGACCTGCAGCTTCACATTTATCAATTGAAAACTCTTATTAGGATGGTGAAGGTAATACAGATTCCGATACCTTTTTACAGAAATTCTGCCGTTGATAGTAAAAGTGTTGCACGGATGGTTGTTATTTGAAGGTGCATATAGTTTCATATTGACGTGCAATCAGTACCGGATGCAGTGCACCTATGCATTGTTTCTTTAATGCAAAATACAGATTTTGAAAGGTTTTCACTAGATTTTCTTAAGTACTGCCCGTAATTTATCTGCTAATCAGATTCATTGCATTAAATTGTCATGAACAGGTAGGACCATCATTTTTTGTCAATGTCTTTTACAATTTAGTAAATTAGTTTAATAAATTCAAATTTGGTTTTTTTTTTTAAATAAAATTCTTTGGTGATGTTTGCTGCCAGGTTTTTTTTTCAGATATGTTTTGTAATCATTAGCCAAATGCAAATAGATATTATTCATATGGTTAATTGATGTAGTTTCTTTAACAATGGGTGTATACAAAGAACTTTAAGGAGTACAAAGGTGAGATAACATACCCTAGAAGTAGGTTTTTATTCCTATGCATGTGTGTGTGCCTCTTGGACTAATGATAATTATTTCAGTGTGAAATCACAATGGTTTCCATGAAATAATAAGGTCACAGGAGGGGGCTAAATATGGTTTTGATCATTTTAGTTTTTATTTAGTGCTTTTTAGTAGTTTTGAAATGTTTATACTGTCTTGCACGCACAGAGCAAATTCACAGCATGAATAAATTACAATAGTAATGCATTACATTTAATCTTCTAATAAAAGACAAAAGAAACCGTTTTAGTAATGTGCATTTGCTAAGAACATGACTTGTTTTCTTCCCATTTTCATTTTAGTTTCTGAGATTTTGTTGAATGTAGTTATTTCATTATTTAAATGAAACTTTATACTAAAATTTGAGATTAAAGAGATTTCGGCAGCCATGAAGGCTCTGAGCTAAAAAAAAATAATTGATCTTAAATATAATTTGAACAGAAATATTGCAAGACAGAAAGACAGGAAGATTGATAAGTAGATAAATCTCATATTATTCTATATATTTTTTAAAGTGAGTGATAGTGTTTCTTGGAATATCAGTTACTCTCCTGCAAGTAGCAAAACAATTCTTGTTTAATTAACAAAATATAATCATTTAAACCATTTCATACCTATGTCAAGCATCTTTTGTAAAATAATGTTCATCCTGTTCCTCAAATCTGATTTTGTAAATTAAATTACACTCATTTTGACTTGATAGCCATCTAATAATAAACATAACTAAGGATAAACATTTTCCTGGGACAATACCCAGTCTCCAAAGAGAAAAGCAAACTCAGTTCCCAGTGGAACATCAGACTAGTATAGGTACTTTCCATGAGAGATAAGGATGGCAGGGCACAGTTGCTCGAAAAGGACAGGAACACCTAAATTTTGGAATAGGCAGTTATCCTATGGAGTTTTAACACGCACTAATTTCTGGACCAACATGAGACAAACTGTCTTGCGGGCAAGAAACCAAATTAAGTGATTCCAATCATTTCTGTCAGTATTGAAATATGTATTTAGTTAATCTCATTTTTATACCACCTTTCTATAGTATTCTCAAAATGGAGATACGTAGATAAAAATATATAAGACAGTATATAAGACACAAAACATAAGACAAATTGCAAAAATCCAATATATTAACACAGTCAGTGTATACTAAATATCAGACAATAGTATTATAGTCAAATATCATCCACAGAACCCTAGGATATAGATCACATTGAAGACTCTTACAAGCAATAAATCATTTTGACACATAAGTAAATGTTCTATTCATCCATTAATAATAACATGCATTAAAACCTACATGGTTATTTATACCTCTAGTCTATGAACTTCCCGTAGTATCTTTACCTTACCCATATAGAGCATTTATTAATCTTAAAACTTATCAGTAAAAATAGGAATTTGAATAATTATTGCAAACAAATTCTAAGTAATCATTCTTTTTGTAATCTGCTTTGAGTATAACATTAGGAAGAGGCTGCATAAAAATAAAAATGAAATAAATACATAATCCTGGAGTGTATTCAGAAAAGAAACATTAATATTACATTCTCCAAATTATTAAATAATTTAGGAAAACTAGATAAGCTTTACAGTCCTTATCTGCCATCATATTCTATATGCTGTTTTCTATATGCTATAGGGCAATATTAACACCCAGATTCTGTAATAATATTCATAATTCAAGAGTGTATCTTGGAGTTGAGAGAAGCTAACTAAATATAAAAGCCATCATTGTGTTACTATACTAATCAGAAGCTTAATTAGGTTATTGAATACAGTAATGTACTTGTCATAGAGACCAGCAACATAGAGACACTGGGCTAAAGGTCGACAGTCAAGTTGTAAATGACTCTTTTATTGAGCCACTATCAGTTAACTTTTTTCATCTGGTCAATACAAAATGGATTCAGTTTGTACTAGCTTTATGAAGGGAGTTTCACTCTTTAAAACTAATTACAAGTGTATTAATTTAGTCCAATAAAAAGGGATTACCTACAACTTGTATGTTGACCTTTACTTCATTAAATCATTCTAAATCTTCATACCTACCAGCTGATAAAAGTCTAAGTGGCAGAGGAAATAAATTTCACTTAATAAAAATGTTCATAGGCCTAGAGCATGAAGTCAAATAGGAACAAGTGGGTATGCTGAACATTTATTTCCATCACTATAATTTAACCTTTTGCAAAAGCTTTTGAATTAAGTATACTCTTATCACAAAAGCTGTGATAAGCAGTCCTGCATATGAAATTATCATTTAAATGAATTATTCACTATGATCTAAGATTATTCCAGAAATTTTTGTACTAAATAGATAAAAGGCAGCTGGTTCCTATACTGAGAATAATTAGGAAATAAGGAAATAAATTCTAAAAGGCAAATAATGAGAAATATCAATCAAGATTGGAAGACATAAGGAAGGTTTTAAGACTTACAGTATAGAAATGTCAAAGCATGAAGATCAGAATGAAAAAGGACAAATGCTTCTAGCATGCAAAGGGATGGGAACCAATAAAAGGTAGAATGTTCAAAATGAATAATCCAAACACAGTTTTAGACTCAATGAAGTGGCAATGAGTGAGGAGGAAGGAAAGCTAGCAAGGCAAGACTCAGAATCTGAGCAAGAGATCAGTAGACCATAAGTGAAAGTTTGAGAGGGTATTAAATCCAGTGAATTTTAGATATATTCAGCAATTGATGGTGGCAATATTTAGTCATAGCCTTGATATGCAATGAAGGTTGGAAAAAAAAATTATTCCAAAGTTCCTTGCAGAACATAAAAAGAAAGAGTAGTCAGATTGTCAAGTTAAATAAAAAAATGAGAAGTCAGAAGAAGAAAAGGTAGAATTTGATTTTGGAGAGACCAAGGGAGAAATATAGGAAATATTGTCCCAGGAGAAAGGGGGTAGGGAGTTCTTTTTGAGAAGGTGGGAGCAGGCACAGAGGGTTAAGGGAATGGTCCACCAAGAGGGTGTGCTGTGCCCATGATAACGGTGGCAACCCCTTCTCCCAGTGGCTTGTGAACCTCTGCACTTATAAGGGGATGGGTCCACTGTGGCCTGACCAGCCCACTGGACTTAATATCCGATAACTTAAACCACTCCTGAGAGAGAGACTGAGTTTTAGCAACTGGCTGAAGTGCATACACAGCTAAAAGAAAAACGAAATACTGATTTCAAAACTAATCAATTTGTGTATTTCACATTGGTATTTTATCAATTCTTCTCTATTAACATTACTATAATATCACCAGAGAAAATGACAAGGATTAATATTAAATAGTTAACATTCAAATCCTATATATATATCTGTATTTATGCTTAAGATTTTCATCTAGCACAAACAACCTTAAATGAATTTTGTCAGTAGCACCATGAAATCCAAAGTAAAAATACCCAATAAGAAAAAATTAAACACATTCTTTTTTAAATATGGAGGGCAATTTTAAAAATAATTTCCATGAATAAAGCAGTGCATTACCTGTGGAAATGGGCTTTTATAAAATTGTCTGCCCGATATATGAATAAAAATATACACATATGGCCTGTCTGCATATAGGGCCAGATTTTCCAACCTACGCGTGGGCATAGATTTGTGCGTCCAACCCTGTGCGCACAAATCTACGCCCAATTTTATAACATGCGCGCGCAGCCGTGCGCATGTTATAAAACCCGGGGTCGGCGCACGCAAGGGGGTGCACACTTGTGCACGTTGCGTGCGCCGAGCCCTAGGGGAGCCCCAATGGCTTTCCCCGTTCCCTCTGAGGCCGCTCCGAAATCGGAGCGGCCTCAGAGGGAACTTTCCTTCCCCCCCACCCAACTTCCCCTCCCTTCCCCTATCTAACCCGCCCCCCAGCCCTACCTAAAACCCCCCCTACCTTTATTATTTAAGTTGCGCCCGCCTCCGGGCAGGCATAGGTTGTGCGTGCCGGCCAAGTGGGCCTTCGGAGGCCTCTGGCCACACCCCACCCTGCCCCGGACCACCCACGCCCTGCCCCTTTTTTCGAGCCCTGGGACATACGCGCGTCCTGGGACTTGCCCACGTCGCCAAGCCTATGCAAAATAGGCTCGGCGCGCGCAGGGCTTTTAAAATCTGCCCCATATTTTTTTAACCCCTTATACCAGAGAGGCATTCCCAAGGATGGGATTAGGGCAGGGCTCTATTTTGCAAATAGAGGTAGATTTTAAAAGCCTTGCACGTGCAAAAAATGGCCACATATGCACGCAAGTAGGCTGCACTGGAGTGATTTTTAAATATCCGGGAAGGGTGCGTGTACATTGATGTACATGCATCCAGAAAAGTAAAAGCACTGACATAACTCCTAATTTGCTGGGAGAGGGTCCTTATAAGGTTTAGTCTGATACTCTATATATGGACCATTTTAACAGGGCACTTTGAGTCGGGGTGAGTTTTCGGGTAGTGGTGATACAGACACATTCAGAGATATCCGTTGTAAAATTGACATTAAAGAATTGTAGACCTTATAAGTGATGAAAAGGAGTTGATTTGAGCTGCAGTATACAAATCAACTCTTCTTGTTAGAATTTTCATATCATACTGAGTCTCTCTCTCTCCCAAGCATGCATAATATATGTGTGCAGACATACCCACATGAAGAGTAGTTTTATAAAATGGCACACACACACGGCCCTTTTAAAATCTACCCATTATTTTTTAATTTTAAAAAGTATGCTCATACATTTTGCCGGGAAAACTGAATATACTTATTTCCAAGTGTAAATGTATGTGGGCAGTTTTCCCTGGGTAATTATCAAAGCAAAAGCACATGCATACTTTAGTTTTGAAAATTTGTGTGGTCTGTGGGTATAAACTACTTGCAGACTTCGTATTCTTTGAAAATTACTCCTATGGAGGGTGAATGCCTGAAAAAACTCAAATAGAAAGTGTCATCCAAGGTGATATTAGCCATAAAGAAGAGAAGATATTCATAGTGGGCTAGATTTTAAAAGCCCTGCGCGCCAGCGCGCCTATTTTGCATAGGCCGCCGGCGCGCACAAAGCCCCAGGATGCACGTAAGTCCCGGGGCTTTGTAAAAGGGGCAGGAGAGGGTGTGTCCGGGGGTGTGTCGGTAATCCGGGGGTGTGGCGATGGTTCGGGGGCGGGCGGGGGGGGCGGTCCCGAGTCCCCTGGTACTGTGGCCTGTGCCGGGGGATGCCAAGGCGGCGCGGGCAAGTTACGCCTGCTTCAAGCAGGCGTAACTTGCACAACAAAAGGTAGGGGGGGATTTAGGTAGGGCTGGGGGGTAGGGTAGATAGGGGAAGATGGAGGGATGCGGGAGGGAACGGAGGGAGGCTGCATGGCTCGGCGCGCGCAGGCTGACGATTTTGCGCAGCCTTGCGCGCGCCGACCCTAGATTTTATAAGATACACACGGCTACGCGCGTATCTTATAAAATCCGGTGTACGTTTGTTGGCGCCGGTTGCGCCAACAAAAGTACGCGTGCACGTACTGTTTTAAGATCTACCTCAGCATGCAGAAGGAAAAGCCTTCATATGCACTTCATTACTATTAACCATCCAGAGACAAGGTCATAAACACCTATTCACCCAAATACATGCACACCATTTATTTGCCTCTGGTATTTGGCAGACATAAATATGTCTACCTGTTGGTATTACTGCAGCCATACAAATCTCATTATTTCCTAGGGGAGTGATTTTCATAATGTATAAACATTTTCACAGTCCCTGGAAGATGGGAAAATTAGTTGCCATAGACCTGCATTTTTTACATTCTCATATTATACCTTAAAAATAAATTAGTAATTTTATCCTGCCTTTAAACACTGGTGAAACTTTCCATTGCAAAAGCCTTTTTTAAAGTGCCAGTGCCTACCATTTCAAAAACACTTTGCATAGTCTAACAACTAGAATCTCATTTATATATATTATTGTATTTAATGGTATATATTTTTATAAGCTACCCTGAAACTAATTGGATAAGGCAGTGAATAAACCTACAATATGCACAAGATGCCTCTTACCAAAATGTAAGCATATTTTTCCTTTACATTCACCTTACATACATCTTACATACCTATACTTACATTCTACATATTTTATGGATGCATGTAAAACTTATAAATTCATCTCATATAATGATAGGTATCGAAGTATCTAAGAAACATATGTAATCTCAGTACTTTAGCTAATAATACCACCTCTATGATTCATTTACACGTACGTCATTAGCTCTGTAGGGGGAGTTTCCCTTTCACCTTCTTCTCTTGTTTCCTCCCTAAGCACAAGAATGCCATTTTGTAGGTGAAAAAGGAAAGCATGAGTTTCACTTGCCAAGGCACATGTAGGTCAGAATGTCGGTAGCACCATTTTGGATTTGTCACTTCAGCAGGTAGAAAGGAAACCAGTTCCCTTATGCCAGCAAAGATTTGGTAGGGAACAATTGACCACATAAATGGGGATCTGGGTGTGAATGTGGGGGTTTCAGGGGCTTGGAAGGACCATCTTGAATGCTAGGGGGGGGGGGGGGGAGGGGAGATCAGGAAAGCACAACAATTTCAGGAGGGTGGTGGGCAAGGAAGGTTGGACTGTAATCCAGGGAGGCCCATAAGGCCCTTCTTAGATCAAGGGGAGGGAATGAGGGGGCAGGAAGGCTGGACTGTGAGCTTGTCTGTCATCTGGGGAGATAAAGGTGGAAGGGAAGCCAGGAAGGCCTGATCTGTTTGGGGGGATAGGGAGTAGAGAGAGAGGTTTCCTGTGCTAACTGGCTTTTACCCTTTTGGTCAGTTAGTGCAGGGAAATCTAAAAATCAGAGTGCAATAGCATAACTAAAGCCAAGCTGTCTTTAATGTGGCTATCGCAAAGCTGCTGCATACTTCATATCACTACTTTCATACACTGAGCATTAAAACCAAAATTAATGCCAGAGTTTTAACTGGAAAATAACTGATATGATCATACTGAATTTTAAACTGGTAAAGTACGTAGAACCCCAAAGTTAGAAGAACCATATTAACATCCTAACAAAGAAGAGACCACATTTGTGATCATTAGCCAGGTCAAATTCAACTTTTGTCATTTTAGAGTTGTGAAAAACCTAGTACAGTCTGTTCATAGTAGCCAATTTCTGAAGATATGGTTTTTATGTTGACATATTTTTAGTGTCTTAATTCCAAACCCAATTAAGACTGCATCTTTCATATTCTCTTTCAGAATAATAAATAAAATACAATTATTCCTGAGATTTTTATGGTTTGCATAAAAGGATCCTAAATCACTGAGTGTATATTGTTTTTGTGTTTCATTTCAAACTTGGCAGCCATGTTAATTCCTGGGCAGAAAGAAAGTGTGTTAAATTGCAGACCTCCGCTAATGTGTTGTATAACTCAGAAAGCAGGGTTTGTAATTGAAACAATTCAAGTAATCCACAGAGTCACTGGATTTAAGACTATAACACATAATTTCATTTATGTTGTGTAAACCTGAGGCTAATGATGGGAATAATGTAGCATTAAGTAGGGTTTTAGTCCTTTGTTATCATTTGCTTTCCATGTTGGAAGCTAAATAAAGCTGTGAGTTTCTTTAATGTTAATAATAACTTTAATCATTTATAAAACGACAGCAGTCTGTTTGGTGCTGCACAATGAAATTACACAGTTAGAGTCCCTGTTCCGGAATGTTTAAAACTTAAATATTCTATTAATGTATTGGACCAAGAGGCTCATACGTGCACCATTGTGTAAATTCTATTATTTTGATATCATGCTTTAGGTTTTCCCAATGCTGTACATCAGCATTTCCACCTATAGAAACAGTAGATGGCTTGAAAATGTGGAACCTAAACTAGACATTCCATAGCTAGCAGAATGCTAAATGTAGAGGTACAGAAGGGTCACAAATGAGAGGAAATTAGAAATGCTGACCCCAAATAACTTTCAGCACAAAAGGGATGATAAAAATAGGTGAGACACAAGAAGAGTGGTGAGTAGGTTAGATTAAATTATAAAACAAATCATGTCCTCCAGCCAAACATCTGAAAGTTGCAGCAGGCTATGGCAAGCAATCCCACTGGAACTCTCACCTGGATAGATACTCTCACCAACTCTGACCTGAGGCATCTGACACAAAGTGCAGACGTGTATCTTACAACAGAGTCCACTACTGTGGAGATAATCACTTAATTAGATAGTACTTTCTAATATGGTCTTGTTTATCGTGTCTCAATTAATGAAAAAAGAAGAGCCTACTCAACAAAAGGGAACCAAAATCCAGTTTTTATACAGAAATTATCCTGCAAGGGAATTTTCAGAATAACAAATTCAAAGGTTTTGAGGGAAAAAAAGTCCCAAAAATCTCAGCAAGCCAGTCAATGTGCCCTACATTGTACGGGCCACTCAGTCTTCTCACTCATATGCTGGGACATTAGATGCAAGGAAAAACAATTTTTAAAATTTTTTTATAGCAATTAAAAAAATGTCTTAGAAGCACTTCATTATCAAAAAGCCCAACAACGGCCGACAATTTGCCAATACTTCCTCAGGAGCTGTTTCAAAAAAATTAAACCATAAACCTCATAAAACTGTGCTTTTTCGATGAACCATGGTCATAAACCTCTCAGGGCAGAGAGCCTCACAGCACCCTTGTTGGAGCGTCTTGCTTGTAGCATACCTCGGCTTTCACCCTACAAATGCATTTGTTCTTTTCCTAGAAAACCTACAGGGATTTTCGATTGCAAGGCGTACTGGATTCAACTTTAAACAGCAAAACATATGAAACAATTAGAAACCGACTTACTGTAGAAGAAGCCACTGCCTCTGTTAGTGAAGGTGGAGGTCTTCAGGGAATAACCATGAAGGACAGTGATGAAGAAGATGAAGAGGATGACTAGATATTCTATTGCAGAGGCCCGAGTGACTGTAGCCGGCAAGCAGTGCATGTACCTAATCTGTTAATCAGTTAAGCCACATTAGGGAATTTTCTGTCAACTCTGAATGCCCATACAAATTTTACCAATACAACTGCCATTTTAGATGTGTGATAATAAGATTAGCACCTCTATTTGACTCATTGATTTCCTAATTTTGAATCTATATGTTCATAAGCAATATGGAGCACCATTGTTTAATACTGTTAATTGAAAATATATAGAAAATATGCTAGGTGTGTCCCTGTTATAAACAACTGTACAATGCTTCATTAATGTACTGTATATACATTGATGGTAAAATGTTGTGAAGATGACTGAATTCAATATTATCATTTCTTTCTTTCTTCTTGTGTGAATGCCAGTTGCTTCAAATAAAACAAGCTTTGGTTTTGTTTTATTTATTTATGTATTTATTTATTTTCAAAAGAAAAGTTGTGCTATGACCAATGAATTTCTATTCTTGTGGCTCCTTGAAAACTGATATTTGAATCATTCTGAATTCCTGTCAATAAACTATACACTTTTACTTAAACCTACAGTATAACTAGGTAGAGGCTACATACTGTATGAATGGATTAGTGTCTTAACGAACCACAACTGTTTAATCTTAATCACTATGGAATACATCCTAGAAGAACCAAGAACCAAGTTACAGTCAAAGCAATTGTTTTATGTTGATGTCTACTCTTTTAAATGTTACATTTTGTTTAAGTTTTAATAACCGTGTATGTAAAAAAGACAACTTTAATAACAATCTTAGACTATAAACTGTGTTTATAATACTATACAATATTTATTTCTGTAGATTGTAACCTTGATCTCCATTACTTTATGTTTCACAACTGTTTTTATATATGCCATGTACATTGCATTTTAACTAGTTGCTGCATGTGTCAGGGGTCCCCTCCAGAAGCATTTTCTTTCTGTGTAGAACAGTGGCTCCATCTTGCTTTTGCCTTACAAAAGCCTACACTTATAAAAGTGTGAGAACTGTGGCTTCTCAATAAATAACTATTCAAATGTCCAAGTCTTTTTATGTTTCATTTTCATTTCCATTTTCTTTTCCATTTTATTCATTTACATACCACCTTTATAAATTGATACAATTAACCAAAGTGGCTTACAAAAAAATGGTATCATGAAGTATACTCCAGTAATCATATAACACCACATATACAACATGATAACATAACCCAACAATCATTAAAACTTCAGACCATCCCACTGGACCAAATAGGCTACCACCATCATGCTCCATAATACAATTTGGGAACCCTCTCTTATCACTTACCATATATCCTGCTTCATAACCTATTATCATGCCACCCTATCCCTCTCCAAGTATCTCTCATCGCTCCTTTACTGACCTTCCCAGACTTCACTCTCTATCCCTTTATTCCCCCTTCTCTATCTATCAACCTACTTTGCTTCCCATTGCCAATCCATTAACCCCTTCCTCTTGATATCCCCACTTTTTATGTGTTTTTTACTTCCTCCTAAATCAGAGGTTGTTAGTTTCTGCCCTTATCTTCATTGGAAATCATTCCACAGTTAGGGGCTTTGTGGATGAACCAAGCCTCAAAAGAAAAAGGGATGATCACCATCCAGAAATGGAGTGATGCACTTTCAGTTTAGATGTTTGAAAATACTTTTAGTAATATGGCAGATGCTGAAAAGCTGGAAATTAACTGATTAATAACACTACCTTATAATATCATACTTATGTTAGACTGGGATGACATCATTAATCTTAAAAATCAAGAAAATTCTCTCTAAAATTGTTTCAAGATAAACCAGGTTAGGTTTTGTTTTAGTGGATATTACAGTAGCTTTAAGATTCTTGATACCAAACTGAAGTGACCAAGTAAAACACTTCCTGTCATCTCTCAATATGATATTAGAAAAATTAAGTTTGTGTGAAAATTATACATTTTGAAAGATAATGGGCCAGGTTTACAGCTTCTACAACTACAGTACATATTTGGTGCATAAAATGTTTAATAGTCTGACATTCTTCTACATAAGGCTGAGTTTAAACTACTAACAATCCTTAAAAACTGTAAAATAATAATACATACTGTATGATCTTACATAGTAAAATGCAAGACCATAGGAAAATTTCAATAAAATTGCAAATTTTGTGGTTCTCAAACTTCTTTGCAATTTTTGGAATTGTATGCTTTTGCATTTTTTTTTCAGTTTTCTTTGAATTTTTCTCACTCATTTTCTCTTTCTGCAGCAGTTTTCTCTCTCTCTCTGATGCCACTTAGGGTATGTGCACTGGATCAGTCTGTCCTTCCAGAAGCTGAAAAGAATGAGGAGTCTGAGATCCCCATCTGTGAGAGAGAATTCCAACCCTAAAAAAAAATAAATTCCAGAGAAATTATGCAAGAAATAAGTTGAGTCAAGAACACACAATTATTTTTTTGGGCTTACCAAATTCCTCCTCCTCCTTAGAGCTTCCAAATCTGAATCTGCCCCCAACTAGGATTCATTCCTTTCATTCGCAGCTTCCCAGGGCCTTTCCCCCTTAGTAATTTCCCAACTCATCCAGCGAAGCAACAATTATCTGGCTAAAGGATGTAGGCTATGGTTCCCTCCCGAATCTGGTACAAGTGCACTTTTGAGCCAGCCCATAGGTGCTAGTGTTGTTAATGACAGGGACAACATGAAAGCTTCCAAAGGAGGGAAGTAACAGGACAGGTATTGCTGTGTTTGCCGATGTAATTTTATTGCGTATATATTTTACTTGTAAACTGCTGTGATGCCCAAGGGAATGGCAGTTAATCAACATAAATAAACTAAATTAAATTAGTAGCACAGCTGTCACCAGATGAGGACCACTTAGCCAATCCTTATGTCTGTCCATGTTGACCCTGCCTCCTGTGCCGTCTCAGACTCTTCTTGGTCTCTGGTCATCTCCCTCTTTTCCTGTCCCAAGCCTGCTTGAATTATGTCACTGTTTCAGTTGCTATCACCTCTGCTGGTGAACATTTCCAGCTATACACCAGCCCCTCCCATAAAGGAATATTTCTCCTTCCTTTCTGTGACCTTCCAGTTTTTCAGATTTTCAAAGCCTTTTCTGCAGGTGAAACAGTGCTGTGAAAGGTGGCCTCCCTATGTGACAGTAAAGTACAGGCATAATGCCAGCAAGCACATACTTTTACCTACAGTAGGGGGGGAGACATTTTTGGGGGTGGGGTTGGGAACTGCACCCATGCTTCTGAAATTCAAATCTATGAATGCATTTCTAGTCAGACAAATGACCCACACAAAAAAAGCGGCAGGTGCAAATATGTGCAGGTAATTTTCCATAGACAATGTTCAAAGTCAAAATATGTGGGTACTTTCATTTTGAAAATGAGCGCAAAGTCCATAGGTGAAAAGTACCAGCACACTTTGCATATCTGCAGCCAGTGGGAAAATTACCCCCTTAACGGCCCCATTTTCTTCAGCATCTTCTTCTATGGAAAATTCCACCATCCCATGACTTAAGGCAGCTTGACAATATTTGAATATTTCTATCCTACCCCTCTTTCTGTTCTTCCTTCCAGAGGATCCATTTTGAGTAACTGAAATGTCTTGGTGTAGGGCTTAAGTTGCTCACCTTGTGCCAGTTTGGTAGTGCTCTTCTAAACATTGGAGCTATTATTAATGAGGATTTGAATGCCACTAGATTATAACCCCCCTTTACTGGCCTGAGAACATCATGCCTTCCTCAAAAATATTACCACATATGACTTTTTTTTTAGTGGTACTCTGTAAAGTAATAGTGAAATATTTATAAGGTGAGAAATTTTTTTTTTTTCCAGGTATGAGGGAGGGAGAGACAGACAGACAGACACTCTGGGGCTGATTTTAAAAGCCCTATGTGTGCCGGGCCTATTTTATAAAGGCCTGGTGACGCGCGTAAAGCCCCGGGATGCCTCTAAGTCCTGGGGCATTAGAAAAGGGGCGGTCCGGGGGTGGGGTGGGGGCGGGGCCAGATGCCTCCGGCACAGTGGCCATTTGCCACTGTGTCGGAGGATTGCGTGCCGGCAGGCTGCTGACGCGTGCAAAAGGTAAGACAGGTTGGGGGGGTTAGAGTAGGGTTGGGGGGGAAGGTTAGGGGAAGGGGTGAGAAGGTTATAATAGGGGGAAGGGAAGGGGGGAAGGCCACGGGCGTCAGCATGCGCAAGGTGCACTAGTGTGCACCGTCTTGTGCATGCCGACCCACAATTTTATAACATGCACACGGCTGTGCGCGCATGTTATAAAATTGGGCGTACATGTGTGCATGCTGGGTAGCGCACTCATATGTACGCCCACACGTATGTCTGAAAATCTACCCCTCTTTGTATCTATATAGGAGGGCCAGCTAATGACTCAAGGTGAGGTGTTGGTGGTGGTTTAGGGGCCAATTTTACATGCGGAGTGAGACATGCAAACAGCACAGTACACCTCGGTGATGATTTCTACTATGTTCTCTTGCCCTAGCTTGATAGTACCATTATAGAGTCCATCAATTTCTACTATGTCCTCTCACCAAGGATGAGAGGACATAGTAGAAATTTCATCTTTGTGAGACTTTTCTCACTCCAAATGATGTCAAATCTTCACCGAGGTATACTGTGCTGTTCGTATGTCTCACTCCGCATGTAAAACTGACCTCTAAACCAACACCTCACCTCGAGCTATAAGCTGGCCCTCCTATAGTGATATAAATGGTTGACTACTGTGACTGTCTCCCCAGAGTCTGTCTCTTTCTTTCTCTCTCTCGCTCTCTCCCTCCCCCAGAAATGGCCAAAATGCAATTATCACACAGCTTAATGCCAGGAAAAAAGGTGTAATTTCCAGCATTGATAGCATGCATTATGCTATCGCACAATGCGATATTGCCACTCATTTTCATTAATCCTACCCCTTCAAAAAATTTGCATTCGCACTGTGCGGTAACATGATTATCGTGTGCATTAATGCCATAACGCATTTTGATAAATGACCCTATAAGAGGTGAATTTTAAAAGCTCAGCATGGCCATTAATTTAGGGGATGTGTGAATAACCTTGGCTCATGTGCACCGAGCAAATTAAAAGCAACCCAGATATGCACATATCTCCCGCAATGTGCACATCTCAAATGTTTCAAAAAAATGGGTGGGGCCTGGGCAGGATCAGGGCAGGGTATGGGCATTTTGGGGACATGAATCTGAGATGTGTATGTAAATATGCAACCAGTGCATGCCGATGTCCCCTGCCACGTAACTTTACTTCTGCTATGGATGACATGCAAGTTAAAAATTAAGTAAAACTAGGCAGATCTGCGGGATTTTAAAGGTTGGGGCTAACTGGGGGGAGTGAAGGCTATTGATCTAGTGGGGGTTGGAGGACCTATCTCTTATCTGGGTGAACTGGGTACGAACTGTAAAAACTGGGAAAAGCATTGGCACGCTCTCCCTTTAAAATCCCTCGATTTATGCGGTAGAAGCAGGATTTATGTGCCCCTATGCATGCCCACTTAGAATTTGGCACATATGTGCACGCAGCCAGGCGTACATGCATATGTTATAAAATGGCTGTGTCCCTGGGCACGCACCGACACGTGCAAATGTGCACTCACGCACCAGTTTGAAAGTTACCATCTCTATTATTAGAAACCCTGTACTGAACTCACACATGTGTACAGTACAATTCTGCCACTAGAGACTTTCTTTTGACTGAAGGCATGTAATTTAGAAACCCACTTTAGATAATATAGTACATTGTACTGCAAATCACGTAGAGGAAATGCATCTGTTACAGCAGCACAAGGAAACTTCTCAATACCTCTTACCTGTAAGAAATGTCATCTCATACAATAAACATATGGAGTCTTATATTCATTAGTAAATAGGGACAGAAAAGTAAAACTGTAAAAATAGAATTAAATGAATTATACAAATGTATTTATTTTACAGCCTCCTTGTCCTTTTTATGATTATAGGTTATCAGGTACAGTGAAATAAATATGTTAGGAGGTACTAACTTTTCTGTATACATGTCCTGCCTAAGGGATATCTACTGTAATTTTCCAAATATGATAAACTCCTATATATAGGGGTAGATTTTCAAAGGGTACGCGTGTAACCCCGAAAACCTGCTCCTGCGCGCGCCGAGCCTATTTTGCATAGGCTCGGTGACGCGCACAGGCCCCGCGGGACGCACGTATGTCCCGGGGCTTTGAAAAAGGGGTGGGAAGGGGGCGGGGCAGCGGTCCAGGGGCGGTCCCAAGTCCTCCGGCACAGCGGCCGTGCCGAGGGAATGGCACGCCGGCAGCCAGCCGACGCACGCAAGTTACACCTGAGGCAGGCGTAACTCCTGAAATAAAGGTAGGAGGGGGGATTTAGGTAGGGCTGTGGGGTGGGTTAGATAGGGGAAGGTGGGGGGAAGTGGAAGGAAAGTTCCATCGGAGTGGCCTCGGAGGGAATGGGGAAAGCTATCGGGGCTCCCCCTAGGGCTTGGCGCGGGCAAGGTGCACAAGTGTGCACCCCCTTGCGCGCACCGACCCTGGATTGTATAACATGCGCGCAGCTGCGCGCGCATGTTATAAAATTGCGTGTACATTTGTGCGCGCTGGGTAGTGCTCACAAATGTAGGCTGCGCAAGCAGGTTATAAAATCTGCCCCATAATATGCACCCTGAACTTCACTGTTAAAATGCTGAAAAACCTTAAGGATCTCCAGTTCTGTGGCTGTTTTGAGTTCTCACAGTACTAGCATCCTAATCCACATCTGCTGGTGCCAGCATGGATCCCTACCCTCTTGACCTCCTTTTCCTCCATCCACAGTGGCACTGTATCCATGAAGGACATGATGCTATTAGGAGCTATGAGACTACGGTTGTCCCATGAGTGGGAACCTTTGTTTTTATTTTACTTTGCTTGGGAATTTCAATGCAATGATTAAAAAAAAAAAAAGTCAATGGAAAAAATTACTTTGTTATGATACACTGGACTGATTATTTTTTATCATCACATTGAAATCCCCAGAAAAAAAATAAAATAAAATCTGAAAACGAAGGTCTCTACCCATGTGTTCCAATTTCTGAACACACAAAGGCACACCATAATGTTGTGGTACTTGGCAGCACCACAGCTTCCAACTGTATAGTGCCTCTGTGGGATGTCTGTGGTGATAACAAAAGAAACACAGACAATAGAGGAGATCCACAAACTATGATTGGGTTCTGAGTGTGAAGGTTTTCCCCTAAACCCTTTGTTTTAATATTCTAATATTTCAGAATGTACACGTAATAAATGTTCATTCTCATTTATGTTTTGTAAACTGGAAGGAATTTCAAAATATTGCACAGACATGCAGCATTTCTTGTACATATTACTTATTGCTCACCAGTTGTTCACAAATAATGGTCTTTTACAGATGCAGAAAAATATTTTTCTTCTGTTACTGTGTAAAATATGCACTCCACATTGTAGGAGGTGAATTTTAAAAGCCTGACGAGCGCATTAATTAGAGGGATGTGCAAAGAAGTCAGGCTTGCATGCACCATGCAGATTTTAAAAGCCGCCAAGAAAGGAAGGTATCTCCCATGCACGCACATCTCGTAAGTTTTCAAAATGGGGCAGGGCGTAGGAGTGGTCTGAGTGGCACATGGGCATTTCGGGGCATGAACCATAGATGTGGGGAGGTTGAAGGACCTCTCTCTTTACTGGGTGAACTGGGAATAAACTGGTAAAACTGGGAATGGCATCAGCATGCACCACTTTTAAAATTCCCCGATTTATGCGGTAGAAGCAGGATTTGCACACACATTCAGGAGCCCACTTAAAATTTGACACACATGTGCGGCCAGGCTATTTTATAACATGCACATATGCATGTGAATGTTATAAAATGGCCGTGTACCTGGGTGTGGGCTGACATATGAGCGCCAGTTTGAAAGTTACTGTCCCTGCCTTTATTTTGAAGAAAAAGTGTGTACTATGTACAGAAAATTATGGTAATACCTAAAACCTGAAATAAATAAATTAAATTAACCCTTTCAAATTTTTTTCTGATAGGAGATAGGTAATGCATGCTTAGGGGAAAATTTATAACACCCATCCCTTTGAGAGGGATGTTGACTGAACTATAAGAGATGGTATGTGGTGACAAAACTGTCATTGCTACCTAATTGGTCGTGGGAGGCATGGCCAATAATTCAGCTTAGAATGTTAAATTTTTCATCTATGACACTGTCAACTCATTTAGAAATCATTCCAATAGGTTTGACCAGCTAAACCTACATGGCTATATAGCCCTTAAATCCCACAACATTAATTTCTTATACAGTAGAGTCCATCTAGGGTAGCACCTGTTCCCAGGATTTATGACTTATATTGCTACAATTCTGCTAATACCCTGTTATTATATTACAGCTATTATATATCTTGCATAGGCTCAGCGGCGCGTGCAAGCCCCGAGACGCGCGTATGTCCCGGGGCTTTGAAAAAGGGGCGGGAAGGGGCAGGTCAGGGGGTGTGGTGGGGTCCAGGGGTGGTCTGGGGGCGGGACCAAGGCTTCCTTCATTGTGGCCATGCATTGGCAGCTGGCCGGCAGGCGTAACTTCTGCAACAAAGGTCAGGATGGGGGTTTAGGTAGGGCTGGGGGGCGGGTTAGGTAGGGGAAGGCGGGGGGGTGGTGGAAGGAAAGTTCCCTCCGAGGCCGCTCCAATTTCAGAGCGGCCTCGGAGGGAACTGGGAAAGCCATCGGGGCTCCCTTAGGGCTCAGCGCGCCCAAGGTGCACCCCCTTGCGTGCACCAACCCTGGATTTTATAACATGCGTGCGGCAGCACGCGCATGTTATGAAATCGGGCATAGATTTGTTCGCGCCAGGTTGTGCGAACAAATCTACGCCCACGCATATCTTTTAAGATCTGGCCCATAATGTAGAAATGTTCATCTACAAAAAGCTATTGAAACAAATATGCAGTATGAAACCTTGACACACACCAAATGCATTTGATAGAGATGAAACACAACATTGGCATTTCATCCAACAGAAAATCTGAATTATTGTTCATTAAAGCTGAAGAGTCTTCGTAACTATGCCTCACAAGGTATTTCTCCCAGTGGATGTGATCTTGCAAATGAAACAATATGTAAAGAGAAATGAATGTAAAGTCACAAAAATGTGTGTTTTGTTGCAGTAAAACAAACCACAGATTTCACTTGAGGGCACCTTCTAGTTTGCTTCATAGCATTTTACTGCAAATGATCCCGAGAATAAGTATGCTATTTGTCTATTGTATTTGCATTCGGTGCAGTAGTAGAACAATGTTCAGTATTTTCTTCTCCATTTAATGCCAAATGGAGGAAAATCTAAAGTATGCTACCCTTGTCTCATTGTCATGCTAAGTGCCCTGTTTGGAAAGGGTTTTTTGCCTATAAAAAAAAGAGCACAAAATTCCTCCCCTCTGCTGTTTGCACCTTGATCCCATTCTTCAAGAGGATCATGGATGAGGCATTAGCCAAAGGCTGAAGAATTTGTATCAGCCCTCACTTCTTGTAATTAAGTGTAACCTAGGGAATATAGCAAACATAATAAATTGCTGAGGTTAAATGATGGTAAAAGTCTATTATGATTCATTGCAAGACCAAAATATTCTAAAATAGGTTCTGTACTGAAAAATATTGTGTTAGACAAGCATTTTGATCAGGAGAGGAAAGGGGTAACTTCAAAAAGTTGATATCTTCTAAAAAATATGGCATTATATATATATATATATATATATATATATATATATATATATATATATATATATATATATATATATATATATATAAACATAACCATTTTCTCTTTAATTGTGAATGCCAGCAAACTCTTAACATATAGGATATCATGTGACATCTTCAAATTCAAAATATAGGAATATAGACATGGTTCAGTGGCAAATGCTAAGCATTGCCAGGTTCAATTCCAAGACTGGGTTTCTGCTCCCCAGGTCAACCAGGCTGGGATGCTGCAGAGAAATTGGAGGAAAGGAGTCCTAGTCATTGCTCAAAAGTGACACCTAGTAGCCAGACTCAGAGTCAGTGTTATCCAGGTTCTGAGGGAGCTGCAGTCTGTGGCCCCTGACTGAGGACTGTTGCTGTGACAGGTGAACTGTTTTAAGAGGGGGGTATAAAAATAGGGGAAAATCACCAGGTGCTTGTGAATAAAGGTTTTTGGCACCATAGGGCAATAAATCCAATTAAACTGAAAGATAAAAAATACACTTAAAATACAGTGCTGAATACAAATTTAAAAAAACTGCAGTTAATGCTGCATTAACATACAGTCAGAAGATCAAAAATAATATCATTACTGATTGTGCATTCATCCCATCTCAGATTTTGATGGATGTCACAGATTTTATACTCTCAAAACAAAAATTAGTGACTAGGTTTCCCAAAAGGTTTTCTTCAGCCTTAGAAGAAAGAAAAGGTATAAATTCAGATGTAAGCACTATCTTTACAAAAAAGCATCAATCATAAAAGGAAACTCCAATTTTAAAATAATTTTCAAGTTTTGTGTTAATAATGTTTTATGTACAAACACTTCCTGACTTGAATCTCTGTTCAATATTTTATAGAAACTATTTCTGCTTTTAGCCCTGTATTTTTTTTAGTGCTGTCCCTGATACTTCTCTAAGAGATTTGTGCAGTACAGCAAATCCAGGGCTTTCAGTCTACATAGTGCAAAGAGAACATGAGCCATTTGAGTCTGGCTTGCAGACAACAAATCACATATACAATATTCGTTGAAACAACTAGACATATCCAAGTTTTAAAACTCCACTATTTACGGTAGATGATTTTGTTTCTTGAACTGATAATATTGGAGGGTTGGATTTCAACTAAAGTTGTAAATCATTTGTGAGGAAGCTAAGCAGAAAAAAATGCAGTGATTATATGCAATCTGCCAGCATACCTCTCTAGCATGAAAATGTCTTGCAGGTCAAACAAAGAAAAAGACTAGGCAGCAAATTAGTTGCTGGCAGTAGCTAATATGGAGATCAAAAGATTAAAATTTATACATGCAACTACCAGAGTAGAATAAGAACACTTAAGAAGATTAAGTCAATGGTGAAGCCACAAGAACAAAAATAAGATCCTGATTGTACTGTAAAATTGGTTTGGCGATGGAAAAAGCATAAAAAACTGCGAACTCCGACTATATCTCCCTGTTGATCATACATAACTTGGCTCTTATCCTGATGCAGAAAGCATTCCATTAAATAAACATGCTTTGCCTCTATGTTTGGAAAATAACCAGGTGTTCACCGTGCCTAGTAGGATCATACAAGAGGATGTGAAAACGAATATTGCATTTTAATTTTGTAACTAATGATTGACATGTACTTCAAGAAAAATAGAGCACTGATATTTTTAGAATGATTCAGCTGTATATTTTGAAGAATGTAAGTAATAAACAAGGACATAACCTATTTTAAATAGGATTTTACAGAAATATATTGAAACCAAAGCAATTATTGAATCTTATCTGTTATAGCACAGTCTTATACTGGAAAATCTTGCCCCTTATTAGTGAAAATGCATTTCTGGTGATACAAACCAATTCAACATCATGGAACAACACATATACTGCTTTAATCTTTAAAATGTAATGGACCTGGGTGAATATGTGATGTCACATACCCAGAAGAGGGTTCATAAATTTTGGACTTCAACAACTATTTTCATATAAAGTTAGGAATATGGTGGAGCAACTTTATATTCTGAACTTAGATTTACCAGGAAAATCTTTCCTACATATCATGGCATTGTACTGTGGCTGGAATTTGGGAATATGACAAATGTCATCCAGGTATGTATTGCATACATGCACTTCTATCGGTTATATTTTTGTTATGATCCAATTCTTGAGTGCTTTACAGAAATAATCAGATTCAGTACAGCAAGATGCAGAATCCGAAGCAGCATGGCTATACCAAAAGGGGATTGTGTCAGACAAATCTGATCGATTTCTTTAATTGGGAGACCAGAGAATTAGATTGGAGGCATGCACTGGATGTGGTGTTCTTGGATTTCAGCAAAGCTTTTGATACTGTCCCACATAGGAGGCTCATAAATAAACCAAGTAGCCTGGGGATATGCCCTAAGGTGGTAGGCTGGATTAAAAACCAGTTAAGTCATAGACAACAGAAGATGATAGTAAATGGAATTCACTCAGAGAAGAGAAGGGTGACTAGTGGAGGGCTTCAGGGTTTGATCCTGGGGCCAGTTCTGTTCAATGTCTTTGTAATTGCAAAGTGGTTAGAAGTAGGGATACACTTTTATTTTAAAGGAAATAGGCCTGTTTGTTTCATTTATGAAAACAAAATGAAAGGAAAGCTAATTAAATTTTGTTCTTTTTTTTTTTTGTTTCATTTTCAAAACTGACACTCTCCCTGTCAGGGTTGCCCCATCCACCCCCCCAGACCACTCCAGAACCTCCCCTCCAGACCATCTCATTGTGGGGTCCAAATGGGACAGGACCAATCCTCCATTAGTATTGCAAAAGGGTGTTTGCATCAGGAGCTAACCTTGAGGCAATCCACTAATCACCGTTCTCAGGTCAGCCGGTGCCATGTTGAAATACAGCACCAGTGAGACAGGAAAGACTGGGGATTTACTCCTGCCCCATTTGGACAGGTCTGGGGGGGAGGGGGTCCTGGAAAGATTGGATGGAAGGTCCAGGGATTTTTTCTTTTTTTTCATTTTGCTTGTTTCTTTTGTTTCAAATAAATAAAATGGAAAAAAAAATTCCTGAAATGAAAAATGTTTTAGTGCACACCCTAGTTTGCTTTTTCACAGTTTAAACTAGGGCCCCTAACACAGTGGACACCCCCCTGAGGGATTAAGTCAGAATGGGAAAGATTAAAGAGTGGGCAGAATAATGCATTTGGAGTGCCGAAATCCCAGGGAATACGTGATGGGAGGTAAGATACCCCAGTGCACTAATCAGGAAAGAGACTTTGGAGGGATTATGTCAAGGTAGCAAACAGTTCTATAAGGCAGTAACGAGTCAGAGGGATCGTAGGGAGCACATAGAAATTTTCTGTACAAGTCATTTGGTGAGAACTCATCTAAATATTGCGTCTGATTCTGGAAGCTGTGCCCCCAAATTGATATACAAAGTGGAGGTAATCCATAGAAAAGTTTCCAAAATGATACCAAGTCCACACCAAAAAGCCAATGAAATGAGACATAAGAACCGCTAAGGTAGATCTTAAATAAGTACGTGTGCGCGAACAAAAGTACGCCGGATTTTATAAGATACCTGTGTAGCCGCAAGTATCTTATAAAATCCGGTGTCAGCGCGCACAAGGCTGCGCAAAATCGGCAGCCTGCGCGCGCCGAGCCGCGCAGCCTGCCTCCGTTCTCTCTGAGGCCACTCCGAAATCGGACCGGCCTCGGAGGGAACTTTCCTTCCGCGTCCCCCCACCTTCCCCTATCTACCCCACCTCCCAGCCCTACCTAAATCCCCCCTACCTTTGTTGTGCAAGTTAGGCCTGCTTGAAGCAGGCCTAACTTGCGCGTGCCGCCTCAGCATCCCCCAGCACAGGCCGCAGTGCCGGGGGTCTCGGGACCGCCCTCCCGGCCCGCCCCCGAACCGTCACCATGCCCCCGGACCCGCCCCGGGCCGCCCCCTGACCACTGGACACGCCCCCTCCCGCCCCTTTTACGAAGCCCCGGGACTTACGTGCATCCCAGGGCTTTGCGCTCACCGGCGGCCTATGCAAAATAGGCACGTCGGCGCGCGAGTGCCCTGCGCGCGTAAATCCGGCAGGATTTACGCGCACAGGGCTTTTAAAATCTAGCTCATACGAATGAATTTATTTCATGGAAATAAAGGTTTTATAGCTAAGAACAAAACACCTGCATTCTATCATTATCAATTAAAAAAAACATGAAACAAGATATGTATTTTTAACATTGTAAAACATATCTATTTATTTATATTTTTTTTTTTGTTTGTTTGTTTTATATTCCGCTTTTCGGCACTTCAAAGCAGATTACATTCAGGCACTGCAGGTATTTCCCTATCCCCAGAGGGCTTACGATCTAACTGGATCATTCATCAAATCGCGATGGGCTGTTGTCGCGTGTGTTAGGGCATTATTGCATGTGATAACGCCCTAACGCACGCAATATCGACTGCATCGCGATTTCAACATTCAAATTAGGGAAAGAGGAGGAGTTTGGGCAGGGTTTAGGAAAAGTAGGGGGCTGTAGCGCTGCGAGCGATGATGTTTCGCACATTTTTGCCTGCAGTAGCACCGGAAATAGCTATTTCATTGGCGCTATGGAGGCAATAGTGTGCAGCGTGGTCACAATGCAACCGCGATGCAGCCGGCTACTCACTATCGCCCCCGCCTCTTTTCTGGCCACGGCAATGGAGGGTAAAGTGACTTGCCCAAGGTCACAAGGAACGACAGTTACAAGTAATTTTGCATATACCAGGTCAAATAATGTATTTTACATTTTGTGCATACATTTTACCAAGGGGAGAGGAGCAGGCTAGCAGTGTTTCAAGCAGGGTTCAGAAGTATGCACAGAAAGAGATAAGAGAAATACGAGTATTTACTAGCAAACTTATTTGTACACTTTTGCATCTGCTAATTGACTAGCGCAAGTGAGATCGGATTTGCCTATTATCTGCAATTTTTGGATGGGATTTCTGAGTGAGCTGGTGGGGATTCAGGGTAACCTACCAGAAAGTCTAGGTGAACTGGGAGAGGTATCAGCAAACTGATGATTTCATGTACATGCATAGTTACTTTGTAAAATACTTGCCTCCATGTACAAATCAGGGTTGTTACACATTCATGTTCTATTTTTTTTATACACAAAATATACACACATGTTTATAAAATTGCTAGGGCAAGTAGGTGTTTTCTTGCAATAGAAATATCACACATACTGAAACATATGCATGTACTTTTGGAGCATAAATACATGGTATTTTATAAGCCATGCAGCTCCTGCAGATAGGTATGAAAGCTAGGCTCCCAATATACAGAAGAGGAAAGATGGGGGGAACATTAATGCATTATAGATGCCTTCAAATATTTCAGTGGTATCAATAATGCAGAAAAAGTTATCTTTTTTTCAAAGGAAAAACTGCTCTAGAACAGTATGTGGCTCACAAGCAACATCAGGAAATATTTCTTCCCAAAAAGGGTGATGTATGCATAGAATGGCCTCCTAGTGGAGGAGATGCAGACAAAAAAAGGATTTGGAATTTAAGAAAGCATGAAATAAGCATACTAGACTTCTAGTTGTAAAGAAGTGAAAGGAAAGCCAAAATGTCAACTGGGGACTATAGCAGGTCGATGTTTGTAATCCATGTCTGATTGAAGTGAGGAAGCAGCAGCTGTGTATGTCCCTTGATACTGACACTTTTCATGCTGAAACACCCAGGATGTTGGGTCTCTTTGCTTTGAATTCCTATATAGCATAGCAGTAGTCACCTATAACAAACTATTGATGTAAAGGGTTTGCCCTCACTATGGATTTTGGACATGTGATATAACCAGATTAGTACACTATGAGATAAGTATCCTTCTGATTTTTAGGGTGATTTGATTTTATCTGCAAAAAAAAAAAAGGAATAAAAATATGGACAATCATATGACTGTGCATAAGGTGGAAGATGATTAAAATGCTGTGGTTGAGTGATGCCAAAATTAGCTATTTTTGTACATTTATGTTACCACTATAATTTTAAACCCAATGATTCTATTTTCTATATGGTGACACCATCTTTCTTGAATATGATTGCACCAGGGCCGGTGGAAGCACTAGGCGAACTAGGTCTGGGCCTAGGGCGCCGAGTATTAGGGGGCGCCGTGAACAATGGTATCCCGAGGGGAACCAATGCCCCTGGGCGCAGGGAGGCTCATGCGGCCACCGGTGGACCTCATCCCATTGGCGGCTGAGCAGTGACACATAGCAGGCAGATCGGCAGGGCCGTGGTGGAGCTCACGTCACCACGGCCCGAAGAAAAAGGTCACGTTCAAGCCTGCAGGTGTTCCTCCTCCTCATTCCTGCCTGCGCGGCCCCGGAAGAAAACGTTGACGGAGCCGCGCGGGCAGGAAGGAGGAGGAGCATCAGCCGTGTGCAGAAGAAGAGCAGCGCTTATGGGCCGCCATGAATCCCAAGTCGCAGCGGCCCGAGAAGAGGAAGAGGCCTGGTAGCAGGGCCGCCGCGGATCCCACTGCAGAGCCTATCCTGTGGCGACCCGTGAAGAGGAGACCCAGAGGTGAGAGAGAGGCTGAGGGCCTGTAGAGTGTGTATGTGTGCTTGTATGAGATGAGTTGAGAGACAGTGTGTGGGAGTGAGGACCTGAATGTTTGTAGAGACAGCATCTGAGAGCCTCTGTGTGTGTGAGAGAGACAGCATGTGACAGTGAGAGCCTGTGCTTGAGCAAGACAGCATGTGGGAGTGAGAGAAAGTCTGTGTGTGTGAGACTCAGACAGCATGTGCCAGTGAGAGCCTGTGCTTGAGCAAGACAGCATATGGGAGTGAGTGAGAGCCTGTGTGTGTGAGAGAGAGAAAGCATGTGAGAATGAGAACCTGAGTGTGTGTTTGAGGGAAGAAGATGAAGAGAAAAGAAATAGAAAAAAAGACAATATAAAAGGAATTGGCAAAAAAATAAGAAAGGGAATGTGGGGAAAAAAAAGCCTATGACCAACCGATTAGAAAACTAAGATCAGACAGCAAAGGTAAAAAAAAAAATTACTTTTTAGTGATTGACACATGTAATCTTTGGGAATGTGCAAGAGTAGCACTTTCTCTATGTGGATCTCACAATGTACGAGATCAGCATGGAGGGAGTGGAAGCCCACAGGGCCTGTACAGAGGAGGCAGCAGAATGGGCTTCAGTGCCAGTAGCAGAAATCGGCGCCTCCCCAATAGCCATGTGGCAGCAGTGATAGTGGCAGCAGAGGAATGAGAGAGGTTCCGAGGTTGCTGGCAAAAGAAAGAGAGGGGGGGTCTGCCTTTAGTGTGTGCATGTGTATGAATGGGACTCTGCCTGGGGGTGTATGTGTGTGTGAATGCATGGGGGCCTGCCTGGGAGATAGGGAGACAGAGGTGTGAAAATTAATGGGAGCCTGCCTGGGGGTCAGTGTGTGTGTGTGAGAGAGATAGAATGACTGGGAGCTTGCCTGGGTGTGTGTGTTTGTGTGTATGAGAGGGAGCCAGTGAGTATGAGAGCATGAGTGTGCATGAGAAAACCCAGGGGAGTAAGAGTTTGTGTGTGTGTGTGGGGGGGGGTGTGAAGAGGGAGAGAGTGCCTTAGAGCTTGAGAGTGTGTCAGTGTCTGTGAGAGCGAGAGGTTATGGTGGATATAAGTGCATGAATGTGTATGTATGTGACAATGTATGTGTGAGAGAGAATGGACATGTGAGTATGTGTGAGAGAGAGGATAACCTCCTAATCCTCGACAATATCAGGGTGACTGGAAATCAAGAGCTCCCACAGAAGGGGACAGCAAGGGCTTTTTAAAATCCTTATTAGTTTTAATTATTGGATGTTATTTGATATATGTGCTGTTTTGAAATATTTTATTGGTGTTTGGGAAATTGTAAAAAATGTATATGATGAGAGGCTACTAGAGAATTATGTACTTGCTCCAGTGAGAACTGAATTATTCCTTTGAAGTTTATTTCCTGCTTTGAGAGATCGGGATGCCGGGCTTCTCACCCGATATCAGAGGGAGGCGCTGGAAGAACTGAGATAAAAGAGCGCACGCCAGAGAGATCTCTAGAGGCTACTAGAGAATTACCTACTTGCTCCGGTGAGAACTGAATTATTCCTTTGAAGTTTATTTCCTGCTTTGAGAGATTGGGATGCCGGGCTTCTCACCCGACGTCAGAGGGAGGTGCCGGAAGAACTGAGATAAAAGAGCGTACTCCCGAGAGATCTCTAGAGGCTAATAGAGAATTACCTACTTGCTCCGGTGAGAACTGAATTATTCCTTTGAAGTTTATTTCCTGCTTTGAGAGATCAGGATGCCGGGCTATTCACCCAATGTCAGAGGGAGGCGCCGGAAGAACTGAGATAAAAGAGCGCACTCCCCCGGCGCGTTGCTGAAGCGGTGCGTGCCCCTTGGGCTTGCAACTTTGCCCGACTTAGTTCTTATAGTTGGATTTCATTAATATCTCTGGATAAGGAATAAACGTCATAGGTCAAAACCATTTAGAAATTTGTTTTCCTTTAATTAATTATCATGCCTGCGAAGAGGAAGGGGAAAATTCGGGTTTTCCCTTCAGAACCCATGCCCTCCCCTCAACACAGTTGGAAATTCACAGGTTTTTGACACAGCTGGGAAAGCAGGGAGCCGATGAATCTGTTGGAACACCACGTGAAGGAGAAACGAGGTGTTCCCAAGATGAGGCGTCCCTAAGCCCCGATAGTAGACCTCCTCCAGCCCAATGCATTATCGAGGATCAGACAGCCCAGTCGTCTTTTCCGGGAATGGCAGAGACGACAGGGCAGGAGGGTGCCTCTTCTTTGACTTTGGAAGACCTTATGTAGATGACATCTCGGCCTGAAAAGGTAACACTCGAGGCAATATGGGATGCAGTGAAAAGTTTAAGCAATGCCATGACCAGGTTGGAGGAAAAGATGGACACAGTGACTTTAGATTATCAAGGGAAGTTACAATCAGTCCAAACTCAATATGTGGAGATCTCACAGAAAGTTAATGAGAATGAAAAAAGTATTCAATCTATGCAAAAATTAAATGTGATGGTTATTAAAGACCAATTAGCTTCTTATCATCGTCTAGAAATATTAGAAAATAGAGTGAGACACTTAAATATTAGAATTACAAATTTCCCACAGTTTTTGGGAGAA
Organism: Rhinatrema bivittatum; assembly: GCF_901001135.1. Classification (NCBI taxonomy): domain Eukaryota; kingdom Metazoa; phylum Chordata; class Amphibia; order Gymnophiona; family Rhinatrematidae; genus Rhinatrema; species Rhinatrema bivittatum. Next base: position 391,520,972 of record NC_042618.1, on the reverse strand, counting down.
CTTCCCTATATTTCTCTTAAAAAATATTTTAGAGTATTGTTATATTCTGAGGAAGAAATTCCATCAATTAACATGTGTCATTTTTTATTAAAGAAATCTCCAGTTCCAACAAATTTATCCAATTTTTTGGAAGATTCTAACCTAGACGTAATTCACAGAAATACTTTGATTGTTTCCTTTATTGTTGTTAAAGATATAAGCAATGTAATAAAAAGATATTTTCAGAAATTCCCGACAACATTTCACGGTCAGATAGTTAAAATTTACCCGGATTTAGCCCCTATTACAAGAATTAAACGTAGAGAATTCCTTGCTTTAAGGCAAAAGGTAACATCATTAGGATACACTTTCTTCCTATGGTATCCTTGCAGATGTGAGGTTAAAAAAGGGGAATATGAATATGTGTTTTTTCAAATTGAACAGCTCCAACAGTTTGTGGATGATCAACAGCCCACTGCTTCCTCTCCATTGCCCAATAGTGAGCCATCGATTGGGGTGATACCTATAAGTGAGTAACTATCATTGAGGCATATATAGTATTGTACCAGCATCAACTATGTAAAGCTAATGTAAATATTGGTTTTCTTGGAAATCTCTCCTTTGTATCTTAAAGTTTCCTTATGAGCCTCAATTCTCATGAAAAATTGATTTAAAATGTTTTCTTTTCTTAAATTTCAGATATACAATGTTTGGATTGTATTTTTGAAAAGTTTTTTGGAGTAATATTTTTCTATAATCATGTTATGGAAATGGTAATTTTCTTGTATATTTGAAATGTGAAAAATTATAAATAAAGAATTTAAAAAAATGTATATGATTTTAATTAGTAGAAATTCTATTTATCAGTAGTTTTAAAATATTCTTTTATTATGGTTTTACTATTATAACTGATGCTTTATGTTTCTTGATTGTATTTGTTTTATGAGGAATGGTGGTTCTGTTTTTCCATTGTTAATACACAGAGTCTGGCTTCTTGGAGTTTCCATTTCAGTTTTTGTCTAATTTGTGCACCTTTATTTTGTATTCTGTATTTGGTAAGAGTGTCTCTGCTGTGTGTGTGTGACCGTGACGAGAGATTCTGCTAGTATGTAGTGTCCAATTAGGGATCTATAGCAATCGGGTTTGTTTTGTTTTCTCAGTAGGTGGTGTATTGGTATTCTAGGACCCAGTGTAATATTTACCCTTGCTTTTTCACAGGTAGGGTTATTGTTGTTTGAGTCCTTGGTGTTATTACTGTTATGTTATGATGGGATTGCAGTATAGATTTTTGAGTGTCTTTTTTGCGGGGTTTTGTGTTAGTTCACAATGTTCCTGGCAGTGAAATGTGTTTGTGCTGCTATGATGAGCTGTAAGAGAAACATCCAAGCTCCATTGTTTGGGGGAATTTCAGTGGATGCACAGAGTTAGAGAACTGGAGGTGCAGGATTTATATTGACATTCTGTCCCTTCCTATATATTCCAGACTTCACTCTCATAGCCATATAGAATTAGTTGAATGAGGCTATCAAATAATTTTATAGTAGTTTCACTAGAAGTGTGAAACTGGCCAGCTTTTTTAAATTACGCAGCAGACCCTTTGGACTTTTTTATTAACACTTTTTTGTAACCAATTTTAAAGCAGGATCCATGCTATAGAGGTGGGTGTGATGAAGAAATGTCATTTTGGCTCCCCCCAAAAAAAAAAATTCTTCTGCCTAGAGATGCCATTGATTTTCTGTGACCTTAAGCATTAGTTCAAGAAGGATTAAGGGGGATGCTGGAGGGGCACACAAATGCATTGGCCTCCGGGCGCCGGAGACCCTTAGTACGCCACTGGGTGCGAACCATATGGGGCCACAAGCGGCGGCAAAAAGGAGTGGAGATTTGGCGGGCCGCAAGCAGTGCCCAACCTGCTCGCAACCCAGAAAACAACACAGTCAGTGGGCATGATCGAGAACGATGTAGGAGTCGGGGGCGGAGACCGGGGGGGGCACAAGGGAGAAGGCTCGCCTAGGATGCCTAATCCCCTTGCACCGGCCCTGGATTGCACCAGGAATAACATTGGCAAACAAGATGGATATTATGGACCCTATGTGCTGTTATATTCTATGTAATAATTGAAAGCTGTCATTCCATTAAATAATTTAAGATTGAACCATGTGCTGACCCATGATAAATTTTTTTTTTTAATATTCTGCTTTTTGAACTTTTTTTTTAAGCACTTCAAAGCGGATTACATGCAGGTACTGTAGGTATTTCCCTGTCCTGTGCAGAATGATGAACCCTGCGCTACAGGAGGGCGGGAGGGGGGGTGAAGCTGGGGGTGGTCGTGTGATAGCCTGCAGCCAGCCACACCACGACAGTGCAGTTTTGCCTGCTGTGGCACAGCCATGCTGCACATTATCGCGGGCATAGTGCCACCGTAAAAGGTGGTGCTATTTCCCACGCTACTGCCAGCTATAATGTTCTAAACATTATCACCGGCAGCAGTGCCGCCGGCCTATTTCCTTAATCCTCTACCTAACTCCTCCCCGACTCCTCCCCTCCACCTAATTTCAATGCTACCGCCGCGATAAGGCCATTATCACGTGCGATAAGAACCTAACGCACATGATAATGGCCTTTCGTGGGTTAGAAAATAACTTCCTAAGTTTGTATATGAGGCAATGGAGGGTAAAGTGGCTTGCCCAGGATCACAAGGAGCGACAGTGTGACAGCGGTCTCCAGGTTCATAGCCCGCTGCTCTAACCAGTAGGCTTCTCCTCCACTCCCATGAATCTGTATCAAAAGATTTTTTTTTCCATATTTCAAACATAAGGGTCTATTTATCAAGGCGCAATACTCTCTTTTTGAGGGAATTCTTACAACCATTCACATATTCACGCCACAAATGTGTCTTCACAAACAAAACAGTTACACATCACAGAGGCTGTTTGAGCATTACTCCACACAATATACAAGGTGCATAGGTTTCATTAAAGCTAACCTTAGTGGGGTGTGAGGCCTGGGATGAATCTGCCCACTCCTGCCCCAGAGGTTGATGAGTGGGAGTTGGGGGGTTCCCCCAGAGGTTAAGTAGCAAGGGTTAGGGAAACCCTCATGGAGGTGTCCAGTACCTAAGACACTTCTGCTTTAAAGGGCCTGAATATTTGGGCAGTCACCATGACTGCAACACTAGCCAACCAATGTTTTTTTTACCTGTTTCATTGGTGATGGTGCCCTTTAAGATCCAACAACAGCAAGAGAACAAGGCGTTGTTGGTCCCTGAAGTTTCTTTGTTGCTGAGGAGGAACAGGTGCAATGTTTAGACCGTGAGGGCTATACTGCCCATGAACCTAGATGTGTCAAGTGGTTCTCAATACCATGAAGTACAGCCTCATGGAAGGGGGAGATTGGCAGCAATTTCATACCTCAGAGCCATCCATCAACACAGAAGTAGCACCAGAAGAATGGTGGAAGCTCCTGCCTGGATCAGCCCCACCCTACTGGCTCTCTGAAAATGATGTAGTGGGCAAGGCTACAGTGATATTTTGGGGACCTCTAAAACATGGGGTCCAAGGTAATCATTCAGATTACCCCCACCCTCCAAGGACAACCCTGGGCTTCCTACTTGTGTAGAGACAGACAGGCTTCAAAGTATTGACATGATTCTCAGTGCTTGTCCACTGAGTACTGCTGGCTTTTAAGCATTTATCATTGAAGATCCTGTTAGTCCCTGGTTAGTCCCAAAAGCAGAGGGCCTTATTCTGGGAAAAAGGAGGAACAAGTGACTAGCCAGTGTGCCCTCCCCATGCTTTCTCTCCACCCTTCCCCCAAAGTGAAATGAAAGCTTTCGCAGAGTACTAACAAATTAGGGGAGGCACAGAGGAGAGGGAGAAAATGATAGAGAGAAGGCAGTGACAGAGGAGACACAATTGAACAAATGCTTTTCTTTATACAGAGCAAATGAATATCCAAGCAATAGGTTTTTGCTATCACTGACTTTGTTATTGTGGTCAAAGACCACAAAGAGGCTAGATGCTGAAGAGTAGTCAACCTCAAAAGCTTTCTTTCAGGTCACCAATTGTTTTGATTTAAGTATAGTGTTCATTTCTGTGAGCTTTGAGGTACTAGTAGACTGTGTGGTACAGCAACTGCAGTGCCTACAGTACAGGAAAATCAGAAAATGGTCAGGACTGGTGCTCTTCTGAGTCCAGGCAGCCAGATTTCTCCCTGGTCTCCCCCTTGCATGCTCTCTTCTATCCCCAATCACATCCTCTCACATTGTTCTTTGAAGATCCTTACTAACAAAGAAGCCAGATATTTCTAAACATGCATTCATGTCAGATTTCTGTTCTCATCAGTCCACCTTTGATTTTCTTACTTAGATTGTACTTGCTCTCTCACTTCTTCCTTCTGCACTGACAAGCAATCCTCATGTACCAGGCTCAGTTATATACACGTTAGAAGCCAGCAGGAGGCATCAAGGGAAAAAGAGAACTGAGTATGCTGAGTCATGATCACACCATTTAGCTTCACCTTGATAAGTAACAAGTTTACACTATTTAGCCAATGCAATTTTTTTGTTTTTTTACATAATTTCATAACCACGCTATTGGACACATTTCTTGCATGCCTATACTCAATTTTTTTTTTGTATCGCTCATTACAAGGCACTTTTTTAAAACTCTTTAGATATTCAAAACTCAGGCACATTCAAAAAATTAGCATAACCACACTTTAAAGCATTTAACAGTTGATAGCCTATATAATGGTTAATAAAACGGAAAATGTCATAATGCCTCTATATCGCTCCATGGTGAGACTGCACCTTGAATACTGTGTACAATTCTGGTCGCCGCATCTCAAAAAAGATATAGTTGTGATGGAGAAGGTACAGAGAAGGGCAACCAAAATGATAAAGGGGATGGAACAGCTCCCCTATGAGGAGACGGCTGAAGAGGATAGGGCTATTCAGCTTGGAGAAGAGACGGCTGAGGGGTGATATGATAGAGGTCTTTAAGATCATGAGAGGTCTTGAATGAGTAGATGTGAATCGGATATTTACACTTTCGAATAATAGAAGGACTAGGGGGCACTCCATGAAGTTAGCAAGTACCACATTTAAGACTAATCGGAGAAAATTCTTTTTCACTCATCGCACAATAAAGCTCTGGAATTTGTTGCCAGAGGATGTGGTTAGTGCAGTTAGTGTAGCTGGGTTCAAAAAAGGTTTGGATAAGTTCTTGGAGGAGAAGTCCATTAACTGCTATTAATCAAGTTTACCTAGGGAATAGCCACTGCTATTAATTGCATCAGTAGCATGGGTTCTTCTTAGTGTTTGGGTAATTGCCAGGTTCTTGTGGCCTGGTTTGGCCTCTGTTGGAAACAGGATGCTGGGCTTGATGGACCCTTGGTCTGACCCAGCATGGCAATTTCTTATGTTCTTATAATTTGTAATAGTATGTTAAAAAATGTTTGGGAGCCCACACAATAAATGTTTGCATGAACTTAGTCTCCTTTGCATATGTGGTAGTGTAATAAGTTACAAGCCTGCAAAGGCAAATTACTACTACTACTACTTCTACCACTACTTATCCTTTCTATAGCACTACAAGACCTTTGTAGAAATACATAACGTACAATCAATACGCCACTCTAACCAAGACACACACAAATATGTATTACAGGAAACATGATTAAAAAATAATGCTATGATCAAGAAAAGCAAGAGTTAAGATTTAAAACTAGCCTCTAAAGCAACTAATTTGGGGAAAGCCACACATCTGCAACCATATTTGAAAACAAAGGCAAAACTAAATGGATGCAAGTATAAGTTGGGGAAATATAATATGCAATTATAAGATGTTAACACTAATACTAGATGAATAGCAATGTCTTGGAGATATTTTTTTTTTTTTTTTTTTACTGAATGTCATTTTAGAGTTTACAAACACAATAAGCACCAACAGGGCAATGGAGTTTCACTCATATATTACCAATACAGCTTCCATCTCACTGACTCGTCACTCATAAGGAGAAGAATACCTCCTTGGGACTACTTTCTGTGGCTGAAGGTATTGCTGAAGGACCATCCTGGGCATTGCTTGAGATGCACAGACCCAGAGAAAAACCCGGAAAATGGTGGCCAATGCAAGCAGTGTTAACCATTCTTCATGTCTCACATTTTTGTGCCTAGCACTATCAATCTGAGTGAGGTTAGAGAGTGGGAGCTGTTAGGCATGCTCCATTCATTGAAATCCACTCACTGTGAAGGTATGCCAGTAGCGCTGGACTCTCTACATCCTGTGGTGATGGGTGATACCTCTGGAAGTGCCTAGTCCCAGACCTGCAAATAGACAATTCAGGTGTGATGGTCTTTCACTGCTGACCTGTAGCAACTGCAAAGATTGATTCCTATCCAGGCACTAGAGAAATGATAGTACTGCTATCTTTGTATGATGAAGGGGAAAGAAAAGGATTCTTTAAAAAAAAAAAAAAAACAAACACTTGTTTCATTTAATATGTGCTGGATTGCTGCTGCCAGCTGGATATCCAGACAAGCGGTCACAATATTCAGAATCAGAACAGAAAGACTGTATGTCTCGCAACCTGGAATGTATGCACACTCCAAAACAGCTCTGATTGCTATCAACGAAGGACTGGCATCAGAGCTAGGGAACTGAAGCATTACAACAAACTGACATAGCAGCCCTCACTGAAATACGGATATCTGTCCAGTCACAATTACTGAGGCAGGAGCCAGTTGCACATTTTACTGTGTTGACTACCCAGAAGGTTCTCCATAGCATGCATAAGTCCACAATTACAAAGAACGTATCTTTGTAAATATACACAACGGTACTCTGACAGTCTCTTTGTCCACAGATGGGGAATGATCACCATTTCACACCTAGGCATTTTCTGGTGTAGTGTAACACATAGCTAATGTAATCTTTTCCATTTGTGGACATATGGATCTCAGAAAATGTAGGTACCTAATTCGATTTAAGCCCAGAACAGATCAATGCACTCAGAATATGGAAGCACAAGCATTATTTTAAATGTAACATATTCCATCGGCAACGGATGCAGTTTACTTTTAAAAAGTTTAAAACTTCTTAATGAACTAGATTTTGATGACAGGTTTACACATTTGGGGGTGCATGTGTTTTACCAGATTCAAATAATAATGCAGATGGAAGAGAGCTAATGAAACTTGTTTCAGTCATTTACAGATAATTGCTTGTTTTCTTTGCCAAAAAGTTTTAGGGCTCTGTGGTTACATTTGCAATGGCAAACCTGTTCTTAGTTGTCATTTGAAGTAAAAACAATGCATAAGCACTGCATAATTAGAGTTCATCAGAATTAAATTTTCCTGCTTTTTATCACTAAGTTCTTGTTAATAGCAAATGTTTAAGAGCAAAGTAACTCAACTAGAATGTGAATATCATTCAACTACCCCCTTTGCAAAACTGCATTGCTTCTATTCTATGAAACTCTTGATCCACTGTAAAAATGCTTAAATCTCTCCAATCCACCACACTCAACAACTTATCAGGTTCTACCAAAAAGATGTTTGGGTCAACTCAGGAGCCATTTGACTCTTCTAATAGAGATTTACAATGGCTCCATAGTTGTAGGGGCCCTCTAGGCACTTCTTATACACTCCTTACCCAGAAGCAAAAATGAGTCAAAGAAGTGAATACAACCAAAGAACAATCCAATCACCATTCAACTTGAATTTAAATTGAAACTTATTTATACTTCACATTTAGTAGAAAAATAGATGAAAAAGAAAGACACGGATGCTACAAACAAAAAGCTGCAAACAGGACCGTCATAACACCCGTACGTGCAGATCAATTTTTCAGCACGAAATGCCTGAGTCATAACTAATCATAAATCCATTAGTTAAACATCTATAAAGTGTCCGCTGAAAAGAATGTTACTCTTTAAATGATGTAGTTCTGTTTTTTTCTATTTTAAAAATTCTGCTTTGTTTAGAAAAAGTGAAACCACTCGATCTTGGCGTTCATCCCGGCAGGTTGCATTGAGTGTAAACGAAAGATCCATTCAACAATTTAAAGATTAACATCTTTTTGAGAGACTCCTTTGTTCCGCCCTCTTTTTTGACAGTCACTTTTGACAGCTGTCATTCTTGAATTCCGACGGGTCTGATGTCACCACGGCAGTCGCTTTAAATTGAAGCTTGTACTTTGCCGCTTTGCGCGGCCATTTTGAAGACTTGAAACGCGGCGTTTGGTGCCTCATGTAATCAGCTGATCTCTGTACTCCTCTGTAAGTGTGCCTATTGCATTTGAAATGGTTTCTAATTTATTTTTTTCCTGACATTTTAGAAAGACAGGGACATTGCCTGGAGCGCCCCTGATGCAGTGTTGGACAAAACATAATGTTACGTCGGGTGCATTAGGAACACGTTTTGCTGCTGCTGATACTTCCAACTATTAAGGGAAGTTTCTTCTTTTCTAATTTGCATTAAAAATTTCAAAACAATTGAGAACGGTGGGACACTTTATATATGTTTAAAGAAGGGACCTATGATTAGTTATGAACCGGACATTTCGTGCTGAAAAATTGATCTGCACCTACGGGGTGTTATGATAGTCCTATTCGCAGCTATTTGTTTGTAGCATGTGTCTTTCTTTTTCATCTATTTTTCTACTAAATATGAAGGATAAATAAGTTTCAATTTAAATTCAAGGTGAATGCTACTCTGGTGATTGGATCACTCCTTACCCCGTCCATCAACTGTCAGAGGCAAAAGAATGAGAAAATATTTCTGTAAAATTGTGTGGAGTCTCCAACCAGCCTTACATGCGCCTGCAAAATGAATAAATGCACTCATCTTCTGAGCCATTCCTAACAGCCATGTGGTGCACTGAAAACAAAGGGAGAAACTCTTTCAGCTCCTAATTCTTCTCCCTCACTTCCTTTGTCTCTGAACCTCTCTTCCTTCTTGTTTTCCTACAAATTGTTTCCCTTCATCCCTTCCTTTGATCAGTGTTTCCACCTCTTTTGTCCATACTGTCACTGTCCAGATGTAACCCCACCAGTTTTCCATCCTCCCTCTGCACCCCTTCACTCATTTTCCATTTTTCCATTCCTGCTCCCTTCCCACTTACCCTCCATTAGAGATGTGAATCGTGTCCTCGATCGTCTTAACGATCGATTTCGGCTGGGAGGGGGAGGGAATCGTATTGTTGCCGTTTGGGGGGGGTAAAATATCGTGAAAAATCGTGAAAAATCGAAAAATCGTAAAATCGCAAAACCGGCACATTAAAACCCCCTAAAACCCACCCCCGACCCTTTAAATTAAATCCCCCACCCCCAATGACTTAAATAACCTGGGGGTCCAGCGGCGGTCCGGAACGGGCTCCTGCTACTGAATCTTGTTGTCTTCAGCTGGCGCCATTTTCCAAAATGGCGCCGAAAAATGGCGGCGGCCATAGACGAACATGATTGGACGGCAGGAGGTCCTTCCGGACCCCCGCTGGACTTTTGGCAAGTCTTGTGGGGGTCAGGAGGCCCCCCCAAGCTGGCCAAAAGTTCCTGGAGGTCCAGCGGGGGTCAGGGAGCGATTTCCCGCCGCGAATCGTTTTCCGTACGGAAAATGGCGCCGGCAGGAGATCGACTGCAGGAGGTCGTTCAGCGAGGGTTCCGGTGCCTCGCTGAACGACCTCCTGCAGTCGATCTCCTGCCGGCGCCATTTTCCGTACGGAAAACGATTTGCGGCGGGAAATCGCTCCCTGACCCCCGTGGACCTCCAGGAACTTTTGGCCAGCTTGGGGGGGGGGGCCTCCTGACCCCCACAAGACTTGCCAAAAGTCCAGTGGGGGTCCGGAAGGACCTCCTGCCATCCAATCGTGTTCGTCTATGGCCGCCGCCATTTTTCGGCGCCATTTTGGAAAATGGCGCCGGCTGAAGACAACAAGATTCAGTAGCAGGAGCCCGTTCCGGACCGCTGCCGTTCCGGACCGCCGCTGGACCCCCAGGTTATTTAAGTCATTTGGGGGGGGGGGGGTTCGGGAGGGTGGGGGATTTAATTTAAAGGGTCGGGGGTGGGTTTTAGGGGGTTTTAGTGTGCCGGCTCACGATTCTAACGATTTATAACGATAAATCGTTAGAATCTCTATTGTATTGTGTTCCATAACGGTTTAAGACGATATTAAAATTATCGGACAATAATTTTAATCGTCCTAAAACGATTCTCATCCCTACCCTCCATAGCCTCTCTCCTACACCTTTCATCATCTTCTTGGCCCTACAACCCCTACATAGATTCATAACTCCCACAGAGACTGCCTCTGATATGCCATCATCCAATGATGCCCCTCTCTTTCTCTCTCTGCCTTCATTCATGGGAACAGTCTTGAATTGAATAGGTTCAGACAGGATCCAATGGACAGAGAAGAGAACAAAAGGCAGTGCCCAACTATGTCAAACCTGGCCAGGAATCAATAAATCTAATTCACCATCCCTGCATCTTGTCTTTAGAAATGAAAGTCAGAACAGATCTTTATTTTCTGGCTACAGACTCCTTTTGGAGAGTGACTGTCAGGAGGCAATTCTCTGTCTCCTGATGTGGCAGGTTTGGATGGGAGTGGCTGTTTGGTGGGTAGAGGAAAATGTATGCTATACAAATGCACCAGTTCAGGATGGAATGGCCAGAAGACATAAGAACATAAGAAATGTCATACTGGATTAGATCAAAAGTCCATTGAGTCAAGCATCCTGTCTCCAATACCAACAGTGGCCAATCTGTGTCACTTAAGAACATAAGAACATAAGATGTACTATTCTGAGTCAGATCAAAGGTCCATTAAGTCTAGCATCCTGTCTCCAACACCAACAGTGGCCAATCTGTGTCACTTAAGAACATAAGATGAACTATTCTGAGTCAGATCAAAGGTCCATTAAGTCTAGCATCCTGTCTCCAACAATGGCCAATCCAAGTCATTAGGAACTTAGGAAGTACCCTGTAGATCCAGAAGAGTAGATCCAGTTCCTTTTTGCTCACTCCCATGAATAAACTGTGGCTTTCCCCAAGTCCACCAGACTAATAATAATTTATGGATTTCTCTTCCAGGAACTTATTCAAACCTTTTTTAAACCTCACTATTGTAGAGACCTTGACCATGTCTGTCAACAATTAATTCTACTGCTTAATTGTGCATTGAGTGAATAAATACTTTCTCCAATTTGTTTTAAATCTGCTACTAGTTAGGTTCAAGGAGTGTCCCCTACTGTTTGAAATGACAAATAACCATTCCCTAATTACCTGTTCCACCCCAACAAATTTTATAAACTTCTATAACCCCCTCCCCCTCCTAGTCATATCTTGTCCAAGCTGAACAGCCCTAACATGTTAGCCTTTCTTCAGAGTACTTGGAAGTACCTGCAGATCTTAACTTGCCTGTTGCTCATTCCCAGAATGGGATCCCTACTCCTACCTGGCTAATAGTTGTTAATAGACCTATCCAGTAAATGGACTTTCCAAAGCTTTTTTAAACCCATCTACACAATTAACTTTGACTATATCCTCCAGAAACAAATTCCACTCTTAACTGTATGCTGACTATAAAAATAATTACTTAAATATGTTTTAAATCTGCTACAGGTTTATTTCATGGAGTGTCCCCTATTTGAAAGGATAAATAACCATTCCCCAATAAATGTTTCCACATCATTCATGATTTTTCAAATCTCAATCATATCCCCTCTTAGTCTCCTCTTCTCCAAATTGAATTCTTAACCTAACCTATTTAGCCTTTCTTTTTAAGGGAGCTGTTGTATTCCCTTTATCATTATTTGCCCCTTATCTGTTCCCTTTCAAGTTCTGCTGTACCTTTTTCAAGATGCGGTGACCTGACTGCTCACAATACTCAATGTATGGTCATACCATAGATCTAAGCAGAGGCATTATAATATTCTCAGTTTTATTCTTTATTGTATTCTGAATAATTCCTAAAATTCTATTTATTTTATTGACTGCTGTTGAACACAGATCTGAGGATCTTAATTCATTGTCCACAATAATTCCAGGTCCTTTTACTGGATTGTTATTCTTAACATGAAACCTAGCATCGTGTACATACAGGTGGTAATTTTTGAAACAATGTGGCTAGGTGCAAAATCCGTGGCTATTTTTCTCCACTGATTTTGCACCATTTCTCAAAATGAAAGTACATGCTTACTTTCTCTTTGGAAATCTCTCAGGAAGAAAGTATTCACAGAAATGTACTCTTACTTTCTCTGTCGATACCTTTCCCTGGAAATAAAAAATGTTGCCAGGGCTGGATTGAGGCATGGGCAACGTAGGCAAGTGCCTAGGATGCCAAATTCTGAAGGCACCCAAAAACGGACCTCCCTGCTGCTCTTTTATTTCTGGGGATGAAATTCCCCAGTCTCAGTATTCTGCCTATGGACACCATAATCTTAAATCTGGTCCTGGTTGTTGCATCCCCTAATTTAACCTCACCTTCGATCTCACCAGCTTTTCCCACAGATAAAAGTAGGTACATTGTTGATCCTCATGCTTTTACCCGCATACAGGGTAAGCAGTTTTTAGATAGATTTTTGCCCTGTCAGTTACAATCATTTTTATCTATCTGCATCTCTTTGTACTTATCCACACTAAATTTAATTTGCCATTTAGATGCTCAGTTCCCAAGTCTGGCAAGGTGCTTCTGCAATTCCTCTCAGGCTGCTTATGTTTTAACTGTTTTCAATAAGTTGTATATACAAATAAAAAAAAAGTACCTTCAAATGTTTGTATGCCAGAAGTCTAAAAAGTAAGATGGGAGAGTTAGAATGCTTCTTGCCTGCCCAGACCCTTGGCCTGGACCCAGATAAGGCAGGCAAAAAGAGAATTTGAAAATAATCTAACTGTAGAGGCAAAAAAACTCATAATAAAATCTTTTTAAAATATATCCATAGCAGGAAGCCTGTGAGGCAGTCGGTTGGACCATTAGATGATCAAGGGGTTAAAGGAGTGCTTAGGAAAAACAAGACCATAAAGGAAAGACTAAATTAATCCTTTGCTTTGGTGTTTACTGAAGAGAATCTTGGGGAGGTATCTGTGCCAGAAATGGTATTTAATGGTGATAATTTGGATGAAATGAAACAAATCACGATGAACCTGGATGATATAATAGGGCAAATTGACAAACTGAAGATTAGCAAATCTCCTTGGCCAGATGGTACCCCAGAGTTTTGAAAGAACTAAAAAAATGAAATTTTAGATCTATTACAAATAATGTGTAACCTGTCATTAAAATAACGTATTCTACCTGTAGATTGGAAGGTGGCAAATGCAACATCACTTTTTAAAGAGGGCTCCAGGGGTAATCTGGGAAACTATAGATAAGTAAGCCAGATTTCAGTGCCAGGAAAAATTGTAGTAACTATTCTAAAGAATAAAACAGAACATATAGAAAGGTATGGTTTAATGGGACTAAGCAAAAATGGATTTACACAAGAGAAGTCTTGCCTCACTAATCTGCTACATTTTTTGAAGGGGGTTAATAAACATGTAGATAATGGTGGTTTAGTGGATATAGTGTATGTGTATTTTCAGAATGAATTTGGCAAAGTCCCTTGAGAGACTCCTGAGAAAAATAAAAAGTCATGAGATAGGAAGTAATGTCCAGTTTTTTAATGCAAACTGGTTAATAGACAGGGAAACAGAGAGCAGGAATAAATGGTCAGTTTTCTCAGTGAAAAAAAAGTAAATAGTGGAATGCCTCAGGGATCTGTACTTGGACAGGCGCTTTTTTATATATTTATAAATGATCTGGAAAAGGGAACAATGAGTGAGGTAATCAGATTTCCAGATGACACAAAATTATTCTGAATATTGAAATGACAAGCAGATTGTGAGAAATTGCAGGAAAACCTTGCAAGATTGGGAGACTGAACATCCAAATGGCAAATGAAATTTAATGTGGACAAGTGCAAAGTGATGCACACACATAGGGAAAAGCAACCCACAATGTAGTTATACAATGTTAGGTTCCATATTAGGAGTATCTACCCAGGAAAATAATCTGGGCATCATCGTGGACAATCCTTGGCTTAGTGTGCTGCGGCAGTTAAAAAGCAAACAGAATGTTAGGAATTATTAGCAAAATAATAGAGAATAAAATGGACAATGTCATAACATCTCCATATTGTTCCATGGTGAGACTGCACCTAGAGTACTGTGTACAATTCTGATCACTCTATCTGAAAAAAATAAGAGCTGAACTGGAAAAGGTACAGTGAAGGGTGATGAAAATAATAAAGGGATGGAACAGCCTCCCCCTATGAGAAAAGGCTAAAGAGGTTATGGCTGTTCAGCTTGGAGAAGAAATGGCTGAGGGGGTTATGATAGAGGTCTATGAAATCATGAGTGAAATAGAGTGGATAAATGTGAATTGGTTATTTACTGTTTCAAATAATGCCAAAATTAGGGGACATTCCATGAAGTTAGTAAGTAGCACATTTAAAACAAATCAGAGAAAATTATTTTTCACTCAATGTATTATTAAGTTCTGGAATTCATTGCTGGAATATGTGTTAAAGGCAGGTAGCATAGCAAGGTTTTTAAAAGTTTGGATGTGTTCGTAGAGGAGAAGTCCATAAACTTGTATTAACCAGAAAGACTTGGGAAAAGCCACTTCAAATCCCTGGATGTTAGCAGAATGGATCTATCTACTATTGGGATCCTGCCAGGAACTTGTGACCTGGATTGGCCACTATTGGAAACAAGATACTGGGCTTGATGGACCCTTGATCTGACCCAGGAAGGCATGTTCTTATACAGTATAAATGTGCAGGCATAGCCAGCCTCCCCCAAGAATAGCTCACTGTCACCAAGAAACAAACCCCACCTCCTCAGGCAGGACATCATCCCCCAGATCCACACTTTTATCTCTTCCCCATATTTAAATGGGGCAGGAGCAGTTCCCAGCCACTCATGCCCATCTGCCACTGTCTTTTGTAAGCTGTGCACATGCACTGCTGCCACTTCCTCTGCTTTCCTAGCCCACCACAGAAGCCACAACAACAGGATACAATTTATTGTACTCACCAGGAACACACTTTTGCCAGACAACCCCTTCCAATCCAAACACCATTGGGAAACAGAGGTCAGTACTGGAAGTAAAAGTAGAAGAGTGTATGTGTGTGTGTGTGGGGGGGGGGGGGGGAGGGGGCACATTCAACAGGATTCCTACACTTTTTTTTCTTGATTATACTGTGGGATTCAGGCAATGGGAATGTGCTGGGGTTGGGAGAACTGAAAGGGAAGCTAGAGTCACAGGAATTGAAGGGGATAGTGCCTCTCTTCCTTAGCCAGTCCAAGGTGGGTGGAAGGGGGACACCTACTGAATGAACACAGGAGTTGTGGGGGGGGGGGGCAGACAGCTAGAAAGAGTGTGTATGAATGAGAGAGAGAGGGGGGGACAGTAAGGTGGAAAGCAAGAATGTAGGGGAGCAAGAGGGGACTGTGAGAGGAGAGTGCAAGGGTTAGAGGCAGGAAGAGCAAGAATGTTTGTGAAGTGGGACGAGTAGGAGATGACCATGACTGAGAAGGAAAAAAAAGGATGGGGGGGGGGCAGCGGGAAGAGTAAGAGTAAGAAGAAAGGGATGATGTGGAGATGCAGAAATACAGGAAGAAGATGGAAGAGATGAGAGACAAGGGAATGGAAAGGTAGGGAAGAGGAAATTGGAATGCAGGTGTAGGATAGATGAGAGCTGAAAGATATGAGAAGAGAGGGTAATGAAGATAAAAGAGAAAGAACCCAAGAAGAAAAAGAAGCTGTTGGGGATGGCAGCAGAGGTAAGTGATGGCAATGCAGGGAGTGGAATGGTACCACCTTCCCCACAGCTGCTCACTTGCAACAATTATGAGCCTAGCAGTACAATACATAAGAACATAAGAAATTGCCATGCTGGGTCAGACCAAGGGTCCATCAAGCCCAGCATCCTGTTTCCAACAGAGGCCAAACTAGGCCACAAGAACCTGGTAAGAACCCAAACACCAAGAAGATCCCATGCTACTGATGCAGTTAATAGCAGTGGCTATTCCTAAGTAAATTTGATTAATAGCCGTTAATGGGCTTCTCCTCCAATAACTTATCCAACCTTTTTTGAACCCAGCTACACTAACTGCACTAACCACATCCTCTGGCAACAAATTCCAGAGGTTTATTGTGAGTTGAGTGAAAAAGAATTTTCTCTGATTAGTCTTAAATGTGCTACTTGCTAACTTCATGGAATGCCCCCTAGTCCTTCTATTATTCGAAAGTGTAAATAACCGATTCACATCTACTCATTCAAGACCTCTCATGATCTTAAAGACCTCTATCATATCCCCCCTCAGCTGTCTCTTCTCCAAGCTGAACAGCCCTAACCTCTTCAGCCTTTCCTCATTCGGGAGCTGTTCCATCCCCTTTAACATATTGGTTGCCCTTTTCTGTACCTTCTCCATCGCAACTATATGTTTTTAGAGATGAGGCGACCAGAATTGTACACATTATTCAAGGTGCTGTCTCACCATGGAGCGATATAGAGGCATTATGACATTTTCCGTTTTATTAACCATTCCCTTCCTAATAATTCCTAACATTCTGTTTGCTTTTTTGACTGCTGCAGCACACTGAGCCCATGATTTTAAAGTATTATCCACTATGATGCCTAGATCTTTTTCCTGGGTGGTAGCTTCTAATATGGAACCTAACATCTTGTAACTACAGCAAGGGTTATTTTTCCCTATATGCAACAACTTGCACTTGTCCACATTAAATTTCATTTACCATTTGGATTCTCAATCTTCCAGTTTTGCAAGGTCCTCCTGTAATGTATCACAATCCGCTTGTGATTTAACTACTCTGAATAATTTTGTATCATCTGGAAATTTGATAACCTCACTTGTTGTATTCCTTTTCAGATCATTTAAACATATTGAGAAGCACCGGTCCAAGTACAGATCCCTGAGGCACTCCACTGTTTACCCTTTTCCTTTGAGAAAATTGACCATTTAATCCTACTCTCTGTTTCCTCTTTTAACCAGTTTGTAATCCACGAAAGGACATCGCCTCCTATCTCATGACTTTTTAGTTTTCTTAGAAACCTCTCATGAGGTACTTTGTCAAATGCCTTCTGAAAATCCAAATACACTATATCTACTGGTTTACCTTTATCCACATGTTTATTAACCCCTTCAAAAAAATGAAGCAGATTTGTTAGGCAAGACTTCCCTTGGATAAATCCATGTTGACTGTGTTCCATTAAACCATGTCTTTCTATATGCTCTACGATTTTGATCTTGAGAATAGTTTCCACTATCTTTCCAGCACTGAAGTCAGGCTCACTGGTCTATAGTTACCTGGATCGCCCCTGGAGCCTTTTTTAAATATTGGGGTTACATTGGCCACCCTCCAGTCTTCAGGTACAATGGATGATTTTAATGATAGGTTACAAATTTTAACTAATAGATCAGAAATTTCATTTTTTAGTTCCTTCAGTACCCTAGGATGCATACCATCTGGTCCAGGTGATTTGCTACTCTTTAGTTTGTCAATCTGGCCTACTACATCTTCCAGGTTCACAGTGATTTCGTTCAGTTTGTCTGACTCATCACCCCTGAAAACCATCTCTGGAACTGGTATCTCTCCAACATCCTCATTAGTAAACACAGAAGCAAAGAATTAATTTAGTCTTTTTGCAATGGCCTTATCTTCCCTAAGAGCCCCTTTAACCCCTCGGTCATCTAATGGTCCAACCGATTCCCTCACAGGTTTCTTGCTTCGGATATATTTTAAAATGTTTTTATTATGAGTTTTTGCCTCTATGGCCAACTTCATTTCTTGGCCTGTCTTATCAATGTTCACATCCTAATGTACCCCTGAAAAAAGTAGAGGGAACATTGACTGCTGCTGCTATTTCTCAAAACGGTGTCTGCCTTGGATCGTCTAGCACTATTTTGAAAAATGGCAGCATCAGGACAGGAGCAACCAGGGATTTCTCTTGTGCCATCTAAATTCACAGATGGGGTAAGAGAGGAGATTGGGGACGCAAGGGAGAGTTGCCCTTTTATTCTTTTTAAGAATTGCCATACAGGGTCAGACCAAAAGTCCATTAAACCCAGTATCCTGTTTCCAACAAGTGGCCAAGCCAGGTTACAAGTACCTGGCAGGATGCAGTGGATTTCTGCAACTTTACCTTAATAATGGTTAATGAACTTTTCATAAGTTCAACTGACACAGGCAAATTTGTTTTGCCCATGTCAGCTGAACATTGGATGCCCAACAATGACATCCTGACGTGTTTTCCATATTTCTCAATATCCAGAGCACTTCTAATAAGACTGGGTTCCCTCATGACGCAGTTCTTTCGAAACAAGGTCCATGTCAGGGGACCTTTACCTGCATATAAACACTTCTGAGCTACATACTGACACCCTTTCCAGGGTTTTAAATAAAAGTTGTTATGAACTGATGAATTATTTGGACATTTATAATACATCTATCCTTCCACACTAACTGATTATCACTGGGGAACACAATTTTCATTGAGTTAGATCTGACACTTATTTTTGACTAACTTTTGACATCTGAATCCAAAAATGACCCCAGTTTTTCTCTATCATGTCAACTTTTTAAGGTACAGGATACCCTCCCTTTGTCCCAAAAATCATACAAAATGTACATACAAAGGAAATAAAAGAGAAAATTACCTGAATGTACTGTTTATCTAGAGTTATTTTATTTATACAAAGGCTATATATTGTTACTGTAAGTCAAATTGTGTACAAATAGTAAAGTCCTGCTACCAAACATACATATTAAGGTAGAAATGTATGCTTATAGCTTTTCCGGCAGTGTTCAATCTGTGGACAATCTTGCCTGATGCTCCAACCATAGTCAGCCATCATATGTACATCCCATCTACCCTGATACCATGCCTCCATGACCTTCAAATCTTGGTGGAATCATTCACCTTGCTCATCACTGACTGCACCAAGGTTTTTCGAGAAGTCAGCAAGATGACTATGCAGAAAATGCACCTTGATGCTCATGTTGCAACGAAGCATTTTGAAGCTCTCCAAGAGTTTCTGGACAATTTCAGTATAATTCTGTGCTCGTGTATTTCCAAGAAAGTCCTTGACAAGGTTTTTGAATGACAACCAAGCATTCTTTTGGAGTTCTGACATTGTCCCAATGAATTGTTCATCTTTAATGAGCGGTAATACCTATGCGAAGTGCTAAGATAGCGCACTTTTCGATAAACAGCCTTTACCATAAA
Source organism: Rhinatrema bivittatum (assembly GCF_901001135.1). Taxonomy (NCBI): domain Eukaryota; kingdom Metazoa; phylum Chordata; class Amphibia; order Gymnophiona; family Rhinatrematidae; genus Rhinatrema; species Rhinatrema bivittatum. The sequence goes on along the minus strand of NC_042618.1, from coordinate 391,501,703 downwards.
ACATGCTCCTTTTCCTATTGCATGCGATATTTAGTGCATTTTGATAAATCCAGGCCTAAGATAGAATGAGGAGAAAAAACTTGATGCGATAGAAGAAAACTAACTGCAGTTTTGAAATCAGCATGCCTCTTTAAGTCTAAAACAGCTGAAAAATCGAACTCAACAGGAATTATGTTAAAATTGTTCCCCAGTGTTATTCTTTGATGGTCGGATATTACACCTTATTCTGCTGCCTAATGAACTTTTCCTCAAGGAACTTGTCCAAAACGTTTTTAAACTCAGCTAAACTAATATATTTCACCACATCCTCTGGTAATGAATTTCAGAGCTTAATTATGTGTTGAGTAAAAAATATTTTCTCTTACTAGTTTTAAATGTATTAGCTAGTAACTTCATTGTGTGTCCCCTGATCTTTGTACTTTTCAAAAGAGTAAACAACTGATTAACGTTTACTCATTCTATTCACTTATTATTTTATAGACCTCTATCATATCTCCCCTGAGCCATCTCTTCTCCAAGCTGAACAGCCCTAAATGATTTAGCCTTTCTTCATAGGGGAATTGTTCCATCCCCTTTATCATTTTGGTCACCCTTCTCTATACTTTTTCTAATTTTGCTATATCCTTTCTGAAATGTGGTAACCAGACCTGCACACAATACTCAAGATGAAGTCACACCATGGAGCGATACAGAGACATTATGATATTCTATGTTTTACTCTCCATTCCTTTCCTAATAATCCCTAGCATTCTATTTGCTTTTTGCTGCTGCTGCACACTGAGCAGAAGATTTCAATGTATTTTCAATGATGACACTTAGATCCTTTTCCTGTGTGGTGACTCCTAATGTGGAACGTTGCATTATGTAGCTATAATTTGGGTTACTCTTCCCTAAGTACATCACTTTGACTTGCCCACATTAAATTTCATTTGCCATTTGCATGCCCAGTCTCCCAGTTTTGAAATGTACTCTTGCGATTTAACAACTTTGAATAATTTTGTGTCATCGGCAAACTTGATCACCTCACTTGCTGTTCCCATTTCCAGGTCATTTATAAATATATTAAAAAGCAGTGGTCCCAGAAAAGATCCCTGGGGCGTTCCACTATTCATCTTTTTTCCATTGGGAAAACTTATCATTTAGCCCTACTTTCTGTTTTCTATCTTTTAACCATTTGGCAATCAACAATAGGACTCTGCCCCACAGGGACTTTGTCAAATGCTTTCTGGAAATCCAGATACACTATATCAACTGGCTCACCTTAAACCAAAAGTTTATTTACACCCTAAAAAAAATGTAGCAAATTTTTGTGGCACGATATCTCTTAGCTAAATCCATGTTGGCTTTGTCCCATTAAACTATGCTTATCTATATGTTCAGCAATTTTGTTCTTTATGATAGTTTCTACCATTTTTCCTGGCACAGACATTAGACTCACTGGTCTGTAGTTTCCTGGATCACCCTTTGATTCTTTTTAAAAAATTGGTGTTACTTTGGCAACTCTCCAGTCTTTAAGTACCACAGATGATATTACTGATACTTTACAAATTTCCTAAGGCAGGTCCGTAAGTTCATTTTTCAGTTCTTGCAGCACTCCGAGATGTATACCATCTGGTCCAGGTGAATTGATACTCTTTAGTTTGTCAATTTGCCCTAGTACATCCTCAAGGTTCACTGAGATTTATTTCAGTTCTTCTGAATCATCACTTTTGAATATCATTTTGGCATGGGTATATCTCTTACATCTTCCTCAGTGAATACCAAAACAAAGAATTAATGTAGTCTCTCAGCAATGGATTTCCCATCCCTAAGTGTCCCTTTTACCCCTTGATTATCTAATGGTCCAACTCACTCCCTCACAGGCTTTTACTTCAAATGTACCTGAAAACGTTTTATTATGAATTTTTGCTTCCATGGCAAGCTTATTTTCAAATTCTGTCTTTGCCTTCCGTATCAATGCTTTATATCTGACTTGCCAATGTTTATGCTGTTTCCTGTTTTCTTCATTCAGATCCCTTTTCCATTTCCTGAACGAAGTTCTTTTAACTATTATAGCCTCTCTCACCTCACCTTATACCCATGCCAGTAGTTGTTTAGTCTTCCTTCCATCTTTTCTAATATGTGGAATATATTTGGTCTAGGCTTCCAAAATGGTATTTTTAAACAATGTCCATGCCTGAGCTAAACTCTTAACCTTTGCAGTTGCTCCTTTCAGTTTTTTCCTAACCATTTTCCTCATTTTATTATAGTCATCTTTTTGAAAGTTAAATGCTGTCACGGTAGATTTCTTTATTGTGCTCCCTCCAGTTATTAAGTCAAATTCGATAATGTTGTGATCACTTTTGCCAAGTGACTCCAACACTGTTACTTCACACACCAAATCCTGTGTTCCACTAAGGACTAGGGATGTGAATCAGTACCGGACTCGTTTCCGGTATCGAGTTCAGGTAAAAACCGCAGGAAACCTTCATTCCTGCAATTCTTACCCGTTTTAATCGGCTCTGTCATGCCAAAAAAAACCCCAATCACCACGACCCTTTAAATTTAATTCTTTCACATCCCCCATCCTCCCGACCCCCCCCCCCAAAAAAAAAATTTTTTTAGGTACCCAGTGGTCCAGCCGGGGTCCCGGGAGCGATCTCCCGCTCTCGGGCCGTCGGCTGCCACTAATCAAAATGGCACCGATGGCCCTTTGCCCTTAGCATGTGACAGGGTATCCATGCCATTGGCCGGCCCCATGTCAATTGGCGCAGGCCACCCAGTGCTCCTACCATGTGACAGGGTCCCCCGAATTCTGACGAGTTTGAAAATTTTCAATCGTCAGAAAAATGATTCACATCCCTACTAAGGACTAGGTCTAAAATAGTTTCCCCTCTTGTTGGTTCTTGTACCAGCTGCTCCATGAAGCAGTTATTTATTTCATCTAGGAACTTTACTTCTCTAGAATGTCCTGATATAATATTTACCCTTCTGGAGAGCTCTGTTTTTAGGAAACAACAGAGATTTTTAGGGGCTGGGAACTGGCTGTACCTTCATACGTTTTTTTTTTATTTTTTTTTTATTTTTAGTATTGAGTGCATCCCTAAACAGGATGGATAAGGTTGATTGGGGAGAGAAAGGAAGACAGAGATTGGGTGGGGGGCAGAGAAAGAGAGGATGAAAGGGATGGGGTGGAGAGGGGGACAGAAGTTGGTTGGTTTGGCCCTCACAACCAGAAGGCATTCCACTGCCCTGGGCAGTAGTAGATAAATGGTGGGATTTTCACAATACAAAAGTAAAGAGGCAGAAGGAATGGAAAGGGGAAAGGCCTGGATGCATGAGTGAGGAAAGATGAAGTAGGGAACATAAGCAAAGACTTCCCTTTAGAGATTGTACTGAAAATTTCTAGACAGATTTCTGGAAATGAAGTATATAAGTATCAAGAAAGAAAGAAAAAAATGAATAGATTGGCATGCCATCTATGTCTTACCCTAGTGACCTTTGCAGAGCTATTGGCAGCTCATCAATATTGAAGCAGAAAAAGATAGATGTGATTGTTTTCATTGTTCACCCATTGCCATAAACATTGCTTTCTTTTGTTGTGTTGAAACACTTGGTAGAGATATGATTGGATGATGCTGTCATGACATGGATATCCCTCAGTCTTTTCTACCCCTTCTCCTCAACAACTTGTCAGAATTGACTTGAATACTCTAGATTTCAGAAATCAGGCCCCTGCTGTGAGAAGGAGGTGGAAGGTAGGGGGTGAGAGGTAGGAGGGATACCAAGACTTGGGTGATATATGGAATAACCCCCTAGACTGTACTGCTTGCTGCTAGATTTTCTTATCTCTGACAAAAGTGATCTCATTCAAAGAGCACATGTGAGAAGGGACTCGGAGCAGAATGGAAGCGAGACTGTACTTAACAGCACAGCATGGTTTAAAGCACATCCTGTGTATTCAACTTGGAAATAAGAATGTCAGTTCTGTCTGTTTATTTATGTATTTATTTATTTTTGGATTTCTGAATTCAGCAGCTTCCAATAACACAATTATTCAATGCGGATCACAGAATTACATACATATTCAGCACAGCAAATATCATGACAAACTCTCATAAACAATGATAAATACAGGTTAATAAAAATGGCTAACTGCTGACCCCATGCCCTGTTCTTGACCTTGTGACCCTTTCAAAGAAATTAGAAGGTCATGGGTAGGATAATGATCATGATGTCTTTGTCATGATTTATGAGAAAATATTTTTAGATCAAAGAATAATTTGCAAAATTCACTAAAGATGTAATTCAAATGTTTTTCTAGCTATTTACTTCCATCCAAATGGTTGTAAAATTATATTATAGATATATGCATACACAAGTAGAAATCCATGCAACTTTAAAAATAACAGGAATTGAATAGCATCTTATAGACTAACCAATTAATTAAAGCATGAGCTTTTGAGGACAGAGTCCACTTTGTCAGCTCATGCTTTAGTAAATTGGTTAGTTTATAAGGTGCCACTCAACTCCTGTAATTTTTGCTACACCAAACTAACAAGGCTATCCCCCTGATGTAACTTTAGAGAAACACCAAGACTCATCCACATGCCAGTACTCCATTTCTCCCTTTCTGTCTTTTATTCTTGTACCAGACCTCCAATATCACTCTATCCTTCATCATGCTCTCCCCCTTTCATATCCCATTCCCACATCTCCCCCTCATCTGCATTCTGTTCCTGCATTTTTCTTTTATAATTCCCCCCACCAACCCTACATTATATAAGAACATAAGAATTTGCCTTACTGGGTCAGATTGAGAGTCCATCAAGCCCATTGGCCAATCCAGGTCACAAGTACCTGGCAAAATCCCAAACCAAAAATAGATCCCAGGCTGCTTGTTACCTGTCGACGCCATCAGCGACGCTGATCCTTCCCGTGCCTCAGCTCCGCGCGACTCAGGGTTCGGCCACGCCCCCCTTTTGACTTCAGACGCCGACGGCAGACTCGGGCAGCACGGGAGATTTGTTCTATTTAAAGGACGCAGTTCCTCTTCTCTCTTGCTTCGGCTTCAAGTGCATTTGGGAGTGTTCGGTCTGTGTTCCTACTGCTTGCTGCCTGCTTGACCCGGTCTGTCTTGAGATTCTGTCTGCCGCCTGCCCTTCGGATTGTTGCCTTGGTTCCTGTTTGCTAGCTGCCTGCCCTGACCCGGACTGTACTGGATATTCTGCCTGCCGCCTGCCCTTCAGATTGTTGCCTTGGTTCCTGTTTGCTAGCTGCCTGCCCTGACCCGGACTGTACTGGATATTCTGCCTGCCGCCTGCCCTTCGGATTGTTGCCTTGGTTCCTGTTTGCTAGCTACCTGCCCTGACCCGGACTGTACTGGATATTCTGCCTGCCCTTCGGATTGTTGCCTTGGTTCCTGTTTGCTAGCTGCCTGCCCTGACCCGGACTGTACTGGATATTCTGCCTGCCGCCTGCCCTTCGGATTGTTGCCTTGGTTCCTGTTTGCTAGCTACCTGCCCTGACCCGGACTGTACTGGATATTCTGCCTGCCCTTCGGATTGTTGCCTTGGTTCCTGCTTGCTGCTGTCAGTTCTGACCCGGGCGGTCTTCGGACCTCTCGGTTCCTCTGCTGAGCTATCCAGAGCTTAATTGTGCATTGAATGAAAAAGAACTTTCTCTGATTTGTTTTGAATTTGGTACTTACTAATTTCATAGAGTGTCCCTAGCCCTTGAGTTTTTTTGAAAGAGTAAATAACTGATTCACATTTACCAATTTAGAGACCTCTCACATATTCCCCCTCAGCCATCTCTTCTCCAAGGTGAACAATCTAACCAATGCTCCCTCCAAGGAGTGACTTGATGTGTGCAAATTTCTTTTGTGTGAGCAACAACTTTTTTAAATCAACAATTTTTGAGCACCAGTATTAGTGTTGCATTTATGTGGGCAACCATGTAAAACCTGAAATGTATAAGCAATCACTCACGTACTCAGCTTAGAGGGAACTATGGTCCTAACCTCTTTAGCCTTTCTTCATAGGGGAGCCATTCCATCTCTTTTATCATATTGATCACCTTTCTCTGTAACTTTTCCAATGCAACTATATCTTTTTGAGATGCAGCAACGAGAACTGTACACACTACTCTAGACGTGGCCTCCCCATGGAGTGATACAGAGGCATTATGATATTTGCCATTTTATTCTCCATTCCTTTCCTAATAATTCCAAATATTCTGTTTGCTTTTTTGACCGCCGCTGCATATTGAACTTCATTGCCCAGTATGATGCCCAGATTCTTTTCTTGGGTGGTAAATCCTAATATGGAACCTAACATCCTGTAACTACAGTGTGGGCAACTTTTTGCCATTGTCATCACTTTGCACTTGTACACAATGAGGTAGATTTTAAAAACTTACGCGCGCGCGAACAAAAGTACACCAGATTTTATAAGATACACGTGTAGCCGCGCGTATCTTATAAAATCCGGGGTCGGTGCGCGCAAGGCTGCACAAAATCTGCAGCCTGCGCGCGCCGCGCCGAGCCGCACAGCCTGCCTCCGTTCCCTCCGAAGCCGCTCCAAAATCGGAGGGGCCTCGGAGGGAACTTTCCTTCCGCGTCCCCCCACCTTCCCCTATCTACCCCACCCCCCAGCCCTACCTAAATCCCCCCCCCTTTACCTTTGTTGGGCAAGTTACGCCTGCTCGAAGCAGGCGTAACTTGCGCGTGCCGCCCCGGCATCCCCCGGCACAGGCCGCAGTGCCGGGGGACTCGGGACTGCCCTCCCGGCCTGCCCCCGGACCCACCCCAGACCGACCCTGCTCCGAACACACCCCCTCCCACCCCTTTTATGAAGCCCCGGGACTTACGCGCGTCCCGGGGCTTTGCATGTGCCGGCGGCCTATGCAAAATAGGCGCGCTGGTGCGCGAGTGCCCTGCGCGCATAAATCTGGGAGGATTTATGCGCGCAGGGGTTTTAAAATCTACTCCATTATGTTTAATTTGCCATTTGAATGCCCAGTCTTTCAAACTCGCAGGTTCCTCCTGTAATTTTTCACAATATGCTTGTCGTTTAACCACTTGGAATAATTTTGAGTCATCTGCAAATTTTTTCACTTCACTCATCATTCCCATTTCCAGATCATTTATAAATATATTAAAAAGCATTGGTCCCAGTACAGACACTTGAGATGCTCTACTGTTTACCCTTCTCCACTGTGAAAACTGACCATTTAGCCCTACTCTCTGTTTCCAATCTTTTAACCAGTTTGCAGTCCAATATAGGAGATTGCCTACTATCCCATGACTGATTTTCTCAGTAGTCTTTCTTGGTGCTCTTTGTCAAATGCCTTCTGAAAATCCAAATACACTAATTCCACTGGCATACCATTATCCACATTTATTAAGACCAACCCCCCCCCCCCCCAAAAAAAAAATGTAGCAATTGATGAGGCAAGATTTCCCTTGGGTAAATCCATGCTGGCTGTGTACCATTAAACCATGTCTTTCTGTATGTTCTGTGATTGTGTTTTTTAGAATAGGTTCCACGATTTTTCCAAGCACTGAAGACAGCCTCATTGGTTTATAGTTTCCTAGATCACTTGGAGCTCCTTCTAAAGATTGTGTTACATTGGCTACCCTTAAGTCTTCAGGTACAATGGACAATTTTAATGATAGGTTACAAATTACTAGTAGCAGATCTGCAATTTCATTTTTTAGTTCTTTCAGAACTCTAGGGTGTATGCCATCTGGTCTGGGCAATTTGCTACTCTTTAATTTGTCAATCTGCCTTATTATATCTTCCAGCTTCACAGTAATTTGAATCAGTTCTTCTGAATCATCACTTTTAAATACAGTTTCTGGCACAGGTATCTCCCCAACATCCTTTTCAGTAAACACCAAAGCAAAGAATTCATTCAGTCTTGCCGCAGTGGTCCTATCTTCTCTAAGTACCCCTTTAAACCTTGGATTATCTAACAGTGCAACCAACTCCATCATAGGCTTCCTGCTTCAGATATATTTTTAAATGTTTTTTTTAATGAATTTTTGCCTCTATAACCAGCTTGTTTTTAAATTCTCTTTTACCTCACCTTATCAATGTTTTACATCTCTTCAATAACAGAAGGGGTAATTTTCAAAGGGACTTCTGCAAGGGAAATGTTTTATGTGCATAATAGGAACTACAAGGTCAGAATAAATAATAAAGAATCCCACCCCGTATCTTCCACTCATGGAGAACCTCAGGGTCGTCTCTCTCCCCTACACTGTTTAATATTTATGTTAACAGCGTCTGCCGCGGCAAGCCGCAACCGGGACCGAGTGTCATGGCCGCCGGCCGCGGCCGACCATGACTGAGACCAGGCCGACGGGCGCAACAAATATAGCTTACCCAGGTCACCAGGTATGGTCGAGGGTGCCTGCGGTGGCAGGCAGCCCTTTCCTCTTTCTTCTCCCAGCCGCTGCCTTTGCGGAGTTCGGCAGCATGGCTCCGCGATCATCTGACTCCTCCCCCTCTGCTCTTAGGAGCCGCGCGCACAGCTAAGAGAGATTCTTAAAGGATCCATGACAGGAAGTGTCATGGCTCCCCCTGAAGCTCCTCCCCTGGCTTCCTGTACTTAAGGCAAGGGCTGAACATTCAGTCCTTGCCTTGGTATTGAGGTTCCTGCCTGAGTGTGTTCCTGGTTCTTCGTTCTTCGTCCCGCTCTTCTCCCCTGCTCCGTGGAATGATTCTTGGCTTTTGACCTCTGGACTGGTGGACGTGTCTTCTCCTGGCTTGATCCTGGTACGGCATTGGACCCTTCTCCTGGCTTGACCCTGGAATGGTGTTGGACCCTTCTCCTGGCTTGACCCCAGTACGGCTTTGGACCCTTCTCCTGCTTTGACCCTGGACTGGACTTGGACCCCGCTGGTATATTGAATCTCGGACTGGCTTTGGACTCTCCTACGACTCCGTCCTCAGACTGTTTCAACCTGCTGGAGGCGCCAGCCATTTGGAACCCACGACCTGCAGGAGGCGCCTGCATCCAGACCTTCTACAGTCTTCAGAGGAGTTGCCTAAGTCCCAGTGGCCGGACCCCTACGGGCTCCTCCTGGGGGGGTTGCGTGCTTCCAGGGTGAAGTCTTCTAGCAAGCCTCTTCAGTCCAAGTGGCCTCGCCCTTCGACGGTAGCTATCTACCTCGAAACAAGGATCCACTTTCATAACAATTTATCTGCTACCTCTATGCCAGCTCCTAGAAAGTCTTAACCTGACACACTTCATTTACGCTGACGATGTGCAGATCTTAATCCCCATCTCAGATCCTATCTCCAAAACCCTAAATTTCTGGAACAGGTGCCTTCACTCCATCAATCTTCTCCTCTCTAGCCTCAACCTGGTCCTCAACACTTCCAAAACGGAGCTCCTCATCATCTCTCCCAATGACTGCAACCCCCTCGTCAGCAACCCCATCATACCATCAGTGAACCATGTGAGAGACCTCGGAGCTATTCTAGACACCCGAATGAACTTCAAAAAGTTCATAAACACCACCACAAAAGAATGCTTCTATAAGATACATGTTCTAAAACAGCTCAGAACCCCTTCTACACCGCCATGATTACCGCTCAGTCCTTGAAGCCATACTCTTTTCAAAAATTGATTACTGTAACGCGTTACTCCTCAGCCTTCCTGCCTCCACAACAAAACCTTTACAGATGCTCCAAAATGCAGCAGCTAGGATCCTAATCAATTCAAGGCGAAGAGACCATATCACACCTATCCTCAAAAATGTACACTGGCTTCCTATCAACTTTAGAATCCTGTTTAAGACCCTGACCATTATCCACAAAACCATCTACCTTCAATCCACACTCCAACTCAAAAACTCAAACTGAACAGAGGCATTCCCGGGGAGCAGACCTGGGGGGCACATATAGGTGAAAATCAGGCCCTTACTTTGTAAAATTCAATCATAAGCGCATACATTTTCTGAAACATTTTGTGCGCACCATCTAACAGATGTAACTGGATAGATTTGGTATGACAATTTGAAAATTGGTACAATTTATGCCAGACATAAGTTATGCAGGACTTATTGTGACATAAGTTATGCAGGATGTTTGAAAATTACCTTCCCTGTATCCAATAACTGTGTCAGCAGCACACAAACCTGGGTTTACTATTAGTATATGAGGAGTTGGGGGGGTTCTCTGTATGCAGAAAAATTGAAAAATGATTCAGAACACTTGTACATAGATTTCACTAGATATACAGTAGACAAATCATCATTCTTTATCAAAATTATCCTTTTGATGTGTTCCTTTTCCCCATCTTCCAAAGACACTTAAAATCATCAGTACTGGTGCACTGAGCACACAAAAAATACTCTATATTTCTGATCTTCTGATTAGACTCTGGCAAAAGTTAATTCTTAACTTAGTATATATGTTTTTTAAACTACATATTCAATTTTTGTTTTTTAGGGATTAACCTGTACACGTCTATGATGAAAAATAAGAGCATATAGTTCTATAGCTACAGCGGGCCTTTACATATAACTTAAATCAGGGTTTCCCAAACTTGTCCTGGGGACCCTAGAGCCAGCTGGGTTTTCAGAATATCCACAATGAATATGCATGAGATAAATTTACATGTAATGGTCTCCAATGCATGCAAATTTATCTCATATATATATTCATTCTGGCTATCCTGAAAACCTGACTGGCTATGGGGTCATCAGGACAGATTTGAGAAGTCGGGCATTAATGTTCTCTGCATACTACAGAGCAAGGTTAAGTCAAGGCTTAATTACCAGAGTCGCACCAATACCTCAAAAATGGTTCTGTGAAGTATGTGTTATACATGCCATCCGCAGCAGACCCGCAGCGCGGCCCCCTAACCTTCTTATACAGACTCCAACTTCTGTTTCCTCCTCACTAGCAGCAGTTGGTCGCCAGCTTCGACCTCAGGCCGCCTCCGGTGCCTCTGGCTCCGCTATAGTCCCCAGTGTTTCAGGTCAAGATGCCACTGTTCGTCGGGCCTCTACGCATGGCCCGCAGAGAGACGCCACTAAACGTGCCACGACTCTCCCTAGGCGTGCACACGTGCATCACTGATCCTTATGAAGGGCCCACGGCGGAAATCTGGCCACAGCCCCAGATGATGATGCAAACTCTTCAGTGTATTTAAGCTCAGGCCTCGCTCCATAGCATTGCCTTTGCAACAGGTCTCCTCGCTATTCGAGTACTCATTGCTGTGAGAGATTCGTCTCTACCTTCCTCTTCCAACCCTTGTTGTTCCTGGTTTCTGTTATCTTTGTTCCTGCGCTGCCTATGCTTTGGATTGACTACACGGATATCGACTTCACTTTGCTTGACTACGCTTCAGCCTATCTCCAGACCCAGACCTCCGCTATGCCCTACGCTACTGCTTATCCCCAGACCTCAACCATTGTTTCGATTGACCAATGCTATTGACTTCTCCATGATCAGATCTCAGCACTGCTTGCCACGACTTCCACTTTGCCGCCAGCCCTGATCCAAGCCTCTCCTAGCCTACTCCCTGGACATGGACTTAGGCTTCGGCCTACCTTTGCTCAAGCGCCCTCAGTCAGCCTCTGTTCCATTGGTGCCTGAGTTCCAGTACCTTACCCAGTCCAGAGTAGGACTATGCCGCCTATTGTCTGCTGTCTCTGGGCTGAACCAACCTTCTCAGATATCCAACCTCAAGGACCACCTGCCGGCCCCAGCACCCAAAGGCTCAACCCGCGGGGAACGAGGGCTGGTATAGGTGGAACCTCCAGTGGCCTATACTTATCAGCCCACTCCACCTGCCGACAGTGGGGACCTATAGGTCCTCGCCTACAGGTTGCGTCAACCCCACCTCGGCCCAAGGATCCACCTCCGATGCAACAGTATGTCTGCAGAGTTCTTTCCAAATGAGACCACATTTCTTATTCTGCTCAGAATGGTCATTGTACTGCGGACTGTTATTTTATCCATGAAAATAAAGGTCAACAAACAAGTTGTAGGTCAGGGGGTAGGCAACTCAAGCCCTGTTTTTTTTGGGATGCCCACACTGTATATGCATGAAGTATATTTGTATGCATTGCCTCATTATATGCAAATAATGTATATCTCATGCATATTCATTATGGATGTCCTGAAAAACAGGCCTGTTTGGGGCACTTGTAGGACCAGAGTTGCCTACCTCTGTTGTTAGGTTCTGCATGTTTAATTGGAAAAACTTACTACAGTTATTATTCAGTTTTAAAAGCTAGATTCCCTTCACCAGATCAAAGTACCTAATAAAAGGAGTATAGCTCTAGAAAGCTTGTTACCAATGTACTAAATCTTTATTTCTATGGATCCATATATATTCCCTAATCCCCTTATCATTTTTATGGCAATATTGGATCTTGAGTAGCTAAAACCTGGCTATATTGCAATTCAAAAGTATTGGGGGGGGGGGGGGGGGGAGGTTCCTAGCATTTTCCTAACTAGAAGATGCCATCTTTACCTCCAAAGGCAATCTAAATGTCATCAAAGGGGACATTCAAATCAGAAGTATGATGTACTTCAAAATATCAGCTTGCCTCTTACTTGACTTTAGATCTTATTCCTAAAATACTTTAATTTTATGTTGTCCTTAAGTAATTTACCTTATATATATATATATATATATATATATATATATATATAAGGCTTATATATATATATATATATATATATATATAAGGCTTATGTCATGTCTGTCTGTCAGTCAGTCACACTGATATGTCTGTGGCAACCAGGTGGCACCTGGGACAATAGAAGGGACACTGTGCAATGACAATCTGTTCCATCTACAAAGCCATGCCTGTCAGGTTTACACACACACACACACACACACACACACGCATAGGCACAGAGACAGGCTCGCATACACACAAACACACATAGAAAAATATTCACATACAGACATATACACACAGGCATCTTCACAGGCAGGCATATGCATACACACACACGGGCATGCAGACATACACAAAGGCAGGCAAAGGCACACACACACAGGGACAGACCCTCACACCCACAAGCATAGGTCCATACACAGGCACAGGTAAACACACACAGGCAGAGGCAGGCATATATGCAGGCACCAACATATACAGGCACAGGCCCCCCAACACACAGGGACAGCCCCCCCCCCACACACACAAACACACAGGCTGTTATAAACTAGACTTTCAAAGCAACAGCAGGCAATTTTGAGTATTGTTTGAATAAAAAATGTGCATCTTTTCATTATGGCAAGGAATACTTCCTTATATTAAAGAAAGAAAACACCTCACCTGCCCGAGTCCAGCTTTTAGCTTTTTCTGCTGTGCTCATACTTTCCATGTACACCTGCAGAAGGTGGGATTAGCAGCAGGGGAGCATCCTGATTTATTTTGTCACCCTGGTGGGAGTGGCTGAGAAAGCAGAGCTTTCCAAGAACTTTAACCAGCCATAACTTCTGCAGGCCTGAAATATGAATCCATAGAAGGATTTCTATAGTTTAAAGAGGTTATTAAACTTATCCTCAGCTTCATCAAAATATTCTCCACTTAAGCCTCTTTTCCTTATTACCAAAGCATCTTTAGCTACATTTATTGTCTTAGGGCACTAAAATCCTTCCTTTCCAAAACTAAACATTTGTTAAATCCATAATAATTAAAGTCCTTTTGTGGTTAATAGACAATAGGTTAGATTTTTCCTTAAGTATTCAATTTATCATCATAGCCATACTAGCAGAACTGAACTATACTGATGTTCTTCTTTCCCAAAAAAAATTATCTGTACTAAAGGGCTACAGAAATAAAACAAAATCTTACGAATGGAAGGTTCAAAATCGAGCTTACAATCTGAAAACAAAAAGAATTTCTCTGTGATAGATTTTGTTTCGGGGCTGTGGGTTACAAAACGTGTTTGTTACATATCTTGACATGGAAAGCTCCAAAGGCTTCACACAACGGGTCCAGTAAACAAAGCAGCTATAGGAAATCAGAGTTATTCATCTTCGGCAATAGAGGTACTTTTAAAAATATTTCCTAGAGCGATGGTTACTTTCTGAATGTTAACTTCGAAATACTGCAATCAGTCTTTCTTCAATTCAAGTCTTAATGTACAATCTTTCTTATCTTATTCGCCGTCATGGGTACAATAAAATATATTATAAAGATGTAAGGGAATTTCTACTTCAAAGGCTACCAGATTGGGCAGTTCATTTTAGCTACTCTGAAGAAAAGTTTTTTGTTTTTTTTATTATTATTATTTGTACAACCTATTCACAGTGAAATTAGTAAAAATATATGCATTTTAGGATTCAGCTGATTACCTCATCTTTCAGGACCAATGAACTAATCAATATTAAAATAGGACATATTTGCAAAAAACAAAAAAAACCCTGCAGTCTTATCCAGCCTCAACTATCTTGGCAAACTAGCACATATTCTACTAACTTATAGCAAGCAATGCAGAAAAAAAGTAAATTCAAGAGATTTACCCTTGTTATTTTATAAACCAGAAGAATAGTTTTAAAAATAAATGTACCGCGTTGAAGAAACGAGTAGCTAGTTGGGGAAATGTACCATTGGACTAGGTAAACTCAAAGTCAGCCTGATACAGAGCCTGCTTCCCGGAATAGCAGGAATCCTGGCAATAAGGGCAGGCCCCGGCTGCACTTTCAATTGAAAGCGGAGTCGGAATGTCTTGAGTTTTAGCGCCCATCGGAACCGATCTACTTTAATATCGTGCATGGGAGAATGTCTCGAACTGGAGCGTGCGTTCCGTCTATGCATGGTGACCAAAGATCTTTGTGGCAAACGCTTGCCACACAGCTCCATCCAAAGGAGCAGAAGGGTCAGCGCTCCATTCAAACCCTACAGGGTGGTTGTGATTATTATTATTATTATTATTACTATTTTTTTTACTTAGTGGTGTAATCATCTTATCAAAATCGGAACTGACAAAAAGCACGTAAAAGGCAGGACAGGTTCTTTCCGTGTCTTTCCTACTTTTTAAAGTTTACATTAAATCCGTTCCCCGTTAATGAACTTCGGGAAGTTCAATAACCAAGGGTCATGTAGGTAGAGATGCCGTGCTCCTCTATAAGCCAGCTGGCAGGCACCCTATAAAGAAGACGTGCATTTAACTTTTTGGAAACTTTCGGTATTTTTTTACGCTACAATAATATCGCTTCTCGGCCTTTTGGCTAAGATCAAGTGTAGTACAATAATCCGTTTATAACACAGGTGAGTGCGGATTCTTTGACAGGGTTTCCCCTTCCCCGAATGCATCTGCCTTGATTTTCTGTATGCCATGGATTCGTCTATGAGTTGGATTTTTTTTTCTCTCGTGTGAAACAGCCGTGCAATACGAACGCTATTTTACGCCATTTACAATACCTAGGCTGTTATTAAAATAGCTTGCGCTTTTGACTGATGCGCATTGCTAATGTTTATATTCTTCCGCCTCACGTAAGATCGTCAGCTAAAGAGCTTCCTTTTCATCGGTAGATCCATCTGATAAACTTCGCCTCAGCTGCACATTTCTTTGCTGTATCTATTATCTGCTTGTGTAAAATCTTAATAATAATCCGCGTACACGTTCAGTACTACACACAATCACACACACACACACCCCTACCAAAAATCCAGTGCCATAGTCAGATTACAGGCACCCTCCCTGTGAAGTGACAGTGAAGTGACACAATTGTCCTTACACTCCTGCTCGGCGATGTGGCCTCATATGGAAATGGATTGGGGGGGGGGGGGGGGGGAGGGGGAAACCAACCCCCAAACCCCAAACCCTTCTAACTGCTTTATATGTACTCTCCATTGTAGCCCTGGTCCCTTTTCCAAGCGACATTCCCGTTTTCTCACCCTCCGGTCCCCATCACACTCCCTATCCTACGTCAGCCAAGTCTAAGGTACCCTTTATTCTAGAGGACTAAACCTTCTTTTTCTACTCTGGAATTAAAGAGGGAACAATATAGCCCGGTTTCCCCCATTAAAGGCCTAAATACAGTGTTACAGTGTCGATGTCTATAATGCTTGACATTTTGCATGCATTTCTATAGTTTAACCAAATCTTGGGTGATAGAGGCTTTTCCTTCCTCTAATAATCTTTACAATAACAGATGTCACCAAGCGTGTCATCTTTTCTCGTCAACCTTCAGAAATGTCTTAATTGACAATTCGCACTTTCTAGTGGGGATCAGTCAGAATCTCAGCAGAAACATTTCATATCTAAAAAAAAAAAAAATGGCAACCGATAAACTTTCTTAGTAAGCGTAAGCGGACTGCAAAATATGCAGCTGGCTAAGCCTGATTAAGGACTGCCAAGGAAATCGAAAAATAAGAAAAAAATGAATTAGATATTTATTACCTTGCTATATAAGTTTCTTGTTTCATTGAAGGTTTATCTATGCATCAATAACTTAAATATTTGCGTAAGCGATCGCCCTTTATCCATTGCTCCCTATTTCTTTTCTTCTTCCTTTTTTTTTTTTTTTGTAAGAGATATTTAAGGATCAGTGGGAAGGACTTCGGGACAGGGCGGTTGCTATTGATCTGAGCGAACTGTCAGCAGGTGAGCTCCATCGTCCAAACCGCAAAATTGTGTTTCAAATCAAACAAAAACTTTCCCCGGTGAAGAAACACGGCTAGAAAGGAAAAATAATTAACAGAAGTGGAGGCAAGTTTCATACAACTGTAAAATCTATTGTCATTTTCATCTTACTTTTCAAGTTTATACACTATTGTCCTTGACTTACAATTGAATTATAGGTTAGAAGAAGTTGGTGTCAGATGTAAAACCCGTTGCAAAAAATGAATTGCTAATTTTACTTAAAGTTTTTTTTTTTTTTTTAATTTCTACCGCATTTTGCTCTTGGAAGAGCTAAACAAAGTATCACGGAAGGAGCAATCTTAATCGTTAAAAGACGAGGAACTGAATGCTGAGTTTATTCGACACATTTATATATATATTCCATGCATTTATACAGATGTTCATATTCTTATTTTTTTCTTTTCAAAATCTTGCCCTGTATTTTATTAATTCAGTAATCCGGTATCCATGAGGGTTTATGTAAATTTCTGGGTTGTATTATATTTTGTCTGGTTTAAGCATTGCATCAAACTTCTCCATTATAGACGTAGGATCCCACTCAACATCTTACAGTTTTCGTACACGACACGTTTCAGTTCATTGGGTTTCTGCTTCAAATTATGGAATATTTACAAATGTGTCTTCAGTGGAAGTCCTTACAGTCCCCACAGGTTTCACCTTAACTTTCTTGTTGGATAATGTTAACACCATGAGTTTAATTTGGTAATAGCTAACACATTATGCGACTCCCAATGGTCTCACCTTGCTGCCAGCACCGGGGAGACCGCAGGATCCTTGTTGGCTGCAGCTGCCTGTGCCACTCATCTTCTAGACAATATTATTACCTTAAAACTCTAGTTCACAAGCAGTCAATTTACAGGGTCCACAAATTTTCCTTTGTAGCATGTACAAATCTCTCCTTTTAGTCAGTCTTGTTTTATAAAGGCAAAACGATTAGAAAGCATAAATAAAGGAGGAAAACGGCTGGAGCTCAGATTCCAGTAATAAATGACTCCTAGCACTTTATATCATTCTATCGATTGGATTCATTTACCTGATGTCAGCCGGTGCAAAGCATGGCATTAGAATATGTGAAGGAATATAACAGCATTTACTGCTATTTGGGATATAGGTTGGAAGTTCAGACTTCATTATTAGAAACGTGTGCATTACTTTTTCTCTTTTGTCCAACCGTATGTACTACACTATGAGAGCTTACATGCCAGTCTTATCAAAGTAAAAAGTTTTAGATTAAATTACATGCACTTTACATTTCACTTTCACTATCTGGGCCAAACCAAAGCAAATAATGCCGGGTCTTCAAGTCTCACAGTACACACATAATTAAAAAAAAAAAATCAGGCAAACCATTTTCCTATCGATAATTTTAATATTAGACTTTAACAGATTGAATTAATTAATTTAATCCACCTGTGCTTTTAGTAGTTTTAAAGAGATATCAAGCATGGTGGTCATCGCCTATAAACATTCCAAACTCAAATGCCCCAGCAAAATGTTAACAAAACAGATGCTTTTGAAACAATCCGTTTTAAAGAAACAAAGTAATGAATTATAGTTTGGGGGTTTTTTGTTTTTTTTTTTGTTGGGTAGAAAGTAAAATGATGGATGAAGGGGGAACAAAAACTACCCCAATGTTTAAAAGATAGTTTTACATTCTTGCCATCTTATTATAGTCGTCTTTTATCCTCTCTGAAATCATCCCGTTTACGACAAATATTTGTTTGCATTATTAGTTGGTTCTGGAGTTAATTACTCAATGTGTTACCGTGAAGTAATATGTATAAAAGTAGGATCAGTGTTCATTGTCTGGGTGAGCTGTGGAGCAGTGCTTGAATAAACTGCAATTAGGGTTAGATAGAGATTAATTAACATGTGAGTGGCAAGGTGTAAAATAGTTTCCAGCCCTTCCACTTGAATATAATCTGCAGACAAGGAAAAGAACTTTGTGAAGGCTGATTAAATACTTTCGGAAAGCTATAGTATTCATTCAGATGGAGGAGAGAAGCACATTTGTAGCGCCTTGTTTTTACCCAAATGTTTTTTTTTCTTTTATAGAAGCTATATAGGTAATAGGGAAAGTTGGCGAATGACAGCATGCATTATAGATAGATGAGGGATAGAACTAGGTTAACATCAGTTAGTTGAACCTTTACTACTCTCTAGAGAAGTGTAGGTTGATGGACTCCGAGATCAGCGGATATAGAGCTTATATTTAACAATAGGTCCTCCTATTTTTCACTTTCTTTCGGTTACGCTATAATGTGATTGTATATCACCTCTTCTGGAATAAAAAAAAGAAAAGATCAAAACAACCTAGAAGGGAACACTCGTGTAAAAAAAGAATGAAAACCCTTTTATATAAACACAAGGAAAAATGTCGAGCGGTTTCAAAATTAAAATACCAGTTGTTTAGATGACAACCGTGTAACTTATTACAAGCTAGTGTAACTATTATAGGTAACTTATTTATACTGGTGCAAAAAAAAAAAAAGACAAAAACCAAGAATTTCCGTGTCTGCAAGTTTTATAGGGATGCCAGAAATGGTATTTGGTATGTTATTCCTTTTTAACATTTTTTTTTAAGGAATCTGAAGTATGATGTTGCGGCTTTCATTTTTTTATACACTATCATTTACACTTGCCAAACCCAATATATACATGTCAGACACATACTGCAACGACCCAAGTTGGCACATACGCCAAATTATCAGCGCATTTGAAAATGTCAGCAGGCCTGTTTCTTGGATTGTTTTTATCCAAAGGTGTTTCAAAGCTGTTTTATGATTATTAGTAGTGTTTTTTTTTTTAATTCAGCAAAAGTTGTCCAAACCTTTCCACTGTTTGCTCACATTATATAAATCTTAATCCTCTTAAACAGCGGTTGCAGATATAAAGCTCATTGTCATGCAAAATGAGCCTAGGAACATATAATTGTTTGGAGAACAAAAACCTACCAAAGTTTCAAAAACCTGTCCTCCTCATAATAAATCTGTTTCTTTCCAGGAACAAGGACCGAGGGCTCCTACAAGTTTTTTTGTTGGGTTTTTTTTCTGAGTCACAGAGTGGCCAGTTGAAAGTGCTGCGGAGCCTCTATGAGTAGATGTTGTTTCTCTAGCTTGTTGTGATTCGCAGGTGAAATGGTCTGCAAACAGATGAATTCAACTCCTCCAAATGGAGAGGGGGCACTATGTCATTGTAGCAAGCGCTCACACACACACGCACGCAAGCACACAAAAAGCAGTGAATTCCTCCAAACTTTGTGAGGAGTGCTAAAAAAGACCTTTTCATTGCTTGCTTTACCTCTGGCCAAGCTAAAACTCACTCACACTCTCTCTCTCTCCTCACCCCCCCCCCCCCCTTTGATAATCCTTCTTTTTATTTTAGAAAAACACAAAACCAGGTTCCACGCAGTGCTTTAGTGGCTAAAAGTGAAAGAGCGGCTTTAGCAGAATTGAGCTCTATGAATCACTTCGGAAAATTGGTTCCCCTGAATAGTCTTAGGAGGAAAAACGTTTAATAAGCTCCAGGGGAGGTTCTGCTATTTCAAGCTGCTCCTTAAACAGGTGGAAATTGGGCTCTCTCAATTATACAAACAGTAAGTCGACATCTAAGAGAAGTCGAATTCCCAATTCCTCTTTCTGCACCTACCTGTGTGCTATGATCTGGAGACCTTTATATGGAAACTCACTATTGTCCGCACAATGAACGGATTTGGTTAGTAAGAAAATAAAATAGCCAGTGTCTAACAATCGTAACGATGAGAATCCAAATGCCATGACCCGTTCATATCGCGCGGCAGCTGCCATAATATTGAGGTATGTCTACAAAGTACTTTTCAATTACAGTTAAACGTCACTAAACATTAAAGGCCCATAATTTAGTGTTTATCAATTTTAAATACATATATCAGTTGAAATAACTCATGGCTGATCATGAATTAATTTTGAATGTCTATGTGTAATGAAATCATTTAGCGTGAATAATCAATACAAATAATAGGCAAAATAACTGACAAATGTTAGTTATTATGTAGCATTTAGATTTGGGATTAATACAATTACACTGTATGAGGAATATGCAGGGCTTGTACGTGTTCTACAACCTACTAATCTGCCTTCAAAATAAATACGGAGTAAAGTGTACAACAATTAAATCTTTCTTCCCCTTGGAATCACTGTAATGACAATACATGAAAGTTGCAAATCGCATGTATTCTAATTATTCACATAGAAGGATTCGCGTGGTAGCAACTTGCTTGCATGCTTGAAGAAAAAGAACAGACCGCGTAGCCTATGCACACTATTAAACTTTAGATGCCGGTGCTGTTTCTGCCGGGTTTCTTCTGCTATTAATCGGAGCTAGGGGTTAGAGGAAGCTCAGGCTGCTTGCTGCATGGTGGCATATCCATGTCATTCTGCTTGAAGTGACTTCATGTGATGTCAGCTAAATGTAAAAGACAGTGATCTCACGCTGATGAAGATGTTTGCTATCAAAATGTGACAGTGTAGCGCACAGCATTTCTTGAATGCATCTCCTCGGCGCAGTGGCAAGGTAACTCCTTCGATCTCAACTTTTCAATAACATTTCCAGTTTGAAGACTGAACAAATAGCTTGCTTGGGTTTTGCTAACAAGGTCTAGCTGGTCTGCTACTTTTGTATGTTTTGGTTAATGAGTATTAATCTGGTACCCCTGGGTGCCATTGTTCTTGGCTATGTTCATTTGAATGTAAATGGGTGACAAGGTGCTTATTAAATTGATTTGTGTACTGGCTTTTCTGGAATGCAGAGTAGACCAGAGTGACTAGTTGGCTGCTGCTCACACCAAGTTTCTGCAGGGATGGCGAGCTCGGCTTCTTTGGAGACCGTGATGCCCTCCTACCCAAGACACGAGGGGAGAAATGGAGCTGCCACCACCCCAAAGACGCTGGCCTTCTCCATCGAGAGAATCATGGCAAAGACTTCGGAGCCCAGACCTTCGTTTGAACAAAGGCAAGGACTGGAGCCAGACTCCAAGAAAATCCTAAGCCTCTGCTCTCCAATTCCTTGCATGATTCCAATCCAGCCTTTGGGCTATGAGGCTCAGTGCAAGACCCTGCTGAACTACTCTGAGATCTGGAAGAGCAGCCTACGAAGTGCAGGTTGCACTTCCACGGGTGTGTGCAAAGCTAACTGTGGCATATGCTGCAAAGGCGATTTAAATCTAGGGCATCCCGTTCTGCCAACCAGCCGGGTGATTAAACCGCAAGCTATAAACCAGACCGTGGGAATGCCTGCGAATGGATCTTTGTATTATTTTAACTACATGGACTCCTATCATCCTTCGGACATTTTAAACGGACATTTGTTTCCATCCGGCATCCTAAATGCTCACTCGCCAGCCTCCCTTTCGGCTCACCAGAAACTGTTTTTGCTGGAAAATGCTAAACTCGCCAGCCTAGCGGCAGAGAAATTTCCAAACCCGCAGTACCCTCACAAAGAGCGTCTCCCCGGGCAGCTGGACCAGGTGATGAAGGAGAACAGCGCTCTCTCCGCCGAAAGAAACGGGGTAAAAAGTCACAGCAAGCTGAGCGCCAGCGCGGCCGATGGGAAACCCAAAAACTTCACCTGCGAAGTGTGCGGCAAGGTAAGCAGCCACCGCCTCCGGCGTCCTGTCTCTGGGGGTGTCCTCCTGACCAAATGCCCCCCGCTTTTTTTCTTTCCAAGCTTTTGTCTACCGTTACTGAAAAGGGGGGGACAATTCTTAAATTCATCCCTAAACGAAATGGCAATTTCCCCCTTTTGCTGCCCCAGAGATTGCATTGAAAATGCTTATTTTACGCTTCTCTCCTTTTAGGTGTTCAATGCACATTACAATTTAACTCGTCACATGCCGGTTCACACGGGAGCAAGACCGTTTGTCTGTAAAGTTTGTGGGAAAGGTTTTCGGCAGGCTAGTACTTTGTGCAGGCATAAAATAATCCACACGCAGGTACGTGCCCCGTTCAAAGTTCTACAAAACGCTCAGCTAGAAACAAATATGCAGGCTTGCGGGAGGGTTTTTTGGTGTTTTTGTTTTGTTTTTTTTATAGGCGATGCAATGTTGAATTGTTATTCTGAAGATAAGATCGTCTCCAAAAATCTAAACTGAACAACTTTTCATGTCTACATATTTATAATTCTTATTTCTTTAGGAAAAGCCTCACAAGTGTAACCAATGCGGCAAAGCTTTTAACAGAAGTTCCACTTTAAATACACACATTAGGATTCACGCTGGCTACAAACCTTTTGTCTGTGAATTCTGTGGGAAAGGATTCCACCAAAAAGGTATTTTTAAATTCACTTATTTACGGCCTTGCCCAAAAAATAAAAAAAATAAAAAAATATATGATGCCGTTCCTTTATGAAGTGAAAGAAGCTCTTCTGTGTATGCCTATGTTTAATTTCTTTCTGTGATTGAAGGTTGAAGAATCGTATGCCTAGGGATTTAGCAACCACGCTGCTGTTATACTGGTCTCTAGCAATTTTACAGTAAAGTTAGAGCACACCTGATTAGAAAACATTAAATTCCTGAAAAACAATGTCTCAAAATGTGCTTACGCACGTGGCTTTATATATTTTCATGTTCTGGCTATTCCACGCTGAAGGCTTACTGGTAACAAGATCTTGGGCGAAATGACACGGACTGTGGTAAAAAGGAAACTATCGGATACACACAGCAGTCCCTGGCTCAGGCCAGTTAAAATGAGCCGGCTCCCTGTTCCAACAACCCCCCCCTATTTAATAATTATTATGAACGGATAGATACAATTTGGAGTTATTAATTTCTGACTGTTTTGTCTGCTGTAGCCGAGAGCTGTAAATCCAGAAATACGCTTGAATCTTGCAGGGATACTTTTACTTTTAACTGCAATATATTGAAGAGAAGCCTCCACAGACCTTACTAAAATTCTTTTAAATAAGGATCAAATAGATAAATGAGAGGGTCTTTCTGTGCTATTCTAGGTTCTTCTGTTTGAGATAGGTCAGCACAGTGACCCTTTGTTTTTTTTTAATTCGGCAGTTGGATGCTGCTCTTGCTTGATGCTGACCAAGTTTGACAACTTCTTGACTCTCACTTGTAGAACGCATCCTAATGAAGCTTTCCAATAAAATCGCCAACAGATCTTAACTGTCCAATTTAGACCCCCACCCAGAAAAAAAAACCAAAATCCTAATTGTATTTCTTCCTCTGGTTTTGTTCCGATTTTTTTTTTTTTTAGGAAACTACAAAAACCACAAATTGACACACAGCGGAGAAAAGCAGTACAAGTGTTCAATCTGCAACAAAGCTTTCCATCAGATTTATAACTTGACTTTTCACATGCACACCCACAACGACAAGAAGCCGTTTACTTGTGGTACCTGCGGGAAAGGGTTTTGCAGAAACTTTGATTTAAAGAAACACGTGAGAAAACTGCACGACAGCGTGTCACCTGCAGCATCTTCCACGAAGGAATTACCTAGGACTGGACAAAGTTGAAAGCTTCGGTTCTTTCTCGGAAACATGAGCCCAGATAAGATCAGCTCATCCAAACCAGCATAGTTTTAGGGTTAAACGTCTACTCTACTAGTGAACATCTTTGTGAAAATACGTTGTTCACGTTTGTACATAAAGAAAAATTATTTAAGCTACTTTGCCGTTACCCTTATTTTTTGTATTATGTTTTAACATAAATGGCCTAAATGTAAATAATGTACCAGCAGATGTTCTTTATACATGTACATTGAAATTATAATGTATAACTGAATAAAGTAAGAAATATATGACAAACATTTACAGAATGATTTTTCTTAGGTTTCTAAATATAAATGTGATAATCACGAATTAAACGGATGAAAAGTGAAATGTATTAGAAAATGAAATATGTACAGTATAATAGCACTATTATTAAAATACAATGAGAACTTGCTAATATCCTACAAAAAAAATTAGGATCTACACAAATTATTTTAGCAAGCTATTGATGTAGAGTAAAAGTATGTTTAGCCTATTTCAAGCAACCTAAGGCTCTTTACTGAGTATTGCTCTAAACTGAACACTTCAACTCACATAAGGACAACTAAGACACCTTGCAAAAAGTTCAGGACTTTGCGACCCTCCAAAAAAAAAAAACAAAAACAAAACCACTTCAAACTACTTTCTAAAGCATTGCTTGCCCTGAATTTTTAAATAGTTTTAAATTTAGCATTTCAATATTGCATTATTTTTATTTTTGACAGAAATACATATTTATGCATTGCTCTATATCCATATAAATGTATCCTATGGCTGTCCATATATCTACATCCATTAATATGAACTGCAATATTCCTGACACATTCAGTGGCAGGGTTGTTGTTGGGTTTTATTTAACTTTTTTTTTTTTTTTTTGTATTTCTTGCTCAGTCTTATTATCAGTGGCAAAGTTGTTGTCATTATTAGTATTTTAAAATAGAATCACGTCTTAGGACAGTTTAGGACTCCATGTTCTGTTTGTTAGAGTAATTCTCTTCAAAAAGAAATCTCCGACATTGCTATACACCAGTTTGAATGTGGGTAAACATACGTATGGAAATGCTATGAAAATAAACCACAGTCTAAAAAGTTCGTCACCAACATATGTAAAAAAATAAATAAATAAAATAAAAGAATGCCTGCTGGACTGAGAACGCCCATTCTACACAAGTACTTACTGGTGAAAGCACTTATTCCTCTCCAATAGTTTCACAGAACAGTTTACCCATCCCATAGAGGAAAACAGCTAAGGATAAGTCTGTTCCTGTTAGTATGGGTAGGATTTCTTCTGCTCAACTCAATCCGATCTCATGAAAAATGAAAGGAGTGAGGTTTCCATCATATAGCATGCCACCTTTTTGGTTCTTTAATTAAGATGCTTTTAAACAATTTCCTGAATAGATATCTTTTTTTTTTTCTTGAATGCTGATGAAATGATCCCACGCTTGCTTTCTGAGTAATGGCTCAAATTAAGAGGGAAAACATAGCCCCCTTCAAACCGCATTACATTAATCATCTAATCATTCCCAGGAGGAGGCCAGGCCTGTAAAAACCTTTCCGATCGGAATATGGATAATTAAGTACTTGGATGGCATCACCTATTCCTCTTTTATCGTTCCACCTTTAATATAGAATCATTGATTCTCCCCACGCATTTTGGAACAATATTATTCTAGTTTATAAAAGATATTCAGATTCTTGCTTCAGGCGCGTGCTGCTCAAACCCCGCTTCCCAATGAACATGAAAATAAGCATTACAGAATTTGGCTGGGCAGTGATTAATAGGACACAGCCAGGGAATCACCTTGTCTCAACTTCGTTGAAAGGTCGCAGACTGATAAAACAGGGAGACAATCCTAACTTACATTTAGCTATCTTCTGGGGGATGGCGGGGCTAGAGAGAAGGTTCTTTTAGTTCTAAGCTTAAAAAGCAGGGCATTTTAACTTTGAAAGTGTCTTTAAAGCAGAAACACTCTCTTTTCTGGATGCTTTTAATTGTATGTTCATATTACTAATAATTTGTTCAAGGAATATGTAGGTAGAACACATTTTAAAGACTAACTTTCCCAGAAGTAGTTCAGCTTGATCCTGCTATGCAACAAACTGGAATATTAAGGTTTCTAAAATGGCAAGGGAAAAATAATAATTAACAAAACTGTTCTATACTGTATATATCCCATGATTTTTTTTTATTAAAGTTTCAGATTTTTCTCACATTATAAATGTAGTAGAAACAGGATAAGATTATTTTAGTGCTGTAATAATCAACTGTCAAAAACTAGAGCATAAACAATATTTTACTTAATGCCATAACTGAATGCACCAAATATTCACACTATCATCTGTCTGTGATGATATCAGAGCATCTAACCTGTATACTCACTAGTATTTGCATGTTTGTCTGATAGTGTCTACATACACCAGTCCATAAATATATTTCCTTATTTAAATTGTTATTGTTGTAAGTGGGTTTGCAACATTCATACATTATTACTTTTAAGTTAACATAGTCACTATATGTACTATCATAATTCTAAACCCCTTGAACATTTCTCACATTTTGTTGTGTCAGTCCATTAGACTTGAATGCCTTTAAATGAGGAAAGTAGTTTATTTCCACTCATTAATTC
Source organism: Rhinatrema bivittatum (assembly GCF_901001135.1). Classification (NCBI taxonomy): domain Eukaryota; kingdom Metazoa; phylum Chordata; class Amphibia; order Gymnophiona; family Rhinatrematidae; genus Rhinatrema; species Rhinatrema bivittatum. The sequence continues at coordinate 391,474,950 of NC_042618.1, read as the reverse complement.
ACCATTTTCACAGCTTTCAGGGCTCAAAATCTTTTAGTAGGGGTCAATGAATACACTTATCTAAAAAATCAAAATTGAAATCCAACAACTGGATAAGTTTCAACACCTTCCCATATAAATCACCACTCCCCTGAATCAATACCTGGCAGAAGCACCTTTGGCAGTAATTACAACCTTGAGTGTGCTGGGATAAGAACATAAGAAGTTACCATACTGGGGTCAGCCCAAGGATCCAAGCCCAGTATTGTGTTTCCAACAGTGGCCAATCCAGGTTACAAGTATCTGGCAAGATCCCAAACTATAAATAAATCCCATGCTGCTATTGCAGTGATAAGTAGTGGTTATTATTTAAATTTACTTGGTTAATATCAGGAATTTGTCCAAACCTTTTTTAAACACAGTTACATTAACTGCCTTAACCACATCCTCCTGTAATGAATTCCAGAGCTTAACTGTGCATTGTGTGAAAAATAATTTTCTCTGATTTGTTTTGAATGTGCAATATACTAACTTCATGGAATGCCTCCTAGTCTTTGTATTTTTTGAAATAATAAATAACCAATTTACAGTTCTATTCTAGTCATGATTTTATAGACCTCTATCATATCCCCCCTTGGACATCTTTTCTCCAAGCTGATCAGATCCAACCTCTTTAGCCTTTCCTTGTAGGGGAACCATTCCATCCTCTTTATCATTTTGGTTGGGATAGGTCTCCACCAACTTTGCACATTCTGATTTATCAATATTAGATCATTCTTCTTTACAAAACTGTTCAAGCTCAGTGTGCTGTGGCAGTCAAAAAAGCAAACAGAATGTTAGGAATTATTAGGAAGGGAATGGTGAACAAAATGGAAAATGTCATAATGCCTCTGTATCACTCCACGGTGAGACCGCACCTTGAATACTATGTACAATTCTGGTCACCGCATCTAATAAAAAGATATAGTTGTGATGGGGAAGGTACAGAGAAGGGTGACCAAAATGGTAAAGGGGATGGAACAGCTCCCCTATGAGGAACGACTAAAATGGTTAGGGCCGTTCAGCTTGGAGAAGAGATGGCTGAGGGGGGATATGATAGAGGTCTTTAAAATCATGAGAGGTCTAGAATGAGTAAATGTGAATCGGTTATTTACTCTTTCGAATAATAGAAGGACTAGGGGGCACTCCATGAAGGTAGCATGTAGCACATTTAAAACTAATCAGAGAAAATTCTTTTTCATTCAATGCACAATTAAACTCTGGAATTTGTTAACAGGGGATGTGGTTAGTGTAGTTAGTGTAGCTGGGTTTAAAAAAGGTTTGGATAAATTCTTGGAGGAGAAGTCCATTACCTGCTATTGATCAAGTTGACTTAGAAAATAGCCACTGCTATTGCTAGCATCAGTAGCATGGGATATACTTAGTTTTTGGGTACTTGCCAGGTACTTGTAGCCTGGATTGGCCACTGTTGGAAACAGGATGCTGGGCTTGATGGACCCTTGGTCTGACCCAGTGTGGCAATTTCTTATGTTCTTATGACTGATGATGGAAAGCAATCTTCAATCATGACTTAGATTTTCAGTTGGATTGAGATCCTGGTTCTGACTGGGCCATGAGATAAACAAAAAGAAGATAGATCCAAAGTCCTTAAAATTCTTTATTGGAGTAAAGACAAGTTGCCCAGTAATTGCCCGACTCTGTCTGAGTTTTGCCCGCTTTGTTCCGTAGCAGCAAAGGAGATTCTAGCGGTTGTCTAATAAGGTTCCATTACAGCAAAAGAGAATCCAGCGGTTATCCAACTGGAACTTTTGGTTTCACTTTGTTTCTATTTTTGTGCTACATCAAGAACCCCAATAGATGATTATTGTTTATTATAATCTGCAATGACACTTTTTGAATACATTGCGTACACAGCCCCTGAAGCAACCCCCTTTTAAGCGGGTGAAACTCGGCCAGAGTCGGGCAATTATTGGGCAACTTGTCTTTACTCCAATAAAGAATGTTAAGGACTTTGGATCTATCTTCTTTTTGTTTACCTCACGGCTTTGATAGATCGTCTTCCTTGTTGCTTTCTGGGTCTGACTGGGCTATGTCAGGCATTTACCTTTTGTTCTTTAACCACTCCAGTGCAGGTTTGGCTGGCATGCATCTGGTTATTGTTTTGCTGGAAGATGAACTTCCATTCCAGTTTCAGTTTTCTTGAGGAGGGTAACAGGTTTCCCCACAAGGACTTTAATATAAATGTATTGTCACTTTTCTCCTGAAAAATGTCCAGGCCCTGCTGACAAGAAACATCCCCATACCATGATGCTGCTATGCTTCACAGTAGAGATGATGTTCCCTGGATTTGTGCCAAATATAACACTTTGCATTCAGGCCAAAGAGTTCTATTTTAGTTTCATCAGACCACAACACTTTTTGTCTCATGTCTATGGTATCTCTTGAATGTTCCTTTGCATACTTCAAATGGGATTCAAGGTGGACTTTTTTGAGTAATGGCTTCCCCTTCTTGCCACCTACCAAATAGGCCTGATTTGTGGAGCGCTTGGGATATTGTTGTCATATGCACATGTCTACCAGTCTTAGCCATGGAAGTCTATAGCTCTTACAAAGTTGCCATTGGCCTATTGGTTGCCTCTTTGATCAATCTCCTTCTTGCTCAGTCATCCAGTTTGGAGGAATGATCTAAGTTAGGCTGAGTCTTGGTGGTGTCATTCCATCTTCCACTTCTTAATAATTATCTTGATTGTGCCCCTAGGGATATTCAAGGACTTTCACATTATTTATACACATTCCCAAATCTGTGTCTTTCCAAACTTTGTACCAAACGTCTTTTCTTGGATACCATTCTAGCCTACATGACCCAAATATATTCAATTTTCTTCTATTAATTAGAAGAATTTAGGGAGTTTATGAAATAGTTAATACCCTACTCTGTCATTCACAGCCCCTTTCCACAAACCCTCACCATTTGAAACCTGAGCTGTCCCCTCATTCACAGCATGTTGCCATCTCCAGTTCTCAAAGTATTTCACTTCACCTGCTCACTTTACCCACATATTGTCCTCTTTTCATTGGAAACCCCAAGAAAGAAGAGGAGGAGGAGGAACAGCAAGGAGAAGGAACAGCTGCTCTTCCTGCTTCAGCCCAACCTGTAGCAGCTGCCAGCCCCAGGCCTATAGAAGAAAAACAGGGCCCCCAAAGGCTGTACCTCTGACATTGACACTCTTTGTTGCCTCCCTCCCCTGTGTGCCCACTCCCTGTTCTCCCTTGCGCCAGGAGGATGCAAATCCTGCTGTTGCTCTCCAATTTCCCAGAACTTTCACCTGTTGATCCCTAATCCATCTGCTGCCTCACTTCTGCAGCATTATGTAAGGATGGGAAGTGAAAGCCACAGAATGATCCCACATCCCAGGGGAAGTGGAAGGACTTTTTGGTTGGGGGGGAGGCCATGCAAATTGCCTCATCTCCATCCCCAACTGTCATTCTCTTACATATATTCTTTGTATAAACCATATAATGCTAATTTCAAAATCAGTCTAACACACTGTACAGGATTGGGGCTGGGGAAGGAGGAGCGTAGAGGAATCTGGGAAAAGGAAGAGAGGAGATCGCAGAGGAGGCAAATGAAAGAATCTTAGGTGGAGAAGTAGAGAGATAAGGGAAGGAGGAGGACAGAGAGACAGGGAAAAAAGGATGGGGATTCAAGCGGGTGGATTTTAAAAGCCCTGCTCGCGTAAATCCGCCCAGATTTACGCGAGCAGGGCCTTGCACACCGGTGCGCCTATTTTCCATAGGCCGCCGGCGCGCGCAGAGCCCCAGGACGCGCGTAGGTCCCGGGGTTTGTCGAAGGGGGCGTGTCTAGGGCGTGTTGGGGGCGGGACCCGATGATGCTGCATTTCGGGGGCGGGCCGCGGCGTTTCGGGGGCGGGGCCGGGGGCGTGGCGCCGGCCCGGGAACATGGTCCAGGCCTCCGGACCAGCCCCCGGGTCGGAGGATGGCGCGCCAGCAGTCCGCTGGCGCGCGTAGATTTACGTCTGCTTCTCGCAGGCGTAAATCTAGGAACAAAGGTAAGGGGGGGGGTTTAGATAGGGCTGGTGGGGTGGGTTAGGTAGGGGAAGGGAGGGGAAGGTGAGGGGAGGGAACGGAGGCAGGCTGCACGGCTCGGCGCGTGCCGGCTGCCCAAAATCAGCAGCCTTGCGCGCGCCGATCCAGGATTTTAGAGGATACGCGCGGCTATGCGCGTATCTTATAAAATCCAGCATACTTTTGTTTGCGCCTGCTGCGCAAACAAAAGTATGCGATCGCGCTGTTTTTAAAAATCTACCCCTAGGGGAATAAGGAAAAGGAATAAGAGGAAAGGAGGGAGGGGAGAAAAGAGGGGTCAGGAGTGGGATAAAGGAAGAAAGATCAGGGATGGGAAAGTGGGAAGCAAGGGAGAAAAGGAGGGAAGACTGGGAAGAGAAAGAACTAGGGATGGAGTGGAGGAAAAGAAGGAGGGAAGATTGGGATGGGATGGAGAAGGAAGAAAGCCACAGCCCCCACCAATCATACCTCAATCCCCTCTTTTCCTTATCCCCATTTCCAAAGGCCCCTTGAAAACCTCACTCTCCCTTTTTCACTTCCTCCTCCAAACCTGGTCCCTTCCCTCCTTCCTGTTCCCTCCCTACCACAAACCCTGCTTCCCTCCCTACTCCTACCTTTACAAACCCCTCACTCACTCTGGTTCAATCGCTCCCTCTCTGCCTCCCCCCCCCCAATCCCCAGTTCACTCCCTCTCTTCCCCACCCTCGTTCATTCTTTCCCCCCCTCACCTCACAATCCCCAGTTAACTCTTTCCCTTCCCTACCCCAATCCCCAGTTCCTCTCTTCCTCCCATCATTCTATCCCTCCCTCTCTCCATCTGAAACCCCCAACTCACTCTGTCCCTCCCTCCTTCCTGATCTCTGGTAGATTCACTTTCTCTGTCCCCCGCCCCCAACACACACACATCACTGAGCCTTTCCCTTTCTGCTTCCTGGATTTCCTCACTCACCTGCTGATTAAATGAAACAGGAGAAGGAGTTGAAGGAGGATGGCAACTTTCCAGCACCTCTGGTGCCTTCCTTCTTCTCCCCTGCTGGCCTCTTGAATCATGTGCTTGGTTGGACAGGGGAGAAGGAGGCACCGAAGGCACTGCAGAACTGCTGTCTCCTCTTCCACCTCCTGTTTAATTTAATCAGTAGGTGAATGGGTAAATCCGGGGGGAATGCAGAAGGAAAAGTTGTGCTTCTCACAATTTTTCTCTTCCAGGGCAGGCAGGTGGGAGAGGGACAATGTGACAACCGCCATCCCACTGCCACAATGCATTTCTTTTAGAAGGTCCCTAGTCTCCCATGGCAATTTGGCCAAATCTGTAGCAAGGGCCAAATTTTGGAGGAGTGCGGAGGAGCTGTTGCCAGCAGCAGCCTGAATTTTGGAGGAACCATGACCCCTGTGACCCACCCCATTCAGATATCTATGCCACATCCTATATTTCAGGTTGAGTAAAGGCCTTCTGTGAAGCCTCATCAGAATAAGGAACACCTGCAATCAACCTAGAACAACAAACAAAGTGAAAGATCTAGTAGCTTGTTACTCGCTGTTGATGAACGTCTAGCACAAGAGAGGGCTAATTGGTGGGTGCATATTCTAAGGTAGGGATAGATAGCTCCAGTCCTGGAATGCCACTAACAGGTCTGATTTTCAGGATATCCACAATGAATATGCATGAGGTATATTTGCATGCACTGCCTCCACTCTATGCACTAGTTTTCACCAGTACCGATTACTGTAATGCACTTTTTCTAGGACTCCCAAATACAACAATAAGACCACTTCAAATTTTACAAAACACAGCAGCTAGAATACTAACTGGAAAAAGAAGAAGAGACCATATAACTGAAACTCTGGCCGAACTTCACTGGCTACCCATAGAGCAAAGGATAAAATACAAAGCACTATGTACCATACATAAACTAATACATGATGAAAAAGCAGACTGGCTAAACACTGCACTACGGGTACACGTACCACACAGGAACCTTCGTTCAGCAAACAGAGCTCTCTTAACCATTCCCTCAGTCAAGACAGCGAGACTATCCCAGGTAAGAGAAAGGGCATTGTCTTTAGCAGGACCCACACTCTGAAACACAATGCCTTTGGAGACCAGATTACAGAGAGACCCCAAAACATTCAAGAGAAGTCTGAAGACATGGCTTTTTAAACAAGCCTTTTATAAAGAGACCGGAGAATAGAAAATACACTGGAATAAACAGAAGAGCACCGGCACTCAGCACTATTCTCATAAATGTGCATTACAATATTTTAACAAATTGAGTACACAATGAATGTAATAATATAACACAGTAAATGTGATTTTTTTTTACCTGTAAAAGTACCTTCTAGGTACACCTGGCCAGAACCTACATCACTAAACATTTGTACGTATTTTTATGATTTAATGAAACCGAAACTTAATGGCACCTATTATAATGTACTATAGTACGCTTACTCCAAACTTACTTATGTGCCTACTTGTAAACCGTTGCGATGGTATATAACTTAGTGACGGTATAGAAAAGACTTTAAATAAATAAATAAATAAATCTCATGCATATTCCTTATGGATGTACTAATCTGTTTTTGGTACTCCAGGACCAGAGTTGCCTACCCCTGTTCTAAGGTTTCCAGGATCTTGGTTTTTCTCCCACCTGCCCATACATAAACAGCTGATATCTTCCTAAGAAAGTCAACAGCAACAGTCACTAACACACCTATTGCTTACAAGTTTCTCACTACATCGGACATCTCCAGTGAAAGTTTGGAGGATAGCACCCAGAAGACACCACTTAATAGTCCAAGTGGTCCTACCAGCCAAGCTGTAGTTATTGCCCCTATGCACACCTGCAATGAAATCAGCCACTGGTAACAAGCCCTCTCATGTCATCCTAGCTACCTGCCAGCACAGAGAAGATACTTGAGTATAATAGTGGCGGTACAAAAAACGGCCACATAGAGAAAGTACATATAGACTTCATCTCTTATTTTCGAAGCAGACTCATGTTTGTAAGCCTGCTTTGAAAATTAGTGGGCGTAGACAGAATCCTTAGCAGTATATGCATACACATTTATGCCTCTTTGGGAACAGGTGTAAATGTCTACACCTACATTTACCATAAGTGCATACCTTTGAAAATCAAAAGTATGGGTGTACACAGTTTCCCCACCCCGACTCTGCCTCTGGGAACACCTATTTCAGGTTCGCATAAACGTATGGGCAAAATTGCTTCCACTTGTACTTTTATGCGCACAACCCTGGGGACAGTTTACTAAAAGCCCATTTATGTGGATAAAACCATGTTTTATGTTTGTAAATGCTTTTGAAAATTAGACCCTTAATGTTTTTCTCGCTGGGATCAAAATACCCCAGTATAACCTGGAGAGAGGCAAGGCAGAAGGAGCAAGCTGGGCAGTGGCAGCAACTGGTAACAGCACAGCAAGCACCGAGGCAAGCAGTGTGGGCATTGGCTCAGAGTTGTAGTGCACTCAGTCCCCTTGCCACTCACATGGAAATTCAGAGAAACCCCTCCGAGGGAGATTTATATTAAGGAACACCAACTTCTCCACCAAATCTGATGTCATTCATGAATGATGTGAGTCACAAGGAGATCCATATTCAGCCGTGGAGCTAAAGTTAGCCGGATAAGTATAACTTTAGAACAACGCTACGGTGTGACCTAACTCTGGCCCACCCCCAACTTATGTGGCTAAATTCCTTCTGTGCTTGGTAGGAGGGGGTCCTTATTCTCATCCTATGCATCTCAGTATCACTACAGCCTCTTCTGCTGACCCCAGGTCTCTCTGGAGGACGAACCTCCCCTCTTCCTTTCTTATTGTCTCATTTGTCTCTTGATGCCAGTGATATGATAGAATTTATTAAAACATATCACTGGTGGGTAGGGCTTAATTTCCGAGGGAATGATCTGGAAGGTAGTACTGGCAGAACAGCAGGGGTGTTCTGAACCAGCCCCTTCCCTCCAGGTAGCCTGCAGAGAAAAGGAGAGAGGGTGATCTGGAACAGACAGAGCAGAGCAACCTTCTGCTCCCTAATTCAGTTCCTCGCCTTCTGTTCTTCAGTGAACAGGGAGGGAAGAGCTGTTACTGAAGCAGAAACTTCAGAGTAAAGAACAGACACAAAAAGGATTTGAATTAGCACAAATCTGAAGCTTATGAGCGGTAGTGCCAGTAATTAAGGCTTCCACACTGGCCTTGATGATTGGCACTACAGCTCACAAGTTTCAAATACTTGTGCTAATTTAACCCCTTCTGGTGTCTGTTAACCAGGGCTTAATTTCTGGTGGAACCACTCAGACTGGCATTCTGTCACCTGTTTTCTGGGACCCAAGGCAGTGGAGTAGTGCCAGTGGTGTAAATCAGTTGTGGCACTCCCACAGAAATGGAACAGAGCTGGCAGTGCAAACCAATTCCAACTCTCATGCAAAAACAGAGCAGAACAAAGACCATTTCTGATCATTAAGGGCCCAAAAGAAGCAGAACAGATTAGAGTGTGTGGAGCTGCTTACCCCGAGACAGGATAGCTACATGACCTTGATTTTTGTTCAATCTTCTGACACAATAAGGGAAATCCATGAGATATTATGACCAAGGCTGTAGATACATGAAGTGAGTGCCTGTTAGCCCTACTGCTTCTGCTACTACTAGGTGTGTTGGCTTCCGCCAGGACCATGCTGGTTCTCCAGACTACCCCACACCCCATTCCTCTGTCTCTACTGCTGGTGACCACACTAGAGGGGGGAAGGGGCAAGAGAGTAAGTGAGGGGATGGTGGGGGCAACATGAATGAAGGGATTGGAAGGAAGTAGAGGATGGGGGAAGGGCAAGAGAATAAGTGAGTGGATATGGGGAGCAAGAGATCAGAATGAAGGGAAGGCAAGTGGGTGAAAGGATTGGAGGGGGATGTATGTTGTTTTGGGCAGGAGAGAGTATGAGAGGATCAGATTTGTTTAGAGTGTGACTGATTGAAGGGATCAGAGGAACCGTGAGGTGTGAGATAAGAGTGCATAGGATAGTCTGAGTGAGGTGATTGAAGGGAATAGGGAAACAGTGAATGAAGGGAGGGAAAAAGATAGGAGGGTGAGTGATGGAGGGAGGGAAAGAGAAGACAGTGAGCAAGCAGAGCATGTAGTGCTGCTCCTTTACTTCTAACCCTGAAGAGGTAAAGAGCTGGATGCACTTTTGAATTCCTGTCTGAGGAGAGAGGGTAGTGCATATCAGTCTGCCTCAGCTTCCGAGGCAGAGGATGGCCAGCTGATTTTGGCTCAAAGAGGAGGCCTATGCAGCTACCTTACTGGCCAAGGAAGGTGAGGAGGAGTTGCTGAAGAGGATATTTTATGGTGAAGAAGAATGTGACCATTAGGGTGAGGGAGTTTGAGGATCACCAGGGATTGAGGGTGAGACTTAGGGGCTCTAGGACCACTGGGAAAGTTGATTACCATTGGAGGATTCATGGAAAGGAGTTGTGTGGTGGTGGGGGGGGGGGGGGGGGAGGGAGCTTGGGATGGAAAACCAGAATCATAAGAGCAGAGAGGAGGAGGAGAAGGAGGATAGAGAGAAACAACCCCATTCTCTCTACCCTCCTTCCTTACGTCAGTGAACTGACTATGCTTGCTGAGTGACTATGTACACTAAGAAAATAAATCAAACTTAGGGCAAAAATCACACATACAAGAATCAGTACCTTTGTCACACTGACTCTTTTACACAAAGAAAGTAGGAGGCTGCCTCTAAGTCACTGCAGTGCCCATGATGCAAGAAACAGACAGTCTCTCCGACTGTATCTTTGCTGCAGCCACTGAACAGGTTCAGCTGTAGTGGTAGTGTTACCCTGATAATACACACTGTATTCCTCTCATAGAGATTACAGATTTCCTCCTGCTACTAGCTAGCACCCCAAAACACAACTAATCACAGTGTCAGTGAGTGATTCTAACAGCAAACTTTGCTAGCTCATGAAACTATCTTTTTGCCAATCATTTTAAAGCAAGTTTGAATTGAATTTTGAAGCAAGGAGTTTCAGAATCTCTCCCTTCTTTCTCTGAGATCAAGCAGAGGAATGACTGAACAAAATAGTGAGTACTTAGAATGCTCTTAGTTTTACTTTCTTTGAAAAAAAATGGTAAAGTCATGCCAGCTAGGATAGGTTGGTTGAAAAAGTGCTGAAACATGATTCGTCCACCTCTCTACTTGTCCCATTCTCAATAGCTCTGTTCTGTTTGGCTTCAAGTCCAAAAAAATGCATTGCTTCCCATACAGACTTTAGTGAGACTGAACCAAATAAGCCAAAAAGGTTTCAGATTTTTTGCAGGCTGCCCCAAACTGAATAAAAAATTGACTCATTCATCTCATTTTTCCATTTAGATTGAAACAAATGCACATTCCTACAATATAGTAGAGATGTGAATCGGAACCGGAATCGGTTCAGATTCCGGTTCCGATTCACATGTGGTTTTTTTTTTCAACGGGCCCGATCGCGATTTTGTTTATCGGCTGTGCCCGAGCTGATAAACAAAAAACCCACCCCGACCCTTTAAAACTAATACCTTAGCTTCCCCCACCCTCCCGACCCCCCAAAAACTTTTTACAGGTACCTGGTGGTCCAGTGGGTGTCCCTGGAGTGATCTCCTGCTCCCGGGCCATCGGCTGCCACTAATCAAAATAGCGCAGATGGCCCTTTGCCCTTACCATGTGACAGGGTATCCGTGCCATTGGCCGGACCCTGTCACATGGTAGGAGCACTGGATGGCCCACGCCATCTTGTGCTCCTACCATGTGACAGGGGCTGACCAATGGCATCGGTAGCCCCTGTGACATAGTAAGGGCAAAGGCTATTGGCGCCATTTTGATTACTGGCAGCCGATGGCCCGAGTGCAGGAGATCGCTCCCGGACCCCCACTGGACCACCAGGGGCTTTTGGAAAGTCTTGGGGGACCCTCCTGACCCCCACAAGACTTGCCAAAACTCCAGCGGGGGTCCGGGAACAACCTCCTGTACTCAGACCGTCGGCTGCCAGTATTCAAAATGGCGCCGATAGCCTTTGCCCTTACTATGGAACAGGGGCTACCGGTGCCATTGGTCAGCCCCTGTCACATGGTAGGAGCACAAGATGGCGGCCATCCAGTGCTCCTACCATGTGACAGGGTCCGGCCAATGGCACGGATACCCTGTCAAATGGTAAGGGCAAAGGGCCATCGGCGCCATTTTGATTAGTGGCAGCCGATGGCCCGGGAGCGGGAGATCACTCCAGGGACCTCCACTGGACCACCAGGTACCTGTAAAAAGTTTTTTGGGGGTCGGGAGGGTGGGGGAAGCTAAGGGATTAGTTTTAAAGGGTCGGGGTGGGTTTAGGGGTTATTTTTGTGTGCCGTTTTTCCCGCCCTCAATATCGTGGGGTTTTCCTATCGTTTTGGGGAGCCCCCGATTTCTGACGATTTTGAAAATATCGTCCGATATTTTCAATCGTCCGAAGCACGATTCACATCCCTACAATATAGTAAGGGTAAGAACAGTGAACACCAGCACATATCCCTTCCAATGTGCAGCAATCCTGCCTTGTCACATTGCTTCGCTGTCTTATCTAGCAATCTGAAGACGGCGAAGCAATGTGACAGGGAGATAGCTAAAGCCAGAAGAATGCTGGGCTACACAAAGAGAGGAATAACCAGTAAGAAAAAGGAAGTAATAATGCCCTTGTACAAATCCTTGGTGAGGCCTCACCTGGAGTATTGTGTTCAGTTCTGGAGAGCACATCTCAAGAAGGACAGAGAGAGGATGGAGGTGATCTAGAGAAGGGCAACAAAAATGGTGGGGGGGTCTCCATCAAATGACTTATGAGGAGAGGTTGAAGGACCTAAATATGTATACCCCAGAGGAGAGGAGGTGCAGGGGAGATATAATACAGACCTTCAGATATCTGAAAGGTATCAATTAACAAACCTTCTCTGTATGAAAGAAATTAGTAGAACTAGGGGTCACGAAATGAAATTCCAGGGAGGAAGACTCAGAACCAACATTAGAATATATTTCTTCACGGAGAGGGAGTTTGATGCCTGGAATGCCCTTCTGGAGGAAATGGTGAAGACAAAAATGGTGAAAGATTTCAAAGGGGCATGGGATAAACACTGTGGATCCCTAAGGTCTAAAGGATGGAAATAAAGAAAAAGTGCACGGGGGTGCCTTGCTGGTGTGGTGGTTACCTCCCTTAACTAATAAGCCTTCATACTGTTGATACAACTCCAATATTGCTCTCTGCTTTAATGGTAAGGGGAAAAGAAAAATAAGGGGAAGCAGATTCAGCCAGCAACCAACAAGGACACTACATTTTAAGGTCTGGGAAAACAAATAAGTTTTGGAATAACTTGCTTATTCGGCTGTTACTACCATTAACCAATAAGCCTGATACCTTTGATGCTACCATAAGCTTGCTGGGCAGACTGGATGGACCATTTGGTCCTTTTCTGCCGTCCTTTCTATGTTATGTTTCTATGATCTGGAGGAATCATTTATAAGGGTAACAGTAATTCATTCTTCCTCCATGTGCACTTTTTGTTTTTTCTGCTAAGACAGACAGAATGGTGCCAATTAGTGTCAAAGTGTGATGATGGTTTAGTGATGTGGACAACTGTTCACTGGAAATTATACTGAGACCATTTCACCTAAGCCATCTTTTTTAATGCCTTGATCTGGATGTGACATGGTGACCTAAGTGAAAAGGAGCTCACAAGGGTGTAAGAAAATACTTTTTACTGAAAAGGTGGCAGACTCCTGGAGTAGACTTCAGGGGCGGGACAGGCTTTAGTATTGGCAGTACCCTGTGCAAACAGCAGGAACACCAGCACACTCCATGGATTAGGTGGATCAAGTAATCTTTATCTGATGACATCTTCTGTAATTTCCTTGAGCTACTGAAGCCCCACTAAAAGGCCAATACAATAAGACATGTGTAAAAATGTACATCCAAACTGGGCACCTGTTTTTGGTTTTTTTTACCGTGCACACAGCCACCTCTCCTGGGAATCTGATGCTATATTTAAATGAGCTGGTGCGTTATAAGGGACGTGCTAGGGAGAAATTGTGCATCCCTAATGCTCAAATTCATTGGGCACCCAGAAGGTGTGGCTGTGCACTTACATATTGCTACGGGTGCTCAATACAATTGCTACGGGTGCTCAAGAAAGAATTAAGGTAATGAATCGATTACAAAAAACAACTTTTCTGGAAGCACAATATACACACACAATAGCAAGGGGCAAAAACGGCCTAGAACATGTATATTTTGCATCCAGTAATTTTTGTCTTTGGTAATCGATTAATTTCATTAATTCTTTATTGTTAATCACCAAAAGCAGTAGATCTACTGTTCTCTGTGGAGGAACCACAGAGAACAGTATTTTGGATTTTTTCATAAGCCTTGCGGAATGACAATGCCAGCTCCGGGGCTGGTATTCAATTTGATGCATTAAAAGGTGTGTGTTGGGTGCCTGGGGATTTAATGCAACAGGGGGTAATAGCTAATAGCCTCATCTACATGGAATTTACATGTGTTGAGCGCTATCAGCTACGCAGTTGTTTGGGTGAGCATTTTGGATGCATTAATCCCCCTATTGCATCGGGTGTTAGTCCCAGTGCATCCAACCACTTGTTAATCTGGGCGCACTTTATTGCACAGGCCCCTAGATGCATTTAATGATGGATTATGCATGATATAAATTTTACATTAAAAAGTACATTTTAAAAAATATATCCCTTGCCTACTGTTTAAATTTTCATTCTACTGAGTACTTCAGAAAGCAAATTACTCCAATTTTGTTGAGTACAAAAGTCAAATATATAAAAAAAGGTTTACTTTCAAATCTGAGCAATGTTTAAAAATAAAGAAGCCTTGAAAAGGATGAATAACAAGAAAAAAAAATGCCTTTTGTAATGAACATACAATACAGAAAAATAGACACACTCAAAACATTGTTCTATAAGCACAATCATCAAAACTCTGAAAAATAGAGCCTTTAAACCACTAGCATTGTGAAGTAGACCCCTCAATAGAAGACAAACAAAATTAAACATGCCATGATTCTTACACTTATGTCTCTTTTAAATATGCAGCGATTCTTGTTACTCTTAACTACACCATGTGACTTTTCCCATTACACAGCTAACAGTGAAATACTGTAACATCCATCAATTCCTGACTTTAAAGGCACAGTCATATTCAATTTAATAAAATATTTTAAATAATTTTTGCATTAAGGAAACAGTAAAGGTAATAGCGTGGACACTGAAGTACCATCATACCAGGCTGTGCAATTCAGATTTCTGATTGAAATGCAAAACAAATGAACTAGGGTGTGCACAACAAATCATTCTCAGAATCCTTGTTTTCTAATGAAGGGGACTGATGCTCTAAAGTGTGATGTTTATCACGTGTATTAAAAGATCCGATGGCAGTAAGATGCAAATGAGGCATGCTTTACTGAAGATGCTAAAGTATGCACACATACTACTGCAAAAACTCAACTACATCTCTCTGAGGTGTAGTTAAATTTTCAGCATTGATGCACTTGTGAAGCAGTTTGCTTGCATACTTTTTTGATGTGATCGTTGGAAATTTGCATAGTTTTGCATCTCATTATCATATAACTCATTAACACAATTGCAAGCTAGTTTATACACATCAACAATGCTAGCACACTTTAGTAATTTGTGATAGTATTTCTGTGCATTAGTACATTGACCCCAACTCATGCCCATTGGTGATAAAAGCAGGATTGTTTTCTCCTGCAGAATATATTTACTGCAGTCTGATAGACTTTTACTGACAAACTAACTTTTTTTACTGGCACATCTTTTACATAATATAAAGGTATTTAGAACATGAATACTAGGTTATGCTTCCTTTATCTGCTCCTTGTTTCCTCTGGATTACCTTACTGGGCAACATATCGCTTCTGCATTATCTTTCTATTCAAAACATTAATGTCTCTTTCGCACTTACAATGTCCAATTCCCTGGTGAAAGTCTAGGAATCTGACCCCAACCAAAACAAACAGAAAATTCCTTAATAAGATAAAGGACTACATGTTCCTCTTTTCAGGCATTCAATTAATCAAATAAAATACGATACAGTAATACCTGGCAAATTCTCCACTAAATGCATTTAAGGCACTAGCAAGTGAATTTTCAAAGGAGTTGCGCATGTAAGTGTGACATTTATTTATTTAAAAACTTTTGTATCCCACTTATAAAAAAGGATAGCAATCTAGGCAGTTTGCAGGCTAAAACATAAATAATATGACAAATTAGAGGACTAAATAAAATGAAGATAACATAATAAAACAAACGACAGGATATACATTAAGTAAAAGAGGTTAGGAGGAGGTATTATTCTGAGTTATGTGTGTCGAAGGCAGTAGAACATATATAGTTTTTTAGTTTCTTCTTGAATTCTTTAAGACTCTGAGTGTGGTTGGGACTGAATTCAAAAGGGAGGGATCGGCCACTGAGAAGGCAAATACTATCACTGCAATTTTCAAAAGCCATTTACCCATAAAGTGTACTTAACAGGGGTAAAACCCTTTGACAATTCAATGGCATATATTGTAGCACTTTTCTAAAGTTCACTTACTTAGTTTTAAGCATGTAAATACTTTTGAAAATGAGGCCCTTTATTTGCAAACAGTGCATGTAAAATGACAGAATCTAAAAAAAAAAAAATTCATTTGTATTTGTTTTGTTTCAAATGTTATTGACATTTCTCTGTTGTTCTGAACAACTGCACATCCCTACTATAAGGCATCACAACTTGCAAAATATTCCATTTTCTACCGGATCAATTTGTAGCATATCTGAAGAAGATTTTTCAGGAGCAGACATTATCAGGCAATGAAACAGTTGTTGCATTTTAATGCCAGTTCAGGAAAGAAATGTAGGAAATTATATTGTAGGGGTGTGCATATTGTGATGGATATTATATTCCCCTGGTCAATAAAAGGCGGCTGCTTGTAAGGAAAACTTGGAAAGCAGATGCAGTAACAGAAGCCAGAATAGGAGTCAGACTCCAGCTCTCAGAAGAAACAGGAGTTCTGGAGGGGCAGAAACTACCCAGGCTTTATCTTATCGAGGGGACGAGAAAGCCCAGGTGTGGTAGGAGAAGGCTGAGAGCTTGTCAGGAGGAGGGGGTGGGGCAGAAACAGGTAGGAGTTCTACTAGAACCAAGGGAAGAAACGGAGGAGGTGGAGGTGGAGGTGTTGAGCAGCTCTGAGGATGAGCCTTAGCCCATTGGATCTGGGAGATGAGCAGTGGAGACCCCCTTCAGAAAAGGATATACTCAGGGAGTCTGCAGGTCAGGAGCTTTAAGTGAACACTGCTATGGATGAATGTAGTTGCAGCCATAGTGAAAGGGGAAGTATAAACCTCAGCTGCACACTATGGTGGGAGGTAGCAGTACGGCCTGGTTCCCTTAGAATCAGGCCCAGAGAGAGTAAGCCATGCCTAGTCTGTCAAGGAAGCAACCGTAAGCAGCATGCAGGAGAATTAAGGAAAGAGGTGCTTTATTATTGTATGATTTGAGGACTGATATTATTTGATAAAGTAAAGCTATAGTGACTTTAAAACTACAAGGACAGTGGGGACTATGTTTGCTTAAGTGCAGCTCACCAATTGGGGTGAGAGAACCTAAATCCATAGCTGAGACACCCTGGAAAGAACAAGGTAAAAGTAGGCAATAGAGACTAGAATTCCTGGCCTGGGGTGCCTCTGAGGGAGGAACAGGGGAAGCTGCAAGGGGGAGTCGGGCAGCAGGACCATGGAGAAACACTCCGAGAGACTTAACCAGTGGTTCAGACTCTTCTTTAACCAGAGAATCCCAGCCGGATTGGGACTGGGATAGAGGCTGGTGACATGAACCCGCAACAATATATATATTTTTTTTTTAATTTCATTTTTAGGTTTTTTTTTTGGGGGGGTGCATATTGTTTTCTGTTTGTTTGTTTCATTTTGGTTTTCTTTACTTGAAATGAAAAAAGAAAAGTAAGAGAAATCAAAAAATGTTCGGTCACACCTGCTGCAATAACCCCCCTCCCCTTACAAACCCCTCCTGGTCCCTCTCTCGACCCCCCCTCCCCCAGCCTCATGGGGAAGAAGGGATCCCTGGGTCACTCATACTGCTAATGTTACAATTCTAAAGGGTGCCGGCAGACTGAGGACGGAACATTATCAGTCTCTTCTATATCAGAGAATAGTGCTGGCTCAGGATTATTTGAGTGGAGTGAAGGGGGGAGCAGGGTTTGCAACAGAGGGGTAACCTGAAATTTTGTAAATGAAACGAATGAAAACAAAATTTCATTTTTTTCTTTTGTTTCATTTCAAAATCAAAATTAAATGAAACAAAATGAGAAATGTTGTTAACATTTCTCATGTCTTTTCCAATGAACATACATTCTTAGGTTCAGGCGCTACTGAATGTATAACAAAAAGCTATTTTTAACTCAGTCAACAAACATAACATCACTATTCTAAAGTATCCATACATTAATAACCTGAACTTGCCTGAAAAAAAAGCACTACATTTTTATCAAGCAAAGACCACATTAAAGTGTACGGTTTTAAGCCGTATATCATCCATAGTTTCAACAACATTTCCCATTTCGACTATTGGCATCGTGTTCCTGGTCTAGTGAGGATGGAGAAGTTTGGTGGCAGTTTGACAGTTTGAAGGTGATGGACAGCAGAGATGCAGTAACATTGGATCCTCTCCATTTGGGCTTTGATTCATCTTGAGAATTTGGGTGTTTTGAGTATCACTGAGACAACAAGTGATATGGTGCGTGAGCTTTATGGAGATGTTGAGGAACACCGGTTGAAGTCTGAGCAATAATAATCCAACAAGTTATGTTGTATTTTGGGTGACTACTATATTCCTCTTGAAGAAGCCCGTTGGAGGTGAAAGGAGGGGGTGGGGCAGGAACAGGTAGGGTTTCCTTTGTCGAGGTAGTTCATCATTTATATTATGACACTCAATGAATTGGAGCTGAAGGGCCACGCAAGAAGGAACAGATGAATATGATATAAAATAAAGATGAAGAGGATATGTGTTTGGAATTGAATGTTGTTGCATAATGGTTTGTGTGTGGATGTATGGATGTGTGCGAATACATGAGAATATGTTTACATGGATTGTACTTGTTTTAGAGTATAGCATGTTTTTAATCTTTGATGTGATGTGACTCCCATGGTTACTGTATTAAATGAGATATATTTAAAGTAATATTAAAAGTTTATATATACTTAGGGGTAGATTTTAAAAACATATGCGCATGCGTCCATGTGCCTGTGCTACCCGGCATGTGCACACGGACGCGTGATTTTATAACATGCGCGTGCCGGCACTCACATGTTATAAAATCTGGGGCGGCACGCAAGGGGGGATAGAATTTTGCAAGTTTCGCGCGGCAACGCATCGCAGCCTTCCCCAGTTCCATACCCCCTACTCTAACCTCCCATCCCCTTCCCCTCCCTCCCCTATCCATATCCTATGT
Source organism: Rhinatrema bivittatum (assembly GCF_901001135.1). Classification (NCBI taxonomy): domain Eukaryota; kingdom Metazoa; phylum Chordata; class Amphibia; order Gymnophiona; family Rhinatrematidae; genus Rhinatrema; species Rhinatrema bivittatum. Next base: position 391,456,343 of record NC_042618.1, on the reverse strand, counting down.
ACATATTTTATCTTACCTGTTGCTCCTCCAAAGGAGCAGTAGCAAGTTGCATGCGCTGGCACCCTGCCAGTGCGCGCTTCCCCGGCACAGCGACAAATGGCCGCTGTACAGGTGCCTCCAAGCCCCAGCCCCAACCCTCCCCCTGGACCACCCCTTTTCTTTGGCCTGGCTCTTGTGTGCGTAACAAGAATTACACACGTGGCTGGGCCCCTTCTAAAATGCACATGTGCGTGCAAGGCCCGGCCGCGCACACAGCCTGTTTTTTATGTGCTCTGGCCATTTAAAATTGGGCCATTAGTGTTTAAACATCTGTATTCTCTCATTTTATATGATGAAGTATAAGCTTGGGAGTATTTGTTAGATTTGTCCTTCCTTTTTTATAATTTGTAGGTGTTGTTCTCTCCATAAGATATATCTAATTTCAATATAGGTTTATATTTAATAAAAGGAGTTTCTCCCAGCTTTAAGCATTTATTTAAACCACAATTGGAGGGGGGGGGGGAACTTTGGGGGGGGGGGTGCTGTGGAGGACTTTGTTGGGGCCTGTAGCAGTAGCAGAGAGGAAAGGGTTGGGACTGACCTGACTTTTTCTTTTTCTTTTGTTGTTCATCTCTTTTTTCATTTATTTGTTTCATTTTAAATAGAACAAATAAAACAAAAAATGAAAAAATAAAATAATGAAACAAAAATTTAAACAATAAACTGTTCAGTTCACATCCTAGTGCATGTACTTTTGAAAATGTCAAGCAAGCGCTCTGCTATACTCCCTGACCTAAATATGCACTCGGGAATGCTTTTTTTAACCTGACTAAAAATGTCTGCATTTTGAAAGACCACATGTAACTTTCTAGCTGGGTTGAGGGTAAGAAATTTTCAGATAGCCCTTTTACCTGGTAAAACAGAACCTGGTTAAAAGGCTTTTGAAAATGGTCTGTAGAATATTGCCAAGGCAATATCCTACAGACAGAATACTTGTCAAGTTTTCAGCTCCATTTCTATGATGGCTCATTGAATATTATACTGCATAAAAACATGAGTGTCAAGCTGGGTAAGATCAAAAGTCCATTGATCCTAGCGTCCTATCTCTGACAGTAGCATCCAGGTCACTAGGAAGTACCCAGATCATCTCAAAGAGTAGATCCATTTTTAGTTGCTCACTCCCAGGGATAAGCAGTGGCTTTCCCAAATTTAATTGGCTAATAACTGTCCTCTTAGAACTTGTTAAAATCCCTTTTAAACCCAGCTATGCTTGATAATGTGACCACATCCTCTGGCAACATATTCCATAGCTTCATTATGCATTGACTGAAAAGAATGTTAGTTTTATGGAGTGTCCCCTAGTTTTAGTCCTATTTGAAAGTGTAAATAACCATGCTCTGTTTACTTGTTCCATTCCACTCATGATTTTATAGACCTCTATCATATCTCTTCTTCTCATCTTTTGTCCAAGCTGAAGAACTCTAATGCAAAATACTGAGGGATAAATGGGTTAAAGTATGTAATTTCTTACAAACGTTATTGTAAAAACATTTCCCACAAACCTGATTTGCATATCATACAAATGGGTTATCATCACAGAAAAGTACTGTATGTTAACAATGGGTTAGGACATCCTCCTTCAAATTTGCAAATATTTTGAAAACAGTGGAATATATAAGAAAAGAAAAGGTGCAGGGAAATTATAAATATCTTTGTTGAACTTGTGGTCTAAAAAACAGCTATAGATCTCAGAAAAATTATATATACTAGAATTTACCAACTTGTTGTGGAAAATTAACTGTTTGACTTTTCTAAGGGTGATTCCAAGATTGGAATGACATCATTCTGGTAAGCATTACAGAAAATAACTTGCACTAGTTCAAGTGTATAGGTATTTTGAAAGCTGTACTACCATTTGTTGATAAATAAATAAAAAAGGTAAAGTGTTTGCATAAGTAGAATCAAGATACATTATTATTTCTATGATATTCTGGTGACAGCAGAAATTGCAGTAAATCTAGTATTAAAAACATGCTTATTGGATTCCATCATTATGTTAGAGAGAGAGAGAGAGAGAGGCTGTTAACCTTGTAAGTGTCTATTAATGCAGTCACCTCATTATAGTATGACAAAATCATGAAAAGATTTATGATCTATTACATTATTGCGGTCTCTGATAAAAGCACAGATTTATGCTGTAGAGAGCAGGATTCACCTGCAAAGCCCAGGGGATCACCAGAAACAAAATGAGTCCACACCAGCTGTTATGTTACAAATTAAAAATAATTTACTTAAAGTGCCAAAATAATCAGTCAGCAAAGTCACAAAAAAATGTAGTAAAGAATTCAGAAAATTCTCAGAGGTAACAAATACAAAAAATGATCACTCGCTATGCTGCTTGAACCAAGTCAGAAGAATCTTCCCATCAGACTCCCACCAAGGCCCTTTTCTTACTCAAAGCCCAGATGGAAAGGCAAAAAAATGTTCTTCTCGTTGGCTGCAGACTATCCCAATCAAATCCTTTCCCCGTGGATAGGAGAAATCCACAGCACCTTCAATTGCTCCACTCACATACCATCTTTCTCTCATCCACTCACTTACACTCCATCTCTGAGCCCCTTACTCGCTTACACCCTACATACCTCTTAAACCCCACTCCTCAGATTCCCTTTGTCTCCAATTTAAACTTGGTGAAAGGAAGACAGCGACAATATGGCTCTTGCTCTTCCTTCTCTGATGTTCAGGGCTGAAGTGTTATATTTTGAACTGTACAGGATTACAGTGTCCCATGTGATTGGAAGCATGACACTTCAGCTCATGGCAGCAGTGGAGAAGGACATGGCCTGAGGGGCCTTGCTGCTCTCCTCCTACTATCAGGACCAAATCAGCATGGGGTAAGGAGAGAAGAGATGCATGGTCTACTACCATTTTCCACTTCGACCTGACCCCTGGTCTCCAATAGTTATTCCATATGGAAAAAGACGATCCACAGTAAAGACTGAATTTTGTAGCCCTTATCATTAACTGCAGCAACATGGGAAACTGGGGCATTGCTTATAATCCTATGTCTCCACTCATTTTTGTCTTTAGTTTATACATCACTCAGCATTTTACATTGTTTTGAAATTAAACTGTGTATGCCATGGCATAGTTTTATATTAGTTAGTTAGGTTGAAAGAAGACCTAGAGACAAATTGTGTTCATCCTTCTTTGGATTGACCCAGAGAATCAAATTGTGTTCATCCTTCTTTGGATTGCCTAACAATTCTTTCTACAAACTACTGCAGTCCAGGGAAGGGGAAAAAAAAATCCTCCACTGTGCATCTGTAGCCAGTTCTGCAGCAGCGGAAAAATCTCTTTCCCAATTCTAAATAGAGCAACAGGCTCAGAATGATTAGATTAGCATTTGTTTCTAGCATGTAGCTATTCTCTTGCTCACCAATATCTTTTTTTCTCTACAAACATTGCTTTGTCATTGTGGCCATAATTATCTTTTGAGCAATTTTATCCACAATTTTATAATTCTTTGAGAAATTAATCCCTTCCTTTGAGGGTGGTGAAATCCTTTACCCCTTAATCTTAGAGTATGCGCCATCATTTTGTTTGTAACTGCTTCAGTAAAAAGATTGCCCAGGAGATCCCTATAGGGTCCTTTAATATATTTGTATAGCATAGATCTCCTCTTAAATTATCTCTTTTCTAATGTAAACAGCCCCAGTTTGGACAATCTTTCAACATCTGTAAGTGTCTGCATCCCCTTAATCAGCTTAGAGGGCCTGCTTTGTACCTTTTCTAACATGTGGATATTCTGTTTGAGGATGATTTCCCAAGCCTGAACCCCATACTCCAAATGTGATCTAACAAACAGTGGTAGGACATCATCCTTGTTCCTTCTCTCTAATCCTGCCGCCCTATCCCCCCTTATAACGTACACCGACATGCACCCAGCTTGAATTAGCACACTCAATCCCATTTCATCAACAAATTTCCTGGTTAGTGTTTGCAAGTAATGCTTAATTCAAAGTAAATTTTACCTTCCTATTCTTGTATCCCCAAATACAGTACGTTGTAATTATCCAAATTAATTCTTTTCCACTGGCTGTTTTCCTATTCCCCTAAATTATCTAAGTCCTTCTGTAAAATCAGCCAGTCCTGCTACGCATTTACAAAATGACGTGTTGCTGACCTCTGCAAAAATACTGATAATGCTGTTTATTCCTTTCTCTATATTGTTCATCCTTAGATGTGTCCTGTAGGACACAATTTGTCAACCTATTCTAATTAGAATGAGTGCTATTAATTGTGACCCTCTATAACTTAGCCTTCAGTCAGTTTCTAAGCCGCTTGAAAACGTTGTCCTTAAACTTCATCTTTCTTAATTTGCATATCAGCCTTTCATACTGTTCTATATCAAAAACTTTCGTGAAACCCAAATAAATTATGCAAGTCATACTTTCCGTATCAAGTTTGATGCTCACTTTCTTGAAAAACCCAAGGTTGGTCTGGTAAGATTCATTGCTAACATTTGCTAATCATCTCCTTTTGATGACAGCTTCCAGTATTTTTCCCATTAATTATGGCCAGGATCTTTTTTTTTTTTTTTAATATCCTAACACAAAGTCACCTATCAGCTATTTGTACTTTATTATTTAGCAAAAATCGGAGAAGTAAAGCATCCTTAGTTAATTAGCAGTTACTAATTTTGTTCAAATTTCTAAATTTAAAAGTGAGTTTTAAAAAATGTGGAATATTTCTCCCCAGGAATGTAACAAACCCCAGAAAAATGACAATAGTAAGATTATTGTATGTTTTTTCACCCTTTTAATATGTATATTAAGTGGTGAATTTTCAAGGAGTTACACACATATAAATTATTAGTATATAAGCATGTAAGTAGCCTGTACTTACAAAATCACTATTTTATAAACATCAGAACTATGTGATTACTTTAGGTTTGTGTGTGCATCTACATACATACATGCATCCGTGCAGAGCTGTTTGAAAGTTATCCTCCCTGTTTTTCTATTGTGATCCTCTAAAAATAGTAGGTGGTGTTCCAGGTTTATTTGCATCACACTGGCATCTTTCATTTCTTTCACATCCAAATATTAACTATTTCAGAGCTCAATTTTATCCCTCCTTCACCTGAGAATGAAAGAAATCACCTATTCCGTAAACACCCATTTCTTTTTTAGCTTTTGAATAATGGAGGTTGAGAATTGAAATGGGAGTTTCGCTCTGATGATTGTTTTCAGTTATTTTTTACATTACATTTGATTTTTATACAATATAATTCTATTTTAAGTTTTGTATTTTCTGTTATCATATGTTGTACTGAAATTTTATTATTTTATATGTTTTTGTAAACCTTATATGAATTGGGGAGAAATAACTAAAGCACTACACTGATGCAGCCTTCACAGGATCTAGCCCATAGGGTAATCCTCACTACATTTTAAAACACTTAAAAAAAAAATCACAGTATTTATATAGTCTGTTGTCTACTGAGGAAGATTGTATATCTAAGTGAATTAACTAGGATCCATACTAAGAGAAATATAAAAGGACTACAAATATCTTTCAGTCTAGTATTTCTGACATTATTTAATAACTGTGTCGTCAGAATACTACAGTACAATCCTGCACCCTGAACACCATAATAATTGTTCCTAGCTGCATCAGAATTGTTGATGAAATACGATTATGACCATGTTCAAACACATGAGAATATTGATATTCGTATTTTGCAGTACATGATACCTGAATTTAAGTGTTAAAGATGCTAGTAATATGGATTCATGATTATAGGACACACTTTAATTTGATATTTAGGACTCTGCTGCGGAGGGGAGGGGGGGGGGGAGTTGATCACAGATACAGACAGGCAAGAAAGATTCCAATTATCTTTTCCTCTACAAGATGTTTCTTCGTTTCATGACTGCTAACACTTCAGCAATCGTGCCAGCTAAAATAAAAAAATAATAATAATAAAAAAAAAAACTCTCGTCCAAAGCCATAACCTTGAATATAACAGATTGAGGAGTCAGTGTGTTGCCTTATGAGGGGGTTAGAGGTAACGAATGATACTTAAAGATGCCAGAAGCCTTTAGAGTCACGTGGTGGGGTTTTTTTTTTTTGTTTGGTTTTTTTTTAGGAGTGACTTAAAACGGAAAAGCTGGTTTTCTGGTTATGTGTACAGTAGACGCACCTTTTAATTTTACTAGCTACCTGACAGTGACCTGGGCCAAAAGCTGAGGACGTCTTGTGAATAGGGTGGGGCAGGCTCAGGTGTATGGCTGGTTGGGAAGGACCACGTAGGGACAAGGAATGGTGCTGGGAAGTAAACAACCTCAAGGCAGCTGCGTTGCCCTTTTCTCTGCACTTCACTCTCAAACGTCTGAGCAACCAGTTTGCTCCTGGAAACATGTTAATTGCCAATGGAGCTCATTAAGGCATGCACATGCAAAACACAGCGAGAAAGATTAAATGGACAAAAGCGCAATAATGAACTGTCAACAATCGAGTACATCTACAAGACCAGGATCACTCAAGAATGAGGCATTTAGAGCCAACAAAGGATTGTCTGGGACAGGAAGAAAGAGCGACCTAGACTTTTGTTTAGTCAACACAATTGATTACAAATGAGAGATTAACAGGATAGCTTCAGATTTTTTTTTTTTTTTGAAGGAGGAGGTAGAATAGAAAAGTCCAATTAAGTCCACCGAATGTTAACTACATTGCTTTCCATGCTTAGCCCAAAAGAAATTCTCATTAAACCATCCCTGGCGATCCTCTTGGAAAGTAATTTGTCTCCCTGATGAAACAGAGAAAGGGAGTCATGGAAAAGAACGCGTTAGTTCTTGGCACAATGAGTTTACGAGACACACTGGAAAGAGCCAAAGGGAAGTTAATGAGCATCTGACAAGCGGCTTGGATCTAGTCCTGGAGAACAGTGATGAAAAGATGGAATTGGCCAACAACTATTTCTTTTTATCGAACATAAAAAGGCCAGTCTGAAACAGTGCTGCTCAAAGCTTGTTGAAAGTATATTGCACAATAAAACAAAACAATGACAGGCAACTGTGTAGGGTGGTTAGAATTAGGAATGGGGTGTGAATGCATTGGCATGGTCATATTTCTGTTATATATAAAAAAAAAAAAAATATGGTGCAGGACATTGTGTACCTAACTAATCCCAGTCAAATAATAAATAACAGACCTTAGTCTTCCAAGATTCAGGGGGATCGGCGAGTCGTGATCCTCTTTCATCTCCGTGCAGAACATGCTTACTTTGTGGCATGAAAGTGACACCAGCCAGAAGTGAAGGCACAATGCAATATTATGGGCTGCCCTAATTAGTGGCGCATCTTCAGGGTGCAACAGCAACCCAGACGACTCCTACTACATACACAAATCTTGGCCTATAGATCACTGATCTCACTCACCATATGCCTTCTCAATCGGAGCCATAATAACTCTACACAACAAAGAATTATTAGATGTTTTGTTTCTAATCCCTTAAAAAAAAAAAAAAAAAAAAAAAAGAGCCCGGCAGAAATCTTTGAACTTAAACTTTCAGGTTTTTTTTTCTCACTGTTTAACCGACAGGATAACTTTAAGGAAGCATTTGTTTCATCATTCAGTTGGCATTTTGCTTTATACTGGTCATTTCTGTATTTATATTTAAAATCAGTTCTTTAGGTTGTAAATTATTTAGAGCAAACCTTGCATCATTTGATGACCAGGCGATGGTTCCCCCCCCCCCCCCCTCTCTGATAGTTGGCCGTTGTATTTTAGTTTGCAAAGGCTCAAATTCCGTGGCTTGAGTACTCTTAAGCATTTTTTTGTAACCCAGGTCTATAGGTTTCTTTATTAAACAGTATTTTGTAAAGACAAAGTAGACTAAAATCGTTGAAAAATACGGTCCTTAAACCCAAGAACTCTGTCCACACACACATTTTATTTTAAATTGCAAATATTTCCTTGCATTTTGTCTCTTGTGGGTGTTTTGCCTCTGACAGCTGAATACATTGCTTGTAACGCCCAGGAAAAATGACAATGTCTTTTAAAGTTTTGGTCGCAGCTCACCATTCTACGTTTAGAAATAGCAATTCCAGTTGTCAGGAATAGCGGACTCATGCATGGGGCGGGGGGGGAGAGGAAGCTGCTTACAAAACAATATGACTTCAAGACGGTAAAAAGGACGAACTTATCACTGATGACAAAAGTTAATATCCATAAATATATCGTCGTGTACATATTTCAAATTAAGATGCAGAAGACGACAATCACGCCTGGGTATCATGCAAATGTAGTGCTGCCCAAAACTAAAAATTATATATTTTAAATTAATGCAGGTTGCCTGTATGTCCATGGCCTTCAGTCAAATAACCAACTACCCAGCCAAGTCATTAAAAATGAAAGTTGGCCTTTTCTGTTTTCTGTAAATCAAAGTAAACGGGCCATCTCTGCTTATTCTGTTCGGTCAGAAGGTCAAATCACCTTCAATAAGCCTTTGCAGCCAAGTTGTACTGCCATTCCATCAAGCGGTTAGATGGACAACTGGGTATTCAATAGGACATGATTTATTAATTTAATAAAACTATTTCCACTAAAAATGAATTGGAGTATCATTGCTTCCCCAGCTATTTTTTTACATCTTCGGAAACAGGGAAAAAGAGATTGCAAGCTATTTTACCTCTCTGGGTAGGAGGGAAATCAGAACAAGCACTTTCAAAATATTGAAATGGCTAGAAGTGAAGACCAGGTGCCAGCTGTAGGGGAAATGGTATTAGACTAACTAAAGCACTTTAAAGCGAGCCTCAACTTATTCTACCAGTGAAGTTACTTACCCTCGGTTTATAGCATGGAGTGTTTGGAGAGCAGCAAAGCATTCAGGAGACAAGTGAGGAATATTTGATGAATACTCAAGGGCATGGCTGAAAACCAGAGACACTTGAGAAGTCTGAATATTATTCCCATATCTGTGGAATGTTTCCCAAGTGCACTAATGCAAAGCTTTTCTTTTCTCGCGCATAGCTCTGAGCGAAGTACTGCTACTATAAGACATTTTCGTGTTTTTTTTCTTTAAGGTGTTAGACTCGGTGTCCTGGAAATAATGCATTCCTACTCACCAAGGGCAATATTTAGTAAAGAGAGAAATGGAATGGGAAAAACCTCTTGACATGTCAGTGTTCATTCCCAGTAGTTAAACTTCTCGAAGTCAAACTGTCTCCAAAAATAATTCTGTGAAGTTTATGAACTGCATTTCCCTACAATTGCAGCTACATTATTACTGTGCACAAAAAAGCCAGTGCCAAAAGAAGCAAAGGAGAAAGATAGGTAAGGTTTGACTTAATGTAACTTTAGGGATATTACTTTCATTTTTTAAATTATCTATTTGTTTATGTATTGATTGTCTTGACTTGTTAAATGTTTTATTTGGTCCAGAGAAACTTAATATTTATATTTTTAAACCATTTAAGAGGAACCGGCAAAGGTCACTTTTATGTTCGCACTCCTGAGAAAGAGGCGCCGGTTTTCCCTGTACTCATGCTGAGCAGGGTTTTCCTAGCAAAAGGCTTTTGCTGACAATCAATAGAGCAACAAGAGTTAACCCTGGATCCATACTAATGAGGAAAGTGGTGCAGCAGGAATAGTTTTCCAAACCGTCAAACCCTTATGGGATGCAATTTTTAAAATGTCCGGGTAGTCCGCGGGTACTTTGTATCCGTGGACCTTCAAGTCTCCCTTTGAAAATTCAGGCTGGCAGATTTTGCTCCTACTTTACCACAGGTGCAAAGAACGTGGTAACATACAGTAAAGAAACAGGTAACGTGCAGTAAAGTAACAGCTGCAAAGAACGTGCAGTAAAGTAACAAGGGGATTTAAAAATGAAAATCCTGCATATGCTTGCCTTCCTTGCCCTAATGCCCTATTCCAACTCCTTTTTCCTTTGCCTGCTTTTAGGGATGTGCACAGGATTTTTGTTTCATTTTGTTGGCTTGATGGTTTTTATTTTCTTCCAGGGAGCAGGGGTTGGGGGGGGGGCAGGCGTCTGTGCAGGTTTCATTTCATTTTTGTTGTTCACTATTTTACAATACTTTGCACCAAACCCAGAACCTATGCAACCTAAATTTAAGAAACACCCACTTCCTCTGGTCCCTCCCTAGCTTATGCACATAGTCCAGGGTTCATCCCTTGTTGCTCCTTTGCTGACCTGAGGCTCGCACCTTTTATGCTTTGAAATGTTACCGCCCTTGGGTCAACCAGCAACATTTTGAAATATGGCACCACAGGGCAGGAGCAACTGGGGGATCATTCCTGCTCCTCTGGACACAGGACTATACAGAGTAAGCTTGGGAGAGGTCTGGAATGGGGCTTTTTTTTTTGTGTGTGTTTTTATTCAGGTGGTGCATTTACTTGTAATAGAAGAGGGGGCCCCCCATTTAGAAATAAAATGAAATGAAATAGGAAAAATCATTGACATTTCCTATTTCACTTCAAATGAAAGTACATCCATAGCTACTATTAGCTTTTAAAGGCAGGGCAATTTTCACCCAAGGGGAATTTAACTGCTTAAGGGGTCATTTCCTTTTGAAAATTGTCTTCTATTTGAACTCTAAAACAAAAATCAGATATACAGGAAACATTATTTTATTTTGTTTGTTCAAACTGCTTCTTAAATTATGCATCCTTCCCTCATTTTAGTAATATTGCTGCTTTAAAGCAGCCAAAATCAGTGTTTCTCAAACTTTTGATGCCAGGGACTGGCTAGCTAATTTCTTTAAATTACATGGACTGCAGCACTGATCAGCTGGGGAGGGAGGTTCCCAGGAAATTAAAGATTCGGGGTGGGAGATAATATACTCCCCTCCCCTACCTGGACTTTAATCTCATGGATCATCCCTACAGTTGGGCTGTCATTTGAAGAAAGTAACTGGCTAGTTTAAGAAACTTTCTTAAAAAAAAATAAATTTGTTCTTATTTAAAAAAAAACCAAAAAAACCCCCTCCCCCTTTCTTCTCAACCCTATCCCTCTCCCAGCACATCACAGTATTGTCCTCAGAAAAGAAAAAATATACACCCTTCTCCCAGCCAGCAGGTGATCACTGAAAAATAAAAATTCCTCCACCATCCAGTCAGCCACCAATTGGCTATTTGAAAAGAAAAGAAAAAAAATTTCTCTCTTCCCTCCCTCCAAGTCAGCCACCAGCTCACCATTTTAGATCCTGTTCATTGAAGGAATTATTTCCTGATGCCCCTTTTTACATATCTTAGTTAACTAGACCCAAATATGGTATAAACAAATTTGCAAGGACATCTGACTATGGGTTTTTGAGAAAAACCCAGGTCCTCTAGTGGAACATTGAGATCAACAGAGGTCAAAGTTTACTTTTTTAAAATTCTTTATTTTAGGTAATTCTTGTAACATACTGCAATACTACAGCTGATATCATACATTAGAATGAAAATTAGTCAAAAAAATCAAGCATGTTAATCTGGAGAACATTTTTCATATAAACATTTATCACAAAATTCACACCACTTTTTTGTATTTTTGGAGCAGACAGCACATCGGCCTTGGGAAGTTGAGGACAAGAAGTGAGGCTGTGATGCATTTACATCAGCACTTATGGGTGCTGAAGGACCACCTTTCCAGATGCAGTAGCTTGAAAGGCCACATAGGGATGTGAATCGTTTTTTGACGATTTAAAATATCGTCCGATATATTTTAAATCGTCAAAAATTGTTATGGCCACGATACAATACCAATTCCCCTGATTTATCGTCAAAAAATTGTAAATCGGGGGAAGAGGGAGGGCAGGAAAAACGGCACACTAAAACACCCTAAAACCCACCCCCGACCCTTTAAATTAAATCCCCCACCCTCCCGAACCCCCCCCAAATGCCTTAAATTACCTGGGGGTCCAGCGGCACACTAAAACACGGCACACTAAAACCCCCAAAAAACCCACCCCGACCCTTTAAATTAAATCCCCCACCCTCCCGAACCCCCCCAAATGCCTTAAATTACCTGGGGGTCCGTAGCGGCGGTCCGTAGCTTAAATTACCTCCGTAGCCTTAAATTACTTCCGTAGCAGCGGTCCGTAGCTAAATTGGGGGAAGGGGGAGAGCAGGAAAACCGGCACACTAAATCGTGTAGTCTTCAGCCGGCGCCATTTTGCAAAATGGCCACTGCAAAATGGTGGCGGCCATAGACCAAAACAATTCGACGAGGGAGGTCGTTCCAGACCCCCGCTGGACTTTTGGCAAGTCTTGTGGGGGTCAGGAGGCCCCCCCAAGCTGGCCAAAAGTTCCTGGGGGTCCAGCGGGGGTCCGGGAGCGATCTCCTGCCGCGAATCGTTTTCCGTACGGAAAATGGCGCTGGCCATACGCGTATGGCCGGTGCCATTGTCCGTATGGAAAATGGCGCCGGCAGGAGATCGACTGCAGGTGGTCGTTCAGCGGGGGTCCGGAACCCTCACTGAACGACCTCCTGCAGTCGATCTCCTGCCGGCGCCATTTTCCGTACGGAAAACGATTTGCGGCAGGAGATCGCTCCCGGACCCCCGCTGGACCCCCAGGAACTTTTGGCCAGCTTGGGGGGGCCTCCTGACCCCCACAAGACTTGCCAAAAGTCCAGCGGGGGTCCGGAACGACCTCCTGCGTCGAATTGTTTTGGTCTATGGCCGCCGCCATTTTGCAAAATGGCGCCGGCTGAAGACTACACGATTTAGTGTGCCGGTTTTCCTGCTCTCCCCCTTCCCCCGATTTAGCTACGGACCGCCGCTACAGAGGTAATTTAAGGCTACGGAGGTAATTTAAGCTACGGACCGCCGCTACGGACCCCCAGGTAATTTAAGGCATTTGGGGGGGGGGGGTCGGGAGGGGGGGGGATTTAATTTAAAGGGTCGGGGTGGGTTTTAGGGGGTTTTAGTGTGCCGTGTTTTAGTGTGCCGCTGGACCCCCAGGTAATTTAAGGCATTTGGGGGGGGGGGGTTCGGGAGGGGGGGGGGTTTAATTTAAAGGGTCGGGGGTGGGTTTTAGGGGGTTTTAGTGTGCCGGCTCACGATTTTAACGATTTTCACGATACTTTACACACCCAAACGGCAACAATACGATTCCCTCCCCCTCCCAGCCGAAATCGATCGTTAAGACGATCGAGGACACGATTCACATCTCTACATTTCATTGCTATGGTAGATACTTCACGTAGGAAGTCCAAGTGGCTCATTGCTTCTTTTCCCAGCAGATGGCAATGAATTTTCCAAGCTGCCACAACAGCCATGTTCAAGCCATTTGAAAATAAATTCCACCACCACTTTTTGGAGCGAAGTGTTGGGCGGTATGCTGCTAAAAGCCGGTCAAGTAGATCAACACCACCCATACCTTGATTGTAAGCATCAATGATTTTTGGCTACTTTATTAGAATTTTTTTCTTTTCTTTGAGAGAATAGCGGCTGGCATTTTGAAGTGGAAATGGCTTCATCCAGTTGGACATGACTGTGACCACACTGCTGTCATTCCAGCAGACACAGATGATGTCTCCATCACCACAATAATAAAATTCCCCACAATCTTTTTTGCACAGTTCTTTAGGTGCCATTAGGGGACATTTCCCAGTCCTGTTTTCTCTGACAGTGCCAATTGCTCAAAATCCCTTTTCTTTCAGTGCCACCATCAAGTTGAGTGATGTGAAGAAATTATCAAAGAAAAGGCAATGATTTATTGGCTCTAGAATGACTGAAATCAAATCCGAAATTACTCTTGTACCAAGTGGAACGTTTTCAGCTTTATCAGCACCTGATTCTTCTGGCTGATGTTTGGCACCTGTATAAATCTGCATCGAAAATGGAAAACCATCTGGACTGCACATCATCCATATTTTGTATCCAAATCGAATTGGTTTGCCTCAAGTTAACATTTTGCAGCTATGATGGCCATAATATGGTACCATTGATTTGTCAGTGCTCAGGCTTTCACTAAAAACTAGAGATGTGAATCGTGTCCTCGATCGTCTTAACGATCGATTTCGGCTGGGAGGGGGAGGGAATCGTATTGTTGCCGTTTGGGTGTGTAAACTATCGTGAAAAATCGTTAAAATCGTGAGCCGGCACACTAAACCCCCCTAAAACCCACCCCGACCCTTTAAATTAAATCCCCCACCCTCCCGAACCCCCCCAAATGCTTTAAATTACCTGGGGATCCGGCGGTGGTCCAGAACGGCGGTGGTCCGGAACGGTCCCCTCAATAGAATCGTGTTGTCTTCAGCTGGTGCCATTTTTCAAAATGGCCGCCGCAAAATGGCGGCGGCCATAGACAAAAACGATTCGACGGAGGAGGTCGTTCCGGACCCCCGCTGGACTTTTGGCAAGTCTTGTGGGGGTCAGGAGGCCCCCCCAAGCTGGCAAAATGTTTCCTGGGAGTCCAGCGGGGTTCCGAGAGCGATTTCTTGCCGCGAATCGTTTCCGTATGGAAAATGGCGCCGGCAGGAGATCGACTGCAGGAGGTCGTTCAGCGGGGGTTCCGGACCGCCGCTGAACGACCTCCTGCACTCGATATCCTGCCGGCGCCATGTTCCGTACGAAAACGATTCGCGGCAATAAATCGCTCCCGGAACCCCGCTGGACTCCCAGGAAACTTTTGGCCAGCTTTGGGGGGCCTCCTGACCCCCACAAGACTTGCCAAAAGTCCAGCGGGGGTCCAGAACGACCTCCTCCATCGAATCGTTTTTGTCTATGGCTGCCGCCATTTTGCGGCGGCCATTTTGAAAAATGGCGCCGGCTGAAGACAACACGATTCTATTGAGGGGGCCGTTCCGGACCGCCGCCGTTCTGGACCACCGCCGGATCCCCAGGTAATTTAAAGCATGGGGGGGGGGGTTCGGGAGGGTGGGGGATTTAATTTAAAGGGTCTGGGGTGGGTTTTAGGGGGTTTTAGTGTGCCGGTTTTCCTGCCCTCCCCCTTCCCCCGATTTACAATTTTTTAACGATAAATCTGGGGAATTGGTATTGTATCATGGCCCTAACGATTTTTTGACGATTTAAAATATATCGGACGATATTTTAAATCGTCAAAAAACGATTCACATCCCTACTAAAAACACCTCCAATCTTCAAAAGCTGAGCAGATAAATGGGTATAAAATGGCTCAACTTTTGCAGCTTTTCCAGGTGGTAGTTGCAAATTGTCAACAATATGAAAATAGGTATTCAGGTCCTCAAAGCGTTTTCTTGACATGGTTTTTGGCACAATGTGGTTGCTCAAATCATCTGTTGTTGACTAGTAATGCTTTTCCTTTGGAACATGGTGATAACCAGTGAACAAGAAGATTCCAAAGAAACAAGTGATTTCATCAGCATTTGTGTCAATGCTTGCCAATTTCTGCCTGGCATATAGATTTGTCTTTTATGCTAATTCTTTTAAATAATCTTAACCCATAATTTCTATGAAAAGTTCAAATGGTGTCTTTTGAAGAAGATCTAGATGAATATCAGCCAACTTTGATGGGGCATGCTCTTCCATTGTGGTCGTGAAATCATCTGTCTTGATCCATCTTGGCTTTGGCTTCTCTGGTTTTCGTTTCCGTTTGGTATCTCGTGATTCTTGACAATAGGTTGATAGCAATTCGTCATCCTCATCCACTTCCTCATTGCATGACTCAACTGCAACTTCCACTTCACCGCACACATCTGCTGGTACTTCTGGTGCTAGGTCTTCGTCATTGATATCTTTGATATCTGAGTCTTCTAAATTATCTAATGGTGGTAGAATCACAATATCAGCTTCTGTAACTTCAGAATCGGCCAAAACATGTTCAACTGCTTTTTCAACAGTCAAGTACTTCTGAGTTTTCATTATATTCCAAATTAGGAAATAAGCAGGGCCATCGCGGAGCTAATCTCATGCGGCCCAGAAGAAGACGCCTGAGCAGGGCCGTCGCGGAGCTAATCTTGCGCGGCCTGAGAAGAGTACGACTGATGCAAACCTGTTGGCTCATTCCTCGCAGCCTGAGATGGAGGCCCAGGAGAGAGTAAGATCCCTGATATAGTGTATGGGAGTGAGAAGCCTGTGTGTATATATGTTTGAGAGAGAGAGCATGGGAGTGAAGCCTGTGTATGTGCTTGAGAAAGAGCATGGGATTATATGTATTTTACCTTTTTTTTTATATTTGTGAACCTTTTTTTGCATTTTTATTGATTTTTCAAAAATGTGTATATTTTGGACCAGAGAGATACCAACGTTCCACATGTGGAACATGCAAAAATAAATTGGTGCTGATCAAGTGGTATCTTACCTACAAAAGAAAGATTTATACCAAAATGATCAGAAAACCCTTGAGAACTTGAATATGTCACAAAAATACTTTATTTATGCTTAGTATCATATCAAAAAGTCAAACTATGTCAAAAATTCAGTTTTTGACCTACTTTGCATATTCATAAGAGTATTCAGCTAGGAACATCAAATCTTTGGATTTTGACTTTTCAAGTTTAATACTCTCAAGCTAAATGGTTGAAAAATTGCTTTTCTTTAGGTTTGGAGTAATTAAAATTAATTAAAAAATGTTCCACTTGTGGAACGTTGGTACCTAAAAGGTTAAAAACATAGAAATAAGAAATCATTCCCTTTCTCTCTTTTCCTCCCCCTGAAAGTCAACAACATTACCACAATTAATATCCATGCTCTGTGGACTTTTTTCCCCAGTTGGGACTGGTCCCATAGCCCCATTTCTAGGAGGGGAGCAACTGCAGCTGAATATTAACAAGTACATCTGCTCTGCTGCAGGCCAAGCAGTGGCCCCATCCTCTCCTGACTTCTGTGTGGGAGAAAGGACCTGAGAGCAGAGCAGACCCTGAGTCAGTACCATGCCGGCTCATTAACATTTAGCTGTAGCTGCTCCCTTCCTAGAGATATGGTTTCAGGACTGTCCCCAACAGTGAGAAAAAGGTCCTTAGGGCAGGGCAAGGCGTGGGGGGGGGGGGGGGGGGGGAGGGAGGTTTAGGAAAAGTCTCTGCTAGCTGTGGTGGAGGATGAAGTGCAGAGCGTACAGCTGCAGAGCTGATCTTTCTTCCTCCTGCAATTACCATCACTCTGTGGACTGGCAGAAATGTTGCCAGGGACTAGTGTTTGAGAAACACTGGCTTAGATATATATGTTGCATTTGGTGGTCTGCAGGCTCCTCCTGCCAACCACCATATTTGCCCCACAAGTTGGGTCTCCTGCAAGGCCCCCGACGCTCCAGGCTGCCTCTCCTTTCACTATGGTGGGAAATCGCATCTCAACGCAGCAGGAAGCTGCCGACAACACATTTCTGGTCATACCTCATCTGGAGTACTGTGTACATTTTTGGAAACTGCACCTATAAAAGGATATAAACTGGATGGAATTGGTCAACAGTCTTCATCATAAAGCATATGTGGGCAGACATATTTCATTATAGAAAGAGTGGTGGATGCATTGAACAGCTTCCCTGTGTAGGTAGCGAAAACAGGGACTGTATCAACATTCAAGAAAACATGGGACAGGTATAGAGGATCTCTGAGAGATAGAAAGGGACTATAAAACTCAGCAGGAGATGTGGATGGGTTGCTTGTATGGGCCATATAGTCTTTTTGTGCTGTCATGTTCTAGATTTCTATTATTTGTGCACAAATCATGTGTTTTGTGCATAAATGATGAGTATAGGACCCCTGCTGTTATGAACCTGCCCGCGGAGCTAATCCCCGTGAGCAGGCCCTGTTTACCTTGTTTCTGCTTCTCCCCGACGCAACCGGAGCCGCGGACTGTACTTCTCCTCGTGGCCTGGAGGCCGCCCCTTGTAACCTGCCTTGTCGCGTCACGGTGCCGCCTAAGTCAGGTCTTCACCGCGGACTTCCTACCATCCTTGCGGCTGGGAGCTGCTACCGGTGGCAATGTGATCTTTGCGGCATGGAGGCCGCATCCCCAGGCTCGAGTAGTGGCTGGAGCCACCCCCGGGGTCTCCTGCAGTGGCTGGAGCCGCTGCCGTCATCGAGGCCTGCTTCTCAGGCCAGCCTTGTGTCTGTGATGCCGACGTTCCATGCAGGCCACTGTCCACGGTCCTGCACAGCTTCTTCCTGCTTCCTCCCTTAGGCGCCGGCACGCGCCTCTCTACTGGATTTAAAGGGACAGGCACAGGAAGTGTGCTGGCCCCACCTAAGGATGGACTTCCTGCTCTAGCCCTATAAAAGGGCTGTCTTCACAGTACGTCTTGGCCTTGCATCGGAGTTCCTTCACTCTGGAGGCTCCTGCCTGCCAGAGCTCCGTCAGGTCTTCTTCATGGAGCTCCTCTTCGTTTCATTTCATCTCATCATGTCAAGTCATGTTCATGCCTGAGGTCCCCATCCAGGTGTCCTGGTGTCTCGTCTTGATCTTCTGCTTCCTGATGTCCCAAGTTCCTAGGTGTCCTGCCCTTCTTGGTGTTTGCTTCAGCATCCTGAGCCTTCTGGTACCTGTCAGGCCGTGCTCTCTTGGATGACGTCTTTCCTGAGTGTGGAGTAGCCTACAGGTGGAATTCGTTCCTGTGCTCCTGAGCCGTTATGTCCTGCCAGCCTTTGCGGAGCTCCGGATGTCTTATGGCTCCGTCGTCGAAGTTCTGCCTCGGCTGGATTCTTCCCTGCATTCGTCCCGTTCTCAGCATGGTCCATTACCAGCCTCCTTGGGCTGTGTAGGGCGCGCAGAGGGACAGGGTGGTCCGCGACCAGTCCCGCGGGTGGACTGTGTAGGGCGCCCTGAGAGACAGTGCCAATGTCCTTCCGCCCAGCTCTCATCTCATATGGACTTCGTCAAGTTCCTCATCTCATCCTGGATGCCGTTGCATCAGTCTTGGTATCATGTCAACGTCTTGCTCCTGATGTCGTCGCATCGACCCTGGTCCAGGATGACGTCGCATCGACCATTGGTCCGTGATGTCTTTGCATCAGCCTTGGTGTCATGTTTTCATCTGCGATGCCGTAGCATCGATCTTGGTGTCATGTATTCATGTCAAGGCCCGTCTGCCCTCAACCTCAGGCCAGGCCTGCTGCTCCATGCTGATCCAAGCGGCAGGTCCAAAAGGGCTCGGAATGGTCGGAGGACCATTCACATTCCAACATCATCATGTTGTTGGCCTTGGGAGCTTGCAGGCCTGGCAGAGGGTAAGCCCGTCAGCCATGCTGGAACACGCTGTCAACCCTCGGTTCAGTCCTGGATCCGTCTGGGGTCGGGCTGAGGTCCAAGGGCACACTAAACACCCCGTTTCTTGACACCTGCACTATACACATAGTTTCAGCCACATAGACTAACACCAGCCCCAGAACCTTTACTCCAGCTCTCATCAGAAGTTACATTTCCAGAAAACATGAGTTAAGCCTAATCACCTCTCTGAATTAGGTAGTAATAGCTAATGCCTTGATTGACATGGGATATGCATGGAGGAGCATTAACTTGTGTGCATAATTTTGCTTGTGTTTGTGTACACATATTTTGGGCACAACTCCTTGCTACACTAGGAGCAAAGTTGTACACACAAAAATGTGTACATAACCATGTGCTAACAGGTGCGCACAGACAAGCTACTTACTACATCAGATCCAGAATCAGCTAGAAAACAGGTACATGAGAAAGAGAGAGAAAGAAATTCGCACAAAAATCAGAAAACAATAACACTAATCTACAGCCAAAATGCTTCTGAAATAAATTAAGTCAAACTTCACTAAATCTGGGGCACTGAGAACAAAAAAAAAAGTTTAAAAATGTTGATTGGTTTTAGTTTTTGAGATATACTTTAAGGTCAGTATATACGACTTTTGACTAGGGAATTGTGGAGGATAAGTGAGTTAAGAAGGGAAAGAATTTCAAATTAAACCAGAAATGATTAATATACATCTGTGACTGAATCTATGAATAAATCTATGATTGAATTTGGACAGTACTTGCTTTTTGGGCATGTGATGGATGACCCCGCTTTCTCCCTTTTTGTGTATGTAGGACTAGGCTAGATGCCTGGTCCACCTTAAATCCCACAGAGGGAGAGAGTTCTGTGGGCGGGATCCTGTGGGGCAGGGGAGAGTCCTGAGGGCGGGCCAGCTTGTGCAGGATAAGAGTGTAAGCCCAGCTGGGTTAAGGAGGCCCCTGTGTCTCCAGGAGAGGCAGCACCTGTAAATCTATTCTGACCCAAACCAGAAGGACTAGCAAGTGTACTGCAAAGGTAGGCAGTCCACTATTGTGTTATGTATACTGTCCAGAGTTAAGGCAGTCTACTGTGGTGTTAAAGTGCTGTGAATGCTAATTAAGCTGAAATTGCATTAGAGAAAGGCTGGAGTCAGTGTGGGATTTTGCTCCAGCCTAGGTGATTTGCTTGGTCACCCTCACATGACACAATGAATGATGAATCTGAAGCTTGTATTATGTCATACATGATATGAATTGTTCAGCATCCAGCACTTGTTGAATCAATAAAGATTTTGTTATCACCATGACACATCAGGTTGGGTCTGATGAACAACTTTGTCAAGGCCATGGGCAAAATTGAAGCAGCCTTCAAGTACCTCCATGGTAAATTTCCAAGATTAAATGAAGTTAAGATAAGATAAAGGAAGATGTCTTTCTTTGTTGGCCTTCAGATCTGTGAACTTCTTCGAGATGATACATTTAACCATGCATTTCATGGCAAGGAAAAGACGGCATGGAAAGCCTTCCAGTTAATGGTAACAAATTTTCTTAGAAACAAGAAGGCAGAGAACTACAAGGAGTTAGTGGAAAACATCCTCAAGGCATACAAAAGCCTTGGCTGCAACATGTCACTAAAGATACTTTTTTTGCACTCTCATCTAGATTTTTTTCCACCAAACTGCAGAGCAGTGAGCGATAAGCATAATGAGTGATTTCACCAGAACATTGCAGCAATGGAAATATGGTATCAGGTCAAATGGAGTCATCAATGTTTGCAGATTATTGCTGGACAATGACAAGAGAAACTCCATTTAATGAACATAAAAGAGAAGCCAAGAAGAGTAGCCACTGAATAAGGACTAAACTTAAGTACATAAATAAACTTAATGGTTTTTGGCCTTTTGTTTCATAGTAAATTTCTATAATCCTTTCGCTTATTTAATTTTTAAAGTGTTCCATAAACATGACAGGTGAAATATACCCAAAAAGACCTAAGTTTACAATTAATGATTAGTATCTACATACTATCTTACGCAATAGACAGTCGTAAAATATAAAAACTTAAATATCATGGAAACAGTAGCCAATCAGCTGGTTAAATTGTCATATTTGAATTCAGCACATCAACATCAATAATGAATGGCATATTTTGTCATTGAAGCAGATGACTTTTAAAAATTTGTATACCAGTGTAATCTTTCTGCATGATCATTTTGTTTCTGAATAGAGCAAACACTTTCAAAATAATCAGGTTATCTTAAAACTAGATATTATCTCAAAACTAGATATTGTTTGTTGTCTGAATACAAGGAATACACCAAAATTATAAGTCCCCTAACCAAATGCACAAAATATAATGAGCATGTTTAGCATTCAATATCTTTTTTATTTTTTTTTTTTTACTTTACTTTGTATCCTTTTTGAAGCACCACCAGAAAATATATACATTTACATAACCCCCCGTGTACAGGTAATAAATGTATGTTCACCTTTTTAGTACCCTGGGTTATATGTAATCTCAGATCCACACAGTTCAATACATTTTTGTGAACATTTTTTAAGTTGCAGGCAAAAAGTGAAAAGTTACTTTCCTCTTTCACTTTGAGAAACGCTTGATATGACACAGGGGCAGATTTAAAAAAATACGCAAGCACATACTTTTGTTCGCGCACCCGGCACAAACAAGAGTGTGCCGGATTTTAATAGATACGCACGTAGCTGCGCGTATCTTTTAAAATCCGGGGTCGGTGCGTGCAAGACTGCGCAAAATCGGCAGCCTGCGCGCACTGAGCCACGCAGCCTGCCTCCGTTCCTTCCACCTCCTCCCACCTTCCCCTCCCTACCTTCCCCTACCTAACCCACCCCCTGGCCCTAACTAATTCCCTCCCTACCTTTATTTCAAAACTTATGCCTGCCTGAGGCAGGTGTAACTTGCGCACGCCGGGCCGGCTGCCAGCGTACCATGTTCCAGTCCGGGGGCTGGTCCGGAGACCGCGGCCCCACCCCTGGGCTGGAACCACGCCTGTGGCCCCGCCCCCAGAGTGCCCCCAACACGCCCCCCGGGAAAGCCCCGGGACTTACGCACATTCCAGCAGCCTATGCAACATAGGCTTGGCGCACACAGGGGGAGCTTAGGGCAGGTTTTCGGGGGTTACGCATGTATCTTATGTGCATAACCCTTTGAAAATCTGCCCCACTGTGTTTTGCTCACTGCTTCAGGGGCTTGTTCTTTTAAATACAAGATCCTGTCAACCACATACATCATTGATCATTTGATCCATTCAGCATTTCTACAAAAGCACAAATGAGAATATATAAATCAAATCTAAACAGTATTAAAATTCATGATTTTAGGGACTCTTCTTTACCGGCTCACATTTTTCTAACAACATTCTTCAGAAGCAGCCATCTTGAGGCATCATTAAATGCTATGTACTAAAACAACTAATACCAGATGCAGGGCTCAAATAATCTCTTTTTCAGCCATTTTGATATAAG
This sequence comes from Rhinatrema bivittatum, assembly GCF_901001135.1. Taxonomy (NCBI): domain Eukaryota; kingdom Metazoa; phylum Chordata; class Amphibia; order Gymnophiona; family Rhinatrematidae; genus Rhinatrema; species Rhinatrema bivittatum. Next base: position 391,433,691 of record NC_042618.1, on the reverse strand, counting down.
GGATGTTCCTTTTCCCAAGTTACTAATGAAACTCAATTTATCCTATACTTTTAAACACTTTGTCCTAGTGACTATTATAAGGAATAGATCCATCCCTTATTTACTGGGCTGGTATTTTTTCATGCCATTTCTATACAACCAAATACAGCCATATTGTACCAAAATATTAATATTAGCATAAGAGCACGGACACTTTATTGCTTTTCTTTACTTTATACTGTGGTCAAAAACAAGTTTGATCACTCTGGTGTCTTTGGAAATACCTTGGAGCAATAATTGGCGACTGTTGTTCTCAAAGAAACATATGTTAACTACTTGGAAAACTGCCTTTCATAATGTAGCAGAATAAAGCACTTTCTTTTACAGCTTAATTTCTTTACAGTGTATATAACAAGGTAGCACATATAATAGCACTGTTTTTATTATCTACACAGGTATTTTGATGCTACTGAATTTCAGGCTACCAGCATAACCATGTAATTGTAATACCGTGTGCTGCCTTTCACTGGAGGGTCATCTGAATTTTCACTATCTATGCTTAGATCAAGTGGGATCCTTCAAGATAAATCATTCAATTATACCTGTAATGTAGTTGGAACTACTTAAAGACGTAGGTACTTAGTGGGCATTTGTTTTTACCATGTTTAATAAATTTGTCTTCATGAAAAGGTTAAAAAGACTAAATTGAAGAATTAGTCAATTGATTTCTATTTAAGTGAGTAATAGGTGAGTGCAAAAGGGAAAGAGGAAAGGGCCAGATTGTGTGTGATGTTGGAATTGGGGCCAGTGTAGCTGTGACTAAGCCTTCTCAATCACAGTGCTATGAAAGTGAACATTTGTTCTTGAAAGCTGCTGCCCTCAATAAGATGGTTAGGATACAACATGCCGCTAGCCTCTTTGCCATTTTTAAATCTATAAGGAAGCCCCTGGGTGGGTGTAAATGGAGAGGGGGAGGGGGGTGCTACAAAGCCATCAGTACTCTCCTATGTAGTCCTTCAACATTTACCCTGGCTTCATGATGACTTGAGGATTTAGGAGGTGGCGGTGCAAGCAGATGCAGTTGTTTGCAGACAGAGTTGGGGGCATTTGGAGTGAAAAAGACAAGCAGATGCAGAGAGTGGAGTAAGGCAGCAGGTAAGTGTTTTGGGGCAGAAGGGGGAGGGGCCAACTAGTTAGTCAATCATGGAGGTGCAGGATCAATATTGCACTGAGTCGGTGCGGGAACAAGAGCAGCCTCAGGATTTGCCTGCCTTCAGGACCTTTCCTGAGAAGTCCCAGGGAAGTAAGAAGGTGTAGGGATCCACAGTCCGACTAGTAGGACAGGCAGTGGCCCAGACTACTGTGGCTGAGCAAGCCCTAATAGGGGAATAGAGGGAATTGAATGCAGAAGGCTAAGTACCATATCTTTTGGGAATTAGTTTGGGGTCCCTGTTTGTATTGCTATACAGAGAATAAAATCTGTAGGGCACCAGCTGGTTATCAGGTATTTTGAGAGCTTAAGAAGAGGATACAGCCAGGTTGACTATGCGCCAGTGAGTAATCCGTCATGGCCATGGAGCATGGCAGGAGCAAGCTTCCTGCAAAATATGGGTAAAGGTGAGGCCGCAAGAGATAGTCACATTGAAAGAGCCAAGAGTAAGTTAGGAGCTGGATGAAATTCCACTGGTATGGGGAGGTGAGTGAATGGGACATAGGGAACAGGTAGTAGCCCCTAGCTGTACTATAAGAAAAGGGGATAGAGAAGACAAGAGGTGGAAGGGTTAAAATATAAAGAAGCAAAAAAAGCACAAGTTAAAAAAAGGGAAGACTCCAATAATATTGCCTTGAGATCTACTTCCAATTTGGACGTAGAATGTGGGAGCACTGAGAGGAGAGGATCACCTTGCTCGTGGTTGAAAGGAATCAGTAAGTTTTTGCTTGGGACATTGTCTTTTTCAAAAGTATTGGGGCAAAGTTAACTATTTGGGAATATTATTTAGTGTGTTTGTGCTTTTAATAGTCAGTAAGGCAGCGAATAAACAAAGACTGCATTTTTAAATGGTCAGTCAGTAAGGCAACTAGTAAGCAGAACTGAGTTTGTATTTAAAAAAAAAAAAAAAAAAAGTAGCCAGAAGCTAGAAATAAGCTAGGAGCAGTGTATACCTAAGTAAAAAGGTTGAAAAGTTCAGTTCAGTTACTCACCTTGGAAAGGTGTTGAGGTAATGTGATTTGGTTTGATTAGGTACCAACATTTGATAATCAAGAAAGCAGTGAGTCACTCTGGCTGACTAACTGAAGTTAGAATGTTTGGATTTCCCAACCCTCCCACCCCTCGCCCACCCACCCCTAGCTCATCCTTTAATTTATAGGCAGGTGCCACTTTCACAAAAAAAAACCCCAAAAACCCCAAAACATTATTGACAGTTTGATCAGTCCCTTGTAGGGCCACTACCAGACATATAGTGAATTCACTAATACATTTAAAGGACATTAATTAGACACATTCCTACTCCCATAGCAACCTAAAACTTAACTAGGAACTGAACAAAATTGAGATGAAGGCAGCAGCAAGAGGGGGGCTTCTCAGTCTTTTGCATCGAGTGTCACATGTATGATTTTTTACCCACCGGTGAGAAGTTGTACATGTGCATGTGATGCAAAGAGCTACTGGCTCTCAGAGAAAGAGTCCGATCTCTGGAGGCTAGAGTGGCAGACCTGGAGGAGCTGAGGCAGACAAAGAGGTATATAGATGAGACCTTTAGGGACATAGTAGCCATGTCCCAACTTCAGACTGTCAGCCCTGGTGCTGCCTTGGAGGAAGAAGGTCTCATGATTGGAGAGCATCAACCGGGTGCAGCAGGAAAGGATCCTGTAGCAAGGACATGCTCTCCAGGTGATGCATTGTCCTTTCGCACTGAGGATATCTCCCCAAGGCCTACTGCCCAAGAGGGAAGGGTTAGGTCGGCCGTCATAGTTGGTGATTCGATTATTAGGAATGTAGATAGCTGGGTGGCTGGCGGGTGTGAGGATCGCCTGGTAACATGCCCACCTGGTGCGAAGGTGGCGGACCTCACGCATCACCTAGATAGGTGTAGCTGTCGTGGTACATGTGGGCACAAACGACATAAGAAAATGTGGGAGGGATGTTCTGGAAGCCAAATTTAGGTTCTTAGGTAGAAAGCTTAAATCCAGAACTTCCAGGGTAGCATTCTCTAAAATGCTCCCTGTTCCACGTGCAGATCACCAGAGGCAGGCAGAGCTCTGGAGTCTCAATGCGTGGATGAGACGATGGTACAAGGAAGAGGGATTCAGTTTTGTTAGGAACTGGGGAACCTTTTGGGGAAGGGGGAGTCTCTTCCGAAGGGATGGGCTCCACCTTAACCAGGGTGGAACCAGACTGCTGGCGCTAACCTTTAAAAATGAGATAGAGCAGCTTTTAAATTAGAACAAAAGGGAAAGCTGACAGTCGCTCAGCAGCGCATGGTTCGGAGAGAGGTATCTTCAAAGGATACTAATGATACATTAGAATTAGGGCATCCTGACAGTGAGGTTCCAATAATAAGAAAAGTAGTCCAAGTGCCTGTAACTAAAAACTCACCTGAGCTAAAAAATTCTAACTTATCCCTATCAATTAAAAAGCAGAATGAAAATACAAACACAAAACAAACTTTGAAATGTTTGTATGCTAATGCCAGAAGTCTAAGAAGTACGATGGGAGAATTAGAATGTATAGCAGTGAATGATGACATAGACTTAATTGGCATCTCAAAGATACAGTGGAAGGAGGACATCCAATGGGACAGTGCTATACCAGGGTACAAATTATATCGCAATGACAGAGAGGAGCACCCGGGAGGCGGTGTGGCGCTTTATGTCTGGGATGGCAGAGTCCAACAGGATAAACATCCTGCATGAGACTAAATGCAAAATTGAATCTTTATGGGTAGAAATCCCTTGTGTGTCAGGGAAGACTATACTGATAGGAGTATACTATCGTCCACCTGGTCAAGATGGTGAGACGGACAGTGAAATGCTAAGAGAAATTAGGGAAGCTAATCAAATTGGTAGTGCGGTAATATTGGAAGACTTCAATTACCCCAATATTGACTGGGTAAATGTATCATCTGGACACGCTAGAGAGATAACGTTCCTGGATAGAATAAATGATAGCTTTATGGAGCAATTGGTTCAGGAACCGACAAGAGAGGGATCAATTTTAGATCTAATTCTCAGTGGAGCACAGGATTTGGTGAGAGGTAACGGTGGTGGGGCCACTTGGCAATAGTGATCATAATATGATCAAATTTGAATTAATGACTGGAAAAGGAACAGTATGCAAATCCACAGCTCTCGTGCTAAACTTTCAAAAGGGAAACTTTGATAAAATTAGAAAAATTGTTAGAAAAAAACTGAATGGAGCAGCTACAAAAGTAAAAAGTGTGCAAGAGGAATGGTCATTGTTAAAAAATACCATCCTAGAAGCACAGTCCAGATGTATTCCACACATTAAGAAAGGTGAAAAGAAGGCAAAATGATTACTGGCATGGTTAAAAGGGGAAGTGAAAAAAGCTATTTTAGCCAAAAGATCTTAATTCAAAAATTGGAAGAAGGATCCAACAGAAGAAAATAGGATAATGCATAAACGTTGGCAAGTTAAATGTAAGACATTGATAAGACAGGCTAAGAGAGAATTTGAAAAGAAGTTGGCCGTAAAGGCAAAAACTCACAGTAAAAACTTTTTAAAATATATCCAAAGCAGAAAGACTGTGAGGGAGTCAGTTGGACCATTAGATGATCGAGGGGTTAAAGGGGCACTTAGAGAAGATAAGGCCATCGTGGAAAGATTAAATGATTTCTTTTCTTTGGTGTTTACTGAAGAGGATGTTGGAGAGGTACCCGTACTGGAGAAGGTTTTCATGGGTAATGATTCAGATGGACTGAATCAAATCACGGTGAACCTAGAAGATGTGGTAGATTGACAATCTGAAGAGTAGTAAATCACCTGGACCGGATGGTATACACCCCAGAGTTCTGAAGGAACTAAAAAATGAAATTTCAGACCTATTAGTAAAAATTTGTAACCTATCATTAAAATCATCCATTGTACTTGAAGACTGGAGGATAGCTAATTTAACCCCAATATTTAAAAAGGGCTCCAGATGCGATCCGGGAAACTACAGACCGGTTAGCCTGACTTCAGTGCCAGGAAGAATAGTGGAAAGTGTTCTAAACATCAAAATCACAGAACATATAGAAAGATATGGTTTAATGGAACAAAATCAGCATGGCTTTACCCAAGTCAAGACTTGCCTCACAAATCTGCTTCACTTTTTTGAAGGAGTTAATAAACATGTGGATAAAGGTTAACCAGTAGATGTAGTATACTTGGATTTTCAGAAGGCATTTGACAAAGTTCCTCATGAGAGGCTTCTAGGAAAAGTAAAAAGTCATGGGATAGGTGATGATGTCCTTTCATGGATTGCAAACTGGCTAAAAGACAGGAAACAGAGAGTAGGATTAAATGGACAATTTTCTCAGTGGAAGGGAGTGGGCAGTGGAGTGCCTCAGGGATCTGTATTGGGGCCCTTACTTTTCAATATATTTATAAATGATCTGGAAAAAATACGATGAGTGAGATAATCAAATTTGCATATGATACAAAATTGTTCAGAGTAGTTAAATCACAAGCAGACTGTGATAAATTGCAGGAAGACCTTGTGAGACTGGTAAATTGGGCATCAAAATGGCAGATGAAATTTAATGTGGATAAGTGCAAGATGATGCATATAGGGAAAAATAACCCATGCTATAGTTACACAATGTTAGGTTCCATATTAGGTGCTACAACCCAAGAAAGAGATCTAGGCATCATAGTGGATAGCACATTGAAATCGTCGGTTCAGTGTGCTGTGGCAGTCAAAAAAGCAAACAGAATTTTGGGAATTATTAGAAAGGGAATGGAGAATAAAATGGAAAATGTCATAATGCCTCTGTATCGCTCCATGGTGAGACCGCACCTTGAATACTGTGTACAATTCTGGTCGCCGCATCTCAAAAAAGATATAATTGCAATGGAGAAGGTACAGAGAAGGGCTACCAAAATGATAAGGGGAATGGAATAGCTCCCCTATGAGGAAAGACTAAAGAGGTTAGGACTTTTCAGCTTGGAGAAGATACGGCTGAGGGGGGATATGATAGAGGAGTTTAAAATCATGAGAGGTCTTGAACGGGTAGATGTGAATCAGTTATTTACTCTTTCGGATAATAGAAAGACTAGGGGGCACTCCATGAAGTTAGCATGTGGCACATTTATGGTTAAATAGTTTTTATTGAGCATACAAGAAAATACAGAGCCTCCAGGCTGTGTGTACACTGCCACAACCCGGGAGCAAATTTAAAACTAATTGGAGACAGTTCTTTTTCACTCAACGCACAATTAAACTCTGGAATTTGTTGCCAGAGGATGTGGTTAGTGCAGTTAGTATAGCTGTGTTTAAAAATGGATTGGATAAGTTCTTGGAGGAGAAGTTCATTACCTGCTATTAATTAAGTTGACTTAGAAAATAGCTACTGCTATTACTAGCAACGGTAACATGGAATAGACTGTTCTACTTTGTCTATTGTGGACCCTTGGTCCGGAGGGTACTCACCGAGGAGTGGTCCTGATGAACTCTTCTCCGGAAGGTGGAGCAGAATAACCTGAGGGAGAGTATAGACAAGCGGTCAGTAAGCAGAGTCCGGGTCCAGGCAAGGTCAAGGCAGGCGGCGCTCAAGGCAGGGTCAAAGTCCAGGCTGAGTCAAGGCAGGCGGCAAAACAACAGAATCCGGGTCCAGGCAGGGTCAAGGCAGGCGGCAGGCAAAGCAGAGTCCAGTTCTAGGCAGGGTCAGGCAGGCGGCAGGCAAAGCAATGTCCAGTTCCAGGCAGGGTCACGCAGGCGGCAGGCAAAGCAGAGTTCAGTTCCAGGCAGGGTCTGGCAGGTGGCAGGCAAAGCAGAGTCCAGTTCCAGGCAGGGTCAGGCAGGCGGCAGGCAAAGCAAAACTCCAGTAGCAGCTAAGCAAGGACCTTGTTGCAAAGGCATCTGAGGCTTCCCAGGGAGAAGTTTAAATCTCCCTGGGCGTTGACTGCATCATCCGGGGCCAGCCAGACTTTCCCGCTGCGGCCCTTTTAAGGGGCGGATCCTGCAGTGCTCTCCCCGACGCTGCTTGTCGTGGCTCCGGGCTATAGCTCCAAATCTTATTAGAGAGAGTAATTATATCTTCCAGATTTCTGCTACACAACGGGCATCCAAAGGACAGTCAGGCTTTCGGCCGTAAAAAAAACAGGGCCGGCCTCTGGACTGATCTGTGGTATTATAGGAATGGAAATTAGCAGGTAAGAACCAATTTTCCTTTCCTGGACATACCCAGGTCAGTCCAGACCAATGGGATGTACCAAAGCCACACTACTCTGGGTGGGAACCCGAAAGACCTGCTCTCAAAACCCGTTTCACAAAATTGAGTCTTCCGGTGCCCGCACATCCAAGCGGTAATGCCTGGTAAAGGTGTGGAAGGACAACCATACCATCGCCCTTCAAATCTCCACCCGAGAAAGAAGCTGCCATTCCATCCAAGAGGTCACTTGCACCCCTGTAGATTGAGCTTTTAAGCCCACCTGTATTTGTTGATCCTTGCTAATATAAGCCAAACAAATTGTTTCCTCCAACCATCTGGATGGCGATGCTCTGGACGTTTTGTCCTCTTTCTTGGAATCGCCAAACAGGCCAAGAGATGGTCTGTCTTGCAGAAGGAATTGGTGACCTTCAAATACCGCAGTAGGATCCTGCGAACAACCAAGAGGTGGAGTTATCTTCCCGAAGTAGAGGCTCAGGTCCAATTCAGAAGCCTGAAAGTTCTACCACTTGACTGATATGAAAACCCGAAACTTCCTTGGGTAGGAAGGACTTGCCGCCTGTGAATCGGTTATTTACTCTTTCGGATAGTAGAAAGACTAAGGGGCACTCCATGAAGTTAACACGGGGCACATTTAAAACTAATCGGAGAAAGTTCTTTTTTACTCAACGCACAATTAAACTCTGGAATTTGTTGCCAGAGAATGTGGTTAGTGCAGTTAGTATAGCTGTGTTTAAAAAAGGATTGGATAAGTTCTTGGAGGAGAAGTCCATTACCTGCTATTAAATTCAATTAGAGAATAGCCACTGCCATTAGCAATAGTAACATGGCATAGACTTAGTTTTTGGGTATTGCCAGGTTCTTATGGCCTGGATTGGCCACTGTTGGAAACAGGATGCTGGGCTTGATGGACCCTTGGTCTGACCCAGTATGGCATTTTCTTATGTTCTTATGTTCACCATGTGCAAGGACACGCCATCCGCCGAGATACGTAAAAAGGGGATCCCGACAGGTGAGAGCCTGTAATTCCTAAATTCGCCTAGCTGAACAAATGGCCACCAAGAAAGTCGTTTCCAGGGTCATGTCCTTGAGGAAGGCTTGACTCACAGGCTCAAAGGGCGGTGCGCCTAGGGCATGCAGGACCAGATTCAGGTACCACTCTGGACACAATTTCCTTACAGGCGGCCTTAAATGCTTCACCCTTTTCCGGAAGCGAGCCACATCCGAGTGACAGGCTAGGGATCTGCCATCTATTCGGTCCCTGAAACATCCGAGAGCGATCACCTGACTCGATGGGAATTGTATGCTAAGCCCTTGGAAAGGCCCTGCTGTAGAAGGCTAGTATATGGGGCATGGGTGCCATAGTAGGACCAATCCCCTGCTGTGTACACCAGGACCCAAAAACCTTCCAAATCCAGACATAGGCTATAGAGGTGGACAGCTGCCAAGCCCATAGCAGGAAGGAAAACACCGGCTCCAAATAATCCTTTTGTAGTCAATGTCGCCTCTCAAAGACCAGGTCTCGAGAAAGAGGTGATCCTCCCTGTCCGAAAATATGGGGCCCTGTCGTAGCAGGTCCAGAAGAAGTGCCAGACGCAGAGGTCTGTCCGTGGCCATCTGTACCAGGTCTGCGCTACCAAGGTGCTGAGGCCACCCTGGTGCCACTAGAACTAACGATCCCCGATGCTGTTCCACACGTCTCAGGACCCGCCCAAATAGTGGCCAGGGAGGGAAGACGTACAGGAGAATCCCTGCTGGCCACATGGATACCAGGGCGTCCAGGCGGACTGAACTGACTTCCTTCCGTCGGCTGAAATATCTTGCCATCTTAGCATTGCTGCGGGTCGCCCTGAGATCCAGCTGGGGCGTCCCCCACCTGGCCCAAACGAGATTCCAGGCCTCCTGGGACAGCTTCCACTCTCCTGGATCCAGTTTTTGCCTGCTCAGGAAGTCTGCCTGAATGTTGTCCATGTGAGAGGAGGCTGGACCATCCAGATTTCGTTCGGTCCAGGTGAAGAGGAGATGAACTTCGGTCCAGGTGAAGAGGAGATTGCGTTCGGTCTAGGCGAAGAGGAGATTAACTTCCCGGGCAACCGCTGGGCTCTTGGATCCTCTCTGGCGGTTAGGTACACCACTGTGGTGGCATTGCCCGAACCCTGAGTAGGCTCAAGACCTCCAACTCTCTGAGTACCGCTCTTGATTCTAAACGGTTGATGGACCAGGTGCGTTCCGCCTCCCACCACCTGCCGTGTACCGTTCTGTCCGAGCACACCACACCCCATCCGCAAAGGCTGTCGTTGGTAGTTACTACTACCTAGTCCGAGTGTCGAGAGACATCCCTTTCGGAAGATTGAAATCGATCAACCACCACTCCAGGCTGGATCTGATCTGAGGAGTCAGGGGCATCCACACCTGATCTTGTTCTGATACCAGACTCCATCACGACAGAAGGGCTGGCTGCAGAGGTCTAATATGTGCGAAAGTCCATGGGACCAGTTCCCGCATCGAGACCATGGACCCCAGGATCTGAAGACATTCTCAGGCCGAGGGACACTGTGTGCTCAGGAAGCCAACGATTCATTGCTGCAGCCTTCTCATCCTGTCTATGGTCAAGAACACCCTGCCCCTCTGGGTGTCGAATCACGCCCCTAGGTATTCCAAGGACCAGGGAGGGGTCAGGTGGCTCTTCATGTCATTGATCACCCATCTCCATGACTGGAGAAGGTGCGTCAAATGAAGAACCACAATCTTCCTCTGACTTCTCTTGGAGCCGCCAGTCATCTAGGTATGGCAATACCAGTACCCCCGTCCCTTCTGAGGGCCGCCACCACTACCACCATCACCTTGGTGAAGGTGAGGGCAGCTGTCGTCAGACCGCAGGGAAGTGCTCGCAACTGGAAATGCTGCTCCAGGATCTTGAATCGTCGAAGGTGTTGGTGATCGGCTCGGATCGGAATATGGAGGTAAGCCTTGGAGAGATCCAAGGAGGCAAGGAACTCTCCCTTGCGTACGGTTGCAATTACGATGCGCAGGGTCTCCATAGGAAACTTCAGACTGTGGTTTATGTGTTGAGGTCAAAAATGGGTCGATACATTCCCTCCTTCTTTGGTACCACAAAATAGATGGAGTAACGACCGGTCCCTTGTTCCTCCAACGGTACCGGAACAATGGCCTGTCAACTGAGCAATTTGCGCAGGGTGTTCTCTACCACAATCCACTTGCCTGGGGAAGCACAGCACGACACCAGAATGGTGTCCATGGGTGGCTGAGAAAAACTCTAAGGCATAGCCGACTGGATCAATTGAAATACCCATTGATCTGATGTGATCCTGACCCCCTCCTCGTAATACTGGGACAGCCATCCTTCCACCGTGATGTCCAAGGAGTGGGTGCCCCTTATTTCATTGGGAGGATTTTCTGGCTCCTCCCTGGGCAAAGCCACCCCAGGCTGTGCTGATGGATTCTTGAAAGGAATGCTGTAAATCCCGAGGCCGACTTCTCGGGATAAAGTCTTTACGGAATAGCCTCCAAACTACCGGCAGTCTGATGCCCTATGAGTCGCCCAGGGACCTAACCGGCTGGTCCAGCTCATCTCCAAACAGGAGCTTCCTCCAGAAGGGTAGATTACACAAGCAGGCTGTGGCAGAAGAATCCACCGACCAGTTGCTGAGCACAACAACCGCCGTGCCACCATCGACGAGACCATGGATCGTGCCAAAGTGCGGACGAGATCGTACAGGGCAATCGCCGCGTACGCTGCTCTTGCTTCTAGCCGGGCTGCCTGAGCCTGCATCCACCTTCAGTGTTCATAAGGACTCCAAGTGCTCCTCCAGCAGCGGATAGAGCTTATAACTGGTCCGACCCCTTTTGAGACCAATCTCCGGGGAATCCCATTCCTGGATAATTGGCTTCTGAATTTTCTCCAGAATAGGAAAAGCCATAGGGTGGCCCTCAAAGTCCATCCACAACAGGGATGGCCCCTTCATTGTTAGAATTTTCCTGGGACAATTTGAGGCCCAGTTCGTCCAGGACTTATGGAAACAAAGGACACTATTTCTTCTGCTTGAACAGATGAACCACCCAGGGGTTGTCCCCCTCCCTGTGGTGTCCAGCATGTCCTCCCCGATATCTGGGTTCTGATTAGGAACAGGATCCCCCTGAGGTGCAGGAAGACTCCTAGCCAGGGAGTCCGCTGCTCTCCCCTCATTATCCCAGCCCCTGGAAGTCCTGGTTACTGGAGGGGAAGGATTTCGGGTCCTTGGGATGGTTAGCCAGACCCCCGGCGTCCCCCGGTGCCTTTTCTTGGATGATTTCCTAGCTAGAAAGGCCTGGTGCAAAAGTAGCACACATTGCGGGTAAAGTCCCCTGGGCTCCCACTCGACACCCCTAAAATCGGAAATATTGTCCTTCCATTCTCTTGGGCCTAGTTCAAAGAGAGAGAGAGCGGGAATTAGTGGGGGGGGGGGGGGCTTCCTGGGCCACCTGGTCCATGGAATGAGGGCTTGCCCCTGGGGATCTTCCTTTCCCCCAGATATGCCCCTCGCCCCCCCCCCCCAGCTGAGGAGACAGAGTCTCACCGGCAAGACAGCCGGGCTCAGCATTGCCTGCGACCAAAAGACCTCTGGGAAGCCCTGAAGCAGAGAACAAACCTTGAAGAAAAAAACCCTAGATAAACTTTTTTTTTTAACTAGAAAACCAAGGAAACAAAAATCCCCACAGGGGTACTTCCCTTTCTGAGGCGCTGGAGGGGGGTTTCGGGATGTAGAGGGAGCCAGTCCCCTGGCTATCAACATCCCGGAATCCACGGGCTCTTATAGTAAGGGGTATCCAACCCCCAGTTCGCCCGGCTCCACCCAAGGGATGGCCCGCGATAGGAACCTAGCACCTTGGGGAGCATAGTCCAACTTGTGCAATTGCTGCAGGATGCACAACCACCATCAGCTGGAGACAGAGAAATACTGAGGAGTTGCAAGTGGCGCCCTTGGGTAAGGCAGTGCCTCTAAGTTTGTTCTCTGCCTCCATCTGCTGGTGGGAGTGCATAACCCACTGGTCTGGACTGATCTGGGTATGTCTAAGAAAGCACTTTACCCATATAAGTGAGCTTTTGAAAATTGCTACCATATAAGCCCATGAATTGTCCATAGGTTATTCACATGTAAGTGCACTTTAAGGTACATTTTAAAAAGGCCGAGCACATGCGTACCCAATTTTATATCAGTGCGTACACGCAAGAGTGGGGATTTTGTTAGAAACGCATGACGCCGCAATCGGCCCTTTCTCCAGTTCCCTCCCAGTCCTCTCCTTTAGGGAACTTCCCTAACCCCGTACCTATCCTTCCTCCCTTTTCTCCTCTCCTCTCCCTAAATCCCACCTACCTATCCTAAATTTGTTTTACAACTTATCTGCTCCTCTGAGCAGAAGTTGCATGCGCTGGCCGGTGCTTCACCGAGACAGTGCCTGCCTACTGGCGCTGTCCTGGCCGACCCCTGTCTCACCAAGACCCCATCCCTGTCCCTCCCTTTTTAAAAGCCCAGCATGGTCAGGCCACTTGGAAAATTTGCTCGGCCCGCACATGGCCCAACCATACGTGTATCTCCAAGGATTTGCACATGCCAGGCTTTTGAAATCAGCCCCTTTTTGCATATAAATGTTTTTTTTAAATTTAACAATTATATGTTACATTCACATGTGTAACTCCTTTTAAAATTATCTCCAATATCAATAGCATATTTTAATCTTATACAAAAAAAATCAGCAATTTGCAAACCTTTTAAAAACTGAGGGTTTTTTTTAAATGGAAATATGGGCAGATTTTCAGCAGAGCTGGGATGCTAAAAATGTTATTCCTGAATATTTCATCTCACTTGCTGTACTGCCAGGGACAATATGGATTGTATTTCCATATTTGTGAAGAAGTTGAGGTTGGTGTGGTGAGATGCACTGCTCTTGTGGCTTATGTCTGATGGACTATGTAAGTTGCAGTAGATGAGAAGTATTGTGAAATGTGTAAAAGACAGGACAAAGGATTGATATCCAGTTACTACAAAATGCTGAGAAATGGATCTTTGATGACAATATAAAATGTTTACACAATATGTAGACTAAGGAGAATCTTGGCTTCCATCATTTAGTGGGATAGGGGAAGTAAACTTGAAATAACTGTACAAAACTAGTCTGACAAAGAAAGAGGCTTACAATCTGTGAAATGAATGTGCTTTGTGATTGTTTTCTAACATGTCTGACATCCAACAGCATAGAGCATAATTAGGACTCTGTATGAAAGGTATTAATAATGCACAAGAAGTAACTCTTTTTCAAGGGAAAAGATGTTCTGGAACAAGAGGCTCCAAGGGGTGGACTGAGGTGAAACATCAGGAAAAAAATATTTTTTTTCACAGAAAGACTGATAGAAGCATGAACGCCCTTCTGGGGTTGATGAGGTGGTTAAAACATTAGCAAGGTTTAAGAGGGCATGGGATAAGCAGAGATGATCCTTAGTTACTAAAAGTGGAAAGAACAGATTGTATGACCTAGTGGCACCACAGCGCCATACTCTACTGATTCAACAATGGTGTTGGGCTGCCAGAATGCATGGCAAGGAAATGTTAGAAGTCCTAGCGGCAACACACAAGCATCCATATGCCTGAGTTGTCTGACAGGCTGCAATGGTAGAAACAACTAGCAGCTGGGTCTCTCTGATAGGTTATAAGGTCTGTAATTAACTAGAAGTCCTAGCAAAAACATGGACATGTAGCTGGGTTTGTCTATGCAGGAGACCGAGGCGGCCAGATATTGGATAAGAGCAAGCTAGTATTGCTAGCTATGTAGATTGTTATAGAAGTTTATGATTACTCATGGGAAATGTAGGTGCTGGAGGAAACTAAGTGGGGATATTGTATGCTTGTTCTAACCAAGATGATGGAGTACAAAGGAGGAAGACAAAGACAATCCTGGATATAGAAAAAGCTTGTAGGTGGTCATACTGTGACTGGCAGCAAGGATATATCCTTAGCAGTATAGACAGAAAAACTGGGCAAAGTGGTGGGCCAGATGGTCTTTCTGCCATCATTTACTATGTTATTATGTAAAGGAACATTAGAACATGCCATACTGGGTCAGACCAAGGATCCATCAAGCCCAGCATCCTGTTTCCAACAGTGGCCAATCCAGGCCATAAGAACCTGGCAAGTGCCCAAAAACTAAGGGGTAGATTTTAAAAGGGTTACGTGCATAAGTTATGCACGTAACCCTTTTAAAACCCTCCTGCGTGCGCCGAGCCTATTTTGCATAGGCTCGGCGGCGCGCGCAAGCCCCGGGACGAACATAAGTCCCGGGATTTCACCAGGGGGCGTGTCGGGGGGCAGCACGACGTTCGGGGCGTTCCGGGGGGCGTGTTGGGGGCATGGTGCCAGCCCGGGGGTGTTCCGGGGGCACGGCCGAGGCTTCCGGAACAGCCCCCGGGTCAGGTGATGGCGCGCCCGCAGCCCTCCGGCAGGCATAACTTTGTCGACAAAGGTAGGGGGGGGTATAGATAGGGCTGGGGGGATGGGTTAGGTAGGGGAAGGTGGGAGGAGGCCGATGGAAATTTCCCTTCGAGGCCGCTCCGATTTTGGAGCGGCCTCGGAGGGAACGGGCAGCGCGCGCAAGGCTCGGCGAGCGCAAGTTGCACAAATGTGCACCCCTTTGCGCGCGCCGGCCCTGGATTTTATAAGATACACATGGCTACGCGTGTATCTTATAAATCCAGCGTACTTTTGTTTGCTCCTGGTGCGCGAACAAAAGTATGCGCAGGCGCACTTTTAGAAAATTTACCCCTAAGTCTATTCCATGTTACCGTTGCTAGTAATAGCGGTGGTTATTATCTAAGTCAACTTAATTAATAGCAGGTAATGGACTTCTCCTTCAAGAACTTATCCAATCCTTTTTTAAACACAGCTATTCTAACTGCACTAACCACATCTTTTGGCAACAAATTCCAGAGTTTAATTGTGCATTGAATGAAAAAATTTTCTCCGATTAGTTTTAAATGTGCCACATGCTAACTTCATGGAGTGTCCCCTAGTCTTTCTATTATCCGAAAGAGTAAAAAACCGATTCACATCTGCCCGTTCTAGACCTCTCATGATTTTAAACACCTCTATCATATCCCCCCCTCAGCCGTCTCTTCTCCAAGCTTAAAAGTCTTTCCTCATAGGCGAGCTGTTCCATTCCCTTTATCATTTTGGTCGCCCTTCTCTGTACCTTCTCCATCACAATTATATCTTTTTTGAGATGCGGCGGCTAGAATTGTATACGGTATTCAAGGTGCGGTCTCACCATGGAGCGATACAGAGGCATTATGACATTTTCCGTTTTAGTCACCATTCCCTTTCTAATAATTCCCAACATTGTTTGCTTTTTTGACTGCCACAGCACACTGAACTGATGATTTCAATGTGTTAACCACTATGATGCCTAGATCTCTTTCTTGGGTAGTAGCACCTAATATGGAACCTAACATTGTGTAACTATAGCATGGGTTATTTTTCTCTGTATGCATCACCTTGCACTTGTCCACATTAAATTTCATCTGCCATTTTGATGACCAATTTTCCAGCCTCACAAGGTCTTCCTGCAATTTATCACAATCTGCTTGTGATTTAACTACTCTGAACAATTTTGTATCATCTGCAAATTTGATTACCTCACTTCTTGTATTTCTTTCCAGATCATTTATAAATATATTGAAAAGTAAAGGTCCCAATACAGATCCCTGAGGCACTCCATTGCCCACTCCCTTCCACTGAGAAAATTGTGGAAGGGTGTGGGCAGTGGAGTGCCTCAGGGATCTCTATTGGGACCCTTACTTTTCAAGGGACATTGTTGGTTTCAGCAGAGAACAAATTGGTCATATTTTGATTGCTGGTAGGTAGTAGAATTGTTCTTTCAGTTTTAATAATTTCTCCCTGCAACTTTTTCCTACTAAAACACAGTTTTTCATTATCATGGTCAGGTGCATTGTAATGGCACCTTCCTTTATGGCACCCAGGTAGAATGGGATAATTTGTGTGGCATTAAAACAATTCTTTTGTAGTTCTCTTATAGCAGTAAAAAGATAAGGATAAGAACTGAACCAATGTGATTGCAGATTCCAGATTGGCATTTTCAATCTGTTAATAAAATGCACACAAAGGTAAATCTAGTCAAACAATTGATATCCACCCATGGTCAGCTAAGTGACAGCCCATAAAAGATGTGTAAATATTCTGTTAAAAAACATGCTTGCAGTGCACATGAGACAGCCTAGATGGCAGAATGCTAGTCATAATATAGTTGCTGAAACTAAGGGAAAACTGTGTGCAATCCTAAGTCATGTATGGACAAGTCTGGGTCTAACATATTTCTAGCAAGATATTCTACAAAATCCAGACCCAGGTTATACACATCAACACTTATTTAAACCTTAATAAAAAAAATGGGTTCTTTTAAAGTTGAGTATGCATCCTAATATTGGTAAGTAGATAAAGTTAGGGAAAGTGAGTGACTCTACTTACACACACAAATCTATAATTAGAGAACCAGGCTCTTCATAACTTTCTTATGGGAATTTGTTTCAGGCAGCAGAAAAACTGGCTATTCTACAGCTTCTTTTGAATTACCAATGCCATTATGTTAAGTATTTGAGAATATACAAAGCCCCCTTCTGTGTTTTTTTTTAACTGGTGCATTGTTACTCATTACTGGCCAATTCTGAACATTATACCTGCCTTTGTGTTATAAACTCCCCTTGTGTTCCAATAAACTTGGTTTACCTTCCTTTAGTCTCCTCTTCTTTGTCTCATTTTAAGATCTATATAATGACTGGGAAATGCACCTTTTTATAACAGCTTGGTTTTCTCAGGTCTCATATACCATTCTTAGCTCCAGTAATTTCTCTATCTCAGATAAACACAAAAGTTGCCTTATTACTTAGGAAAGAGGCATAAAGAATAAATTGTCTGTAAATGATTAAAAATGACATTCATACTTTGGTATGTAGTGTAGAGTTCTAGTATCCATATTGGTCCTAGAGAAAAATCTTGGTGTGTCTCTAGGATGTCATACCTTTTTAAAGGACCAACAAAGAAGATTAACATCTGAAGGGAGCTTGTGTGGTCTCAAAAGCTAAGACACTACAATATCTGTTCTTGGTATTTTGAAAGATATCATAACCTACAGATATGCCATGCTTTGGACTTTTAAACAAACACACCAAGGGATTGAAGTATGACAAGTTTGAAACTTTTGAGCAGTAGCACCAATTGTCAGCTTCAACTCTGGGCTGATTGGCGCTTCTGCTTACAGGTTTCAGAATTGGTAACGCATTAGGGGGCGTTACCAATGCAAATGAGGCTTCTTTCGTGCAGTGGGGAAAGTCTCGTTTGTAGCAATAAGTGCGAGTGAAAAATAATAAAATAATAAAACGGCAGTGGACCCAACTCTGCAGGGTGGCGGGTGGGTTTCATGACGACTACATCCTGCTGTCCTGGGATAACACCTGTTACAGGTAAGCAACTCTGCTTTATCCCAGGACAATCAGGATGGGAGTCCTCACATGTGGGTGATTAGCAAGCTACAGGCTGACTCATGTTTTATCAGGTCAATGGTACTCAACTCCTGCAATAGGCACAACAACAGGGGTGCCTTTGACTATAATGAGGCAGCCTGAATCACAGCAGGCGGTTGTGGAAGGACTGAATTATTTAGTCTGGGTAAACAAATAAGCATGGATATAGCTTGCTTATTGCGGCGGTTACTACCCCTAACTAATTAAGCTAGATATTTCACTTAGATGCAGTTCCAACACTGCTCTCTACATTAATGGTGGGGGTGGAAGGGAAATATAACCAAAAGGTTACTAAGAGCCAAAAGTAACAGATAAGTATGAGAAAAAAAAAAGTGCAAAACTTGCTGGGCAGACTGGATGGGCCGTTTGGTCTTCTTCTGCCGTCATTTCTATGTTTCTATATACTGGAAAAGGTTTTTAAAGACAGATTGTCCAAAGGCAGAGTCTTGTCGTCCTTCTTTATCTAAGCAGTAATGAGCTGCAAATATGTGCAGAGAACTCCAAGTCGCAGCTTTGCAGATGTTGGTGATAGGTACTGAAAGGTAGTTGACATGGTTCTTACTGAAGTGCGCTTTTACTTGCCCCTGGAGAGGAAGGCCTGCTTTTTCATAGCAGAATTCGATACAGTCTGCTAGCCAGTTGGAGAGAGTTTGTTTTCCCACTGCAACTCCTGGCTTGTTATTGTCAAAAGAAACGAGTTGGGTGGACTTCCTATGGACTGCAGTGCGTTCTATTTAAAATGCAAGTGCACGTTTACAGTCCAAGGTATGTAAAACTTTCTCATCCTGGTGAGAGTGGGTTCTTGGGAGCAAAGTGGGGTCTTGGGAAGAAAGTGGGTAACACTATGGATTGGTTAAGGTGAAAATCCGTTACCACCTTGGGTAGGAATTTAGGGCGAGTTCGGAGGACCACTCGGTCTTGCGGGAACCTTGTAACTCACTGACCCTTCTAGCAGAAGTAATGGCTACTAGGAAAAGGACTTTCCATGTAAGAAATTTTACATCACAGGAATGCAACGGTTCAAATGGGGATTTCATGAGTCTTGCAAAGACTATATTTAGGTCCCATTCTGTAACCAGTGGTCGAATGGGAGGCTTAAGTTGACGTAATCCTCATAAATCGACTCACTAGGGGTTGCGCTGTTAGTGGGGCACCCCCTAATGCCTTTGTGATATGCCTTTGTGATATTCCGAAATGACGGCTCCCTGTGACATAGTGAGGGCAAAGGCGATCGGCGCCATTTTGAAACCAGTCCAGCACCGGCACCGGCACCGAGGGTATGATTGAAGGGATGGCTCCCGGACCCCCCGCTAGACCACCAGGTACATGTAAAAGGTTTTTGGGGGGGTCGGGTGGGTGGGAGAAGCAAAGGGGTAATTTGTAAAGGGTCGGGGTAGGTTTTTATTTATCGGGCCATCTGAGCCATTTTTATCAGTGGTAGCCAAAATGGCGCCGATGGCCCGAGAGCGGGAGATCCCATCGGGACCCCCCCCCCACTGGACCACCAGGTAATTTAACATTTTGGGGGGGGTTCGGGAGGGTGGGGGAGGGTAAAGGATTGGTTTTAAAGGGTCGGGGTGGGTTTAGGGGTTCTTTTGGTGTGCCTGTTTTCCCACCCTCCCCCCAAATAATTCCCGTACTCGATTTAACGATTTTTCACGATAAATCGAGGGAATTCCTATTGTATCGAGTCCCTTACTGATTAATGACGATTTTAAAATTATTGGACGATAATTTAAATCGTTAAAAAACAATTCACATCCCTAATAATTTCATGTAAATTGTAAAATGATCAAATAAAGAATTGAAAAAAAAAAAGAAAATAGCGGGAGTAGAATCCTCTTTCCTGTTGAGACCGAGGAACAGTTTTGACAGCTCTGGTCTTCAGCAGGGTGGATAGTTCTAACTCTAGTTGAGATGTGTGGATATTGTGTGACCACAGTGGAGTGAGTGGGGAATCCAGAGGTATCGTGAGAAATTTGAGAGAGTATCCTCGGTTCATGATGGCTAACACCCACTGATCTGTGGTTATAAGGCACCAATTTTGTAGGAAATAATAGAGCCGACCTCCTACAGGCAAATCTGGTCTGGGATTTCTGGAGTGGCTGCTGTTCTCTGGGAATCTTTCAAATCCCAGATGCCGGTCCTGTTTGCGGGGCTGGTTGAATTCTGGTCTGTTTTGTCTGGCGTGGATGTCCCCGCTGAGGTGGTCTTGTAGGATGCACGCTAGATGCTGGTGGGTAATATCTACGAGGTTGGTAGAAGGGCTTCCTAGCATCTCTTCTTATGGGCTTTCGAGCTGAGGATGGATGTTCAGCCAGTAATTTTGAAAGCTGGCATAGTGTCTCATGGTGTTCCTTTAACTGTGAGACAGCATCTTGGATTTTTTCACCAAAGAGGTTAACTCCGGTGCATGGAAGATCTGCCAGCTCATCTTGCACTTTTGATCAGAGATCTGAAGCCTTTAACCAAGCCCATCTCCTGGCACTGATTCCTGTAGCTGGCATGCTCACAGATGTTTCAAAAGAATCATATGCCGCTTGGAATTCGTGTTTTCCTGACTCAAGGCCCTTTTGGATAATGGCATTGAATGGTTCCCTTTGTTTTTGTGGGAGATTATCTGTAATATCCTGTACTTGTTTCCACAGGTTTCTTTGATATTGTGTCATATAGAGTTGATAAGCTGCTATACGTGACATTAGTCTGGAGCCTTGGAACATCTTGCGGCCTAGTACATCAGGAAATTTGTGTTCTTTCCCTGGGGGGGGCAGAAGAATGGGGATTTTGTTTTCTGGCTTTCTTCTGCGCTGATTCCACCATCACTGATTGATATGGAAGCAGTGGTTTTTGGAACCCCAGTGTGTGCTGTACTAGGTACGTCGCACATCTGTTCTTCTATTAACAGGTGGAACTGTACAGGATGGATTGGTATTGCCATGACTTCTTTGGGGGCATCTACAAATTGGAGGCCCTCCAGAGCTTTGTGTCTGGTGTCCTCTTCTGTGACCAGGTCGAATGGTATTGTTTCAGACATTTCTTTTATGAAATTTGCAAAAGAAAGGTCTTCTGGTGGGGACTTTCTCCTTTCCTCCTGTGGAGAAGGCTCTGATATGAGATCTTCAGTATCTGTGTCCACATCTTCCCATGGACTATACTGGGGTTCTAAATGGGATCCAGATGGAGGAAGAGTGTCCTGTGTAATAAGATGTTTTCGAATTGATGAAATTCTTGATGCCTTTAATGGAGGAAGCTTTGGCATCGATGGAGGTATTCCGGGCATCGATGGTGAGTCAGATGGCATTCGGCATCGATGGTATTCGACGTCCGGTGTCCCCTGATGGACTGGGAAGAGGCATCAAAGGCATCAATGCAAATCTCGGTCGTTGCGGTTTTTGCAATCCTGATGGACCAGGTAAAGGGTCCGAATATTCGTCATTTTCCGATGAGCCTGGAACATGTATTGCCAGTGGAGTCATCAGAGGTTTAATTGGTGCTATTGGCACAGGCTGCGTCGGGAAGGCACCAATCTAGTTATCAAGCCTGCTTATCAGTGGCACAAATACCAATGGCTCTGGTGTTGGTGCCGGCGCAGGTATCGGCATCGGTGGAGGTTGTATATTCCGGATTGCCTCGATGATTGCCTGTTTTATCATGGTATTTACTTCTTCCTTGGAGACTGGGATCAGGTCCACTGTCACTGAAGAAGTACGATGGGTTCTACTGGCTCATTCACATAGATATGTGGTGGCTCAGTCTCCAACACCGATCCTGGTGGGGAGCGCCTCAGTGCCTCGGGTACAGAGGGGCACAGAGACTCGTGTATCTGGGCCCACTTCGCTATTGGCTCAATGGCCATTGATGCCGATGTGGTATCCATTCCTCCACTTTGTATGGATTTGGTCCAATGACGGTGATGTCTTTTTTCTTGATGCTCTTTACCTGTCATCGAAGAAGAAGCCCCCAATATCCCAGATGGAGTTGGAGACATCAGTTGAAAGGTTGAGTAGTTGGAGGATCAAGCTTTCAACATCTAGACTGTGAGGGATAGGGTCTGAAGGTTCAGATGGCGTAACATGCCTTGGTTCTGAGTTATGAGAGTGGGTGCTGTGCCCAGGCGAATGGGTTCTCTGATTGAGAGGTCGAGAAGTATGGGAAACTATTCTTGTCGAGGCCAATACGGGGCTATGAGTATCACTGACCCTTTGACCTGTTGTAGCTTCATGAGAGTTTTGGCTATCAGCAGTATCGGGGGGATACGCGTATAGGAGGCATGTGTTCCGGGGCGAGCAAAGGCGTCCATGGCTAACTTGTTTTATTGCTTGTGCAGGGAGCAGAATCTGTCCACTTTGTGATTCAGTTCGGCTGCAAAGAGGTCTATTTTTGGTTGTCCCCAGCGTTGGAAGATTCTGGTCATTCCACAGGATCCAGAGACCACTCGTGGGGATGGAACTGTCGGCTGAGGCGATCTGCTACCACGTTCTGCATGCCTGTCAGATAAGTGGCCCGTAGATACATGGAGTGTGCAAGGGCCCAGGCCCAGATTTGCGTGGCTTCTTGACAGAGGAGATGGGAACCTGTGCCGCCCTGCTTGTTCAAGTACCACATTGCAACTGTGTAGTCTATTTGTATGAGTACAGTCTTGTGTGAAAGGCAGTCCTTGAACGAAAATAGAGCATAACGTATAGCTCAAAGCTCTAGGAAGTTGATCTGAAACGTTGCTTCGAGCTGTGTCCAAGTATCTTGAGTTTGAAGATTGTTCACATGAGCTCCCCAATTCAAGTTGCATGTGTCTGTGGTCAACGTTATTTGCGGAACTGGTTGCTGAAAGGGTAGGCCTGTTAGCAAGTTGACTTTGTTCGTCCACCAGAGAAGCAATAAACGTAACTGGTGGGTTACTTGAATCTGGGATGAAAGCGGTTGAATGGCTTGGAGCCATTGAGATTTCAAAGTCCATTGAGTTATTCTCATGGCCAGTCTGGCCATAGGAGTTACGTGGACCATGGACGCCATGTGTCCCAGCAACTTTAAGAATTGATGGGCTGAGGCTGTTTTCTTTGTGCACAGAGATACAGCTAGTCTGGAGAATGTGTCTGCGCAGTCGTTGGGCAGGAAGGCCTTTTCCACTGTGGTGTCCAAATCTGCTCCGATGAAAGTCTGGAGGTGAGATGGAGTCAGCTGGGATTTTTGGTAGTTGATGAGAAATCCCAGAGAGTGTAGCAGATTGATAGTGAGCTTGAGAGCGTCGAGAGCTCCTTGCTTGGATTGTCTCTTGACGAGCCAATCGTCCAGGTAAGGAAAGACGTGTATGCTAATCTTGCATAGATGGGCTGCAGCCACCGCTAGGCACTTTGTAAATACACAAGGTGCCGAGGCAAGTCCGAAAGGCAAGACCCGGTACTGAAAGTGTTGATGTCCCACTAGGAAATGCAGGTACTTGCAGTGATGTGGGAATATTGGAATGTGAGCGTAAGCATCTTGAAGATCCAGAGAACAGAGCCAATCTCCTTTTTGCAAAAGGGGAAGCATGGTGCCCAAGGTCACCATCCTGAACGTTTCTTTTTGTAGAAATTTGGTTGAGATTGCAGAGGTCTAAGATGGGGTGGAGGCTGCCTGATTTCTTTGGAATGAGAAAATAGCGAGAGTAGAACCCTATGCCCTGCTGTGCCCAGGGCACAGGTTCCACAGCCCTGGTGCTCAGAAGGGTGGACAGTTGACTCTAGAAGACTTGTGTGATCTTTGTGTATCCACAGTGGATTGGGTGGTGAGTCCAGGGGTGCCAAGAGAAAATTTAGATGGTATCCATGGGTTATGATGGCTATCTCCCATTGGTCTGTGGTAATGTTGAGCCAGTTGGTTATGAAATGGTGAATTTGACCTCCTACTGGCAAAAGTGGATTTGTATTTGTGGAATGGCTGCTGTTCTCTGGATAGGTTTCAAAATCCAGAGGCTTGGCCTGTTTGTGGTGGTGGCTGAGGCCTGGATGGCTTGGGCTGTCGAGGATGTGTTCTCTGAGACGGCCTAGTTGGCCTCACGTGAGATGCAGGTGGGTAGTATCTGCGTGGGCGATACAATTGTTTTCTAGGGTCCCTCCTAATGGATCTTCTTGCAGAAGAAGGGGCCTTGGTAGTCCCCATTGATAATTGCTGCAGGGTCTCATTGTGGTCTTTTAATTGAGCCACTGCATCTTGTATCTTGTAGCTGAATGGGTTTTCACCGGTGCATGGCAAATCAGCAAGTTTGTCTTGGTCTTCAGGTCTCAGATCAGAGGCTTTTAGCCAGGCCCACCTCCTGGCGCTGATTCCTGTTGCTGACATGCGAGAAGCTGTTTTAAAGGAGTCATAAGCAGCACAAACCTCATGTTTCCCAGCCTCAAGGCCTTTTTGTAGTATGGTGTTGAGACTATCTTGCTGCTGTTGGGGAAGAGTCGGCTAATCCCTGAACCTGCTTCCAAAGATTCCTTTGATACTGTGTCATGTAAAGCTGATATGCAGCTATGCGGGCCACTAACATAGAACCTTGAAACATCTTGCGACCCAAGATATCAAGGAATTTTTGGTCTTTGCCAGGAGATGTTGAAGAGTGTGGTCGCAGTTTTTGGCCTTCTTTTGTGCAGACTCAACTACCACCGACTGATAGGGCAGTTGTGGTTTTTGGAATCCAGGAATATGTTGGACCAGATAAGTTACATCTGTCCTCTTATTCACTAGCTGAACAGACAAGGATGCTCCCAGAGACAATGTTGCAGATCTACTAGCACTTCATGTACCGGGATAGACATCACTTCTTTCGGTGCGTCCACAAATTGGAGAACCTCTAATGTTTTGTGGCATGTGTCCTCCTCTGTAATGAGTTCAAAGGGAATTGTCTCTGAAATTTCCCTAACAAAATTGGCAAAGGAGAGATCTTCTGGGGAGATTTTCTCCTTTCTTTCTGGAGGAGATGGTTCTGATAAGGTATCCTCCGTGGATGTGGCCATGTCAACATCTTCCCATGTGTCAGAAAAGGTCTCTTGTCGAGATCCTGAAGGAGGGAAGAAGATTGGTACGATATGACGGGTTGGCACCGATGGATCCTTCGATGGCCTTGATGGAAGATGTGGTGGCTCCGATGTGGGTTTCGATATTTAGGCATCAGTGACAGAGGACTGGAATCCGTGCCTTTGTCGTCTGAGGACCCCGGAATGGGAATCAGGGCATTCAGAGGCTTTGCAGGTTGCTTTGGCATTGGTGGCCCGGGTTGTGTTGGAAGGGCACCGATAAGTGTATCCAGCCTGGTTAGCAACGGTGCAAAAATGTCGATGGCTTCGGTGTCGGTATGGGGGCCGGCGTCGATGGCTGTAGGTCTCGGAGAGTATCAAGCACTGTCTGGCGGATGAAACTGTCCAGTTCCTCCCTGAAAGCTGGTGTAGATGTTGCAGCTACAGGGGGTGGCAGGCTAGGCGCTACTGGCACCTCATCAGGGACTTGTAGGGGCTCAGTACCCGGCACCGATATCGGTGGGGATCGCCTTGGTTTTTCGGGTGCCGAGGGTGTTAAGGGCTCCTCTACCCGTGTCTTCTTTGCAAGCGGCTCGATAGCCATTGAGGCCAATGTGATGCCGGTGCTTCCCTCGGTGCTCAGTCCACAGTCTTTCTCCAGCACCAAGGTAGATGATGTAGATGCCTTAGACAAAGTCGTGACGGATGGTCACTGCTGCCCTGGTGCTCCCGGCGAGGTTTGATGACTAATTTCTTCAATGCTCCTGCCGGTGACTATTGGGTGGACATCGATGGAGTCAACTTGATTTTAAACAGAGTCTCCATCTTGTCAAGGCAAGCCCTCCTACCCTTCAGAGTCATCTGGGCACAACTTGGGCAGTAAGACACGTTATGTGATGAGCGAGGTAATCGACATGGTTCAGGGGCATTCCGGACATTTTCTGAAACCTGTTGCCATAATGGTAGAGGTTGAGGCCCAAACGGTCGATGGCCTGCGGACACCAAAAAAGGTGGACCTGGGTACCGACCGGGGATAGTGAACTTTATTCACTGAGCGATGGAAAACACTATCATCTTGGGAGACCCCTATGAGGGAATCTTTTTTGAAGTAAAATTTAAGTTTATTCCGTGAGGAAAATTGTGTGAGAAATTCTCACAGAGCTCCTAACCGCGAGGCAAACTGCAGCGCGGCAAAAAAGAGATTGAAGGGAGAACCATGATCCCTGTGGCCCAGCATGCCATCCCTGTGGCTGCAGGGATCATGGCATGCTGGGCATGCTCAGTGTGCCAGTCAAAAGTTCTAGAAACGTTCAGAAAAGTTTTCCGTGATAGGACTCCATCCAGTGATGTCACCCACATGTGAGGACTACCATCCTGCTTGTCCTGGGAGAAACCAGAGGATGTTGTACCACTGCTGTTTAGGATTGTTACCATCACTCCATACTAGAGATGTGGTTCGTTTTTCGCCCCCCGAGTTAGGAAATTCAACGAAATTTCCTAACTCGTTGTGGTTTCGGAGGCCCCGAAACCCCGAAAAGAATTTTCCCCGACTTTCGGGGAAATTTCGTTTTTCGGGTTTGCATGGGCAGAGGGTCACTTTTTTTTTTTTTTAATTAAAACCCACCCCAAACATTTAAATAAACTATAATACAACACCCCCCCCCCCGATCCCGATCCCTCCCCAAGACTTACTAAGTACATCCCTGGTGGTCCAGCGGGGTCCCGGGTTCCATTTGCCCTCCGTGCCCGTGCTACTGCAAGCCGTGCTCTTTAAAATGGTGCCGAATAGCCTCTGAACTACCATGTCACAGGGGCTACCGGTGCCATTGGTCAGCCCCTGTCACATGGCCATCGGCGCCATCTTG
Source organism: Rhinatrema bivittatum (assembly GCF_901001135.1). Lineage (NCBI taxonomy): Eukaryota > Metazoa > Chordata > Amphibia > Gymnophiona > Rhinatrematidae > Rhinatrema > Rhinatrema bivittatum. The sequence goes on along the minus strand of NC_042618.1, from coordinate 391,406,896 downwards.
TGCTCCTGTCATGTGACTGGAGCTGACCAATGGCGCCGAAAGCCTCTGTGACATAGTATGGGCAAAGGCTATCGGCGCCATTTTGATTACTGGCAGCCGACAACGAAATCACTTTCGGACCCCCGCTGGACTCCCAGGGATTATTGGCAAGCCTTGGGGGGTCAGGAGGGGGCTCTTGACCTCCCCACCCACCCACCCATCCTGCAGGATGGTGGGTGGGTTTCGAGAGGACTACATCCTGCTGTCCTGTGAGAACACCTGTTACAGGTAAGCAACTCTGCTTTCTCCCAGGACAAGCAGTATTGTAGTCCTCACATATGGGTGATTGGCAAGCTACAGACTGACTCGTATTACAAACAGGCCAATAGCAGACAACTCGTGCAGAGGCACAATAATTGGGGTGCTATTCGCCATGATGAGGCAGCCTGAAATCACAGCAGATGGTTGTGGAAGAAGTTGGGGAAAATAGTGGAAGAAAGCTTTTCAAGACAGGTTGGCCAAAGGCAGTCTTGACAGACTTCCATATCTAAGCAGTAGAGGGCTGTGAACGTGTGAAGAGAGCTACATGTCGCAGCCTAGGAAATGACAGCAATTGGTACTAACGATAGTGTGGTACTGATGTTGTCATGGCCGTTACAGAATGTGCCTGCACTCACCCCAAGAGAGGAAGGCCTGCTGCCACATAACAGGATTCAATACAGTCTGCTAGTCAGTTGGAGAAAGTTTGTTTGCCCACTGGAACTCGCAGCTTGTCTTTGTCAAAGAAGGAAAGAGTTGGGTGGATTTCCTATGGACTGCAGTGCGGTCTAGATAGAATGCAAGTGCACGCTTACAGTCCAAGCTGTGCAAAACCCTCTCGCCCTGGTGAGAGAGAGGCCTTGGGAAAAAGTGGGCAGAGTATATTCTGAATAAGGTGAGAGGCTGCATCTACCTTAAGAAGAATATTAGGGTAAGTATGGAGGACCACTTGGTCAGGGAGGAACCTAGTGTCGGGTGAGTATGCACAAGGGCTTGCAACTTACTGACCCTTTTAGCAGAAATGATGGCTACGAGGGAAAGAATTTTCTATGTTAGAATTTTAAAGGTATAGGAATACAAAGGCTCGAATGGGGAATGTATGAGTCTTGAAGGCACATGTAGATCCCATTCCGTAACCATTGATCATAGAGGAGGGATTAATCTGTAGAGAACCCATGAGAAGCCAACTCATAGGGGTTGAGCCATTAATCAGGCATCCTCTAATCCCAGGTGGTATGCTGAAATGGAACTGAAGTGTACCCGTGCGGATGATGTATGGGGACTAGAATCCAAGGCATATCCTAGATAGCCTAAGAGAGATGGAATGGTGCAGAAAAAAGGGTCTAATACCCTTTTTGTGCACACCATGTGGTAAAACTTGCCTATTTCGAATGGAAAGACTGTCATGAAGCTACAAGTACCTGTGCATATCAGTGAGTCTGTGTTATGAGATTGACCTGTGGGCAGGCAAATTGGTTACTGGAGTGATAGGTTAAGAAGTATGGGGAGCATACTTGTCGAGGGCAGGACGTGGTTATGAGAATCATTGGAAACCTGTCCTGCTGTAGCATCACGAGAGTTTTGGGTATGAGCGGGTGTTGGAAGAACAGGCATATAGGAAGCCTTTGTTGCAGGGGCGAGCAAAGGCATCCATGGGAATGCATTTCAATACATGTGTAGGGAGTAGAATCTATCCACTCTGTGGTTCGATTCGGACGCAGAGGTCAAAGGTTGGTTTGACCTCAGCTCTAGAAGATTTTGCTCGCTACACATGGATTCAGAGACCATTCTTGAGGATGGAGACATCAATTGAGATGGTCTGCTAGTTGCATTCAGTATGCCTATTAGATAAGTGACCCGTAGATGCACGGAGTGTGCAAGGGCCCAGGCTTAGAACTGTGCGGCCTCCTGGCAGAGCAGATAAAAGCCTGTGTGTGCTTGTGTGTTGGAATACCACATTGCCACTATGCTGTCTGTCTGTATGTACAAAGGTTTGTGTGAGAGGCAGTGTTTTAAGGCATAAAAGGCTAACGCATGGCTCCAAGCTCCAGGAAGTTGATCTCAGACTTTTCATGGAGCGGAGTAGATGCATTTTGGGTTGGAAGGATATGGATTCGAGCTCTCCAGCCCTAGTTGAATGCGACCATGGCCAAGATCATCTGAGGATTTGGTACTGAATTGGTAATATGGATCAGGGATGAAAGCGGCTGAACGGCTTAGAGCCACTGAAATTTGAAAATGCACTGAATCTTAACTCATGGCTAGTCTGGCCATCTGAGTGACGTGGATAGTGAAAACCCTGTGGCCCAGCAATGAAAGAATTGATGGGCTGAGGCTATGATGCATGCGTGCAGAGATCTGGAGAATTTAACAGGATGTCTGCACGGTTGTTAGGCAGGAAGTCCGTTGTGACTCTGGGATTTATGGTAGCTGATCAGAAATCCCAGGCAAATTGAGAAAATTTATAGTGAGTCTTGGAAAATTTAGATCTCCTTGCTTGGATTGATTCCTATTAGGCAGTTATCCATGCAAGGAAGGGCATGAATGCTGTTTTTCTCCATAGAGAAGCGGCAGTCACTGCTAGGCAGTTGGTGAATACACAAGTTGTCAAAGCTAGTGTGAATGGCAGAACTTGGTACTGAAAATGTTTGTTGAGTCACTATGAAGCGCACAGAAAGACCAGTGGCGAGAGGCAACCCACTCATTTTAGTAGGGAAGCATGGTGGCGAAAGACACCATTCTGAACTTTCCCTTCTGAAGAAATTGTTTCCTGGGTCCAGGATGGCGGAGATCGCCTGCTTTCTGTTTAAAGAAGGAATAGTGGGATTAAAAGCTTTCTGCCTTGTTGCGTCCAGGGAACAGTATCCCAAGCCCTGGGATGACTTAGGCTGTCGTTGGTAGGTATCGCAACGAGGTGGTGCCACAATGGTGCAAATATCATTGGCTCCGGTGTTAGTAGATTTTGGGAGGCATTGAGGACAGCCTGAGGGACATAAATGTCCGGCTCTACCCTGTAAGCTGGTATGGTAGTGCAGGTACAGAGGAGACAGGCAAGTCGTTACTGGTGCTTCCCAATTATTTTGTGGTGGCTCAGTACCCGGCACCGGTGTCGGGGAGGAGGGGGGGGGTACGCCTCGGGTGCAGAGGAGCACAGGACTCGTGTACCTGGGCCCGCTTCGCAACTGGCTCAATGGACATTCATGCCGGTATGGTATCAGTGCTGGCACCGAACTTGGAACCATGTCTGTGCTGGCTGTTTCCCTATGCTCGGCCTGGTCATTCTCCAGCACCGAGGAACTGCAACCGATGTCCAGAACTGCGTCGGCGACTGTTGTTTTACTGTGGCAGTAGCGATGTTTCCCTCGGTGCTCGACCCGGTCATTCTCCAGCGCTGAGGAAGATGCCCTCTCTGTCTCTGATGGCACTTGGTGACGGACTGTCACCGTGCCTTCACTGCTCCTGGCACAGTTTATCGCCCAAGGACTACACGGGGCTCTGGTTTAGAACCCAAAGTATGGAGCGTTTTGATTAGTCAAGGGCACTGATTTAGGTGCTTCAGTAGTATCAATAGTATTTATTGCATGGGCGGAGCACCGATGGCATTATCGATGGCATCACCGGGGGCATCGAGGGAATTGATGGAGGCACCAATGGAATCAATGAGAGCACCGATGGCCACCCCTGGCTGCAACGGGAACCAAGGACGTCCCTATCCCTCTAGCCCCGATGAACCTGGTAGAGGATCGCAGGGAGGAAACTCGCAGGCATCGTGGGGCTGACTGAGGGTGATAGACATAGGGAAAAAGAAGGCCGCAATTCGGTTGGTAACCCAGGGGAACAGTTAGTGAGGTGACAGGAACCGACCAAAAAACAGGGCATAGTACTCACCGAGCGTCGATGAAACATACGTGAAGAGAGACCCTTGTAGGAAAAGTTATTTGTGAAGTAAAACTTCAAGTGTTTCCATGAGGAAAAGTTGTGAAAAAAAAATCTCAGAGCTCCTAAATGCGAGGCAAACTGCATCATGGAAAAAAAAGAGACTGAAGGGAGACCCCTGTGGACACAGGGATCATGGCATGCTGGGCATGCTCAGTGCACTCAGTGTGCCAGTCAAAGCTTTATAGAAACTTTGACAGAAAAGTTTTCCGTGATAGGGCTCCGTCCAGTGATGTCACCCATATGTGAGGACTACCATCCTGCTTGTCCGGGGAGAAATCTCTCTCCATATATTCCCCTCTTTTCATTCTCCTGTGGTGGCCTATGCCCGACAGACAGAGTTTCAACGCTATGCGCCCTCTTCTGGGGCTAGAGAGAGTTTCTAATCGGCATTTCTCATTATCCAGCTGCCAAAGGAGGATAAAAGAGTGTGGAATATATGGAGAGATATTTATCTCAACTAAAAAAGATAAGTGGCATATTTCATTACCCCTTGTGAAGTGAGTGTGTCATTGTCGAGAGAGTACTTTTTCGTTCTTAAAAATGGATTGAATCCTAAGAGCGAGTTTTTTATTGCATATAAAAAAAATAATTAATGTGAATATAAAATCAAAAGCTGGGTACTAGATTCAGTTACAACCGAGAGATTGGTTTGATTTCTACATTCTAAGTACTGGACATAGCAGTTAGACGATCAATATATATGGGGGTTTTTTTTGCAGAAACTATCTCCTAACATCGTTCCTGAATCTACCCTTTGGAGCATCATAATACTGATCACTAGTTCTACGACTTTTTCAAAAGCTCATATAGATATTTTTTCTTAGTCCAGTAAAATATATCATTACCTAGAAATTGAATAGAAAGGTGTGATTGGGAAATAGCAACAAGATTAATAACCAATCTTTCATTTTTACAGTTTCAATACTACTAAGATAGTGGGAACTTGTTTCTAATATGAACACAGGAATGCAGCTATTTATAGGATGCAGTGATGTCACTCTAGGAACCACATTCATGCTGTGACAGTGGTCCAGTTCTCAATATTGTATTTCTATACTGAAAAATAAAACTTTTTTAAAGTTACTGTTTCCAAAATCACATCATCCAAAAGTATACTACAGTCTTCTTCTGCAGCAGTCTTCTTTAAATTCTGACAAACAGCTATCAAAGGCTGAATGAGAGAAAAAAAAAGGATGACCAGATGGTTTTGGGTACTCTTTCTGGAACATGGCAATGTAATTATAACAACATAGTAACATAGTAAATGACAGCAGATAAAGACCAAACAGTCCATCCAGTCTGCCCAGTAAGTTGCTTTTGGCAGTAACTGCTGCTCCATGCAGGATAGCCTCATGCGATCTGTTAAAGATAGTAACTGCCATTCCATACAGCTTATTCCCTTGCCTACTATTAAGGGTAGTAACTGCCGTTCCATGAAGATATTTCCATGCCTTCTGTTAAAGGCGGTAGTGATTATCACTCCGTACAGGTTACTTCGTCCCCCTCCTTCTGTTAAGAGTGGTAGTAATTGACACTCCGTGCGGGATTACTCCCATGCAGAAGTGTTACACCTAAAGTTAACATGTTATTCCATTTTTTATTTCCATCCTCGAGGTTATAATAGCAAGTTCTTGTGGGCAAAAAACAGCTTGCCTATGTTGTCCTCAGATCTGCATGATCATTCAGCAAGTGACTTAAAGCTCTATCCTGTATGCATGGTGCTATCAACCTGTATGGTATAAAACCATGGATTACACAAAGTTTTTCTTCTAGTGTGTGTGATATCTATATATATCCTTTCTCATCAGAATAATTGGTTTTAAATTCCCTTTCCAGTAGATGGAGGCAGATCATATAACTTTTTCTGTGACATCATCACTATTTACATGTGATGCAGGACATGTACAAATACTCATAAATGCACAAATAGAAACTCATCAAAAATCATAAAAGTGACTTTTTTGAAAAATATTGTCCACATTCATTCATTCTCTGTTCCTGGGGACAGGATCAAATTTTCCAAACCTATGCTCGCTCTTTCAATAATCCTAGAGCAAGCATCCTCCGCACTAAAGATCATTGTCTCTCTCCTTCTTCAACCAGGGAAATGGATTCTGCCAGCCCTGCTCTCTTTCTGAACACTCTCAAAGCCCAAAGAAGGGATTCGACCTCCACCCCTGTAATCATTGTCTCTCTACTCCTGTGGCTAGGACAGGGATCCTCAGTCTTGCACTTAATGAGTCCTTCCTTCTGACCCTGTACTCAGTCTCCCTCTGCTTGCAGGATTCATGGAGGGAACCCTCCCTGGCCCCGCACTGACCATGTGACCACTCATTGGTCATTTTCGGCAGTAGCTGCTGTAACAGTCCATATACAGACTTCTCTTTTGGACAATGTGTCAGTTCTTTTTATATTAATACTATCTTTTTTGGCAAAATTACACCTTTTAATCTTTTCAAGTACATCGTAACCATATGTGTAGGTCAAAGGGAAGTACCATAAGTCAGCATCCGCACAAACTGGGTGAGTTCACTAATACTACGTAGATACCTTTTGTAAAGCATAGGAGACAGGCAAGATGTCTTTTTCAAACTCATTTTAATATTACACATTAAAACAACTTTTTTAATATTTTGAAAGGGTATGTGAACATTTGAATATACAACCAACTAAGCATCCAATTACTGGTTTGTCTGACCTTTCAGACAAAATAAGAGCTTGTCTGAACATTCTTTTCAATTATGTAACAATTATTCTATATTTTAATTACATTTTCCATAATCACACTAAAGGAAAAATAAATTATCGGACTGACATTTTTACTGTTTGTTCTTCCATCAGAAAAGCATGCAAATCTGCCATCACATATTATAAAAACAACATTATTGTTACAAACACCACTACCCACGCAACAGGATATTTCCAAGATGGCCAATGCCTATATAAAATTTTCACACATGAAGGACATTTAAAAAACAGAGTTCAGACAAATCCCTCTTAAAAAAAAATCTGACATCAGAAAACAGGGAATTTTTGCTGCTAAATGGTTATTAAATTTCATGACAACCTATGCATTTTTAATATTTATGAGCAAATGTAATAAGCTGGTGGCTGCGTCTGGCTTATACTTTGATATTTCTGGAGCCAAGACACATACACAAGTCGTAATCCACAAACGAGCTTCTCTGCTCTGACTAAAAACAGAATAAACATGACACACAAAAATCTGTTAAAAATTTGACAAGAAACCACATCTTAAGCCTTGCCATTTGTTTAGTCATTTAAAAATCTCATCCTTCCAAATTATTTCTGATGTACCATTTCTAATTTTGAAAAAGGGTACCTATGTTGTCATTAAATTAATTATACATACAATAACAGACTGCAGAATTCAAAATATTAGTTGACAAATATTTAATTCAGGTGCTTGTGCAGCCAGTATCTATAACATAGCACAATATTAATACTTCAATTGTGCATTAAATATCATATATGGTAGAATTACTACTAGCTGCAACCAAAAATTAAGCAAACACATTCAAGTGAATCTAGTGCAACTGTTGTGTTACAACTAATATTTTATACCATGGAACTCTGTTTACAGGGGACTTGGAGAACATGTTCTGACCTCGATTGTTTCTTCCAATCTACTTCAATGGCACAGATACTCTGTTGTTGTGAAGAAAATTTCCCATACTAAATAGCTGTTGGGCAAGTCCCACTTTCCGTAATGGGAACAACATTTTTAAACTAAGTCACAGTCTTTTTTCACAATCTAGTCCAGTTACTGCAAAAAGAATACATTTCACATTTGGAAAACAGTGTAAATTAGACTTGAAAAAGCCTGTGCACTGTTAGATGAATTTTATAAGCCCAGTGTGTGCCAAAAACTGGGAGATATGTAAGTTTGTCTGTCCTGCTTGCGCCGAGCAGACTTTAATAGCCATCCGTGTACATGCGTATCTCCTAAGGCATGGGCGTAGTCTGGGCAGAGCAAAGGTGGGACGTGGGCATTCTGGGACTTTAACATGAAATGTGCGTGTAAGTATTTATGCGCACAAGCATGCGCTGGGGTCCCCTGCTACGTAACTTTACTACTGCTATGGTTGGCATGTAAATAATAAAAACTAGGCTAGTCAGCGGGGTTTTAAGAGTTGGGCTACACAGAGGAAAGGGAGGCTAATACCTAGGGGAGGTGGTTTGGAAGTCCTGTCACTTAACTGGGCAAATTCAGAACAAACTGGGAAACTAGTAATGGTGTTGTGGCGTGCATCCCTTATAAATTCCCCCATTTATGTAGCAGAGGCGGCGCCACGATCAGCCTATTTTATATATACATGTCTATACCGTGTATCTTATAAAATGGCCGCATCCTTTGGTGCAAGCCGGCATACGCGCGTACATGTGTGCCGATGTAACCCTGTATCGGTCACCATCCCTATGTTCTCATGCAGCATGCACTTTGTCTGTTTTTCTCAGGATTTCTAATACACCATGATGGTAGGAACTGTGTCTACTAGTGCAGTGAATTAAGAAAAAATAAAAGCTCACTTTAAGAGAACGGGTCTAATAATTCTTGCCTGAGGATGTAAGCTTTCCAATAGTTCTAGGTTTCTCCCTGACATTACATCTCCGATCTGAACTGAAAGCTGCTTGCACTTTTCCAGGAAGTCATTCTCATTTTCTTGTTCAGGCTGTTCCATCCTTTTCAAAAGTGTAGCCAATGTAAAACAGTCAAATGGTGAGCACTAAATATTACTGATTAAACAATTAAACCATTTCAGACATTTTAGTAACTTGCTAGGTATGATATCTAAGAAACATTTTTTAATTCAAGCCAAGAGGAGGTAAATCTTTGTTTTTTGCTTTATGCATTGCTTTTGAGTTACCATTTTGGTTTTGTTTTATAGATTTATGTTTCCAAACACCAATAGGAGCTTGTGCTTTTCCTAGAAGAAACTGCTCCCACTTAGGAATAATTTCTTCTACTGATGCCCAGTACTGAGTCTGAAAAATACAAAACAAATGAGTGCATGATAACTTGTTTTCCTTCACAGTTTAGTATATTCAAAAGCATGAAGAAAATAAACTTCATAGGAAAGCATTGCACTTTCTAATTTAAAATCTTAAGCAACTAGTTAACATTTTTAGAACTTAATTGTTATACAAGAACATTGATGCTCTTTGAATTTCAACTTTCGAAACCAGTTGAATATTTCAGTGATTTAATATGCCCTCTTGTGGCAAGTAATATAACAGACTCTTCCTTAAGACTTTATCTGCAATACATCTAACTCCATTCCCTGAAACTGTATTAGTCTTAGCAGTAGATTTTTAAACTCTGAATAATTACATACAGTTTTCTTCAAGACACCCTATAACTTTTTGAAGTAGAATTGGATCAGTGATTGCTCATGGGTGCAATAGTTCTGGCCCTAACATTCTTCATGTTATCTACACTTTGTATCACAACGTGGCACAGAACAGCTTCCTTAACAAAGACTATAAATAAGTATAAATAATAGTGATCAGTGCTAATTTTGATATTCAACCAAATACTGAATTGATACAGTTCTTAGAATGAAATTAATATATATTTTTATAAGATGAGAGGATTTCAGACTGATATTTAAGTGAAAACTGGTGTACCCCAAGGATCTGCTTTATCTGCTGGTGCTTTTTAAACATTTTTGTGCAAACCCTTGGGCAGGGTTATATCTTCACTGGATTTAATTTATAAATTCTATACTGATGACATACATTTTATATTCCTAGTGCGGTATGTGGTAAGTTTCACACCAAACATTTCTTATAGTTTTAATGTGATTCAGGAGTGGCTGGCAAAGAATGGTCTTCTCCTTAATTATGAGAAAATATCCATATTATTGTTGGAAAAGGATGCTTCACCAAGTGCATCTTTGGAGATAAATATTAGTAATCTTAAACTGGAAGGTCAGGGATGGAAGCAGGTAACCTGGGAGTAATTATTGGGTCTAGATTTTCTGTGAAATCACAAGTAGATTGCAAGGCTTGCTTTTTATAAGTTACTGTACATCGCCTTGATTGTATATCAAAAGGTGATTCATCAAATTCAATAAATTTATGCACCCTCCTTAGACAAATGTTACCTTTGGAGGAATTCAGACTAGTGGTACAGGCCATTGTGCTTAGCCGCTTAGATTATTCAAACTCTGTTTATTGTGGGCACCTAAATTTTTATAGCAGGGTTTCACAATGGGCAGATTTTCAAAGGATATGTGCGTAACCCGAGAAATCTGTCCCTGCGCGCGCGCAAGCCTCAGGACGCGTGTATGTCCCGGGGCTTGCAAAAAGGGGTGGGGGGTGGGCGGTTCGGGGACGGGGCCAGAGCCTCCAGGCACAGTGGCCATTTGCCGCTGTGCCCGGGATCGCGGGCTGGCTGTTGGCTGGCGCGCGTAAGCTACGCCTGTCAATAGGCAGGCGCAACTTACCCAACAAAGGTAAGGGGGGGTTCTAGGTAGGGCTGGGGGGCGGGTTACGTAGGGGAAGGTGGGGAGAGGCAGAAGGAAACTTCCTCTGAGGCCGCTCCGATTTCGGAGCGGCCTTGGAGGGAACGGAGGCAGGCTGTGTGGCTCGGCGCACGCAAGTTGCACAATTGTGCACCCCCTTGTGAGCGCCAACCCTGGATTTTATAGCATGCGCGCGGCAGCACACTGAGCCAACAATTTCAATGTAATATCAACTATAATGCCCAGATCTTTTCTCTGAGTGGTAACTCCATATATGAAACCTAACATCTTTTAACTACAGCATGGGTTATTTATTTTATTTTATTTATTTATTTAGACTTATATTCCACTTTTTCAGTGCTTCAAAGTGGATTACATTCAGGTACTGTAGGTATTTTCCTATCCCCAGAGGGCTTACAATCTAAGTTGTAACTCTCCCATCTTACTTCTTAGACTTCTGGCATGGCATACATTGTATTAACATTCTACTATTTAGTTGTCAGGGATAATTTATAATCATTTAGCTCAGGTGATTCTTTATTTATATGCACAGGGACTACTTTTCTTATTATTGGAACATCTCTGTTGGGATGCCCTAACTCTAATGCTTCATTAGTATCCTTCAAAGATACCTTCCTCCGAACTATGCGCTGCTGAATGACTGTTGGCTTTCCCTTTGTTCTAGTTTAAAAACTTCACTATCTCCTTTTTAAAAAAGTTCGCACCAGCAGCTTGGTTCCACCCTGGTTACGTGGAGCCTTCACTTTGGAAAAGACTTTCTCTTCCTCAAAAGGTTCCTCATTTCCTTACAAAACTGGATCCCTGTTCCCTGCACCATCTTCTCATCCATACATTGAGACTCTGGCACTCTACCTGCCTCTGGAGACCTGCATGTGAAACAGGGAGAATTTCAGAGAATGTTATTCTGGAGGTTCTAGATTTCAGCTTTCTACTCAAGAGCCTAAGTTTGGCTTCCAGAACCTTCCTCCCACATTTTTCTATGTCGTTGGTGCCCACATGTACCATGACAGCCGGCTCCTCCCAGCACTGTCTAAAAATCTTATCTGGGTAATGCGTGAGGTCTGCCACCTTAGCACCAGGCAGACATGTTACCAGGCGACCCACCAGCCATCCAGCTATCTACATTCTTAATAATTGAATCACCAACTATGATGGCTGACCTAACTCTTTCCTCCTGGGCAGTAGTCCTAGGAGATACATCCTTGGTGTGAGAGCTCAGGTCCTTGTTACAGAATCACTTCCTACCACACCAGGTTGATGCTCTCTGACTGGGAGACCTTCCTCCTCCAAGGCAGCACTGGAGCTGCCAGACTCTAATTGGGACTTGGCTACTATGTTCCTGAAGGTCTCTCATCTATATACATGTCTGTCTGCCTCAGCATCTCCAGGTCTGCCACTCTAGCCTCCAGAGATCCTTCTCTGAGAACCAGGAGCTCTTTGCACCAGGTGCACACATACCTCTCATTGGCGGGTAAAAAAATCATACATGTGACATGATGTAAAAGACAGGAAGGCCCCTCTCTTGCTGCTGGACTGCTGCCTTCATCTTAATTTTGTTGAGCTCCTAGTTAAGTTTAATTTGCTACAGGAATAGAAATGTGTACAATTACATTTATTGGTATATCCCCTATTGATTTTTTGGTGACTTGCAATGGGGTAATTAAACTCTTGATAAGGGCTAAAGCAATCCTGTGTTTTAGATAAAAGGCTAATTGATTTTTAATGTGAAAAGTGTCTCTAGCCTATAAATCAAAGAATGAGTTAGGGGTGGGAGGATGGAAAAAGACGCACCCACAAAACTAAACTATTTCCTACCTTTTGACTTGCTTTTTATAACAAGCACACACACACACACACACACACACACACACTCTAAAGAATGTACCCCAATAGTTTACCTCTCCCCAAAACATTTTAAGCTCTAAGATTTCCCAAAGCAATAATTACCGATCCTCTTCAGCCACCAGCAAGATGATCTTCTCTTCTCAGTGTTCCCACTGGATTGGGCGCACCAACTTAAAATTTGGTGCACATGTATGCGTGGCCAGGCAATTTTATAACATGTACACATATATGAGGTCAAGTTATAAAATAGTCGCATCCCTGGGTACAGGCTGACAAATATGCACATGTGCGCTACTTTGAAAGTTACCATCTAAGTTAGGGCTGCAGAGGATGTTTGTATGCAGTAGATTATAAATTAGTTTTATATAAGCTTTAATTGTAATATTTTAAATTTTATGATTTAATATCTATGTTTGAATTTTAAGTACGTGTACTTGTAAATCTGTGTTTAATATTTTGAGGAATCAGCAGAATGTAAGGATCTTTGAATAATTTCATTATGACGGCAATCTTGGGAATATAAAATGTAAGCAAAACATTACCTTACATGCAATAAACAAACAGATTAATGTTATGGAACTCTCACCTCCAGATTAAGAATATTAGGATGTGGTAGTAAATGTGCTCTAGTATGCAGCCTTTTTCCTGCTACTTCTATATCCTACAAAAAAAGTATTTGAAATAAGTGAACCTTGCATGTGATAATCTGAAAATAAAATATTGTGAGCTGGATAAAGCAGTAGTGCTTCAGAGATAAATTCCAAAAATGTTACCAAAATGTTTTATTGAATGTCTTTGCCCCATATTTTAAATCATTTTTTTTAGCATATATTTTCTTAAGTCCCATTTGAGTCCAAGTTTCCATGTTGTGTTCTCTGCATTTTCCCAGTGTATCTGTAATATCCTTTCTTGTTCAGTTAATTGGAATATAGCAGTAGCCATATTAATACTGAATTCTGAAAATAGTTTGATATATTAATTTGCTACCAATTCCATACGTGATGGGGTGAAAGAATTGGTTAGTTTATTAAGACTCGAGTGAACCTGTGAACAGAGCCATAGCGTGCTTATGGTCAATATGACCTCGTCCATAGGTGTCGCTATCCGAAGGGCGCATTAGTGCTGCTGCTGCTGTCACCTATCACTCTTGTCAGAGTGGTGCAGCCCTGCCAGAATCGCTGGCAGGGCCCCTAAAAGGAGGAGGAGCACTGGTGCAGCCCCACCAGAATCGACAGCGGGGCTGCCCTGAGGAGGAAAGCACACCGCGGACTCAACAGAATTGTTGGCACGGCTCGAGTTAAAGGAGAAAAGTGCTGCCAAAATCACTGGCAGGGCCTGTGGAGCAAACTGTTGGCCAAAAAAAACAAGCAAAAGGAAATAGAATCAGTTAACAATTTAAAGCAGAAGTTCTTCCTAAGTTCTATGCATATCATCTTGCCTAGCTTTTATATTAGCTGGTCTTATTTCTAAGTTTTCCTTTCCTTTTTGCACAATGTTTTTATTTTTTACACTTGCATGCTGTAAACATGTACCTATAGTTATGACCACATTAACTACTTTAAACAAGGGAAGATGTGAAAATCATGCAACATTCTAGCACTTGTTAGCATTACCCTGTTGAAATGACTTGAGACTCATTAGGGCTTAGTCATTTTCAATAGTGTAAGTTCTAGGATCATGATCTTCCTTTCCTCTTCCAAATTTTGAGGCAGATCGGTACAGTTTAGCAAATGTTATCAGGCATCATTCTTAGTGAAGACAGGTTAATCCACGACCAGTGGCATGTACCCAAGCTATTCCTGAAGAGGGCGGGAGGCTGTCCACGGTCTGACCAATACCAAACTTGCAAACAGTGCGTCCTCCCAGGCCTGCACATCCAGATAGTAATACCTGGAAAATTGTGTAAGGAGGACCACGTTGCCGCTCAGCAAATTTCGACAACAATCAAAGCTCTGCCCATGACACTGCCTGAGCCCTAATAGAATGAGCCCTAACCTGTTTAGGTAACGGCTGCTCAGCATCCACATACACGGCCACGATAACCTCCTTAATCCAGCAGGCTATTATAGCCCATGACGCAGGCTCTCCCTGTTTACTTACACCGTGGAGCACAAACAGCCAGTCAATCTTCCTAGGAGGTAGATACACCTCCAAATACCTCAAGAGATGTTGCTTGACATCCAAGGTCCACAACAGATGATATTTATCCACATCTCTTTCTCTGTCCAGCATCGGCAGAGAAATTGATTGATTCAAGTGAAAACTCGAAATCACTTTTGGCAAAAAAGACAGAACAGTTCGCAGCTAGATCGCCCCCGGACTTACTCGCATGAATGGTTCCCAGCAAGAGAGCCTGCAGTTCAGAAACTCTTTGCACAGAGCAAATTGCCACAAGAAAAACTGTCTTCAAGGTAAGTAACCTCAAGGAGAAGCTACACAGTGGTCAAAAGATGGGACCTGCCAGAAAATCCAGAACCAGAGTAAAGCTCCACAAAGTCACCAGCAACCGCAAAGGAGGCCAAAGATGCTTTACTCCTTTCAAGAACCAGGCCACATCTGAATGGGCTGACAAGGACCCACCATTCACTTGGTCCCAGAAACAGGCAATAGCCGCCTTTAATTAACCCATCCTGCAAGAAGTTCAAAATGAGTGTATCTTAACCGAACGAGGATGAACCCATCATTCCTCACACTAAGCCTCAAACACTCCCAAAACCAGAACATAGGCTAAGGAAGTTGAGAACTTCTGAACTAAAGCAAGATGGAAATCATTGAAATATCTACGCTTCAGCACCGAGCCCTTTCAGGGCCTAACTGTAAGATAAAATTAAGTCGGATTCTCGTGAAGAATAGGCTCCTGTCGTAACAGATCTCTTTGCAATGGAAACTGAAGAGGAGAGCTGGCCAAGAGTCTCTGAAGATCTGCATACCATGGCCTCCAGAGCCAATCAGGTGCCAACCAGAATCACTATCTCCGAGTGCCTCTCGATCCTCCTAACCAACCTGCCCAACAAGGGCCACGGGTGGAAGGCATACAGAAGCTTGCCATTGGCCATTCCTGCACTAGTGCATTGATGCCCAGAGACTTTGGATTCTTGCCTGCGACTGAAGAAAGCAGGAACCTTCGCATTGCGTGACGTCGCTAGCAGTCTAGATACAGTAGGCCCCAGCTGCCCACTATGATTTGGAACACTTCGTCCGACAATTCCCATTTTCCTGGATTCAGACTCTGTCTGCTGAGAAAATAGTCCTCTCACATTGACTTTTCCCGCAATGTGGAGGCAGAGATATCTTGGAGATGTATCTCCACCCATACCATCAGCTAGTCTATTTCCTGTGACACTTGTTGACTCTTGGTGCCTCCCTGGTAATTGACGTAAGCCACTATTGTCACACTGTCTGTCATTACTCGGACCGCTTGACCCTGCAAACGGTTGGCAAACCACAAGCATGCCAACCGGATGACATGCAACTCCAGATGATTGATGCTCCAGAGCGATCCTCAGCACTCCAGTGCCCCTGCGCCATCAACTCCTGATAATGAGCCTCCAACCCTGGAGGCTTGCTTCCATCATGAGCACTAGCCAGTCTAGAGCTTGCAAGGAAACTCCCTTCCTTAGATGATATGCCTGCAACCATTTTCGTTGGATGCTGATCTCCACCGATAACTGAAGTCGTATCGAGTAGTCCTGAGACTGTGGACTCCTCCGGGCAAGCAGTGTGTGCTGAAGACGACACATATGTGCCCTTGCCCATGGAACCACCTCTAGGATGGCTGCCATCAAACCGAGTACCTGCAGGGTAAGACTAAACCATCAGGCAAACTGCTTTTATCAATACTTGCACCTGAGCCATCAGCTTCTGAATGCAGATCTCCAGCAGAAAAACCCTGCCTTGCTTCATGTCAAAACAAACATCTGGGATGACTGTAAATTGCTCCTGACCAAGTTCAGCACCCAACCAAGCTCCTGCAGCAAGTAGACTACTTGCGCGAGGCTTGAAGACTCTCTTCCAAGATCTTGGCCCAAATTAACCAGTCATCTAGGTATGGGTGGACCAGAATGCCATCCTTTCTCAACGCTACCGCTACCACCACCACCACCATGACCTTGGAGAAAGTTCTGGGTGCGGTGGCCAAACCGAAGGGAAGTGCTCAAAACTGATAATGTTGCCCCAAAATGGTGAACCGCAGGAACCGTTGATGCTCCAGAGGAATGGGAATATGTAGATATGCCTCTGACAAATCCAGAGATGTAAGAAACTCCTCTGACTATACTGTCATTAATCACTGAGCGAACAGTTTTCTATGCAGAAACGAGTCACTTGCAAATGACGAGTCACTTGCAAATGACTTCCTTTAAGTCCAGGATGGGCCAAAAAACAACCCTCCTTCTTGGGCCACAACAAAATAAATGGAATAACGGTCCGTATTTTCTTGCGATTTGGACACTGGAATCATGGCCCACAAGCTCAAGATCCTCGACAACGATGTCTCCACCACCTGCCTCTTTTGCGGGGTGTTGCACGGGAGACTCCATGAAGACGTCCAGAGGAATGCTGAGAAATTCTACAGCATAACCTTCCCTTATCTCCACTGGTCTGACATGATCCTGACCCACCTCCAATAAAACAGAGATAGACGACCCTATCTCCTACTCCAGGAGCTGGGTCGGTACACTTTCATTGAAGGGGTCAGGAAGCACCGCTACCACCCGAGTTTTCGCTTCGTTTGGGCTGCCTGGGCTGAAAGGACCAAGATATATCCAAAGACCTAGCCCTCTGAGAAAACTGCTCCTCTGTAGGGTCGAAAATGTCTGAAACCCCTAATATGGTCTCTTGCACCGAACAAGCATGGCAACTTCTTCTTATCCTCTGGCAACCAAGGATTCTGGGCCTAACCCCACTTAGCCATTTTTTCCAACTCACTCCCAAAGAAGAGTGAGCCCCTTTAAAGGGCAATTTTGTAAGATTATACTTTGAAATTGCATCGGTCAACCAATTCTGCAGCCACAGCTGACACCTGGCTGCTATCACTGAAGCCACCCCTCTGGCAGAAGTATGGACCAGGATACAGCCCGCATACACCAAAAAGGCAACTGCCAGTTCCATCTTTGCCTAGAATTCAAACCAGTCTCATCAACCTCCTGAGATAGAAGCAAACAAGCACGAGCCACCAGGGAGCAGGAAGAGGCTATCTGAAAATGTATTGGCACTACCTCAAAGGCATGCTTAAGGATAGCCTCAATTCTCCTATCCTGAGCATCCTTCAATGCTGCTTCTCCTTCTACTGGAATGGTTGTCTGCTTGATGATGAAACAAACAAGAGCATCCACTTTCAGAAAACGCAACTGCTCTTTGACTCCAGAAACAGGGGGAACAGACATTCCAAGACTTCCGAGCTCCCCATTCAAGATCAATCAACTCTTGAATAGCATCCATAATGGGGAAGAAACATGATGTTTTATGCAAAGTAACCAAAATAGGATTCTTCTTTGGCTCAAACATGGGATCAGTACCCCGTTCTCCCAGCATCTTCAGCATCTCAGATATTAGAGCTGGCAACTCATCTCTATGAAAGAAGTACAACATTGTTCAATAAGGTTCCAACCCCTGAGGAATGTCCCTATCCTCCAGGGAGTAAGGATTGCTTTCCTCATCTGTGCCATACGTGTCCCCAATAGTGTGACCCGCAACAGCTCATGATGCATTCCAGTGTTTACCATGGCACCAGCCTTTCGGGATTCCGCAGCCTGCAACCCTGAACTTTCAGGTTTGGCTGGCTCTGCTGAATGAGCCTGTAGAAAGGACTACAGCCCTTCAAAAAAATTCCACCCAAGAGAAGGCGGAAGGGCCTATACCAAAACCAAGGTTCGTCGGTCTGGGGCCCACTGAGTTGCCCTCCCCTGCTGACGAACTAGTTAGGGAAGTCTCAAAACCAGGCAAAACTTCTGACAGGTCCCCTTCCTGCAACCTGCTGGGAAGAACCAGGCTCAGAAAATCAGTTGAAGACAACTCGCCTGAGCCTCCAAGCAGCACAAAGATTAGTGGGGTCCCCCAGCTGTAATGCTCTAATATGGCAAGCAGTGCAAATCACAAGTCACTTAGGCTTTTTTGCTATCGGCACCATGGAAAAGGGCATCCAATAGCAACACGCTCAATAACGTCAACAAGCTTTGAACAACTGTGTTTCCAACAGTTCATCTGTATCCAGCAAGCCCGGACAGGATAGCCGTTGAACATTCATTTTGCGCAGGCCTAAAACTTGGATGTCCAACCACGTGGTCCAAACAGACATTCAAGCCTGTACACGCAGGCACGAACAGACATCAGGCACTGCTTTTGTGGGCGATTTGTGCAGAAGTAGCACACAAATTCTGTCGCGGCCTACCACGTGGTGCCCTAGTGAAGCCTGTAAACCGGAGTGAAGGCTACTCTGCTCTACCTCGGTATATAAAAATGCTAAATAAAAAATAAATAAATAAATAAGAGTGGGGCCTAACCCAAAGCCCAAACACACCACAAACTACTATGACTCCCCAAGTCCCTCATGGAAACGGGAATACACGATCGATTGACGTGCCGAGGCTTGGAGACCAGAAACAAAGAGGGAAGAGGAATCCCTAAATCTCTCTCTTCTTATTCTTTATTTAGTTATTTTTTTTTTAAACTCTTTCTTGAGCTCAACCCATCCCAGCCAAGTACAGAGTTAGTCTCAGCCAGCGGGGAGAGAGAGCTAATGCCTTCTTCACTGTGCTTGGCTTCCTGCACCCGCTAGCCTCTCAGCTGATTCTCTCCTGGCAACTAAGTCCATGCCAGAAAACTCGACTGAGGGAGGAATCACCAGATATCACCCAGAGTGAATTCAATTGAGGGAGAGACAACAAGATATCACCTCAGGAGAAGCAGTGTGTGATAAATCCTTCTCTTTCTCCTTTTGTCTTTTTTTTTTTTTTTTTTAAACAAGCACCATCTGCTAGAAGACGAAGAATACTGGGGGGCTGATGTAAGAGCAGGGGTAGCAAATGTTGCTTACCTGTAACAGGTGTTCTCACAGAACAGCAGGATGTTAGTCCTCACATATGGGTGACATCATAGGATGGAGCCCAATCACGGAACACTTTTGTCAAAGTTTCCAGAACTTTGACTGGTCCCTACTGGGCATGCCCAGCATGGCAATAACCTTGCAGCCAGCAGGGGTCCCCCCTACAGTCTTATTTAAAAGCTACCAGGCAGTGCCGAAAAATAAAATAAGAAAACGTAACAAACCCAACACCGCGGGGCAGCGGGCGGGTTTCGTGAGGACTAACATCCTGCTGTCCTGTGAGAACACCTGTTACAGGTAAGCAACATTTGCTTTCTCACAGGACAAGCAGGATGGTAGTCCTCACATATGGGTGCGTACCGAGCTGAGGATGTCCAAGAAATGCACCAAATGTACCCAGGTGTGCAAGGCACTAGGCCTGGGATAAAATTTGGCTGAGGGCATCCTGAACCCTAACGGGCAGGCGGAAGGGTGTTGGTACATCACGTTGTAAATAGGTTACGAAGGACAGACTGGCCGAAGATGGAATCTTGTCTTCCGGCTTTGTCCAAGCAATAGTGGGCTGCAAAGGTGTGGAGAGAACTCCAGGTGGCAGCCTGCAAATGTCAGGAGCGGCACCAATCGTAAGGTGTGCTACTGAAGTTGCCATGACCCTCACAGAGTGTGCTTTAACACAGTCTTGAAATGGAATGCCCGCTTGCTGATTAGCAAAAGGGATATGCAGTCGCCAACCAGGAGGAGAGAGTCTGCTTACTCACAGGCTTCCCTAACTTGTTAGGGGTGGAAAGAGACAAACAATTGAGTGCTTTCCCTGTGGGAAGCTGTACGATCTAGGTAGAATGCTAGAGCCCATTTACAGTCAAGGGTATGCAGAGCCTGTTCTCCTGGATTGGAATGGGGCCTGGGAAAGAGGTAAGTAGTATAATGGATTGATTAATGTGAAACTCCGATAGTACCTTAGGCAAGAACTTAAGGTGAGTGTGGAGTACCCGCCCAGTCCTGCAGAGGTTTAGTGTAAGGCGAATAGGTAACTAGGGCCTGTAATTCACTAACTCTGCGAGTTGAAGTGATTGCCAGAAGGAAAATCACTTTCCACGTGAGATAGCGAAGATCACAGGAGTGAAGAGGCTCGAATAGTGGTTTCATGAGCCGACCCAAAACCAGGTTGAGGGTCCCAAGAAGGGGCCCGAAGGATGCAGTGGAGGCTTGAGGTGAAGCAAGCCTTTCAGAAAACATGTTACAAGGGGTTGTACTGATATAGGAACATCCCTGACACCTTCATGGAAGGCGGCTACCGCACTGACATGCATTCTGATGGAAGAAGTTTTTAGACCTGACTCTGATAAGTGCCAGAGATAGTCCAAAAAACTTCGTGATTGGACAGGTAAAGGGGTCAAGGGACTGAGAAGAGCACCATGATGTGAACCTGTTCCATTTGTAAGAGTAAGATTTTCTCATGGAAGGCTTCTGTGAAGCAATCAAAACACGGGAAACTGGTTCAGAAAGGTTAAGTGGCTGAAGGATTAACCTTTCAACATCCATGCCGTCAGGACAAGGCGTGAAGGTTGGGGTGGTGGACGCACCCGTTGTTTTGAGTGATCAGAAGTGGGTCCTTTCCCAAGGGAATGTGCCTGCGAATGGAGAGATCCTGCAGTATTGGAAACCACACTTGGCGTGGCCAGTGAGGTGCTATCAGAATCATAGTTCCCTTGTCCTGACGTAACTTCATGAGAGTCTTCGAGAGAAGAGGAAGGTGGAGGGAATGCATAGAGTAGACCAGTTTGCCCACGAGAGGGAGAATGCGTCTCTGGGCTGAGAGTGTTTGCTGCGAATGAGAGAGCAGAAGTTCTCTACTTTGCGGTTTGAGGAGACACAAAGAGGTCTATTTGAGGATATCCCCATTTTTGGAAGATGGAGTTCGCTACCGAGGGGTTGAGAGATCACTCGTGCGGTTGAAAGATGCGACTCAGCTTGTCTGCCAACACACTGTCCACTCGCGGCAAGTAGGTGGCCCTGAGGTACATCGAATGGGAGAGAGCTTCCGCCCATATCTGTGCAGCTTCCTGACACAGAAGGAAGGAGCCCATGCCTCCCTGTTTGTTGATGTACCACATGGCCACCTGGTTGTCCATCTGGATCAGGATAACTTGATTTGAGAGGCAATCCTGAAAAGCCCTGAGAGCATATCTGATTGCTCGAAGCTCCAGGAAATTTATTTGGTGTTTGGCTTCCTCTGGAGACCAAGATCCTTGTGTCTGCAGATCAGCCACATGGGCTCCCCAGCTGAGGTTGGAAGCATTGGTGGTGAGAGTTATTTGAGGATCTGGAGCCTGGAAGGGCAAGCCTTGGAGGAGATTGACCTGATTTCTCCACCAGGTGAGAGACTGATGGAGTGAGTCGGTTATGTGGACAATGGTTGACAGGGGCTGAATGGATTGAGTCCATTGTGACCTTAGAGTCCACTGCATGACTCTCATGGCCAAGTGGGCCATTGGGGTGACCTGAACTGAGGATGCCATGTGTCCCAGTAGGATGAGAAAGTGGTGTGCAGTCGTGGAGTGTTGAGACTGCAGCTGGTGTGCAAGAGACATGAGAGTGAGAGCTCGCTGTCGAGGCAAAAAAGCCTTTGCCTGCAAGGTATCCAAGTCTGCCCCAATAAACGACAAGGTTTGTGATGGGACTAAGTAGGATTTGTTGTAATTGACGTGAAATCCTAGCGAGATTAGAGTGTGTAAGGTAAGATGCAGGGACGACAGAGCAGCTTGCTGAGTGGGAGCCCTGATCAACCAATCGTCTAGAAAGGGGTAGACGTGAACACCTTAAGTCCTGAGGAAGGCTGCAACTATGATGAGGCATTTTGTGAAGACTCGTGGTGCAGATGTGAGGCCAAATGGAAGCACTCGGTACTGATAGTGCTTGGGGCCTACTAGAAACCTCAGGTATTTGCGATGAGATGGAATTATCGCGATATGAGTGTATGCGTCCTGGAAGTCTAGAGAGCAGAGCCAGCCTCCTCTTTGTAGAAGAGGAAGAAGAGAGCCCATGGTTACTATTTGAACTTTTCTCGCTGGAGGTTACTTGTTGAGGGCACGTAGGTCCAGAATGGGACGAACGCCTCCCGATTTTTTGGGGATTAGAATGTACCGGGAATAGAACCCTAGGCTGTGCTGAAAGTAGGGTACTGGTTCTATTGCTCTGGACTGGAGGAGGAGGGAGACCTCCTGTTCCAGAAGGATGGAGTGATCGGATGTTCTCCACGTCGGTAGAGGTGAGGAGTCCGGTGGAATGGAGAGAAAGTTCAGATGATAACCCTGAGAAATTATCGCCAGGACCCACTGGTCTGAGGTGATGGAGTGCCACCTGTTGTTGAAATGGCACAATCGACCTCCCACTGGTATGTGGGGCAATGGAATCTGGCTGCTACTCTCTATGCAGGAGTCAAAACCGGAAGCAGGGCCCGGCTGAGGAGCTGCTTGCAGTTTTTGTTTTCGTGTCTGACGAGACTGGGCTTTTTGAAATGGTCTCATAGAACGAGTTCTAGCTGGTGGCGGGTAGGATTTCTTCGGGCAGAAGAATGACTTCTTAGAGTCCTTCCGGAAGGGTTGTTTTGAAGATTACTCAGAAGGTATCAGAGAGAGCTGTCTTAAGGTTTCATGATGATTCTGCCACTGTTTGTTGAATCTGCTCGCCAAACAGATTATCTCCTACACAAGGCAGGTCGCATAGTCTGTCTTGTACTTCAGGGCGAAGGTTGGAAGACTTGAGCCAGGCCCATCGACTTGCCGAGACAGCAGCTGCAGATACCCTGGTAGCAGTGTCAAAGATGTCGTAAGATGATCTGATCTCATGCTTGCCTGCCTCAAAACTCTTGTTTACTAGGGTTTGGAGCTGATCTTGAAATTGCTGAGG
Source organism: Rhinatrema bivittatum (assembly GCF_901001135.1). Lineage (NCBI taxonomy): Eukaryota > Metazoa > Chordata > Amphibia > Gymnophiona > Rhinatrematidae > Rhinatrema > Rhinatrema bivittatum. Next base: position 391,383,634 of record NC_042618.1, on the reverse strand, counting down.
TAGGGAGTCTATTAAATCTTGTATGTGCTTAAATAAGACCTTATTATATTGGGTCATATAGAGCTGATAAGAAGCAATTCTAGAGATAAGCATTGCTCCCTGGAAGACACGGTGACCAATGGCATCTAGAAATTTCTGTTCCTTGCCTGGGGGGAAGGAAGTGTGAGATTTTGATCTCCTTGCTCTTTTCTGGGCAGATTCTACAACCACAGATTGGTGATCCAATTGGGGTTTGTGAAACCTGGAGCTGACTGGACGAGATAGGTGGTGCCAGCTTTCCTGTGGACTGGGCCACAGAGCCAGGATATTTCCAGTTCTTTTTGAGGAGATCCAGAAGAACCTGGTGGATAGGGATGGAGGTTATTTCCTTGGGAGCATCCAGGAATTGTAACACCTCCATCATTTGATGCCTATCATCATGTTCAGTCTGTAATTGGAAGGGAACCAATTCAGACATCTCCTTCACAAAATTTATAATCCTCGGTGTCTGGTAAAGAATCATCAGTTCAGGTATCATAGGGATCAGCACCTGTTCCTCTAGGAGCTAGAGGAGGACGGGTGGTGGGATCCCTGAAGGTCCTGGTCAAGGCTCTGAAGGACTGAGTGGAGGCACCGATGAAGGCATCGAAGGATGGCTCGGTGGTGCCGGATGTACAGCATCGATGGCTGAGGCATCGGCAGAACTCCCGATGCGGGAATGCGGAACAGTGTTTCTCCTCCCGATGACAAAGCAAACGGGGAGGGCACCGGAGCCATCGGTGACCCGGGGTCCATCAGTGGAAAAGCGGCCATGAGCGCTTCCATCCTCGAGAGCAGCGGTGCCAACGCTGCTGGAATCGGGTCGATGGTCGGTTCTGCAATTGGTACTGGTGTCGGAGGAACCTGGAATCGATGCATCACCTTGTCGATGGCCTCCTGAACCATCCGGTCCAGTTCTTCTTGGAGACCTGGAGCAAGCAGCCCCGGCTCTGGAACAGAAGAAGGAGGCAGAGGCATAGCCGGAGGGACCACCGTTAAAGGCGGAGTTGTGGCTCCCGATACCCTGTCGGGTGAGGGTTGCCTCGGTGATCTGGTCGCCGAAAAGGTCGGTGCCTTTTCTGGACGGGGTTTCTTCAACGGAGGCTCGGACGATGGCGAGGTCGATGATTTCGCTCCCTCGATGGTCCGAGACTTTCGATGTCAGTGGCGATGTTTATATCTACAATCCCCTCGGTCCTGAGCGGGAGTAGAGGGTGTCGAAGGCCGAGAAGTCGTCGTCGATGCCGGATGGTCACCGGCCAGTGGTCGATGCTGGCGCGAAGTTGACGAGCCAGTTCTGATGACATTGATGCAATAGACGGCGTCAGGGTTTGAGCATGGAAGAGAAGTTGCATCTTCTCCATTCTGGCCTTGCGACCTTTTGGTGTCATTAGGGCACATTTGGTGCAGGTCAAGACATCGTGCTCTCGTCCAAGACACATTACACAGACTTTATGGGAGTCTGTGATGGACATGGTGCGATTACAGTCCGGGCACCGACGGAACCCTGACGCCATGGCCAGGGAAAAAATTGAGCCGTGGTCCGGTTGCTTGAAAAAGTTAGAGGGTTCTCTGTGGGGCAAATTAACTTTTAGTAATTCTGTGAGGAAAATTCCTGTCAGGAATCTCTGCAGAGCTCCTTAACCGCGAGGCTACTGCTGCGCAGAAAAAAGAAGACTGAAGGAGGACCCCTGCTGGCTGCAGGGTTAGTGCCATGCTGGACATGCCCAGTAGGGGCCAGTCAAAGTTCTGGAAACTTTGACAAAAGTGTTCCGTGATTGGGCTACATCCTATGATGTCACTCATATGTGAGTACTACCATCCTGCTTGTCCTGTGAGAAATAGATATACCATGATGTCAGCTTTGCTCCATCTACTGGTAGAGATGCATAACCCACTGGTCATGGATTAACCTGTCTGAATGCTGAGAAACTGATGAACAGCCATACCCACTGGAATAGTATGGGTGTATACATATACTCAAAGTTTGGATGCACTGGAGATTATTAATACAGGTTTCACATGACAGTATAGGCTACTCTAATTTTATGGTGGACATGACAAGAAAGGGATGAAAAACATTGGAAAGAAAAAGTGAATTTCTTATTTTGATGGTTCTAACTGAATGAATCAGTATCTTTTTTGCTGGAACTGCCCTTTTAATAAAATCACTTCCCTACAGAATGATCCAAGGGACATCGTCCCTGTCTCTAATTTCTTGAGGAATGGATACTAACGACAGCAAGGAAGGCCAAGGCATGCATCACTGATAAAAACAAATATCATATAGGAGGAAAAGAAATATGGAAAGAATTATGATAAATGCATCACATGTAAACAGTAATAACAGAGCAAATAAAAGAATAGTCCAAGTTTAATAAAAAAATCAGGGGTTGGCCAAGAGGGGGCTTTTCTTTTTTGGTATGCAAACTGTGTCTAGTTTGTCCATTTTTCTAGCTTATGATGGTTTAACTTAAAAGAAATAAGATATTGAAGCATAATATAGCACTATTTAATAATGTTTCAGTGTTTTCATGAGGTGCCTAACAGTTTTAACAATTTTAACTAATCTAGTTTTCATGTCTCTAGGAAACTTTTATATGAACCAATGAAAAATGATTTGGCATATGCTACTCATATTTTACGTATAATTACTTCCATTGTGGTCAATATCAAATTTCCTTCTGCAGATCAGAATAAATGTCTTTGATATTTAATTGTGTGTACCTCAATACTTGTAAGAGAATTTTATGAGAGAAAGATGCCTTAACTGCAAACTGAACTGGAATAAGTACATTTTTAGGGAAGAGGCACTGAAAACATGACAACTGGGCCCAAAAGAGGTATATCCCTCCTACAGAGGAATGGGGGTATTAAATTATGGCTTATAAGGATGCACTGTTACAATGGTTCTCATCAGGTATGTCGGGACACACTAGCGTGTCGCGAAGTCCTGGAAGGTATGTCGCAGAGCTAGAAGACTGATCTTTCCTCATCAGTCTCAGGGAGGGGCCATGACCATTTCCTGTCGTGGCCCCTTTAATTCCAAGCAGCAACCGTGCGTGCGTCCATAGGAGAGCCGGCGGGGGAGGAGTCAGCGCGTAGGCAGGCTGACAACATGGCCAGGACTCAGCGGCGGCAACGGCCGTGAGGAGAGCGTCGGGGACCGCTGCCTGCTCCTGCAGGTGCCCCCGGAGCGGCCCGACGGCACAGGTAAGTGCCCGGCCCTGGTTGTGGACTGCTGCGACCGGCGACCACAACAGTAGCAGCCTTATTTGTTGCATTTTCTCAATATTATATTGCACTGGTGGTGAACTACTGCCTTTTCATGGGTATGGCTATTGCTGTTTCATTTCTTGGAGATACTGCTGCTGAGGTATGGCAGGTTTGCTAAACATGTACAGAGTGGGGTTTGTTTGTATTATTTTGCAATGCATCTGGTAACAGAGGGAGTTTGTAATACTGATACAGGCCGATACAGTAAAAGTCGCGGGAGAGTGGGCGAGCGCCCGGTCTCCTGTGCGCGTGATTCAGTAAAAAAATCTATTCAAATTAGGGCCCGCGGCGGCTGTCAGTGAGTTTGACAGCCGATGCTCAATTTTGCCGGCGTCAGTTGTCAAACCCACTGACAGCCACGGGTTCGGAAATCGGACGCCGGCAAAATTGAGCGCCCGGTTTTCAACCCGCGAGCCGCAGGCTGATTAAAAATTTTTTTTTTTATTTTTAGTTATTTTTTTACTTTTGGGACCTCCGACTTAATATCGCCATGATATTAAGTCGGAGGGTGTACATAAAAGCAGTTTTTACTGCTTTTCTGTACACTTTCCTGGTGCCGGCAGAAATTAACGCCTAACTTTGGGTAGGCGCTAATTTCTGAAAATAAAATGTGCGGCTTGGCTGCACATTTTACTTACTGAATTGTGCAGGAATAACTAATAGGGCCATCAACATGCATTTGCATGTTGCGGGTGCTATTAGTTTCGGGGGGGTTGGCCGCGCGTTTTCGACGCGCTATTACCCCTTACTGAATAAGGGGTAAAGTTAGCATGTCGAAAACGCGCGGTCAAACACGGGTTAACAGTGCGCCATTGGAGCGCACTGTACTGAATCTGCCTGTTATTAAGATGACACCAGAGTCAGAATATCTTTTTAGTATGGTGAGTTGTACAAGGAAATGTATTAGTTCTGCTCTGCTCTGCACCCACTGTTAGGAAGCTGGGAACTCCTGTGGATGCAGAGTATATGTTTACATATAGTCCCATGATGGTCATATATTCAGTGTGTCATCCATGTGAGCAACATCTCTCAGGTGTCCTAATGGAAAAAAGGTTGAGAACTATTGCACTACTATATGTGATTAAGTACTGAAAAAATAAGAGATTCCTGTTTTGAAAAGGGGTTTTGTGCCTGTGGTGAAACTATTTTTGAAGAAGAGTAGGATGTATTTAAAAATACCATACATTAGTAACTACAGAGATATGTGTTTCTGGAACCATGATCTTCTTGCAAAATAGACTTAAGTACCCTGGTTGGCAGAATTATTTTTGTAAATAATTTTGTTACTTGTACACTTGAATACAATTATCAATATTTCCCAAAGGAACTTACATTTAACAGTGTTTGATTCCGTTTATAAGCAAGATCAGCAGCTTGGCTCTGAATTTTTTTTTCTGCCTCCTGATTTTCCAGGCGACGTTCCATTTGTTGAAGCAATTTGACTCTTTGGGATAATCTACACATTGTAAGCAGAGAAAGAAATAGACTTTAACCATGCCCAGTTCTCTCCAACCAATTGTCCCATCTGACATTACAGGCACAAAGAAGTGAAAAGAGAGACACTCAGCTTCTTGTGTGAAAGAAAACCTCACCTAATAATTACCTAATATGACTCACTAATGCTGTCACGGTAATAAAGTTTTGATAAAAGCTAGTCAGCTACTTCATTGAAATAAATAGCTTCCTAGCAGCCAGTTAACAATTCACTGATACTACTACAGTTCCACGGCAAACCATTTATTTTTTAGTCAGATTAATTCTTCGCTATAACGGTTGAAGCCGCATTCACATTTCCAAATTAGAGGTTGACAGCAACTATCAGCTGTAGATTACTTGCAAAATCAACTAATACAGCTATACATTTTCCTTGTGCAAACTAGACCACCACTATTTTTTAATGCAAGACTTTTTCTTCTTGGTGTTAAAACAGTGGTAAATTATTTATGCTAGACATCTGAACCTAGCATGGACTGTCTCTGTACCCTCACCCATTTTCCCAAAACAATAAGAATACTACTACTAATTTGGGATAAATGTGGAGGAAAAAGCAAGTTTGCTTACCTTAAACAGCGTTTTCTATAGATAATAGGATGAATTAGCCATGCTATCTGGGACAGCCTTTTTTGGAAGAGATAAACTACAACAGGTAAGTTTTTCTGGCTGAATTCAACTGCAGAGACCTTACTTTGAAGGGGGGGGGGGGGGGGTCATTTTTATTAGTAAATTTTTGTTCTTTTAATTTTTGAAAAGGTAATTTTTGTATTGCTTTTTTTTTAATTCTTAGGCATTTTTTCTACTTAAGTTTTAGAAAGGAAGAGTAGAAGGAAGAAGTACCCTTCCCCCTCCCCCCCAACTACCACCCACTCCTAACTTCACACCCACTAGTTGGGGGGGGGGGGGGGTGGACTTTGATTGGCAGAGTATCAGAAGGAAGTAATTTAGATAAATGTAATTACTGTGGAATCAAGTAAAGTTTCAGGAGGAGATTAATTAATAATACCATAGTAAATATTTCAGGTAATTGATTTTCAGGATAAGAGAGAAAAATACTGGTTGATACCAGAAAAAGGAGTGAGAGCAAGTGCATTAGTTCATTCTGGGCCAGATTTTAAAATCTACGCCCAATTTTATAACATGCGCGTGCAGCCGCACGCATGTTATAAAATCCAGGGGTGGCGCGCGCAAGGGGGTGCACAATTGTGCAACTTGCGTGCGCCAAGCCGTGCAGCCTTCCTCCATTACCTCTGAGGCCGCTCCGAAATCGGAGCGGCCTCGGAGGGAACTTTCCTTCCGCCCCCCCCCCCACCTTCCCCTCCCTAACCTGCCCCCAGCCCTACCTAAAACCCCCCCCTTACCTTTCATTTTTAAGTTGCGCCTGCCTCTGGGCAGGTGTAGGTTGTGCGCGCTGGCGCCGGCTGGCCCGCAATCCCAGGCACAGCAGCAAATGGCCACTGTGGCGGGAGGCTCCGGCCCCGCCCACCGCCCGCCCACTCCCTGCCCATTTTTGAAGCCCCGGGACATAGGCTCGGCACGCGCAGGAGGCTTTTAAATGGTTACACGTGTATATTACGCCCATAACCCTTTTAAAATCCGCCCCTCTATGTTTTCTGCAAATACAATAAATTAAGTACATTTCTTGTAAGCTGTTTCTTGTGAGAACACTGAGAGGAGAGGATCACTGTGTTAGTGGCTGAAGAAAATCGGTAGTACTGCTTTGGGAAATTTTAGACCTTAAATGTTTTGGGGAGAAATAAACTACTGGGGCATATTCTTTAGTGTGTTTGTGTGTTTGTATTAAATAGCTAGTCAGAAGTCAGGCTGTTTTGTTTTCCCTGCCTCCCAACCACCCCTACTTCATCCTTTGAGATCACATTAAAAAATAAATAAATAAATAAATACATATAAATTATCCTTTTAACTTAAACACAGGATTGCCCCAGGCCTTATCAAGAGTTTAATCATCCCCTTGTAGGTCACTACCAGATAAATAGTGAATACATTAATAAATTTAAAAGACTCGAATTGTACGCATCCTTACTCCCATAGCAACCTAAACTTAACTAGGAACGGAACAAAATTAAGATGAAGGAAGCAGTCCAGCAGCAAGAGGGAGGCCCTTCCAGTCTTTTGCATCAAGTATCACATGTAGGATTTTATCTGCCAGTGAGAGGTTGTTTGCACCTGGTGCAAAGAGCTCCTGTCTCTCAGAGAAAGAGTCGGATCTCTGGAGGCTAGAGTGGCAGATCTGGAGGAGCTGAAGCAGACAGAGAGGTATATAGATAAGATTTTCAAGGACATGGTAGCCAAATCCCAGCTCCAGTCTGGAAGCCCTGGTGCTGCCTTGGAGGAGGAAGGTCTCCTGGTCAGACAGCATCAACCTGGTGCGGCAGGAAGTGATCCTGTAGCAAAGACCTGCTCTCCAGGTGATGCATTGTCCTCTCACACTGAGGATGTATCTCCGAGGGCTAGTGCACAGGACGGAAGGGTTAGGTCAGCTGTCATAGCTGGTGATTCAAATATTAGGAATGTAGATAGCTGGGTGGCTGATGGACATGAGGATCACATAGTGATATGCCTACCTGGTGCGAAGGTGGCAGACCTCACACGTCACCTAGATAGGATTTTAGACAATGCTGGGAAGGAACCGGCTATCCTGGTATATGTGGGAGGAGATTCTGGAAGCCAAATTTAAGCTCTTAGGTAGAACGCTGAAAACCAGAACCTCCAGGGTAGCATTCTCTGAAATCCTCCCTGTTCCATACACAGGAAATCAGAGGCAGGCAGAGCTTCGGAGTCTCAAAGCGTGGATGAGACTATGGTGCAAGGAAGAGAGATTCAGTTTTGTAAGGAACTGGGGAACCTTTTGAAGAACGGGGGGAGTCTTTTCCAAAGGGATGGACTCCACCTTAACAAAGGTGGAACCAGGCTGCTGGCACTAACCTTTAAAAAGAAGATAGAGCAGCTTTTAAACTAGAACAAAGCCAACAGTTGTTCAGCAGCGCATGGTACAGAAGGAAGATATCTTCAATGGATACTAATGAAGCATTAGAGTTAGGGCATCCAAACATGGTGGAAGGGGGATACCAGGGTATACATTATATTGCAATGACAGAGAGGAGCAACTTGATGGTGGGGTGGCACTTTATGTCTGAGATGGCGTAGAGGCCAACAGTGTAAAGATCGTGCAAGAAACTTAAAGGTAGATTTTAAGAGCCACACGCGTTTGCCAGCGCACGCACATGGACGCGCTGATTTTATAACATGCATGAGTCTATGCACGCATGTTATAAAATCCGCTACCAGCGCACCCATGCGCACAAATTCCCGCCTTAAGCACTTAAGCTGGGGAATTTTAGTAGGTACGCACAGCGATGCAATAGGCCTATTTTCCAGTTCCATTCCAGTACACCACAGTAAAGGAGTGGACTTCCTAAACCCCCTACCTAACTTGCCACCCATTTACCCTATTAGCCCTGACCTCTAAAACCCCGCTGAGTACCCTTTTTATTTTACTACTTGCACGCTTGTCCATAGCAGAAACAAGTTACGCAGTTGTGGGTTCCCGACACATGCTAGTACGCGTAAATGACTTCATGGGTGCAGACCTGGCCAACCCATGTAACGCCCACACCCCGCCCCACCCCTTTTTTGCCTAAACTTTTTTATTCACATACCAGGTGATATGTGCGTGGTTGCAGGCCTCTTAAAATCCGCATAGTGCTCGTGTGTCCCAGTCACGCGCATATCTTTCGGCTTTGGCGCATACAGGGCTTTTAAAATTCACCTTAAATTGCACAATTGAATCTTTATGGGTAGAAAGTAAGGCAATAGGAGTAATATACCGTCTACCTGGCCAAAATGATGAGACGGACAATGAACTACTAAGAGAAATTAGGTAAGCTAACCAAACTCGTAGTGCAGTAATAATGAGAGATTTCAATTACTCCAATATTGACTGGCTAAATGTAACATCAGGACTATGCTAGAGAGATAAAGTTCCTGGATGGAATAAATGACAGTTTTATGAAGCAATTGGTTCAAGAACCGACGAGAGAGAGCAATTTTAGATCTAATTCTCAGTGGAGACCAGTATCTAGTGAGAGAGAGCTAACGGTGATGGGGCCGCTTGGCAATAGTGATCATAACATGATCAAATTTGAATTAATGACAGGAAAGGGGTCAGTAAGTAAATCCATAACTTTAGCACCAAACTTTCAAAAGTTTGACAACATGAGGAAAATAGTTAAAAAAAAACCAAAACAAAAAAACCCCCCAAAACAACTGAAAGTTGCAACAATAAAGGTAAAGAGTGTGCAACAGGCATGGACAGTGTTTAAAAATACCATCTTAGAAGAAGAGTATAGATTTATTCCACGCATTAAGAAAGTTGAAGGAAGGCTAAATGAATACCAGCATGGTTAAAATGAGAAGTGGAAGAGGCCATTTTATCTAAAAGATCTTCATTCAAAAATTGGAAGAAGGATCCATCAGAGGAAAATAGGATAAAACAAACATTGGCAAGTTAAAAGTAAGACATTGATAAGATAGGCTAAGAGAGAATTTGAAAAGAAGTTGGCCATAGAGGCAAAAACTCATAATTATTTTTTAAATATATCCAGAGCAGAAAGTCTGCAAGGGAGACTATTGGTCTGTTAGATGATTGAGAGGCTTCTAAAAAAAACTAAAAAGTCATGAGATAGGAGGCAATGTCCTTTTGTGGATTGCAAACTGGTTAAAAGACAGGAAACAGAAAGTAGGATTAAATGGTCTGTTTTCACAGTGGAAAAAAGATAAACAGTGGAGTGACACAGGGATCTGTACTAGGACCAGTGCTTTTAAAAGAAAATTATTCCTTACCTGCTAATTTTCGTTCCTGTAGTACCATGGATCAGTCCAGACGGTGGGTTATGTCTCCCATCCAGCAGATGGAGTCAGACAAGGCTTCGGAGAGTGCTGCCATATTAACCAGTGCACCCTCTGTAAATCCTCAGTATAGAGAATATCAAAGCTAGAATAACAACCTAAAGAGGATGGATCAAGTGTACTAACCAGAAAAATTATCAGTAACTAAGGCAACTGGTGCCACAACTATAACTCGCAAAAGGAACTGTCGAACCACCTCAAGAAGCAGAGTCAAACATCAAAAACCAGGATAGAAAGGGCAGGAGAACAGATCGAGCAGGAAGACCCCAAAACCCCAACAATAGCAGGGAGGGCATATGGACTGATCCATGGGACTACAGGAACGAAAATTAGCAGGTAAGGAATAATTTTCTTTTCCCTGTACGTACCAGGATCAGTCCAGACTGTGGGATGTCCCAAAGCTTCCCTAAATCAGGTGGGCCCCTGAAAGCCCTGCTCGAATGACCCTGACGCCAAAGTACCCAGAGATTGACGACTGTAGGTGCAGACGATAATGTCGTGCAAAAGTGTGCAGAGACTTCCAGGTCGCCGCCTGGCAAATCTCTTGAGAGGAGATAGACTGGGATTCTGCCCAGGATGTTGCCTGAGAATGAAGTGAAAGGGCCTTGACACCCAACGGAGAAGTCCGACCCACTCCAATGTACGTTGCCACTATGGCTTCCTTGAGCCATCGAGCAGTCGTTGTCTTCGTGGCCTTAGACTCCCTCCTTGGTCATGACCAAAGAACAAACAAATGATCCGAGACCCTGAAGTCGTTGGTGACTTCCAAGTAGCAGATTAGACTGCGCTTGACATCCAGGTGAAGGAGGGATTTTTACTCGTCGGCTGTGAAGGACGGAAGCTCTACCGTCTGATTCACATGAAAATTCAAGACGACCTTGGGAAGAAATGAAGGCACTGTACGTAAGGATACCCCGGCATCCGTAAAACATAGGTAAGGCCCTGCATGAGAGTGCTTGGAGTTCAGAGATCCGGCGTGCAGAGCAAATGGCCACCAGGAAGACGGTCTTGAGGGTGAGATCCTTGATGGTGGCGTTACGCAGAGGCTCAAAAGGGAGGACCTGCCAGAACCTTAAGCACCAAGTTAAGACTCCAAGAAGGACATGGATCCTGAACCGGAGGCCGCAGATGTTTCACCCCTTTGAGGAAGCGGGCGATATCCAGATGAGACAAGAGAGAGAGATGGTCGGTTAACTGAATGAGCGAGCCCAGCGCGGAAACTTGTACGCGCAGGGAGTTGTAGGCGAGTCCTTTCTCCAGGCCGTCCTGTAGGAATGCAAGGATCTGAGGGACCGAGGCCCTTCTGGGATGAGTGCCATGGGCGGTACACCAGGACTCAAAGACCTCCCAGACCCTCACTTAGGCAACCAAAGTCGAGGTCTTCCGAGCCTTGAGAAGGGTTGAAACTTCTGCGTCAGGGTATCCTTTGCGCTGAAGCTGCCACCTTTCAAAAGCCAGGCCACAAGACAGAAGCGTTTTGCCTTGTCGAAAAATACCGGCCATTGATGGAGCAGGTGAGGAAGATGGCCCAGATGTAGCGGACCGTCCACTGCGAGGTTGAGTAAGTCCGCGAACCAAGGGTGCCGTGGCCACTCCGGGGCCACCAGGATGACAGGACCCTGATATAGCTCTATTCTCCACAGTACCTTGCCCACTAGAGGCCATGGAGGAAAAACGTATAGGAGAAGATGACCCGGCCAATGGAGAACCAGAGCGTCTAAGCCTTCTGCACCGTGCTCCCGCCTGCGGCTGAAGAAACGGGATGCCTTGGCATTATGAAGAGTTGCCATGAGGTCCAGATGGGGTGTCCCCCAGTGACGAATGAGGAGCTGCATTGCCTCGTCGGAGAAGGACCACTCTCCAGGATCCAGACTCTGTCGACTCAAGTAGTCCGCCTGAATGTTGTCTACGCCCGCGATGTGGGAGGCTGCCAGGTGCGTGAGATACCTTTCTGCCCACGACATCAGGCGGGCCGTTTCAAGAGACATGTGTCGGCTCCTCGTGCCTCCCTGGCGGTTGATGTAAGCTACTGTGGTTCCGTTGTCCAATAGAATCCTTACCGCTCGGTTCTGCACAAGAGGCAGGAAGGGTATGAGCGCCAGACGTACTTCTCTCATTTCCAGACGATTGATTGGCCAGGCTGCTTGTGCCTTTGTCCACTGCCCTTGCGCTCTCTGTTGGCACACTGCCCCCCAACTGGCCAGGCTGGCGTCAGTGGTGACTTCCACCCGATCCGGGATCTCGAGAGGAGTGCCCTGTGCAAGATGGAGTGGGTCCAGCCACCAATGCAAGCTGGCTTTGGCAAGCTGAGGGAGAGGAAGGACGAGCTGGTAGTCCTGCGAGACCGGTTTCCAGCGAGAGAGTAGCGCCCCTTGTAAGGGACGCAGATGCACAAAAACCCATGGTACGAGATCGATAGTGGAAGCCATGGATCCCAAGATCTGTAGGTAATCCCAAGATGTGGGCACAGGAAGCGCGGCGAAGTGCTGGATCTGCTCTCGGAGAGATTGCGCCTTGTCTGGGTGTAGGAAAATCTTGCCCTGAACCATGTCGAAGCATGCTCCCAAGAAATCCAAATACTGCGAAGGGCTGAGATTGCTCTTGGTGAAGTTCACAACCCAGCCAAGTGACTGGAGGAGTTGAAATACCTGGGTGACCGCTGCCTGCCCCTGGGAGAAAGTCTTCGCCCGAATGAGCCAGTCGTCCAGGTATGGATGAACTAGGATCCCCTCCCATCGGAGAGCAGCCGCCACTACCACCATGATCTTTGTGAACGTCTGCGGGGCAGTCGCCAGACCAAAGGGGAGAGCTTGGAACTGGAAGTGCTGGTTCAGAATCTTGAAACGAAGGAACCTCTGATGGGCTTTGTGGATGGGAATGTGGAGATAGGCCTCTGTCAAGTCGAGATAGGTGAGGAACTCTCCCTGATGTATCGCTGCAATCACTGAACGCAGGGTCTGCATTCGGAAATGAAGGACCGGGAGGGACTTGTTGACCTCCTTGAGATCCAAGATTGGACGAAAGGCTCCGTCCTTTTTGGGTACCATGAAGTAGATTGAATAATGACCAAAGCCCACCTCTCCGGAGGGGACGGGAGAGATAGCCCCGAGGTCCAGGAGTCTGTCCAGGGTCTGTTGCACAACCAGCTGCTTGTGACTCGGGCCGCAAGGCGAGAAGAGGAACCTGTCCCTTGGGACGCGAGCAAACTCCAATGCGTAACCGCTCCTTAATATGTCTAGGACCCACTGGTCCAACGTGATGTGGACCCACTCCTCGTAGAAGAGAGCTATCCGCCCCCCGATCCGGGGAGTCGAGGAGTGGGTGAGTCTGGCATCATTGAAAAGACTTGGAGGAGGCTCCTTGAGCTGTCCCCTCTCGAGGTGTTCTGCGGCCGCGAAAGGAACGAGGCCATGACTGGGATGTGGAAGAAGATGTCCGGGGCACCGGCTGTCTGGAACCGTGATAACAGCGTTGTGTGCGGACCCGACTTCTGGAGGAATTAATCGATCTAGTGGCGCGTGGATGGTCCTCGGGCAGGCGATGGACCACCCGCGAAGAGAGACAATCCGGCGGCATGGAGGTGCCCTCCCCACCAGGGAGGCACCTAGAACACAGCCCCTCATGGGACAACCGTGACCCTGGTTCGCCGCACGCCGAGCATTGGGACGGCCGCGGCATGCTCGAAGGTGAACGGGGGAGGGGGGGTGAGCCGCTACGGGGCCAGCAGAAAAACGCGCCGCGGGGAGCAGGAAGACGCCTCCTCTACACCTTTGCCCCCAGTAATCAGCAGCAGAGGAATGTGACCTCTCTGCTGCAGCAGCTCCGGGGAATGTGCATCTCGGGGGCCACGGGGCAGGACGTGGCAAGGGGGGGGAGAGGCTGGCACCACCAGCATCCACCTCCCTGATAACTGTATGTAACCAAAACCTGAGAAATTAAGAAAGTGACAGAAAAATCAAAATGACAACGTACCCCAGAAAGGGAGGAATGGGGGAGGGAGAGGTGACCAGACAGCATTACCTGCAAGTCACACAAACCTCCAAACATAGAATCTAAAACTTTCTTTTCTCTTTTTTTTTTCTTTTTTTTAAAACAACTTGATCCAACCTCAGAGACACAAAATAAAGAAATAGTACAGAGGAGGAAAATATCCTCCAGACAGGGGAAGCACAAGATTCCCCTACTCCTGTCTGCTAGAGTCAGAAAGGATTTACAGAGGGTGGATTTACAGAGGGTGCACTGGTTATTATGGCAGCACCCTCAGAAGCCTTGTCTGACTCCATCTGCTGGACGGGGGACATAACCCACCGTCTGGACTGATCCTGGTACGTACAGGGAATATATTTTTAAAATATCTGGAAAGGGGCACGACGAGTGAGGTGCTTAAGTTTGCGGATGACACAAAATTATGCAGAGTAGTTAATTCTCAAGGCGATTGTGATAAATTGCAGGACCACCTTGTGAGACTGGAAGACTGGGTGTCCAAATAGCAAATTAAATTGAATGTGGAGAAGTGCAAGGTGATACATATAGGGGTAGATTTTCAGAGCCCTGCTCGCCTAAATCCGCCCAAAACCGGGCGGATTTAGGCGAGCAGGGCCCTGCGCGCCGGGAAGCCTATTTACATAGGCCTCCCGGCGCGCGCAGAGCCCCGGGACTCGCGTAAGTCCCGGGGTTTTCGGAGTGGGCGTGTCGGGAGGCGTGTCGGGGGGCGGGGGCCGGATTGCGCGGCGTTTCGGGGGCGTGCCGGCAGCGTTTTGGGGGCGGGTACGGGGGCGTGGCTACGCCCCGGGGCGGTCCGGGGGCGTGGCCTCGCCCTCCGTACCCGCCCCCAGGTCGCGGCCCGGCGCGCAGGGGTCCCGCTCGCGCGCGGGGATTTACGCCTCCCTCTGGGAGGCGTAAATCCCCCGACAAAGGTAGGATCGGGGTTTAGACAGGGCCGGGCGGGTGGGTTAGGTAGGGGAAGGGAGGGGAAGGTGAGGGGAGGGCAAAGGAAAGTTCCCTTCTAGGCCGCTCCGATTTCGGAGCGGCCTAGGAGGGAACGGGGGTAGGCTGCGCGGCTCGGCGCGCGCAGGCTATACGAAATCGATAGCCTTGCGCGCGCCGATCCAGGATTTTAGCCGATACGCGCGACTGTGCGCGTATCTACTAAAATCCAGCGTACTTTTGTTTGCGCCTGGAGCGCAAACAAAAGTAGGCTGTTCGCGCTCGTTTGAAAATCTACCCCATAGGGAAAAATAACTCTTGTTATGGTTACACAATGTTAACTCCTAATGTGGAACCTATCACCCAGGAAAGAGATCTAGGCGTCATAGTGGATAATACTTTAAAATAGTCAGCTCAGTGTATTGTGGCAGTTAAAAAAGCAAACAGAATGTTAGGAATTATTAGGAAGGGAATGGCGAATAAAATATTGGACGTCATAATGCCTTTGTATCGCTCCATAGTGAGACCGCACATTAATACTCTGTGCAGTTCTGGTTGCCGCATCTCAAAAAAGATATAGTTGCACTTGAGAAAGTACAGAGATGGGTGACCAAAATGATAAAGAGATGGAATGACTCCCCTATGAGGAAAGGGCAAAGGGGCGGATTTTAAGAGCCCTGCTCGCGTAAATCCGCCCGGATTTACGCGAGCAGGGCCCTGCGCGCCGGTGCGCCTATGTTCAATAGGCCTACCGGCGCGCGCAGAGCCCCGGGACTCGCGTAAGTCCCGGGGTTTTCCAAGGGTGGCATGTTGGGGGCGTGTCGGGGGCGGGGCCGAGCGGCGCGCCGTTTTCGGGGAGGGACGCGGCGTTTCGGGGGCGGGCCCGGGGGCGTTGTTTCGGCCCGGGGCGGTCCGGGGGCGTGGCCACGCCCTCCGGAACCGCCCCCGGGTTGCGTCTAGGCGCGCCAGCGGCCTGCTGGCGTGCGGGGATTTACTTCTCCCTCTGGGAGGCGTAAATCCCCCAACAAAGGTAGGGGGGGGTTTAGACAGGGCCGGGGGGGGTGGGTTAGGTAGAGGAAGGGAGGGGAAGGTGGGGGGAGGGCGTTAGCAAATTCCCTCCGAGGCCGCTCCGATTTCGGAGCGGCCTCGGAGGGAACGGAGGTAGGCTGTGCGGCTCGGCGCGCCCCGGCTACACGGAATCGGTAGCCTTGCGCGCGCCGATCCAGGATTTTAGCGGCTACGCACGTATCTACTAAAATCCCGCGTACTTTTGTTTGCGCCTGGAGCGTCAACAAAAGTACGCCAATGCGCCGTTTTTGAAAATCTACCCCAAAGTGTTTAAGGCTGTTCAGCTTGAAGAAGAGACGGCTGAGGGGGGTTATGATAGAGGGCTACAAAATCATGAAAGGACTTGAACGGGTAAATGTGAATCGGCTATTTACTCTTTCGGATAATAGAAGGACTAGGGGGCACTCCATGAAGGTAGCAAGTAGCACATTTAAAACAAATCGGAAAAAATTATTTTCCACTCAACGCATAATTAAGCTCTGGAATTCATTGCCAGAGGATGTGGTTATGGCAGTAATTGTAAATGGATTTAAAAAAGGTTTGGATAAGCTCCTAGAGCAGAAGTCCATAAACTGCTATTATTAATCAGTAAGGATTAGTAGCTCGGGATCTATTCATTTAATGTTTGAGTACTTGCCAGGTACTTGTGACTTAACTGGCCATTATTGGACACAGGATACTGGGCTTGATGGACCCTTAGTCTGACCCAGTATGGCATATCTTATGTGCCTGCGCAGCCTGTGTGATCATGATCCTCCTCAGTAGATAAGATAGCTTATTCAGCGCAGCGAAATTGAAGAGGCTGTCCATGGAAGTGGGTGGATTAGCATGGCTAATTCATCCTATCTATGGAGAACACCATTTACGGTAAGCAAACTTGCTCTTTTCCCCATCGATAGGCAGGCTGAATTAGCCATGTTCTCTTTGAGACCGCAGATTAGGGTTGTGCCTTGCACACTGATGTATGTTAAAGTGGGGGAGGGGTGCCCACCTTCTTGCAGAGATAATGTTCATTGTGTGCTTGACAGAGAGCAGAGATGCCCAAAGAGACCGCGGGATGTTATGAGGGTCAACAAATCACTTGTATGTATATCTAGTATTCGGTACAGACTATTCTATTAGAAGTAATTTTAAGAGAAACTGACGTATAATATATTATTTGTTGTGATCTTCGTTGGTTCGGAAATAAGTTTGGAGTCCTTCCAATAATTTGTTCATTGTGTACTCAACCCACAATGGTCGTGGACAGCCTCAATTTCCTGTCGAGTAATGCAATATTGCGAAGCCCAGTGCGGGCATCCAAAGCTGCCTGCTTGTCAAGACAGTAATGCGATGTGAACATATATAGAGATGACCACATGACTGCTTTACAAATGTCCAGCAACAGTACCTTGTGGAGAATTACAATTGAAGCTGCTACAGCTCTCACTTGATGCACTTTGACTTGATTCAACAGCTGAGCGCTTTGTATAAACAGAAGTGAATGCACTGGGATATCCAATTTGACAAAGTCCTCTTTGCTACTGGTAGACCTGGTGCAATAGGATGGAAAGACGCACAAAGATAATAAGTTCTGTTCACTGCATGCGTTCTTCGCTTGTAGTAAGCCAAAGCCCTCTTACAGTCCAAGGTATAAAGGAGTCGCTCCCTGTCATTTTTATGTGGCCTTGGAAAAAAGGTGAGTAATATGATGGTTTGATTCAGATGAAAGCTGAGATTACCTTTGGTAAAATCTGCTAGCAAGTTGACTTGTGTTTTCTCCTCTGATTCATAAGGTGGTGAGCAGTATAAAAAGAAATTGGCATGTATTGCTATTACATAAGATGTTCTGTAATAAGCCACAATTTGCATATAAAAAGGTAGGAATTTGAGGGATCAGGTGGTGCGTTCTCAAAGTAACTTTGTCATGGTGAAATTATAAGAATGGAGGGTAGTGAACCAGGGTCTGTAGCTCACTGACCCATCTTGCTGAAGTCACTGCAACTTCAGCAATACTATTTTCCAAGTCAAATATTACATATGTTTACTATCCATGGTTTCAAATGGTGGGAGCATGAACTGCTCCAATGCCAGATTTATGTCCCAAGGAACTGGTGTTTTTGCAACAGGTGGCCTCAATTTCAAGATTCCCTTCATGAAAAGCGACACTAGAGGATGGTTTGAAATGGGAAGATCATTGAATGGGAGGTGATACGCAACTATAGTACTCACATGATCCCTGAGAGATGATGTTGCAAATCCTACTTGGTACAGCATATGCAAGTACTCTAACAATATTTCCGGTGAGCAGGAGAATGGGTCATAAGAACATAAGAACATGCCATACTGGGTCAGACCAAGGGTCCATCAAGCCCAGCATCCTGTTTCCAACAGTGGCCAATCCAGGCCATAAGAACCTGGCAAGTACCCAAAAACTAAGTCTATTCCATGTTACCATTGCTAGTAATAACAGTGGCTATTCTCTAAGTCAACTCAATTAATAGCAGGTAATAGACTTCTCCTCCAAGAACTTATCCAATCCTTTTTTAAACACAGCTATACTAACAGCACTAACCACATCCTCTGGCAACAAATTCCAGAGTTTAAATGTGCATTGAGTGAAAAAGAACTTTCTCCGATTAGTTTTAAATGTGCCACACGCTAACTTCATGGAGTGCTCCCTAGTCTTTCTATTATCCGAAAGAGTAAATACTCGATTCACATCTACCCATTCTAGACCTCTCATGATTTTAAACACCTCTATCGTATCCCCCCTCAGCCGTCTCTTCTCCAAGCTGAAAAGTCCTAACCTCTTTAGTCTTTCCTCATAGGGGAGCTGTTCCATTCCCCTTATCATTTTGGTAGCCCTTCTCTGTACCTTTTCAATCGCAATAATATCTTTTTTGAGATTCGGCGACCAGAATTGTACACAGTATTCAAGGTGCGGTCTTCACCATGGAGCAATACAGAGGCATTATGACATTTTCCATTTTATTCACCATTCCATTTCTAATAATTCCCAACATTCTGTTTGCTTTTTTGACTGCCACAGTACACTGAACCAACAATTTCAATGTGTTATCCACTATGATGCCTAGATCTCTTTCTTGGGTTGTAGCACCTAATATGGAACCTAACTGTGTAACTATAGCATGGGTTATTTTTCCCTATATGCATCACCTTGCACTTATCCACATTAAATTTCATCTGCCATTTTGATGCCCAATTTTCCAGTCTCACAAGATCTTCCTGCAATTTATCTCAATCTGCTTGTGATTTAACTACTCCGAACAATTTTGTATCATCTGTAAATTTGATTATCTCACTCGTCATATTTCTTTCCAGATCATTTATAAATATATTGAAAAGTAAGGGTCCCAATACAGATCCTTGAGGCACTCCACTACCCACTCCCTTCCACTGAGAAAATTGTCCATTTAATCCTACTCTCTGTTTTCTGTCTTTTAGCCATTTTGTAATCCACGAAAGGACATCGCCACCTATCCATGACTTTTTACTTTTCCTAGAAGCCTCTCATGAGGAACTTTGTCAAACGCCTTCTGAAAATCCAAGTACACTATATCTACCGGTTCACCTTTATCCACATGTTTATTAACTCCTTCAAAAAAGTGAAGATTTGTGAGGCAAGACTTGCCTTGGGTAAAGCCATGCTGACTTTGTTCCATTAAACCATATCTTTCTATATGTTCTGTGATTTTGATGTTTAGAACACTTTCCACTATTTTTCCTGGCACTGAAGTCAGGCTAACAGGTCTGTGGTTTCCCAGATTGCCCCTGGAGCCCTTTTTAAAGCTTGGGGTTACATTAGCTATCCTCCAGTCTTCAGGTACAATGGATGATTTTAATGATAGGTTACAAATTTTTACTAATAGGTCTGAAATTTCATTTTTTAGTTCCTTCAGAACTCTGGAGTGTATACCATCTGGTCCAGGTGATTTACTACTCTTCAGTTTGTCAATCAGGTCTCTATACTCTTCTCATCACACCAGCTTGTGTTACGCTGCCACTTGCATTGGTGTGGAAAATCGAGCCCTTAAATGGGCTCGTTGGAATGAAAGGGATTCCCTTTTGAATATGACAAGAGGAAATGTAAAATCTGCTAGCAAGTTGACTTTTGTTTTCTCCTCTGATTCATAAGGTGGTGAGCAGTATAAAAAGAAATTGGCATGTATTGCAATTACATAAGGTGTTCTGTAATAAGCCACAGTTTGCATATAAAAAAAGTAGGAATTTGAGGGATTGGGTGGTGCGTTCCTGGTTTCAGGATGAGATAGCAAATGATAACAGCAAGGGGGGACATAGCACCTGTGGCGTATGCTCGGTTTGTGCACAATCACATTCAAATATAAGTTTATCCCTGTTTAAATTGAAATATTTTCAACCAAAAGCAGCTTTGACGTGTTTGAGTAAGGTCATTTATATTATTTGGTGTCCCTGCAAATTAATAAATGTTGGAAGGACAATGCAACAATTGAAAACACGAATGACAGAGCATCGGAGTGCAAGCAGATGTCAAAGAGTGGAGGCTCCATTGGTGCAACCCTGTTTGGATTTAAATCATGGGTTTGAAGAGCGTTTTTTTCAAGGTACTTGAAGTAGCGCGGTCTGATGAGAGGGATGGGGATTGTAACCATCATTTGTTACAAATGGAACAATGCTGGATTTTCAATTTGGGGATGGTATGTCCGGAAGGTTTAAACAGAGATTTGGATTGGTCGGTTTTCTTATGAAGGGAGTAGAAGGTTTTCTGATTGGTAAAAGAATCTTTAGGGCTGGGTGTTTAAATAGGCGTCCTTAGGTTTGAGCTGTGAGCATTTTTCACCATTTTTGATGAGAATTTAAGCCTGGTTAACTGGTGAAGTGATCCAAAGACAACGACAAACCTGTTCCATAGGAAAAAAATCAGCAGAACCAGGGGTCACAATTTGAAGCTCCAGGGAGGAAGATTCAGAACCAATGTCAGGAAGTATTTCTTCACGGAGAGGGTGGTGGACGCCTGGAATGCCCTTCCGGAGGATGTGGTGAAGACCAGAACTGTGAAGGACTTCAAAGGGGCGTGGGATAAACACTGTGGATCCATAAAGTCAAGAGGCCGCCAATGAAGAGTGGGTGACTCGCCAGAATGACGGCTACTGCCTGGAGACAATACCCTTATTCAATAAACATACACATGCTTACTGTGACTCCAACATCGCTCTAAGCTTCAACAGCAAGAGGAAATGTGGAAAAATGGATTTACACTCACAAAGAAGGGAGTAGCTGGCTTGTTACGGCGGTTACTACCCCAAACCAAATAAGCCTGATGCTTCACCTTCAATGCATATACAGCATAGTTCTCTGCTTCAACGGCAGGGGAGAAGAAAAAAGGGTTCGCACTCACAAAGTGGGGAGTAGCTGGCTTGTTACGGCGGTTACTACCCCAAACCAATTGTGTCCGATACTTCACTTTCGATGCATATCCAGCATGGCTCTCTGCTTCAACAGCATGGGAGAAGACTGATACATCACGCATTTCCAGCATAGCTCCCTGCTTCAACAGCAGGGGAGAAGAAAAACAACCAATAAGGACTGTATAACATAGTCTGGGTAAAACAAATAAGCATGGGTGTAGCTTGCTTATTGCGGCGGTTACTACCCCTACTACCCCTAACTAATCAAGCTAGATATTTCAATGGTGGGGGTGGAAGGGAAATAGAACCAAGAGCTAAGAGAAACAGATAAGTATGAGAGAAAAAAACGTGTGAGGCTTGCTGGGCAGACTGGATGGGCCGTTTGGTCTTCTTCTGCCGTCATTTCTATGTTTCTATGTTTCTATGTTTCTAATGGGTTGCGATTATAAGGTACTAAAAAATTGTTGGGAATGGGTTAGTATGATTTTTAAATTTTGTGTTATTGTTTTAGTTTTGTTGTAGAAAATTGGTTCCCCTGAAAAAGGCATTTGCTGAAACCTTGTCAATGTCGGGAGATCTGTGGGAGTTAAAGTTGCAGTACTTGGTTGGAAATTGACTGGAAGGGATAAAAATAGCAGAAACTGTAGAGTCCTTAGGAGAACAAATTATAAAAGAAGTACAAGACATAAGTATAATAAATTTAACAGAGAAAGGCTTCTTTAAAAATGAAAAATACAAATAAAAATAATTTTTATATGTATTGAGCTAATAAAGATATCTTGTAGGTAGTTTGTATGGGAAGACTATATGATGTAAACCAAGTGCTCCCTTGTGTATGATACTGGTTGAAGCCCATTGCAGGCAAGAGCCTGTGGATTTGTTCAAATTAAGCACTGATTTTTCTGACACTAACTTCCCATTTTTAGGGTTAAATTTATAGTTTGTTGTCCTCGGGATGGTTATTTATTGTAGCTCATCACATGACATGACAACTTATATTCTAACAGTTTGTGGCCTTAATGATGACTTTGATAATGGCAAAGGGTGAGAAAAATATGCAGGGAATAATTATTATAGAAACACAATAACTTACATATCTTCATGTATTTTGCTCAAATCAACTTCTTGAGCCAAATATGATTTCATCTTCAATTGTTTGGCAGGTTTGGAAAACAGTCAGAGTGGTCTCCTGAATGACAACTTTTCAATCCACAGGTAAGAAAATCTGCCAAGGGTAAAGAAACTTTTTAAAGAACTTATAACATTTGAAAATATTCACCTTACATAAGCTGCACTTGCTACAAGGCATGCTTCACAACAGAAGCAAGCTACAAGGCATGCTTCACAACAGAAGCAAGCTACAAGGCATGCTTCTGTTGTGAAGAGCTAACTGCTTGTTGGGAGATTTATTAGTCATCTCTATTTTAATTCATTGGTAGCTATTTTATGAACCAGGGTGTCTCTGAGTGTGTTTCTATGCTGCTGGCATGCGATCCTCCGACACAGAGGCAATGGCTGCTCTGTTGAGGCCTCTGGCCCCACCCCCACCCCTTTTGTAAAGCCCCGGGATTTACGCGTGTCACCGGGCCTTTTTAAAATAGGCCCGGCGCGTGTAAGATGGATTTACGCGCGTAACCTTTTTAAAATCCGGCCCATTGTGTGTTCAGAACCTTTGATGGAGTTGACAGCCGTAGACTTTTGCTGTGTTTCAGTCCTTACATAAATGGCTTCAGATCAACCAAGTCATCATTTATGACTTAAGAGGAACAGATTCATCAGCTTTGCAGGTCTCACTCTTTAATAAACAAGGCAACACTGTAGATCTGACATATATATGCTTCATATGTAGGACTTGCAAAACTGATTTCATGACTACATATGAATGCAACTGAGTGAACATATGCATGAGTGATATTTACAGAAAGTAAAGTTATTTAACTGATATAAATCAAAATGGTATCCTTAAGACAATCCTTTCAATAATAAATTTAAATCAATAATTAAAATATGGACCTCTTATATCAAAGGTAAAAAAAAATGTTTTTCCATTTACAGATTGAATATAATCACTGATCCTGTACAAATTTATTTTTCTTTTAATTTTCTATGCTTAAAAAAATTATTGCACTTTATCTGCACATAAGCAATTTCAATAAATTCATAGAACATTTTTGAATATTCATCTTAAAAAAAAACTTCATAACATAACTTCATAAATCCTGGGTGTTCTTGATATATTGAACAACACAGCAAGCCATAGCATCATGAAGAGTTCCAATGTTAAAAAGCAAGCAATAGTAGTACAGAAGTTCTTTGTGAACAGTGGTTATTAAAAAGAAATAAAACGTAGTCCCTGAAGCAGGTTCTCAAAAAGCAGGGCTGCTGTCGGACTTTCGATCTTTCCACCTACTGTGGATCTTCTTTATCGTATAGATGCCTGGTCTGCTATAATCATTTTGTAAAAAGTGTATTAAATGTTTTTCTATTACTTTATTGAAATAAATTATTGTACTTTATTCACACATACCAGCTAGATTAAGGACCACTATTTATGCAGCTGGGGTTGCCTGCTGAAAATTAGCTGCTTAGAGCAGAAAATCAGCACTAACTGGCTAAGTCTTAAGCACATCCTAGGAACATCCTTAAAGTCACCCCTTTTTGGTCTGGCTAAATCTGACCACCTTGCAAATTCAGGAAAGCAAGTTTAGTCAGTCAGTAGGGATAAATTTGGAAAAGTTGAGATTTAACTAACCAACTCTGCAAATGAGCTGATTAAAGCATTTGAAAATTAACCCAAAATGTATTAAGTTAGGATAATAAATACCACCAAAAGGAGAAATTACAGTCAATCACTTATGCTTCCAACCAACAAAGAACACTCGGGCCGATGCATTAAAGTGCGCTTAGGCTGAGCGCACTGTTAGCCCCCGTTTGGCCGCGTGTTTTCGACACGCTATTTTTACCCCTTGTTCAGTAAGGGGTAATAGCGCATGGAAAACGCACGGCCAACCCCTCCCTGAAACTAATAGCGCCCGCAACATGCAAATGCATGAGGATGGGCCTATTAGTCATTCCCGCGCGATACAGAAAGTAAAATGTGCAGCAAAGCCGCACATTTTAATTTCGGCCGGCACCAGGAAAGCGTGCAGAAAAGCAGAAAAAAATGCTTTTCTGTACACCCTCAACTTAATATCATAGCGATATTAAGTCTGAGGCCCCAAAAATAAAAAAAAATTTAAAAATCTGCCCGCGGGTTGGAAGAAGGGCGCTCAATTTTGCCGGTGTCCGTTTTATGAACCCGTGGCTATCAGCGGGTTTGAGAACCAACGCCGGTAAAATTGAGCGTCGGCTGTCAAACCCGCTGACAGCCGCCGCTTGTCAAAAAGGAGGCGCTAGGGACGCGCTAGTGTCCCTAGCGCCTCCTTTTACCATGGGCCCTAATTTGCATACGGGCCAATACTGAATCGCGTGCCCAGGACACTAGCCTTTGCTCGCTGGCTCTCCCGCGACTTTTACTGTATCGGCCCGACAGAGCAGACAAAATAATTAAGTTCACTAAACTAAGGGACAGGTTAAGACACTTACCAGCCCTCAATGAATAGCAGGAACACTGCAACGTCCACACTTACGAGGGCAAACCAAAGGCAAAAATCAGCAACTGAGGGAGGATCAACGATTGGCCTGCCTTCTTTAGAGGAAAAGAAATGATCATGTAAGTGGTAATTTCTCCTTCTTCTGCACTCAAGCAGGCCAAGCCCTACAAGTGGGATGTACCACTACTCCTGAACAAGGTGAAAGGCTGCCCACAGTCCAATTAAAACCACACACATGAATGCTGCACCCCTTGGAGCCCGGGCATCCAAGTAGAAGAGCTTGGAAAGGTATGGAAGGAAGTCCACATTGCTGCCAGAAAAACTCAGCCAGAAACAATAACCAAGGCTCTGCCCACAATAGCGCCTGAGCTCTAGTAGAATGCACTCTGTCAATTTTAAAAGTCCTAAAATGGGAGGAAGTGAAGTCAGCCTCAGCAGATGGCCACTTGACTCTTCAGCTCCACATGGCTGGGGAATAATGGTGGTGTATTACCTAGCATACGACCCTCCCGAATTATAATTTTCAGTACAATACTCCTGGGATGACTATGGCTACCCGATGGTGGACGGTCGATTTGGCGGACTTTTCCTATAGCGGTAATACCGCAACCCCGAAAGTGACAGCCTCCAGAGAAGGCGGCGAAATGGCGCCGGGGGCTACGATAACAGGCGAGGCTCAGGTGGAAACGGGCACGGAGGTCTGCCCGACAGGAGTTCTGAAACTGGTTCCACAACATTAAAACCGAAATCATAACAGCTCTTAAGAAGGAAATCCAGGAAGCAATTGGAGATCTGCACAAGGAGGTAGAGGAAAAGAAAATTAGGTCTTACCTTCGTTAATTTTCATTCCTGTAGTACCAAGGATCAGTCCAGACTCCTGGGTTATGCCTCCGCACCAGCAGGTGGAAACAGAGCAAAACTTGACAAGCTCCACTATATATACCAGGGTGCCACCCACAGCCTGTCAGTATTACTCAATGTCAAAGCAGTGGATATTCCCCATGTAACTAAACTATATTCATGAAGATCAACCGGGGAACCCTCGGGTCACTTCCCCCAAGAAGAACCAGACCCGGAAAATGACCGAACTGACAGTGACTTGCAACAGCAAAAACCTTTCGTCCAACACAGCGGACTCTCCGAACATACTGCAATAAAACGGGCAGGACTCTGGACTGATCCTTGGTACTACAGCAGCAGTTCTCAACCTGTGGGTCACGACCCCGGCAGGGGTCGAACGACCAAAACACAGGGGTCGCCTGTGTTTTGGTCGTTCGACCAAAACTGATCTGCGGACCGACCCCAACGGCCCGGTCCGCAGACCAGTACCGGGCCGTTGGGGTTTTTTGCCGGTCCGCGGCACCGCGGCTGCTGCGGGGAGGCGGGGCGAAGCTGGAGACCTGCCTCCTCCAACCCCAAAAGGGAGCGCGTCGCGGTGCTCCTCCTACTTACTTCCTGCCCGCCCTGCCCCGGAAGACAAATGTTGCCGGAGCCGCACGGGCAGGAAGGAGGAGGCACGTCAGCCGCGTGCAGAAGAGGAGCAGCGCGGCCCGAGAAGACCAGGGCTGCTGCAGAGCCCATCCTGTGGCAACCCGAAAAGAAGAGGCCCAGAGGTGAGAGAGAGGTGTGTGCGAGTATGAGATGAGTTGAGAGATTGTGTGTGAGAGTGAATTGAGAGACTGTGTGTGTTTGCAGAGACAGCATGTGAGAGCCTCTGTGTGTGTGAAAGAGACAGCATGTGACAGTGAGAGCCTGTGCTTGAGCAAGGCAGCATGTGGGGGTGTGAGAGAGCCTGTGTGTGAGACTCAGACAGCCTGTGCCAGTGAGAGACTGTGTGTATGAATGACTGCATGACAGAAAGAGCATGTGACAGTGAGATCCTGTGTGTGTATGTGTGTTTGAGAGAGAAATGCATGTGAGAATGAGAACCTGACTGTGTGTTTGAGGGAAGAAGACAGGTGGAGAGAAAAGAAACAGAAAAAAAGGCAATATAAAAGGAAATGGCAAAAAAATAAAGGGAAGCAGATGTAAAAAAAAATAAATTACTTTTTACTGATTGGTACATGTAATCTTTGGGAATGTGCAAGAGTAGCACTTTCTCTATGGCGGATCTCACAATGTACGAGATCAACATGGAGGAAGTGGAAACCCAGGGGGCCTGCACAGAGGAGGCAGCAGAATTAACAAAGGTAAGACCTAATTTTCTTTTCCCTGTACGTACCGGATCAGTCCAGACTCCTGGGATGTACCAGAGCTCTCTATCTAGGGTGGGAAACGGAAAGGCCCGCTCTCAAGACGCCTGCTCCAAAATTTCCCACTCCAGAATCCTGCACGTCTAATCTATAATGACATGCAAACGTGTGCCGCGACTTCCAAGTCGCTGCCCGGCAGATCTCCAACGGTGAAATCTGTTGACGCTCCGCCCAGGATGCCGCCTGAGCCCGAGTAGAGTGTGCTTTTAGCCCCAAGGGTAGAGGGCGACCCGCCAGTAGGTAAGCAGAATTAATTGTCTCCTTCACCCATCGCGATATAGACGTCTTAGACGCCATATTACCCTTCTTAGGACCATTCCAAAGAACAAAAAGATGATCCGACACCCTGAAGGCATTTGTAACCTCAAGGTAGTGCAAGAGGACCCTACGCATGCCCAACTTCTTCAGCTCCTGGGAGGAAGTATCCGAGGGATCAAGATGGGGAAAGGCCGGGAGATCTACTGACTGATTCAAATGAAACGCCGAAACCACCTTGGGAAGGAAAGAAGGAACGGTCCGGAGGGAGATTCCAGACTCAGAAATCCGTAGGAAGGGTTCCCTACACAAGAGGGCCTGCAGTTCCGAGACCCTCCTGGTGGAGGTGATCGCTACCAGGAAAACCGCTTTCATTGTGAGATCCTTCAAGGTGGCCCTCTTCAATGGTTCAAAGGGGGCTTACACAGGGCCCTGAGAACCAAATTTAAATTCCAAGAAGGACAAGGAGAAACGATGGGAGGACGCAGATGTGTGGCCCCCTTTAGGGAACGAATCAAATCAGGAAAGGAAGCTAATGCCCGCCCTTCCACAGGACCTCGAAGACAACCCAGGGCTGCGACCTGGACCCGCAACGAGCTACAGGAGAGCCCCTTTGCCAGACCATCCTGCAGAAAAGACAAGATATCAGGGATGGTAGCCCGGGTAGGACGGACCGCCCTAGCAACACAAAAGGATTCAAAAACCTTCCAGACTCGCATATAGGACAGAGACGTCGACACCTTGCAGGAACGTAGAAGGATGGCCACCACCGCGTCCGAGTAACCTTTCCCTCTCACCCAGCGCCTTTCAAAAGCCATGCCGTTAGACAAAAGCGATCTGCCTGATCGAAACAGACGGGTCCCTGATGTAGAAGATTCGGCAATGGCTGGAGCCGGAGCAGCGTTTCCAATGACAGATTGACTAGGTTGGCAAACCATGGCCTTCGTGGCCAATCCGGAGCCACCAGAACAACTTCCGTGGGATGATTCTCTATGCGACGCAGAACCTTGCCTATGAGTGGCCACGGAGGGAAGACGTAAAGGAGGATTGACGTTGGCCAGGGAAGCGCCAGGGCGTCCACCCCCTCAGCCCCTGGTTCTCTCTCACCAGCATCCCCCTTACCTCCCATGCTCTCTCTCACCCTCCTGCTCTCTCTCACTGGCATGCCGCGAACGGAGCGCGTTCCACGTGTGCCGCGGGACGCACTCGGCCTGCGGCGAAGATGAAGGACTGGGCGTTCCGTTTGCAGCACACGGGGGCCTTCCCTTTTCGCCGTGAACGGCGAGCCGGGCATTCATCTTCGCAGTGATCAGAGCAGGTCCCATGGCACACACAGGACGTGCTCTGTTGGCTGCATGCCGGTGTCTCCTCTGCTATTTTCTGCGCAAATTCTGTGCTCCGCAGTAGTGCAGAATTCCCCCAGGACTATCTATTGCCTCAGGTACAAACTTATAGGCCGATGCAGAAAGCTGAGCATTAAAATTGTGTGCTGAAATTCAGCACACAGTTCCCTAACGCACAAACAAATTTTTTAAAACTCTCAATGCAGTCAGCTTTTATTATGCTAATGCATCGGGAATTAAAATATGCACATACACACAAACCCGAAGTTAAAATGTGCACTCAGCATAGGCTGAATGAACATTTTAAATTTGAGGAGCAGGGAGAGGGAGAGGTAGTCAGTCACTCACCACTAGTCTGAAAGTATTATAAAATAACAAGCAGTCAATCTGTTGTATATAGTTAGCTAGGTTCTCAATTAAGCTGTTATATTGTATCATGTCATTAAGGCCAGCCTTAGACAATCTGTTATATGTAAACCGGTGTGATGTATCATATCGAATGTCGGTATAGAAAAATAAATAAATAAATAAATAAAATAAATCGTCACAGTTGGAAGTGAAGTAGCAGAGGGACAAGGGATTAGTATTCGGATGTCTGGGTCTGCCTCTCTCAAGTAGCAATTGCACATCAGGGACTTGGCGGTTAGAACATAATATAAAAACATAAGATATGCATTAATGGGTCAGACCAAGGGTCTATCAAGTCAGTATCCTGTTTCCAACAGTAGCCAATCCAAGTCACAAGTACCTGGCAAGTGCTCAAACACTTACCAGGTATTTGTGACTTGAATTGGCCACTTGTCTATATCCCACAATGGCCAATGGGCAGAAAGTTTTCCTGCAAACTCCGAACAGAATGT
Source organism: Rhinatrema bivittatum (assembly GCF_901001135.1). Lineage (NCBI taxonomy): Eukaryota > Metazoa > Chordata > Amphibia > Gymnophiona > Rhinatrematidae > Rhinatrema > Rhinatrema bivittatum. The sequence goes on along the minus strand of NC_042618.1, from coordinate 391,354,230 downwards.
TTACCACTTTCAGTGCAGAGATTGCACACAACCCCTATTCACCTCCTCTTCTGCAAGCCGAGGGATGTGGCAAGGAGTGGTCCGCCAGGGATGTGGCTTTGTGGAATGGTCCAGGGAGCAGGATCACGGGAAATTTCTTCCAGAATCCCACCTGCAGATCTTTAAAGAAAGGAACAGCAACAGTAGCTATTGCAAAACCCAGAACCACAGGCTCAAAAAATATAAAATTATTCTTAATACAACACAATGCTGCCCTCTGAACATTAGTCACTTTCATATTGATTGAGTCTCCTCTCATACACTAGGAGATGCATATGGTTTGATTATGTAGACATGTATGCAGAATAGAGTACATTTTTTAAATAACATTTTGAATATACATGCAGCTTAACAAGCACTGGAAACTATCTCAGGAATAAAATTTCCAGCACTAAGAAAATGTGAGTTAAGCTGGCAGACTTCTCTGCAGTGAGGGCAATGCTTAAGGCCTTTCAGGCCGATACAGTACAGTGCTCCGATGGAGCGCACTGTTAGCCTGCTCTTGGACGCGCATTTTCCCTTACCCCTTATTCAGTAAGGGGAGGGAAACGCGCGTCCAATCCATGGCACCTAATAGTGCCCTCAACATGCAAATGCATGTTGATGGCCCTATTAGGTATGCGTGCGGGATACAGAAAGTAAAATGTGCAGCCAAGCCGCACATTTTACTTTCAGAAATTAGTGCCGACCTTCTAATTTCTTCCGGTGCCGGGAAAGTGCACAGAAAAGCAGTAAAAACTGCTTTTCTGTGCAACCTCCGACTTAATATCATAGCGATATTAAGTCGGAGGTCCCGAAAAGTAAAAAAAAAATTGAATTCGGCCCGCGGCTGTTGGGCCGAAAACCGGACGCTTAATTTTGCCGGCGTCCGGTTTCTGAGCCCGTGGCTGTCGGCGGGTTTGAGAACAGACGCCGGCAAAATTGAGCATCGGCTGTCAAACCCGCTGACAGCCGCCGCTCCTGTCAAAAAGGAGGCGCTAGGGACGCACTAGTGTCCCTAGCGCCTTCTTTTACCTGGATCTACCGCGTCACCTAATTTAAATAGAGAATCGCGCGCACCAGCGAAGGGCCGGTGCGTGCGCCGGGAGAGCGGGCGTTTGTCCGCTCTCCCGCAGACTTTACTGTATCGGCCCGTTTATTTGTATGGAATTTCTCTGCCAGGGTGCACGGTTTTACAAGCACTTTTTATGCATGCAAATAAAATTCCTTGCTGTATTTGCAGTAAGGATTAAGTACACAAAATCTTCACACAACTACAGGTAAAACTGTGCATTCTACTGAATGCACTTCATTGTTTTGGCCTGTTAGAATGTAAACCCTCTGGGGACAGGGACATATCTACTGTATCTGAATGTAACGTACCTTGAGTAACCATTTAAAAGGCATAAACTAAACAAACAAAATAAAACTAATTTTCTTAGCTTCCTGAAATTCTTCTAAAAATTATTTTATCCACTTATAAAAATCAGTACTTTTTTTTTTTTGGGGGGGGGGAGGGTGGAGAGCAAAGTTTCTCGTTTTATCTATTTCATTTGCATACGACTATTTCGTTTCATGCTACACTCCCACAAACTTCACCCCCAGCCATTCTGTAGGAAGGGTCAGTCCCCTAAAAATCAGGCCGCAGCCAGCCAGAAAGAGCACTGTGAACCACGAACCCTATAAGTGAGCAGCAGCATGGGCTTGTCCCTTGCTGCTAGCTGTAACAAAGGGAAAGGTGAGCCTAGGCACAGTTCGGGGGGGGGGAACGAGCAGGGGCTTTTCGGTTTTGTTTTCCGGCGGAATTTTTGTCTTTCCCCCGGGGGGTGCGTCATTTTAAGTATATATATAATTAATAAGATCTCTCTATAAAAAAAAAAAAATCAGCAATAATTAATAAATAGTTTACCCTCTGGTCGCTCCTGGTAGCAGTTCCTTTCCAGATCATTGGCAGCCCCCCCAGGCCGCTCCATGCAGCGCAGGGGCCGCGCATCCAGAGAGCAGGCTGGCACCCGTAGCCCGGAAGTGAGTGATTTGCATCGGAGGTTTCCCTTGGCTGAGGACCCGGTGGTTTCAGGCATGTCTCAGCAGGCAAGTTTCGAGTCAGTAGACGTTTCTCCCTCCCATTCCCCTTCCACCCCCCTCTCTGTATCTGGCGAGAGCAGGCCCGAGGCTGGTCCCTCCCAGCCCTGTGTGTCCTGCCCCCCTGAGATTTCCCTCAATGTGTGTGTGTGGGGGTGGGGGGGATTTGTTGTCAGACCCCCCTTCTGATTCAGGTGGGCCGCCGGTGAATAGTGCTAATGTTACCGTCAGAAAAGAGACCCCAAACAACTGGTCCTTCTACTAAAGCTTAAAAAAAAAAAAAAGGCGTTCTCAAAGGGCAGCCCAGGCCAGCTGCACGTAGGGGGAGGGTTCTTCAGTCTTCAGCAGTTCACACACACACACACACCCCCTCCTGCTATGAGTCCCTTGGCTGGCAGCAGGAGGGTTCCTTTCCTGGAGCCTGCATGTTCTGCTTCCGGGAGAGGCAATGATATTTCTGCTGCTTGTCAGTTCAGCCTGCAGAGAGACAAGCACAAACCTGTGATTAAAAAAGCTAAGAGGACAGGAGGGGTAGCTTTGCAGAGGGCAAGGGAGGGGGATCCTCGGTTGCCTGGAGCTTTTCTCAGGTATGCAGATTTACAGGATCAAAGTGAGCTGCAGGAGTTATTCTTGGCCCCAGGCAGGTCGTGCTTGCAGGTTCTTCAAGGCCGTAGGAGCAGTTCCTCAGCCAGCCTGTGGAGCCTCGGGGTAGGTATTATGAAGAGAGGATTGAGACTCCTGGTAGACTGGGGATGAAAATGAATATTGAGGGGGGAACTCATGGGAAGGAGTGCAAGGACAGATGTCTCACTCTATCCCCAGGGAAATTCAATGGGAGGGGGCTGGGCTAAGCAGGTTTGCGGGCAGTTCTCCTGGCTTTTCTGTTTCTCCTGCAGAGATTGAGAGTGAAGAATATCCAGGCACTTCTAAGCAGGAAGCATGGAGGGACAGAGCTTTCGAAGTCGCAGAAGTTCGTCACGAGGCTGGACGAAGGAGGACCAGAGTTCAGGACCTGGAGGAACCAGGATCGACTTCGTGTACTGGTGCAGTTGGTGAGTTGCATCAGGGCATGCAGGTTAAAAAGGGAAAAAGGAAAAGGAGGGTCAGGAGGTCCAGCTCTGATTCGGATAGTAGTTCGGATGAATCTTCTAGTTCTTCATCAAGCGAGTCAGAGAGGGAGAGGAGATCCAGTTTTAGGTCAGGCCCTATGCAGGATATGGGCCATCCTGCTTTAGCGTCTCTAACCAAACTGTGGGAGGAAGTGCCAAAGCGGTTGAGGCGGAGGATAAGGAAACGCAAATATGTTAATATATTCAAATTATTAGAGCGTAGAAGAGGTGGGAGAAAGGAAAAAAGGAGGCACAAGAAGAAGAATAAGGAGGGGAGAAGCTGGACCAAAAGTGTCCAAAAATATATTGAACTGGATGAGAGGTTTCTTGAGGCTGGCTAGCGTTGTGGGCCATTTCCAACCGCAATGCTATGGGTCTCTGTTGGCATATGCCGACAGTATTCTGGGGGCGTTAAAGGATTATGAAGGTTGGGCTTGGCTCAATTATGATGAGCGCTTCCGGGATAAAATGGAGGGTAACCGGCTTATGTCATGGGGCACACAGGATATTAACCTGTGGCTCACACAAATGACAAACAAGTGCGCTAGCGGGCATAAAGGTCTAGGGAGCTGAAGCGGTTTTAGTAACTTGGGGGGTAATAGTAGTTCCTTTCGAGGCCAAGGAAGTGTGGTTAAAGGAGGGGGATAGGTAAGACAGCAGGGGGTGGAGGAGACGTCTGCTGGAGGTTTAATAAAACCACCTGTTTATTCCCTGAATGTAAGTTCAGGCATGTTTGCGCGGTTTGCGGTGGTGCGCACCCATCTTCCAAGTGTTCAGCAAGTACTAGTGCCTCCTCGCGCAGAGGCGGGAAACAATGAGGCTCCTTTAGGTAAGGCTTTTTCGCCCATAATATTAGAGGAACTTATTAAAAGTTTAAGTGTTTACCCCATTAAAAAATCAGCAGGGTTACTAAGAAGGGGTTTTAAGTTTGGTTTTCGCATTCCTTATACAGGGCTGGGGGAGGGGGGCAATACAAAGAATGCTAAGTCAGTGGCGAGTTTAAGAGACGTTGCGGCAGATAAATTAAAAGAGGAAATAGCTTTAGGGTGCGTAGCCGGGCCATTCAGGGACCCTCCTTTTAAAAAAATGCATCTATCCCCTCTAGCTGTAATTCCAAAAAAGATTCCAGGGAAATTTAGGCTTATCTTGAACCTGTCTTACCCAAAAGGCAAGTCCGTTAATGATTTTATCCCTAGGAGCAATTGTTCAGTAAAGTATACTTTGTTTGACGTGGCATTACAGTTGGTCCAATCAGCAGGTAGAGGAGCGCTGTTAGCAAAGGCTGACATTGAATCTGCTTCTAGATTACTGCCAATTCATCCTAGTAGTTTGTCTTTATTGGGATTTACCTTTGAAGGTGGGTACTTTATTGACAAATGTTTGCCTATGGGTTGCGCAATATCGTGCACATACTTTGAGCTTTTTAGTTCCTTCTTGCAATGGCAGACAGAACAAGAGACCGGGGAGAGAAGCATGCTACACTATCTAAATGACTTCTTATTTGTCGGGAAAGGGAACTCTGCACAGTGCATTAAACAGCTAGAAGGTTTTTTAAAGGTGGCGGATAGACTCGGAGTACCAATAGCGACTGATAAGACAGAGGGGCCTACCACAAAGTTAACTTTTCTTGGGATTGAGCTAGACACCGTGGCACTTGAGTCCAGGCTGCCATTAGACAAGGGTGAACAGGTTGAGAGACCTAGTGCGAGAAGTAAGTCGAGCCCATACGATTACCTTGAGAACAATTCAATCCCTGATTGGGGCCTTAAATTTTGCAGGAAGGGTCATTCCAGTGGGGTGGGCTTTCATCAGGAGGCTGTCGTCAGCCATGGCAGGGATTAGAGCTCCGCATCATTTTATTAGAATAACGCGTGCTATTAGGGATGAATTAAAAGTGTGGGAGGTATTTTTGGAGGGTTTTAATGGGGTGTGTATTATGCCAGATAGGGAGGTCACAAACAAAGAGCTTGAACTGTTCTCAGATGCTGCAGGAATGTCAGGTTTTGGGGTGTTTTTTCAAGGCAAATGGTGTGCCGAGCCATGGCCTGAGGATTGGGTAGCTGCAGGTACCACAAAGAACATAACCTTTTTGGAGTTGTTTCCCATTGTGGTAGCGTTGGCTATTTGGGGTAATGAATTGGCTAACAAGCGAGTGGTTTTCCGATGCGATAACTTGGGTGTTGTACAGGTTATTAATTGATTGTCCACCAAATGCCTGATGGTTTCTTCATTATTAAGAGAGCTGGTGAGTCTTTGTTTAAGAAGGAACGTTAGGATGACAGCTAAGCACGTCCCAGGAGTCAAAAATGTTATAGCGGATGCTCTTTCTCGTTTTAAGTGGAAAGTCTTCCGTTCACTGGCTCCTGGTGTGGAGGTGAGACCAGAGGCATGTCCGGATTATCTATGGGCCCTAGGGACCAAGAAGAGTGGCGGCTCATAAAAATGTCGGTGGCCCCGACTACGTGGGTGGCGTACACGGCTGGAAATCAGGAGGTCACACGATTTCTGCTGGGGAGGGGTTGGGCCAGGGAGCCAGTCGGGGATCATTTGGTGGTGCAATATATCTTTTGGGCCAAGCGTAACCAATATTCCTTGTCTATGGTAAAAGCACACCTTGCAGGTTTCGCATTCTTTCAGAAGCTAAGGGGTTGGCGGAATCCCACCTTAAGTTTTCAAGTTAAGCAAGTTTTATCAGGGTGGCGCAGAGAACGCGGGTGGCGGGGTGATAGGAGGCGGCCCATTAGATATGAGGATTTAGTGGAAATGGCGTTGTTTCTCGAGCATGTTTGCTGGTCTGATTACGAAGTTTTATTGTTCAGAGCAGCTTTTTCGTTGGCGTTCTTTGGAGCATTGCGCATCAGCGAATTAGTAGCTAGTTCAAAAAATAATCCACAGGGGGTCGGGTTGATGGTTGAGCAGGTTTTGATGTCAAATGACAGCATTTGTTTGTTTTTTAAAAAAAATCCAAGACGGATCAATACGGGAGAGGGTGTTGGATTAGGATGGGCAGGGCAGCTCATGCAGTAGTATGCCCAGTGAGACTCTTGCAGGAGCTCATGCGTGTGTGCCCCAAAGTCCGGGGTATTTATTTAATTCACAAGAGTGGTTTGCCGCTTTCATGTTTTCAATTTTCAAAGGTCTTAAAAAAGGTAGTTGAAGGGATGGGAGGAGATGCGAGATGTTACAGTTCGCATTCTTTCCGTATCGGTGCGGCTATTACAGCGGCTGAATTGGGAATGGCAGATGGCGCGATCAAAGTCTTAGGCAGGTGGAAATCCAATGCGTTTCGAGGTTACATACGGAAATAAAAGTTGAGTTGGTTTTCGTGATGGTAACCAATCTTTCTTTTATTGCAGAACCAGTGAATTTGAGTGTGCCTGTGTCGTGGGTCACTCGTTTGTGCATTGGGCTCAGCATCGGTGCGCAACAAAGACCATACGGGGCAGATCTGCAATTGGCGAAGCTGCAATGGAAATTTTGTTGGATGGGAAAAAGGGGTATGAAATGGTCCAATCTGTTATCCTTCTTGCAGGGACAAATTGACATTGTGGGGGTTCCGAAGATTTTATTGATACATCTGGGAGGTAATGATATTGGGAAGGAATCCTGCAGAGCTTTACTTTCCAGCATGCGTAAAGACCTGGCATCAATAATGATTTATTTATTTATTTTATTTATTTAAAAGGTATTTGTATACCGTTTTTTAAAAAAGGAATTTTATCAAAAATGGTTCAAAGATTTAAAACAAAAATAAAATAATCAAAATAAAATGGAATTTTTAAACTTTACATAAAAAATAGGCAATAACTAGACAGGATGCTAGTATATAAAATTTAAAAATATAAAAGTTTTGGGGCCATGGGCTTATTGTTTTGGGTAAAAGGGGGGAAAGGGGGAACGGGAGGGGTGGAGGGGGGAGTGGGAAAAATACAATGTAAAAATTATATAATAATAAAGGGGAAAAGGAAGGAGGATATGATAGTTGGAGACATGTGAATGAGCAAATATGTTGTAGTTGTGAGTAGCATAAATAGGGTTATAGTGGGTGTAGTTAAGTTTGTGAATGTAGGTTCGGTATGGATGGTTGAGTTTAGTTAGAAGACGTATTGAATGCAAGTTGAAAAAGATAGGTTTTGAGAGATTTTTTGAAATGAGAAGGGTTGGATATTGAGCGAAGATGGTTTGGTAAAGTATTCCAGAGTGTTGGACCAGCTATTGAAAAGGCTCTTTTTCTAGTGAGGTCTAATCTAGCTTGTTTAGGAGAAGGGATATCTAGTAAATTTTGATTAAGTGATCTTAGGTGTCGTGTCGGTTTGTATATGCGCAGTAGTGAACAGAGCCAGGTGGATGTATGATTATGGTTATGAATTAAGCTATGGATAATAGAGAGAATTTTGTATTTTATTCTGAACTTTATGGGTAACCAATGTAGCGATTGTAAAATAGGGGTGATATGATGGTGTAGAGAAGTTCTGGTTAATATTCGGGCTGCAGAGTTTTGGATCAGTTGAAGGGGATATAGTGAAGAGTCTGACATTCCTAAGAATTTTACTTTCCAGCATTGTAAAGACCTGGCATCAATAATGATAAGGTGGCCCAGTATAAAATTGGGATGGTCTGACATCATCATTCGTTTCGTATTTAAAGACACACTAATCTGGAAAAAGGGAGTGAAAAAATTAAATCGGCAGCTGGGAAGATGGGTAGTTCAGCAGGGAGGGTTCTGGGTGCGTCATCAGTGGGCTTGGGAAATGTTAGCTGGGTTTTTCCGCAATGAAGGCGTACATTTGTCTGAGGTGGGGTTGGATATATTCAATAATACCCTGCAGGAAGGATTAGAGGTGGGCAATTCAGGATGTTGGGGCCGCAGTGGGGGAACAAGGAGCTAAGCTTCCTTTTTTGTGGTGGAAACCCGAGCCCAAGCTTAATCTGTATATAAATTGTTTGTTAATTGGCATTGGGGGGGGGGTGGCGAGTCTCATGCAGTTGGGGGGGGCTGCTGCACGAGACGGTCAAAGAGCTAGCGGCTAAAGCTCATTGATCACGGCTTACCATCGCTGGGACGAGGCGTGGTAAGTAAAGTGGTGAATTGCTTACCACTGGGACGTAGTGGTAAGTAGCAAAAATGGAACTGGGAAAAGGGGTGGGGGGGGGCAAGTTGGGCCGACATGTTGTCCGTTACATGTTTACTGTACGGGCTCGGGTTGTTGAAATAAACTGTGGCCTTTTTATAACGCCAACACTTGTCTGTATTTATTGAGGGGAGGAGGGAGCCTATGAGCGAAGCGCAGATCTGGATTCCTTTGTTATAGTAAATGAGAAGGCAGTCACAGATAAAAAAAAATCCCTCTATCATGTAGAATTAGGAGACAAACAGCCAGAATCTGCCTGCAGCATCTTTCCTTTTTACCTTAGTTCACAGAGAGACCAAAACATGGACGCTTATCTGCTAACGGCAAAAACTTACACTTTCTTTTCACCGCAAGTCTACGATTTTTTTTCAGTCCGTTCCTCACTTGCAAGGTGGATAGTTTATAGCAGTTGCCACGCGAACAAACTGGAAGCAGCGCGTGACACTCGGCTTGGAGAAGAATGGGGTGGGGCGAAATCATATTTCTTTCCGGGATGAGCGGCCGTAGGAAGCGGTTTCCGATTTCCTGTCCGCTCCTCGCCCCTCTTCCCCGGTCGAGGGAAAAGCCAATTACGTTAAGCAGTGCTGGAACTGAAGCGCCTCCCCTACATACTACGCTCTGATTGGCCGACAACTACTTGGTTTATTTTATGAGTCAGTACAGTAGTGTGAAACAAGGGGGAAGGTGTAATGGGGCATGAAATGTTTTATTTTTTTTCTTTTTTCAATTAACCATCAGAGTGCAGAAAAGAGGTTTAGATTAAAGTGGGTTTGAAGTGGTGAATTTAAGAAGAAAGTGATATGACCATCAAAAGGGCACATACAGCAACAGCTGTAAAATAGAGGTTCCCAAACCTGTCCTGGAGGACCCTCAGCTAGTCAGGTTTTTAGGATAGCCACAATGAATATACATGAGATATAATAGTGCTGGGGGACCTCCAGAACAGGTTGGGAGCCACTGCTGTAGATTCCTACATTGGGCCCATAAAAGAAATCACACCAGTCAGAAGACAAGTTTAAAACTAGTTTTACCTCTTTTTTGTTTTGCATGCTACCATAGCTCCACTATTAATAAACTACCAGTGAGCGAATTGGAAATTGAGAATTTTCCATAACATTGCTGAGATATTTCCTATTTACATATTTTATGTGAAAAATCACTTATTTTCTTGGGGGGTGGGGGGATGGAAATTGAACTCATGGTTCAAGGGTGACACCTACTGACTGTATGTAGGGCTCATGATTGTAGGGTTTCAGTAGGAACCCAGGTGCATGGGTGCTAGCTGAAGGTCTTTCTCTAATGATTAGATAGGTATGGTAGGGGTAGCAATATAAATAGGGAAAAATCTCCTCTAAGTGTGAATATGGGCTCATGGTAGCAGGAGTTTAGCCCTGGTTCTCAATCTACAGGAGGAAATTGCTGTGTTCAAAAACATAATTACCAAATCCCACATTAAATTTAGCAAATTATAGATTTGTGTACCAATAAAAAAAACATGGCTAAGATTACTTTAAATCAGTGTTTGTCAAACAGGTCCTGGAATACCATAATGAATATGCTTGAGATTGATTTACCATACAGTGAAGGAGGTGCATACAAATCCACCTTATACATATTCATTGTGGATATCCTGCAAATCTGATTAGCTAGAGCATGGGTGGCCAACTTATATCCTCAGAACCTGTTTTCAGGATATCCATATGAATATGCATAAATAGATTTGCAAACAATGGTGGCATAGCTATGCCGCTGAATATTCATCATAACTTAGCCGGATAAGTTCTAACTGGCTAAGTTACACAACCAATCAGTTTTGAATATTGACCCCAGTATGTATAGAATTGTATTGACCGAGCTAAAATCTGCAAAATATTTACAGTCTCAATAATATTATTATTGCTACAATATCACTGTAAAGATAGGATTTCTAGTTATGCTTTTATTAAAGGCTTAACAGAATCAGAATTTCTCTAAAGGATCTAGATAGTAACATATGATGTGCCATGCTGGGTCAGACCAAAATCCATCAAGCCCTGAGTCCTGTCTCAGACAGTGGTCAGTCCATGTCATTAGCAAGTACACAGGAAGCAGTTGATCCTAAACAGTAGATGCAATTGCTTGTTGCTGATTGCCAGGGATAAGTGGGCTTCCCTAAGTCCTCTCCAATAATTGTTTATGGACTTTTCCTCCATGAACTTGTCCAAACCTTTTTATAAACCCAGCTATACTAGATGCCTTGACCATATTCTACAGCAATATATAATGTATTTGGATTTTCAGAAGGCATTTGACAAAGATCTTCATTAGAGACTTCTCAGGAAGTTGGAAGGACATGGATCAGAGGCAATGTCCCTATTGTGGATTGGTAATGGAATAAAAGACAGGAAATAGAGAGTACGTCTAAATGGTCAGTTTTCCAAATGGAGAAAGGTTGTTAGTGGAGTGCCCAGGGTAGTATACTGGGTCCTGTGCTATTTAGCATATTCATAAATGATCTGGAGAAAGGAGCGATATGTGAGGTGACCAAATTTGCAGAAAATGCAAAATTGTTGAAATCGTTAAAAATGGCAGCAGATTGTGAAAAACTGGGGGAGGACCTTGTGAGACTAGGAGACTGCGCTTCTAAATGGCAGTTGCAATTTAATATGGACAAATACAAAGAAATGCAAGTAAGGAAAAATAATCCCAACTACAAGTACATGATGCTGGGTTCTGTTAGAGGAGTCACTACCCAAGAAAAGGACCTCAGAGTTATTTATTTATTTTATATTCTGCTTTTTGGTGTTATGTTTTGGTATGGATGTGAACCCTGGGCCAAGGTGAGAGATGACTCCGCCCACAGGGAGGAGCCCTGTGGGCCTCACCGTCAGTAGGCACGGTCTCATAGGCTTAGGACACAAGTATAAGGAGACTTTATTATAGAACCCGTGGAGTGAGGACTGTAGGAGAGATATAGTTCTTGAGCAAGGGGTATGCCCAGGATGATACCTCAGATGTAATTATCTGGTAGTGGCCCTCGGAGCAGGGCACACCAGGCAGCCTTTGTAGTAGTGAAGCAATTACCACTGTGTAGATCCGGTAGTGGCCCGCAGAGTGGGGTATGCCAGACAGTTTTCATTGATGATGCAATTACCTTCAGGTGTGCAGATCTTGGTAGTGGCCCACAGCGTGGGGTATGCCAAGGATGACTGTACAATGCTGGTGAAGCTGAGGTAGTCAGAGGTACGGAAGCTCAGAAGGTTCCTGAAGAAGTTGAGGCAGCAATCTGTAGCGTAGGTATGGTGAGGCAAATCCTGCTGAGAAGAGCGCAGTAGTGGCCCGAGGCACATGGTACACCGCAGGGAATCCCAGCGAGGCTAGGTAGAGTTGAAGTACGAAGAAGGTACTCATGATCAGAGGTTCCACGGAAAGTGCTGAGAAGTAGAACAACAGAGTTCAAAGGCTGGGAGGCCCTCCGAGGAGCGGATAGCCTAGGAATGTGGAAGAGCCCCCGAGGAGTGGGTACTCAGAACGTTCACACAGCAAGCCAGGAACTGGAACCGAAGTCCAAGAGTAGTGGATTCAGCAACGAGGAAACTGCTTGCTAACTCATCAGTGCATAGGGCTGATCTGCTTAAGTACAGGTAGTGAGAAAACGTCATCCGGAGGGGACGCCCTCGAGGTTCCTGCCATGACGTATACATAGCTGGCCCATGCGTGCACATGCCTAAGTGACTCCAGAAGCAAGATGGTGGTCGACAGCGCCCATGCCGACCTTGAAATGCCAGGGAGGTCGGCGGTGACTGGTGGAGGCTGCCACTTGTCCTAGATTTGATGGGCAGTGAAAGAGAGGTGAGCATGAGAGGTCGGCAGCAGTCTGCGACTGACGGGCGCAACAGTACCCCCCTTCTTAGGGCCCCTCCCCGGGGGTTTTGGATTCCTAGGATGGGAAACATGGAATTGCCGGATCTTCTCCTTTTCAAGGATGTTGCTTTCAGGCTCCAAACTATTCTCCTCAGGACCAAATCCTTCCCAGGATATGAGGTACTTCCAGCGCCTTCCGCATTTTCTCACATCTAAAATATCTTCAACCTGATAGGTGATGTCCTCTTCAGCTGAAAGAGGTTGTGGTTCAGGTGTCTTCCTCTGATAATATGAGAGGCTTAGGAAGGTAGATATTTATTTATTTATTATTAATTTTTATATACCACCGCTCATCAAAGATATCACGTCGGTGTACATATAACAAGAACATACGCCTGGGCATTAGACATTGAACAAATTAAAACTTATGTAGATAACAATGTAACAAGAAACAAAAAACAAGGTTTTTAGCAAATTTAAACTTAAGCCACATTTAAATAACATTTCAAAGGCGAGGATAATGTATGGTGTGACAATATATTGTAAAGTATAGAATTAATACAAGAACATTATATAAAAACGTGATAAAAATATGAGCATGTGATGAAGAAATCATCTGTATGCATCATAAGATGAAGGCATTCATATGTGAGGGAACAAGAGTCTAGGCAGAGATAAATTTGATAGTTAATAGCAGCAGGTAAGATATCTATGAAAGCGTAGGGTTGATATGGAAAAGCATTGTGGAAAAGCATTGTGGATGTGCAGAGAGACTGAGGCTGTAGGTGACGGAGTTGTAGGTGATGGAACCCAGGCAACGAAGCACTGCGAAAGGCCCAATGTATCTAGGCGCAAATCGGGCAGAAGGCAGTTTTAGACGGATGAAGCGGGTACTGAGCCATACCTTGTCGCCAGGTTGAAACTGTGGAGTGGCTCTGTGGTGAGCATCATAGAATCTTTTAGCCTTCTGAAGAAGATCCTTAGTATGCTGCCAAAGCTGATGCAGTTCTTGGGCCAATTCTTGGGCTGATAGAGATGGTACCGACAACGGAACTGGTAGAGGAGGTAAAGGTTGTCGTCCATAGACAAGTTGAAAGGGTGATGACCCTGTAGATACTGACGGATGAGAATTCAATGCAAATTCAGCCATGGAAGAAGCTCGGACCAATCGCTTTACCTGAAATTAACATAGGCTTGGAGAAATTGTTTTAATGTACGATTTGTTCTTTCAGTTTGTCCGTTTGCATGTGGGTGGTATGCGCTTGTGAAATCCAGAGAGATGTCAAATTTTCAGCATAGAGCCTTCCAAAACTTAGCGGTAAATTGGACCTCCCTGAGGGAGAGGATATGTCTTGGTAGGCCATGGAGACGAAAGGCATGATGGATGAATAGTTTTGCCAATTCTGGAGCCAAAGGTAACCCAGGTAGCACCACAAAATGGGCCATTTTAGAATAATGGTCAACTGTGACCCAAGATGGTGTTATTGCCATCGGACACTGGTAGGTCAACTATGAAGTCCATAGCAATATGTGTCCACGATTCAGTTGGAGCGGGTAAGGGCTGAACTAGTCCCCAAGGTGGTGGTTTCTGCCTAGCACAGGTAGGACATGACTCTACATAGGCCCGAACGTCTTTTTTTCATGGAGGGCCACCAGTAATACCTTTGTAGAGTTGCTAAGGTTCGGGATTGTCCAGGATGACCTGGGCCCATCAGAGTATCTTCTTCCCTAGGGTCTGAGGAACAACCTTCTTACCGGTTGGAACCATGTGAGTAGCAGAGAGGAGAATCCTATTAAGGTCGATGATATGACGTGAAGTGTCCGGAACATCCTCCGTAGAAAAGGAACGGGATAAGGCATCCGCGCGAGTGTTCTTGTCCGCTGGGCGATGCTTCAGGAGGAAGTCGAAGCGATTGAAAAAATAATGACCAACGGGCCTGTCTGTGATTCAGGTGCTGTGCAAGACGCAAGGGTTCAAGGTTTTTGTGGTCGGTGTAGACCGTGATTTGATGTTCAGTGCCTTCGAGCCATAAGCACCATTCCTCAAAAGCCAATTTGATCGCTAAAAGTTCCTTTCCTCCTATCCCATAGTTTCATTCGGCTGGAGAAAAATGCCGAGAAAAGAAGGAACAGGGATATAGGGTATGATTGTCAGCATGTTGGCTAAGGACTGCTCCTACCCCAACATCCAAAGCTTCTATCTCAACAATGAAAGGTCATTGGGGATCTTGGTGGCGTAGAAGTGGCTCTTGAAGGAATGCCTCCTTGAGTTTTTGGAAGGTGATCACGGCTTCAGAGGACCATTGAGAAGGGTTAACTCCTTTTTGTGCCATGGCAGTAAGAGGTATGGTCAAGGTGGAATAGTGATGAATGAATGATTAGTAGTTGGTGAATCTGAGGAATCTTCTCAGAGCTTTAAGTTCAATAGGTTGGGGCCAGTCTTGAATACTCTTGGTCTTTTGCGGATCCATCTGGAACCCCTGGCTGGATACCACATAGCCTAAAAAAGGAATCTATTATTGGTAAAAAGAGCATTTCTCTAATTTAGCATATAAGTGGTTGTCTCTCAATCTCTGGAGAACTCTCTTGAAGTCCAATTGGTGGTTCTGGAGGTTCTGGGAAAAGACCAGTATGTCGTCAAGATAGACTACTATGCAGGTGTAAAGCATGTCCCTAAAAATTTCATTCATCATGTTTTGAAACACGGCCGGGGCATTGCAAAGGCCAAAGGGCAAGACTAAATATTCAAAATGGCCATTGTGGGTATTAAATGCTGCCTTCCATTCATTCCCTTGGCGTATTCGGACCAGATTGTATGCCCCCCGAGATTCAATTTTGTGAATAGTTTGGCTCCTTGGAGCCTATCAAAAAGTTTGGAGATCAATGGCAGTGGGTAGCGATCCTTCATAGGGATCTCGTTCAGGCCCCGGTAGTCTATACATGGGCGAAGGGAACCGTCCTTCTTGCCCACAAAAAAGAACCCAGCCCCAGCAGACTTAGAAGGTCGAATGAAGCCCTTCGCCAAATTCTCTTGGATATAGGAGGACATGGCCTGGGTTTCTGAGAGAGAAAGTGGGTACACCCTTCCTCTGGGAGGCTCGGTATCAGGTAGTAGATTGATGGCACAGTCAAAAGATCAGTGAGGTGGTAGAGTGTCTGCCACTGCTTTAGAGAATTCGTCCTGGTAGGCGGAGTATTGAGGAGGTAGGCCCGGAAGCGAAGTAGTAGTGGACATGCATGGCATAGGAGTCATCACCTCGAGACATCTCCCATGGCAAGACTCTCCCCATTGGGATAATTGAAGGGTGCTCCAGTCAAATTGAGGGGAGTGCAATTGGAGCCATGGTATTCCGAGTACCACCGGATGTATTGCCTTATCTAGGATAAAAAGGAAATAGTCTCTGTATGAAGAGATCCTGTGCGGAGATGGATAGGTTGAGTGGTAAACGAGACCTCACCAGGTAATAGCTTGCCATGGATAGAAGACAAGAGCAGTGGTGTGGGTGTCCGAACGGTGGGGATTTGTAGGTGCTCCACAAGTTGTCTGAGTATAAAGTTCCCAATGGCACCGGAATCCACTAAGGCTAATGTGTGGAACTCAAGAGCTTCGGAATTAATAGAGACTGGAAGGGTCAGTGGAGGAGATGGAGAGGTTAGACCTAGGAGTCCTCCGGCGGATCCTAGGTCTGCAAGTTTCCCAGACAGAAAGGACAAGTGGGAACAGCGTGACCAGGTTGTCTACAGTACATGCAGAGCCCTAGTCTTTTCCGGTGACGCCTCTCTTTAGCGGACAAGTGACTATGACCCAGTTGCATGGGTTCCTCTTTTTCATTAATGGATACCGGTGTAGACTGGGTAACCGGTGGTGGATGAGAGCGAGGAACCCCTGATGGCAAGTGAGCGGGGGCTGGGGGAAAGTTTGCTCGATTCTGGCTCCTCTAAAGGTCTTGTCCCGGGGGGTGAGGGGGTCGTTTGCCTGTGAAATTTCGTCTCTCTGACCTGACGCTCCACACTAACGCAGGGGTAAGGGTAGGCATTAAATTAGCAGGTTAAACACGCGGCAAAACTGCAGGTTAAAAAGGCGATAATCGGAGCGCACGTTACTGTATGGGAGGGAATAGCTAATCTGATCATTTACATACCATATACATGCCGCGGGCGGAAAGGGTTACCCGTTGATTTAAAGAAGCGGTAAGGATGGGTTAAAAGGGATAGTGAATCGTGGGTTGGTCTAACGCGGCCAAATTGTGAGTAGAAAGAGGGTTAGAAGCAGGGTAACCGCGGCCGCACTTTACTGTATAGGCCTGATAGTCAGTTAAAGATTTGGTACCTTGTTGGAGGTGTAAGAGTGCAGATCCAGCGATAGTCTTGCGAGCGGGATCGTCAAAAACAGAAGAGAAGAGAGCAAGGAAGCCAGTCAAATCCTTGAGAATTAGATCATTACGCTCCCAAAGAGGCGATGCCAATACCAGGGCTTTCCCATCTAAAGACACAGGATGTACATAGTTTTTTGATACTACATCTGGAAAGTAGATAGGTTGCAGAGAAAAGTTAAACAGCACTGATTCAGAAAGCCTCTACATAACAGGGGATCACCTGTAAAATGTGTAGGTGTAGGCAAGGGTACAGAGTGCTGTATAGGCAACGCTTGTGGAGTAGCGGAGAGTTTGTCAGGCATAGTAGCAGAGTCCAGTCAAGAGCTCAACTGGTTGAAAGCGTTAGCCAAAGTCTCTAGTGTCCTCTGTTGTTCGGAGAGTCATAGGGCCAGGCCAGGGATGGCCTGGAAGGCTGAAACCTGAGCCGGGTCCATGGAGTTAGCAATCTGTTATGTTTTGGTATGGATGTGAATCCTAGGCCGAGGTGAGAGTTGACTCTGCCCACAGGGAGGAGCTCTGTGGGCCTCACCGTAGGTAGGCACGGTCTCAGAGGCTTAGGTCACAAGTATAAGGAGACTTTATTATGGAAGAGAAAGAGCAGAACCCGCAGAGTGGGGACTGCAATAGAGATATTGTTCTTGAGCAAGGGGTATGCCCAGGGTGATACATGAGATGTAATTATCTGGTAGTGGCCCGCGGAGCAGGGCACGCCAGGCAGCTTTCGTAGTTGTGAAGCAATTACCTCTGATGTGCAGATCCGGTAGTGGCCCGCAGCGTGGGGTATGCGACTGTACAATGCTGGTGAAGCTGAGGTAGTCAGAGGTACGGAAAGTTCTGAGAAGTAGAACCACAGAGTTCAAAGGCTGGGAGGCCCTCCGAGGAGCGGATAGCCTAGGAATGAGGAAGAGCCCCCAAGGAGCGGGTACTCAGAACGTTCACACAGGAAGCCAGGAACTGGAACCGAAGTCCAAGAGTTGTGGATTCAGCAACGAGGAAACTGCTTGCTAACTCGTCAGTGCATAGGGCTGGTCTGCTTAAGTACAGGTAGCGAGACATCGTCATCCAGAGGGGACACCCCCTAGGTTCCTGCCATGACGTGTACATAGTAGGGGTGTGCATTCGGATTGACCGCATTAGTAAAACGCAACTCATATTTTTTTTTTACTTAAAAAATTGATTCGACATAAACGATCGGATTTCCCACATATCGAACATAGATATGTTCGATATGTGGGAAATCGCGATTGTTGAGCCAAAATAAAAATATAAACCCCCTCACCCTCCTTAATCCCCCCCCCGACTTACCACAACTCCCTGGTGATGGAGCGAGGAGTGAGGACGCCATTTCTGCAATCCTTGGCGAGAAGCATATGACGTCGGCGGCACGTCGAGTGACGCCGGCGTCACGTGATTCCCGGCTCGTTCGCGCCGGACGGCTCGTTCGGCCCAAAAAGAACTTTTGGCCAGCTTGAGGGGGTCAGGAGGCCCCCCCAAGCTGGCCAAAAGTTCTTTTTGGGCCGAACGAGCCGTCTGGCGCGAACTCGCCGGGAATCACGTGACGTCGCGTCTGAGTGACGCGGCGCCACGTGATTCCCAGCGAGTTCGCGCCGGACGGCTCGTTCGGCCCAAAAATAACTTTTGGCCAGCTTGGGGGGGTCAGGAGGGCCCCCCCAAGCTGGCCAAAAGTTCTTTTTGGGCCGAACGAGCCATCCGGCGCGAACGAGCCGGGAATCACGTGACGCCGCGTCACTCGATGTGCCACCGACGTCACATGCTTCTCGCCAAGGATTGCAGAAATGACGTCCTCACTCCTCGCTCGATCACCAGGGAGTTGTGGTAAGTCTGGGGGGGGGATTAAGGAGGGTGAGGGGGTTTAAATTTTTTTTTTGCACATATGTACATATACCCAACTCACTGGATTTTTTTATGTCCATATTGGCCGCAAGTAGGACCCCCTTTCGGACATAAAAAATATGAACATAAAATTTTGCTCTGCACATCCCTAGTACATAGGCACGCACGCATGGACCAGCTAAGTGATTCCAGAAGCAAGATGGCGGTCGACAACTCCCACGCCGTCCAGGAACGCCAGGGAGGTCGCCAGTGACTGGCGGAGGCCACCACTCATCCTAGATTTGATGGTGCAGCGAAAAAAGAGGTGAGCATGAGAGGTCGCATCCGTCTGTGACCGATGGGCGCAACATTTGGCACTTCAAAGAGGATTACATTCAGGTACTGTAGGTTTTTCCTCAGCTTCAGAAGGCTCACAATCTAATTTTTGTACCTGAGGGAATGGAAGGTAAAGTGACAATACCTTGAAATTATTAGCTCACTCTGCAGTAGCAGTCAAAAAGACAAGTATAATGTTAGGAATCATTTGTAAAGGCACAGAGAATAAAACTGAGAATATCATAATGCCTTTATATGGCTCCATGATTTGACTGCACCTACAGTATTCTGTGAAATTCTGGTTGCCCCATTTCAAAAAACATATAATGAACATAGAAAATCTACAGGGAAGGGTGATAAAAATAATAAACGGGACAGAAAAGCTCCCTTTTGGAGAAAGGCTAAATAGATTAGGGCTCGTTAACTTGGAAAAGAGATGACAGAGGGGATATGATTGAAATGCCTAGCATTATTTGAAAGGGTAAACAAAAGATGCCTATTTACTGTTCCACCCCATTTTATAAACCTTTATCATTTCCCTTTCTCAATCAGCAGTGGCCACAAAGTGTCAGTATCTTGTATTAGAGGCTGCAGTACAGTAGTGGCCATAAGGTGTCTGTGCTTTCCCAGCCAAACACTAATTATTATAACAGATAAGCATTATAATATTAGAAAGGTGAAAAGGAGCCGAGGTGCTAAAAATAAACCTTCATCTAATCTAGCATATTGCTATACTGTGCTTAATACTGGGATTCAATTGACTAATAACTATTTTTAAGTAAAACAGTCATTTTCAAACCTGTTATATTTATTGATTATTTGTTCTCTATCTCCAGTTCCCTGTTCAGTTAAACAATATTTTAATTTTATTTTTTTTGTGGTTTTTTTCCATTTTCTATTCAGTTTTCTTTCATTGACGTTTTCTGCCTTTTGTTGTCTTACCTTTCCTTTATGATAGCAATCATAACATAGCAATCATTACTGTACATTCAGCACAATGTAAATAATTGCTCTTCTTGCCTTTGAGTTACTTATTTATTATTTATTTATTTAACAGTTTTTTATACCAACCTTCATAGTAAATAACCATATCGGATCGGTTTACATTTAACAGGGGGTATAACTGAAGGAAACAATTTGGTTAACAATAGATAACAATAGATATGAATAAGTCAAAGTTACAATCAACTGGAATCGAGAACTTGGAAGCTTATAATAAGCTGGAAGGAAGATAAAGGTAAGTAATAATAATAAATGAATACGATAGTGAAAACGGGTTAAAGCTTGAAGGTGCTTTAACCTGGAGGAGCCAGGTTAAAGCATTATATACTTATGCTTTGTTCTTCCTCTTCCCCCAGTTCCAGCACCCCTGTTTTATTGTAACTTCTGCTTCTCTTCGCTTTGTTAATATCTAAGGTTATTGTACCCCCGTTCCATGTAAACCGACATGATATGATTGTATCATGAATGCCGGAATAGAAAAGCACCAAATAAATAAATAAATGATGCCTTTCTAACTTACACTATTTCTGTCCTTTGGTTTCAGTTTGTTATTTTTGTCTTTTTTTGTTGTTTCTTTGCCCTGCCAAAGAAAAAGTAGAACAGAGTTTTTTAAAATACATGACATTTGCAGCAAAAGATGACATTTATTGAAAAGTCTGAAAATTGCAGCATTTGTGGATGAACAAATAAGCATACAGTATAAATAGGGACCTTCAGATTCAGTTTTTATTTTATCCAAGATTTTATCAGTGATTATTAAAACAAGAACAAAAACAGGAGAACTCAAATGGAAAGAAATTACTCATTTTTCAGGGTAAATGTAATTTTGTTTTTGTTGTTATAAACACTGATAAATCCCTGGGAAAAATAAAATACAAAACTGAAAATGACTGTTCCTAACTATATACTAAAAAAAGAAGAATTTTACAGCAAGGGTGTGCTGGTTACTAAATTAACATCTTTTTTTTTTTTCAATTTATAATTTTATTATGAATTATATCCAAAAACCAGTATGTAGTCAGAAACATTCCAAAACATCGTTATTCCAAAAAGTATAAAGATATTAGAAATAACAATATGGCAAAAAGTAAATGAGACCTAGAAACAGAGGAAGTAAGAGAGTGAAAAAACAAACAAACAAATTGCTGCTTACTTAATAAATAGTAAATGTTGGCAGAAAATACCCAAGTGGCCCAGAAAGTTTTATTTTTTTATATTTTTAAGGGTAGTAGCTGCCACTCCATGCAAGTTACCCCATGTCGTCTGTTACAGGTAGTAACTGCCACTCTCTACAGGTTAACCTGGTTAACACAGGTTATCCCTCTTCTTCATTTACCATCCTTTAGCCACAGGGGATCCTGTGTTTATCCCATGCCTTTTTAAATTCCATTACTGTTCTCATCTTCACTATCTCTTCCAGGAGGGAAAATTCTCCTTGTTATTCATAATTGCTTCAATATTATCTATTTTATATTTAAATTTTTTTTAGTTGTAGAGATTAAGAGTCATTTTCAGCATTCAGTTCTCTGGTTAAGCGCCACAGCTTTATTAAGCATAAGAATATCATATCTTCTGTTTTTAGGTTAGGAGTGAGTAGTATTAAATGTAGTCAGGACGACAAAGTTGTGCAGAAGAAAAGATAACTAAGGGGGTCATTCTCTAAAGCTATCGCATGCGAAAAAGGACTTTTCGTGTGTGATAGCTAGCTCGGGGCGGAGTCGGCCCCGGAAGAGGAGGAGTCGGGGCGGCACCGGGGCCGATGCTGCGGACACGCTGGCGGCAAAAGGTAAGATTCTTTATCGCCGCCAGTTTCGCACCTTTTATGGTGTAGTTATTCGACGTGAAAGTTGGCAGCGATCACACCGCGGAGGTGCAATCGCTGCCGGCTATTGCAGGACCGCCCCCCCCACCCCACCGGATTCTCTAAGGTCTGCATCCTTAGAGAATCCAGGCCTAAGGTAGTAAAGTGAGGTGACAGTTTTTTTCAGATATGGCAGTTTAGAAGTAGGATTGTTAAAAGAAAAAAGAATGTAAGGAGCAGAAGGAAAAAAGCTGAAATGCTAAATATATAGGGGTAGATTTTAAAAAATGCGCGTTCGCGTACTTTTGTTGGCTCACCAGTCGCAAACAAAAGTACGCTGCCGATTTTGGGCAGCTGGCGTGCGCCGAGCCGCGCAGCCTGCCTCCTTTCCCTCCGAGGCCGCTCCGAAATCGGAGCGGCCTCGGAGGGAACTCTCTTTCACCCTCCCCTCCCCTTCCCTTCCCTTCCTCTACCTAACCCACCCCCCCGGCCCTATCTAAACCCCCCCCTACTTTTGTCCAGGGATTTACGCCTCCCGGAGGGAGGCGTAAATCCATGCGTGCCAGCGGGCTGCTGGCGCGCCGAGACGCAACCCGGGGCAGTTCCGGAGGGCGCGGCCATGCCCCCAGACCGCTCCGTGCCGAAACCACACCCCCGGGCCCGCCCCCAAAACGCCACGTCAATCGGCCCCACCCCCGACACGCCCCCGACAAAAAACCCCGGGACTTACGCGAGTCCCGGGGCTCTGCACGCGCCGGCAGGCCTATGGAAAATAGGCGCGCCGGGCCCTGCTCGCGTAAATCCGGGCGGATTTACGCGAGCAGGGCTTTTAAAATCCGCCCCATACTTTTGTTCATTGTTGACCAAAGACAAGGTTGGAGAACTGCCTCAGCTTCTTCAGGAACCTTCTGACTTGGAAGTAGGGCTGCCAACCAGCTCCAGATTTTCAGGACAGGTTGATCCAATCCTGGTTTTACTCCCCTGCATGCAGGTACTTACACAGTCTTGATGTTTTTAAGGGAATGCAATAGGTAAATAAGAATAAGTCCCAGCATGCAATGGGGTAAAACCAGGACTGGATCAATATGCCCTGAAAATCTGGAGCCAGTTGGCAACCCTGCTTGGAAGTGATATGAATGGTAGTGGTATAGATGCCACACCATTAAAGAAACAGATAGTTTGCATGGAAATATCAAGGGAAAGATAATATTAATGTCGTGTAGGCCGATGCAGTTATCTGTTGAGAGTTAAAAATCATGTTTAAGAGTAAAATGTGTGTTTGGCATAGGTCCAACACATATTTTAACTCGGGGAGGGGGAGGCATCCCTGATAGCCATAATTGACAGCAGCCACCACTTAGTTGGATACATACTGATTTATTTAAGTGGAAGTAAACCGTGTTACCGTGCCAGATATAGCCAGATAAGTAGTAATTATCCAGCTATCTGGCAGCTGTTACCTTCTGCCAAATAGCCGGATAAGTCAGGCATCAGCCACTACTTAGCCGGATAAGTACAGACTTATTGCTGCCGCCACTTACCCTAAGTCAATATTTATTTGTGGGCATGTAAAAACTTTTTAAAACATTTTCCCCCTTTTTTAGGGGTTGTAAGTTCTAGTACAGTAGCGCTAGAAACTTAACTCCAGCTCTGATTCAGAATTAAGTTTCCAATGCTAAAAAAGGTGCACTGGTCAGATGCAGTTTCTCTGCATCGGGGAGTACTACTTAATGCCCTCAATTGCATGAGATTTCCATGTGAGGGCACAAAACAGTACTCCTGATTAGAAACGCACATTTTCTGCATACAAAACTCTGCTGCATCATCAGAAAGCTTTGCACCCAGAAAATATGCATTGAAGTGCAGGCAGAAAGATGCATTCGGCTGAACATACCTTTCTGCATCGGCCTGATGATTAGCACTTTAAATTTTATCTGTGCTCCAATAAGTAACTAGTGTAATTAATGCAAAATGGGAGAGGTTCCCACAGTCTACATCTCCTCAGTAATTGTGTTGCCAAACTTAAGCCAAACTGTAGTCAACTTAAATTATTGCAATGGGTTTGTTAAAAAATAAACTAACTTTGAAGTCAGTCGATTGGACAAGAATTGCAGAATTTTCCTGATCAAAGGAGGAACAGGGCTATGCAAGTAGCATAATTGTTGGAAGCAATTCCTAACCATCGTAGAGATACAACCATCAAAATTTAAAGAGGAGCCAATAATGACTCCAAGGTTAATCAATTTTTCACCACTAATGGTGTCCCTTCTATATAAAGAGCAGGATTCCTTACCTATACCTCTGTTTTCTGAAGATTTAACTTTAACTTACATATCCTCATCTAATGTGATATCATTGTCAGACAATTATTCAATTTACATACTTCCCATTCTCTATCCTGACCTAAAGAGATGTATAAGTAGATGCTGACAGCAAAAATCTGTATCTCATAAAGACCTCACCTAGAATATTGGGGCAGATTTTAAAAGCCCTACGCGCGTAAATCCAGGAGGAGTTATGCGCACCGGGCCTATTTTCAAAAGGCCCGACGACGCGCGTAAAGCCCCGGGACGCGTGTAATTCCCAGGGCTTGAAAAAATGGGCTGTCCGGGAGCGGGGTGGTCCGGGGTGGGGGCATGGCAGAAGCCACCGTATGGTCGCTGGGCCGGGGGATTGCATGTTGGCACTCGGCTGGCAGGCGTAACTTCCACAACAAAGGTAAGGGAGGGGTGGGTTTCGGGCTGGGGGGCGGGACAGGTAGGGGAAGGGATGGGAAGGTGGGGAGGGAATGGGGAAAGCCAGCTGTCTCCCCAAGGGCTCGGCATGTGCAAGTTAAAATAGTGTGCACCCCCTTGCGTGCGCCGACCCCTGATTTTATAACATGCGCGCAGCGTCGCGTGCATGTTATAAAATTGGGCGTACATTTGTGCGCGCCAGGTAGCACACACAAATGTAGGCCGCATGTGTAACTTTTAAAATCTGCTCCTTTATGTACAATTCTGGAGGCTGTATTTCTGGAAAAATATAGAAAGGCTACTAAAATGGTGCAAGTTCTGCACAAAAAAAACCTACATAAGATGAGAGTTAAGGGCTAAATATGTGTTCCTTGGAGATACTGGATGAGGAAAGTTTGAAAGAGGTAAATAAATACCTCAAATGTATAAATAATGTACAAGCAGCAAACATTTTTCAGAGGGAAAGAATACTTCAGAAAGTCACAGTATGAGCCTCCATGGGAGCATCATTAGAAAATGTTTCTTCATGGAAGGGTTGATGGATGCATAGAATGGGCTCCCAGTGGTGGTCAGGGAGACAAAAAAAAGCAAAAGAATTCATGAAAGCATGGGTTAAGCACAGAAGATCCCTAGTTGCAAAGAAGTGAGGGGAAAATCAGGTATTGACTGTAGCATATGGCATTTGCTAGGAATGAAACTGGACAGACTAGATGGACCTTAGGGTCTTTATCTGTCATCATATTTTATATTTCACCCTCTCCCTTCATATACAGAGATGTGTGAATAATTCTTGTGAAACTCCCATTGGGAGAATTTTAATATAGTTTGAATTTACAATGAATTTTCCTCAGTGAATATGAGGGAAATCTGATCAGATTTGTCAGGATCTGATGGGCATTTGCTAATTCACATACATTTACTTTGTATCTATCTACTACATATTTCTGTGAAGCTGTTCAAAATCCATGGTGGATTCATAGATTTGCAGATATTTCTTTTCTCATCTGTACAATAAAAAGGTTGCTAAATTAATTTGACAAGCCCATGTGGATGGATATGTGTGTTGAATGGAACCATTTTGTATTCTGAATTTAAGAATTCCAGTTAAGCTCAAGAGCTACTGCTAACAGATTCAAGGAAAAAGTATTGAGAGTATTTGCAGATTACTGTTTAGGAGGAGACTTTAGGGATAAAAAGGGGTCATGAAATAGTTTAAAGGGGTACACTGTCTTTAGAAAATACAAGGTTCTATATGTTGTATGGACAAAGTTCTTTTTTATTTATCTTTTACAAACAGATTAAAATCATTATTTTGCTTTTGTTAGAATCATGCAATATAATTCTCATCCATAGGTGGCAGTAAATCTTTTCTGATGGCAGATCAATAGCACATGATATTGAAAGGCAGTGAAAGCAAAGACTGTAAACCAACGGTATTCTGCATTAAACCAAAGGGAATACTAGATATAGCAATAGTTAGTTTGTATAAAATCTCTAGAAAAATAACCAGAAAAATCAAGATTGATTCAAATATGTTTGAAATATGTTTCCTTTATAATTAACATAAAAAACTTAAGATCCATTGTTTTCATTTGTTAAAACTTGGATAATCATGTACATATCTAAGTGTAAGTCAAAATTAACCAGGTAAATTTTGTCTTGAATTTTCTTTGATTTTTTTTTATACAGGTTTGATATTTTACAATTGGTTACAGGATTCCTATAGAAAGATTCAGAGAAGCTCCCTTCTTTTCTCATTTAACAGCTTTAGCTATCTATCAGTGTTATTTGTAAAGTGAGCTGGCAGCCTCAGCCCAGTTGCCATATCACTAAACATCATCCTAGCAAAACTGTAATTGCTTATTAGCAAGCATGAATGGACATGAATGTCTGAATTTCCTTTTATTCTATAAGTTGTATGGCTAAAACAAGATTGTGGCACATTTTAAGAGAATTGTTGATTCTGTTTGCACTGTTTAATGTGCTGTACTAGATCTGTTTTTATAAAATAGCACTTACCGGGCAGAAGAAATTAAATGACTGAATAATGAAATGTCTTATAGTATGATCACTAATGGGTCATTTATTGTAGACTTTTCTCAAACCATGTTACAACAAGATTAGAATCTACACCAAAGTACATACTTTAGACAATTTATCAGGGAGTCTGTGCCCAAATACCGCTAAAATAATTGTAATTGAAAGACACTCATATGATTAGGGCTTCTGATTTTCCGAGGTCCATATTCAAACACAAGTTAGACAGATAATATAATAATTATCTGTCTAAATGGCTTACCCAGCTATATTTAGTTACCTGGCTAGAATTTAGCCAGATAAGTCAGGGCCATTACAGGGTGGGTAGGAGGCATTCTGGGGAGAAGCGGAGTTAGTCAGATAAGTTAACTGGCTAACTCTGATATTCGGAGTTAACCAGTTAACTTATCAGGTTAACTCTGGTCGGGCCATAGGGCTGTCCTAAAGTTAGCCGGTTATACATAACTGGCTAACTTTAAGATGGTTGGGTATATTCAGCGGCGTGGCTGTGCCACTGAATATACACTTCTAGTTAGCTAGTTATGTATAACCAGCTAAATAGCACAGCTGCACAACGTCTCAATATGGACCCCTAGGTATTTATAAATTGCAAATGTATTTATTTACCATTGATAAGCAGGCTGAATTAGGCATGATCTGTGGGTGACATCATTGGGTGGCACTGAATGGACTTCTCTCTCCAAGTAGTAGAGTTTTGACTCTACTGACCATGTGTGGGAATTCCTGCACAGGCATTGCCTCAGTGCCGCCTCAATCTTTTTTTTGTCCAAGCTAATGCACAGACGGATTTCTCTCTTACACACAAAGGGAAAGATTTTTAAAATTATGTGCGGGTGTAGATTTGTTCCCGCAACCCAGCGCGAACCAATCTATGCCCGATTTTATAACATGCGCGCGCTGCCGTGCGCATGTTATAAAATCCAAGGTCGGCGCATGCAGGGGGGTGCATAATTGTGCAACCTGCATGCATCGAGCCGAGCAGCCTGCCTCTGTTCCCTCCAAGGCGCTCCGAAATCGGAGCGGCCTCGGAGGAAACCTTTTCCGGCCCCCCCCCCACCACCTTCCCCTACCTAACCCATCCCCGAACCCCTAACTAAATCCCCCCTACCTTTGTTCAGAAAGTTACGCCTGCCTGAGGCAAGTGTAACTTGCGCGAGCAGGCCGGCTGCCGGCATGCCATTTCCCGGCCCGGGGGCTGGTTCAGAGGCCTTGGCCACTCCCCCGGGCTGGCACCATGCCCACACCCCTGCCCCCGGAATGCCCCCCGAATGCCGCACCGCCCCCGACATGCCCAACACTCTCCCCAAGCAAAGCCCCGGGATTTACACGTGTCTCGGGACTTGGTGCGCCGGTGCACAGGGCTTTTAAAATCTGCCCCACATTTTCTAATTTCAGTTTCCTTTCTTTTTTACCTGATCTTGCCTTGCTGCCTCAGCAGCCACACAAACAGCATTTTTCAGTGGTAATAAAAAAAAAAAAAAAAGAAGAACTTCCAGAGAATCTTCTGGAATGTCAACAAAGATGATGACCAGCAATTCAAAGCCTGCGGTTGTGTCCAGCTCATGTTGGTGACTGATACACATGTTCGATGTTACCACCTTCTAGAGCCACAACATGATCAGCTGAACTGTCTAGCTTGTGGAAGAGTATCTCCTAGAGCCCAGAGGGTCAGAGAGGCCAAAATAGATGAGCTGCGCAGAGATAAAGAAACTTATGCACTAAATCTTTCCCACAGCAGAACTCCCTGGAAATGAATTGAGCGAAGGGTATGCTAAAATCCTTCCTTTGCACCAATCCAAACTAGATACTCATCCTGGGTCGACACAAAAATGCAAATGATCAACAAACAATAAGATGCGTTGAAGAAACTGAAACATATGTCAAAAGAGTTGAGGGCAGTGTCAATGGAAGAGACACACTCAAAGCACCTATTGAAGAAATTCACTTCAACCCCCAAAAAATCAAAGTGTTGGACTACTCTATGTACAATGCATTGAAAAAGCCAAAGCTTGTCACTTGTCACTTGTCACTTCTATGTATTCGACACACCGCATGTCAAAAATATATGGCACGCCAGAGCAACCGAAGCATGGCGCACAAGATAAAGTGATGCATCATGCGTCATATCATAAATGCGGTGCACCAGAGCAGACCAAACACTATGCATTGGAGCAACCAAAACAAAAAGCGTTGAAGGATCATGCTTCCTTACCCTCTCCATCCTCATCGACACATTCCTCAAAGCATCAAACTAGAGAAGGGGTATACCTTCCCCGACAGCCTCCTATGATTCTTGACAGATGAAGGCATCATGTGCGAAAGATCAGCCTTTTCTCCATCACCAGAATCTGACATTTTGAGATCAGTGCTCCCACTTCTGTATACAAAGCATGTATTACCCACCGCCTATTAGGCATATGCCAGTCTGGCAACTCATAGCACAGGAACTGAGACTTGAAGATCTGGAACCGCTTTGTTCCATTCTCTAACTCCCAATAGATCACCTACAGCCCAGATGGAATCCATACTGGTACCAGAAGAGGACATAGCATCGCCATCACCTACCTAGTGGTACCCAGATCTCCCTGGAACAATTAACAGACATAGTGAAAACATTTTTCACTACTTTTTCAAAGGGGCATTGGCTATTCCAATTATATATCCTACATAGCCATCTTTTTTCCACATTATAGTCGACTATACATTTGCATACAATGGAGACTCAGTATATGCAAATTTATCTCATGCATATTCATTGTGGATATCCTGAAAACCCAACTGGCTGAGGGGGCCCCAGGACAGGTTTGGGAAGCTCTGATGTAGACAATAAGCTCTGTATCAACACACACACTGACATGTCATTTTATGAAAGGACTGTTGAAAGTTAACCATTACGTCAAAGACTGACAGTACCTTGAATCTAAATGTGGTCATGTCACAGTTAATGAACATAAGAACATAAGAAAATGCCATACTGGGTCAGACCAAGGGTCCATCAAGCCCAGCATCCTGTTTCCAACAGTGGTCAATCCAGGCCATAAGAACCTGGCAAGTACCCAAAAACTAAGTCTATTCCATGTAACCATTGCTAATGGCAGTGGCTATTCTCTAAGTGAACTTAATAGCAGGTAACGGACTTCTCCTCCAAGAACTTATCCAATCCTTTTTTAAACACAGCTATATTAACTGCACTAACCACATCCTCTGGCAACAAATTCCAGAGTTTAATTGTGCGTTGAGTAAAAAAGAACTTTCTCTGATTAGTTTTAAATGTGCCCCATGCTAACTTCATGGAGTGCCCCCTAGTCTTTCTATTATCCAAAAGAGTAAATAACCGATTCACATCTACTCGTTCTAGACCTCTCATGATTTTAAACACCTCTATCATATCCCCCCTCAGTCGTCTCTTCTCCAAGCTGAAAAGTCCTAACCTCTTTAGTCTTTCTTCATAGGGGAGTTGTTCCATTCCCCTTATCATTTTGGTAGCCCTTCTCTGTACCTTCTCCATCGCAATTATATCTTTTTTGAGATGCGGCGACCAGAATTGTACACAGTATTCAAGGTGCGGTCTCACCATGGAGCGATACAGAGGCATTATGACATTTTCCGTTTTATTCACCATTCCCTTTCTAATAATTCCCAACATTCTGTTTGCTTTTTTGACTGCCGCAGCACACTGTACCGACGATTTCAATGTGTTATCCACTATGACACCTAGATCTCTTTCTTGGGTTGTAGCACCTAATATGGAACCCAACATTGTGTAATTATAGCATGGGTTATTTTTCCCTATATGCATCACCTTGCACTTCTCCACATTAAATTTCATCTGCCATTTGGATGCCCAATTTTCTAGTCTCACAAGGTCTTCCCGCAATTTATCACAATCTGCTTGTGATTTAACTACTCTGAACAATTTTGTGTCATCTGCAAATTTGATTATCTCACTCGTCGTATTTCTTTCCAGATCATTTATAAATATATTGAAAAGTAAGGGTCCCAATACAGATCCCTGAGGCACTCCACTGTCCACTCCCTTTCACTGAGAAAATTGCCCATTTAATCTTACTCTCTGTTTCCTGTCTTTTAGCCAGTTTGCAATCCACGAAAGGACCTCGCCACCTATCCCATGACTTTTTACTTTTCCTAGAAGCCTCTCATGAGGAACTTTGTCAAACACCTTCTGAAAATCCAAGTATACTATATCTACCGGTTCACCTTTATCCACATGTTTATTAACTCCTTCAAAAAAGTGAAGCAGATTTGTGAGGCAAGACTTGTCCTGGGTAAAGACATGCTGACTTTGTTCCATTAAACCATGTCTTTCTATATGTTCTGTGATTTTAATGTTTAGAACACTTTCCACTATTTTTCCTGGCACTGAAGTCAGGCTAACTGGTCTGTAGTTTCCTGGATCGCCCCTGGAGCCCTTTTTAAATATTGGGGTTACATTTGCTATCCTCCAGTCTTCAGGTACAATGGATGATTTTAATGATAGGTTACAAATTTTTACTAATAGGTCTGAAATTTCATTTTTTAGTTCCTTCAGAACTCTGGGGTGTATACCATCCGGTCCAGGTGATTTACTACTCTTCAGTTTGTCAATCAGGCCTACCACATCTTCTAGGTTCACCGTGATTTGATTCAGTCCATCTGAATCATTACCCATGAAAACCTTCTCCATTACGGGTACCTCCCCAACATCCTCTTCAGTAAACACCGAAGCAAAGAAATCATTTAATCTTTCCGCGATGGCCTTATCTTCTCTATCACCATTTGAGTCATTAAATCAGCTGCTCTCAGGTTTCTGACATGGAAAGTACTGTTTTTGGTAGCCATCACTTTAGTGCAGAGAATCAGCGAATTTCAGGCCCTCATATTTGATTCATCTTAATCTTCAATTTTTCCATGATAAAGTTGTGCTTCGCACAAATCCTAAATTCCTTCCTAAAGTAGTGACAGCATTACATCTTAATCAGTCAATAGTCCTTCCTATCTTTTACCTTTGCCCTCATATGCCTGAGACAGAAAAAGAACTACACACATTAGACTATAAATAGATACTTGCCTATTACAAAGGACTCAACCCCATCGTAAGTAATCACAACTTTTCGTATCCTATGACCGTAATCACATGGGCATTGTGGTAGAAAAAAGGACAATGTCAAACTGGATAAAAGATTGTATCCATTATTGTTATACGGTGGCAGAATTAAATCTTAAGAGCCCGTGAAAGCACATCAGCTCAGGATGGTGGCCTCTTCCATTGCGGACCTAAGAGAGGTGCCACTTGAACACATTTGCAAAGTGACAACTTGGTCTTCAGTACATACATTTATGTCCCATTATTGCCTGGTCAGACAAGTAGCTTCTAACAGTGCTGTAAGAAAGGCAGCACTGTCTCAAGTTTTCCTCTCCATGGGGAAGAGTCATGGGTTGCATTTAATCAGAATGCTCTGCGTCAACACTAAGCTTGGGACTCCCCATAGATCATGGCTAATTCAGTTTGCTTATCAATGGAAAGAGCAAGTTTTCTTACCATGGTGTTTTCCATATATAACAGGATGAATTAGCCATGAGCTACTTTCCCACCTCCCTGGAGAGCAAACTCGACATATGGGTAGCTATGTGAGAGACTGAGGAGGCACTGCAGGAATTCCCACACATGCTTAGTAGAGTTAAAACTCTACTAGTTTGGAAAGAGAAGTCCATTCATTGCCAACGGATGAGATCATGGCTAAGTCATCCTGCTTTTTTATGGAAAACACCATTTATGACAAGCAAATTTGCTTTTTCTAGCTAACTAGGGTTCTTTGGATGCACCAAACATTTGTGTTTATTGATATTTTCTTGGCTCAGGTGCTATCTTTTTAGGTTGAAACAAATACATACATTTGTGCAGTTGAGGAGTAGTTAGTGTGGAAAAAGCACAAAAACAAAGTAGAGGGTCCAGGGTAGGCAAAGGAGATGTGAGAAAATACTAAGGGAAATATCTATTTTTCCAGTATTTAATAAGCATCTATTTTATTTTATTTGGGGGGGGGGGGGGGGGGGGGGGGTTTGCATCAGGAGTGTTTTATCAGGGTTTATCAGTTAAAATCTAAAACCCTAAATATGATGTATATGAGCATAATGGGGACATTAATTCATATTTAAGACTTTGAAATTCCAGTTATTTTTCACAAGTAAAGTAGTTTAATAATTAAAATGCACACAGTTGTTCTGGCTATGTACAACCTACTTTTTATTTGAGTTATAGGATTTGGTTTTCCTCCTGAAGGAGAGTGAGTTACAGATTAGTTTAAGAGAACTTACCATCTATTTCTTCTGGAGATCTGATCTTGTTATTAATAAAGGGAAACGTTTCTTTATTTTGAAATAAGATAAATGAATAAAAAATATTTTAGAAAGAAATGTCCCTCAGCTGAGGCTATTCCAGAAGGTTTGAAGATTCCTGATATGTGGGAAGATGCAAATAGTCAGGATTTAATTAGACAATGGTATACAGAGGGCTCAGGCCTTTGACCTCACTTCCCCATCACTCCACCACTCTACCTTACCACAACCCCCACCTTGTAAAAAACCACATACGAGAGAATTCAAACAAAGTTTATGGACAGATTATGGCTGCATCATTAGTGCACTACATTAACAGTTAAAGCAATTATGATAAAACTAATACATGAAAAAGCCTACCTAAGCAATCAATGTATCATCAACTTTTCTCCCCAGGTGACCAGCGCACAAACCAATAAGCCAACAAGCCATTGACATGCTATAAAACCTGATTGTAGAAGCCAATTTCGTTGATGGGGTCGCTGGCAGGCCGAGATTCTAACCATAGAAGTCCCCGGACCTCAGCTGAATGTTGCTAATGCCCTGCCCCTTTTCTTTTCCCATGGCCACTGTTGAAGTGCCAGGGTTCCAGATCGCCTACTAGTGGGCCACAGGCCCTGTGACATCCTTGCCTCCCCCTTTGGCTTTTCCCTGTGGGCAGTTGCCCTTGACCAAGACTGAATGAATGGGAGATTTGGGAGGCCTTGTTAACTTGCTGGTCACCATGCCACAGTTCCATTCGCTGCAGCTAAATCGGTCAAGCAAAGCATCTAACACATCTTGTAAATCAGTTAAAAATTTCCCAGCCTTTGTCCAACAAATGCGCCCCGTCTGGTCTTAACATTCCCAGGCTCTCATCTAACAAATCATGCCAGAAGTATAGCCCCTGAACTTAGGGCATGAATCTGCACATCCATCTATTGATTTTTCTCCTTGCCCTATCCAATGTTTGGTGCTAACGTTCTCCTCTCCAGCTCCATCTGGAAGTGATGCAGGACCATATGATGACTGAATGTGGAAACCATCCAGAAATTACAATTAGGTCTTTTTGTATTTTTTGAATTAGCTCAATGCTGTGCATATTTGCCAAATCATTACCCCCTAAATGGATAATCAGCACAAGGGGGGTGGAAAGGTCTTGTGCATATGTAGAATAGTTGGCATCAGTTGGTCCCACCTCATCCCCGGTATTCCTTTCCACATCAGTGTCATATGATGTGGTGCCATGCCCAGGTGTTCACCCAACAGTCGGCCAAAGTTCTCTTATGCTCCCATTGCACATATGAATGCCCTATAATCCAGTTGAAGCGCATTCATGTTGATGGACCTGTAACAGAGTAAGCAGGTTAGTGACTAGGGCAAGAAATATTCCTGTGATCTGACATACAGTTTGAACCTCCCTGAGCACCACCTGCCTACTGCCATTATCGCCACCGGTTGCAAGCGAAGCTCTGCAGCCATGGTAACTGCCCCAATCCGAAAGGAGTGAGAACTGTAACCCTCTCCAGAGACACAAATCATCCATAGAGCCAGCTGGAGCACTTTCCCAAACTGGTATCGAGTCAGTGGGCTACCATCAGCATGTACAAGGAGCTGCCCCTCTATGTGAGGGCACTGCCCTAGGTAAAGCCTTGTCAATGGATAGGACATGTGCTTTCCCCGGCCCTTTGCCGCAAGACTATTTTGCAACTCTTTCCACTCTGATCTGTTTTGGACCTATGAATGTTAAGTACCAACTCGTTGCATTCAAAATTTATATTGCCCAACTGTAGACTTGATGCACCTGGCCTAGCCACTGAATGGGCCATCAACTCGCTCACCTGTAACGCCACAAAGAAAGTGAGGGAAAAAGCGCAGCAAAACAGGCATGCCTCAAAACTGTCAAAGAGACACCATCCAACACCTCAAGGATCAAGGAACTGTGTGTGATGGGTCGCCTCATATCCCGAAGCCTGCCCTTCTCTCTAGCTGACCCTATCATGAGCCCTTGTCAGGGAATTGTGCCAATGGGCTAGAGAATCCCAATGCCCTCAAGAAGAATGACAGGCCTGCTAGGCAGCTAGCTACTGAGGATCTTGCTATGCCCCAAGCTTTGCAGAACAAAATGTGTTGCATCAACCTGTGCACCGGGATGGGCCAGACTCCTGACCTACCCTCCTCCTAGATGAAAGCCTGAAAGTCAGATAGTGTTTGAAGTAGCTCCTCCTTGTGTTATCCACCAAGGAACCCAGGATCAATCCCCAAACATCAGAGGGCCAAGGTGCTATATCTCCTACGGTACTGGGGTCAGGTGATGATCTGCTTCTGGAGCGAAGCACCTGAAAGATGTTCACTTAAAGTGGGAAAGAGAATCAGCATTATTATTCTCTGAACCTAGAATATGTGCTGTACGACATGTGATGTTAAACTGCAGGCAGCTAGCAATAGGTGCCTAATGAGTATGTTAACGCCCAGAGTCCTTGCAGACCACAGGCATGTTGTCAGATCTAAAAACAATGCTAGCCTTAGATAAACATCTGCCCCAAAGCTTTAGGGCAACAACAGTAGGGAAAAGTTCCAAAAAGGTTAAATTTTTTGTGATACCACACACATGCCACTCTGCAGGCCACCAGGCACCCCTGAAATATATGCTGAATCCCATGCCTCCCGAAGCGTCTGTAAAGAGTTCCAATTCATTGTTTTCTCTCAGCAGGTCCTGCCAAAAGGCCACCTTATTGAAATCCTGGAGAAAACAGTCCCATACCTGCAGGTCCTGTCTGATTGCCCTAGTAAACCTGATGTGGCGATGTTTCCTTGCCGCCCTTGCTGTGACCAAGGCTAGGCTGCGCACAAAAGTCCTCCCCATTGGAATTACTCGGGATGCAAAACTAAGTAGCCCAATGAGGGACTGAAACTGTCATAATGTCACCTTTCTTGCCCTACACGTCACAAATAGCTTTGCACAGTTTTAAGATCTTTTCGGTCAGTAATCTAGATTTCTGATTCCGCGCATCCAAATGTATCCCCAGGAAAATTATTGACCTGGATGGCCCTTCAGTTTTTTCACTGGCTAGCGGAACACCAAACTCTGTAGCAACATTTTGAAAGGTGGATAATAGGTATCTACATTCCTGTATGTGTCTACTGACAAACAGTAGATTTGTGTATGATGCACATGGATCCCAACTGCTGCTTGACCACCCAGTGCAGGAAAGAGCTGAACAATTCAAAATATGCACATGAAATCTAGCAGCCCATTGGGGTGAACCTGTCAAAGTAAAACGGACCCCTAAATTGAAAACCAAGGAGGTGAAAAGAGCCTGGATGAATGGGTAGCAGGCGAAAGGTGTATTCAATGTCAGCCTTTGCTAATTCAGCACGATCACCCACCTCCCTGATTATAGCAATAGCTGAGTCTAACAATGCATATGAAACAGCACACAATTGTGAGTCAATCAGGTCATTTACTGAACTTCCCGGGGGATAGGACAGATTATGAATTAGCCCGAACTTCCTGGGCTCCATTTCTGGTACCATCCCCAAAAGGGGATAGCGCCATATTGGGGAAGGGGGGGGGGGGGGGGGGGGGACTCGAAAAGTGCCCACCATCCTACCATGCATGATTTTGGCTGAAATCTTTCTTTCTGTCTCTGCTTCATGAGCTGATAAGGATCTTGCATTGTACATAGGATGAACTTGGGCTAGGGGGATGTTATGACAGGGAATAATAAAGCCAACAGTGAAACCCACTATGAGTTTTGCCGCCTCACTTCTCAATGGGTAGTCATGGCCTCATGTCTTCAATGCTGACTGGTGCTGGTGCTAAATCCCTCGGTGTTCCATGCAAGGATAGGGGGCTGCTATCTACAGTCTCTTGCAATCCTGCCCATTACTGCAAGATGAACAAAGGTGCTTGAATTTACAGTGCCCAGTATGAATTGTCTACATGTGTCCCATCTCCCTCCAAAGGCTGGTACCGATCTATCTCAGGACCTGCTGGTGCTGTACCCTGGTCTGTCTGAGCCTGATGATCTAAGCATAGTCATCTTGTCTAGCCAAAGATCCAACACCCGATGTCTCCACGAGATGCAGTGATCCTCCGCCATGCTCCTCCTAAACTTAATATCCTAGTTTAGCCAAGTCCACTCTCCCTGCTTGTACGCTTTCTTGATTGTATCTAAATAATGTATCAAGAAAGGCACCTGCTCTGGTTTGCGCTCCACAATAACACTTCTCTGCCCCACAGAAAAATGGCTGCTGGCATTCAACTATGATCCTTTTACTAAGATGGCCACCACCACGAGGGAATGCCCAAAACAAACATGGCTGCTGCTCAGTACACAATTCCAAAGCAAAGATGGCCACCACTATACCGGCATATAATTAAAAAGGGGGGGGGGGGGTTGGCCAACGGCCCACCTCACTTCCCAAACCCCCTCCCTGACCCCATTGCTCCCGATGCTGTATCCATACCTTATCTCTCTGTTTACAAACAAAGGTGCCATCGCAGCATTGCCTGATACACCCCAAAGAACCATTCCCTTCCTGCCCCAAATGCCAATTCAAGAGGAGGAGTGAATGCTGCTCCTTCAAACCACCATCCATGTGGCTGCTGCCCAACTTCCCCTTTCCTGACTGAGCCTACGGACCAGGCAACAGAGCTCAGAGCTCCCCACCCCCACCTCAAGTTCTGCACAAATCGATCTCCACACACTCCCTCAACTAGACCTGCCTCTGGTCACCGGATTGTGAGGGCAGCAAAGGACCAGAACTTTCTTTTATTTCTTTGTTACTATTCTCTCTTTTTTTTAAAAAAGAAATAAACCCTGAAAGTTTCCCTACCTCACAAGGCTCCGGTGTGTGCTCTCTGCTGCAGATGCTGTGCTGCAATGCTGCCGCAGCTTCCTCCTGTTCAGCTTGGCACTACCACCTGTGCATGAGCTATCGGCTCCAACAAAGATGCTCTGATGACAACACAGCGATCAGCAAAAACCTCTGCCAGCAAGAAACACGCTGCCAGCGCTGTCTGCACAATAAAGCGTTAAAGAGGCAAAAACACCCAGCTGGGTAAGCTGTGCCGGAACGCTCCGCTGGAATGACCCAACGAGTCAAGAAGGAAAGAGGGAGCTCCTGCTTGGAGTCAAGGCCTTCATACCTCCCGCTCTACCAATCGCGCCATCCCAGGTCCCCCTTCCAAACCTGCTCCTCGTCTCACTCTGCTCATCAAATTAACCCATACCTGCCTGCCTGCGGCTTCTTCCGCTCCTATTGTGCCTTGCTCCCCGAGGGCACTGTCGTAGAGTCTTTAGCTATTGCTATAGTTGCTCCATTGAAACTATGTAAGGAAAAGAGTAGGTGTGCATCTCCTTGGTTCATTCCAGTTATTCAGAATATGAAGCAAGAAAAGCAAATTGGAGAGAATATGGCAGAAAACTCACTTGGAAGCAGATAAGTTGCTTTTTAAGGCATTTTTGAAGGTATATGAGGAGAAGATTAAAAAAAGGCTAAAAGAAATATTATTCAAATAGAATTTCAGGTGCCCTAAACTCTTTAAGAGAATTATTTAAAATTGGGGACTTATTTTTAAAGCCACCTCTGGGCCTAGGAAGGTTACTTCTATCAGTCTCAAATTGTGAGAAAATGGTTGTATTCTCAAAAAAGTATCTACTATTAGAGCTAAGACTGATATGGATTTAGGGAGTAATTTTGGTCTATCTGGTGAATATTCAAACCTTGTTAAATTGTTACATGAGTTTCAGCAAATCACAAAGGATAACATGAATGATATTTTGTCCATTTTGAATCCTTCCACATAAAGTTTAGATGCCTGCCCATCTTGTTTAATTAAGGACTTGGGGGAAGGTGTTGTTGATTGGTTGAAATCAATTATGCTCTATTGAGAGAAGGCGTTTTGCCTGTCCTTCTGAAAGAAGCAGTAGATAGGTCAGTCCATTGGAACTATTACTAAATTTTGAAGACCTGTCAAATTATCCCCTGGTATCAAGCCTACCTTTTCTATCTAAAGTAATGGAGAAGGTGGTGGTTATTCCACTGACAGAATATATTGATTCTATTATCTGGACTTTTGTCAGGCAGGGTTCAGATGCAAACATAGTTCGGAACCAGTAGTTGTGGCCTTGATGAATGAAATGTTAAACTCCTTGAATGGTGATTCTTCTGCAGTACTGACTCTATTGGATCTTAATGCTGCATTTGAAACTATTAATTTCAACATTTTCTTAAATAATGGAGTGACTTGGGCCTAACTGATACTGTGTTAAATTGGTGTAAGTCATTTTTTATGAAGTGGTCTCAAAAGCTGTTAGAAGATATTTGTTCAACCCCATAGAGGATTAATTGTGGAGTCCCTCAGTGATCCGTTTTATATTTATATGAAACATTTAGCTAACTTAAGTATGATTTAAATGCTTTATTTATGCAGACAGCATCCAATTATGAATTTCCCTTGATCAAAATAGGAAGAATCGGGAGAATTGGATTAATAGGGCTTTAGTGTTGATTTATATTGGGTGTCTCAAAACCCTTTAAATACTGAAGCTCTCATGATAGGGAAGAAAAGAGAGCTTCCCTTAATGTTGAACGGGGTGATTTCCTTTAAAGAATCAGTTAATAGCTTGGGAGTTGTTTCTGATGAAGTCTTTTCTATGTTCTTACATCTTGCTAAGATCTGTAAAGGTCTGTGTATGACCTTAAGAGTGAATTGGAAAATTTGAAAGTTTTTTTTTAACAAGATCAGCTTTAGAATCAGCAGTACAACCACTGACCACTCCCAGGATTGATTTCTTTTTTTTTTATTTATAGTATTCTTGAAGGTCTTCCTTTAAATCTGTGCTATACACTTCAGCTGGTTCAAAAATTCAGCAGCTAGGGCGGTCTCTGGTTAGTAAATTTAATCATATTACCCTGATTCTGAAAGAACTGCATTGGATGCCTGTTCTTTTTAGAATCCAGTTCTACATTTTACTTTTAATTTTCCATGCACTGCATAATTTGACTCCTGATTATCTGAGTTTGCAATTAAGTAAATACAAGCCTACCCATTCCTTACGTTCTGATTCAGAAAGGTTATTACTTACAGGATCAGTAAAGCAGGCACATCTAATCCACCAAGGAAATTCTTTACCTAAAGAATGTTTATGGAACTCTTTACCTAGAGAACTTTGTTCAAACAACAGTTGAAAACTTGGTTATTTACACAAGCATTTACAGAATAAATTTAAATTGTGTTGCCTTGAGAGACTAACGTACTGATTTTGAGAAGGTAAGGTTATAATGATTTTATTATTTAGGAATTTATTATGTTTTGGTGGATTATTTATTTATTTGTATGTAAATGTCTTATTGTTGTGAACCACTTTGAACAGTCCATATGGTAAGGCAGGTGATAAATAAAGATGAGTATAACCAGAATTTTATTTTGATTTTTTTGAATAACCATGTATAGATCAAGTGAAAGTGGCAACAAAAATTAACATCTTGACAAATAATTGATAGATAAGGTCATCAGAGGGGTATGTTTGAGATCATGATGTGGAGTTTAACCATTGGCTGTTAATGTTACATCAGTTAACAGTGGAACAGTTAGATTTTCTGCGGCTTGATTGTTTGGACAAATGAATGAGTTAGCTATGAGTTCTTGCTTGTTGGAATTAACAAGATTTTCCCTGATACAGACTGGATGTCAAAATATGAACTTAGATCTTCAATCTAAGGAATTTTTATTTGCTTCCATGTTCATTTTCATATCAACTAAAGAAGCTTTGATCATGTGCAATACTCAGATTCTTGAGGGCTGAACAATGCTGTTAAGAATTATTTCACTTTATACTTTTGTACATCCACTTGAATTCTGCATAAGATCTTATCACAGTTATTATTCTGGGCATTTTATTTTTGGAACACAAATGTTTAAAATTGAACTGCTAGAACATGGGGGATTAATGATTAAAATTGACAGCGTTAGTCTGGTAGCTTCGTGGCAGTGTTATGCACTGCCATGTAGAGGGGACCTGGGCTCAATTCCTTGCTCAAGTATTCTGCTACCTGGGTCTGCTGGGGCAAGGGATACTGTGGGGCACCATTCAGAGACCCTGGTGGGGAGTCAGTTATCATGGAACAGCAAGTTCAGCAACACCTACTGCCCAGTGTGAGACAATGTGTTCTTCCAAAAGGTTTTGAGGATAGGAACTTGATTTCTCTCCCCTCCCGAAGGATGAAGTATGGCTTGCAGGCACAGCTTTTTTCTTTATCTTTACTCAGAGCCCCTCATTAACAGATCAGAAATCTGTCTCATCAAGACATTCCATTCAGGCATATAGTATTAAATACAAGCCATCAAAACTCCATACAGCAAGGAAAACTCTTGCTCCTATACCTGACCAGCTGCAGTACTCCTTACATTTCTTATATAGAGATCCCCTACCAGCTTGCTGGCTCTAGGTTTCCATTGGCCTTGTCTAGTTGGGCCTTGCTCCTCTCGGCTTCTTGGACATAGCTTTTCTCTGACTTTTAATTAGCTGTTTGCTTTTCTTTGTTCTTTTTATAATTGTTGCGGTCCTGACCCACGGAGGTCCGCGGTTGGCCCCTTCTCCTACCTCCGGGTACCGCGATGCTCCATTCAGGCCTTGCTAGGCCCTTCCCGCAGCTATCCCTCCTCGAGGAAGATGCTGCCAACACTCTCCAGCTGGCCCCACTCCCTAGGCGCACACACGCACGGACTTGGAATTTAAAGGGACCAGCGCGGGAAAGACAGCACCGCCCCAGGGATGACGTCAGATGCCTTCAGGGTTTTTAAACCCTGCAACTAGCTCCACTTTTGGCCTTGCAAAGAGGTTCGCTCCTTGAGGTTAGTAGTTGCAGTCCTCTTCTTGTTCCTTCATCTCCTGGCTCCTGACTTCTGACTTCGGCTTGTCCTCTGATATCCTGCTTGCTGTCTGTCTCGACCCCTGGTTCATCTTCGGTCTCTGCTGTCTGCCGCCTGCCCTGACTCCTGGTTTGTTCCATGTTTTGCTTGTCTGCTGCCTGTCTTGATCTGGACTACTCCACGTTCACTCCATCTGGGAGACCTCGCCTAAGTCCAAGCGGCTCGGATCCTCACGGGCTTCTCCTGGGGGGACCTCAGGCTTCCAGTGGTGAAGTTCCTGTTGGTCTCCTAGCTCCAACCACTCCTCCGCTTCGCAACTTCAGGACAACTCTTCGGAGATTTGTCTTCAGGAGACCGCACCTAAGTCCAAGTGACTTGGATCCTCAAGGGCTCCTCCCGGGGGATCTTGGGCTTCCAGTGGTGAAGATTCGGTGGGTCTCCTGAGTTGATCCACCTCTCGGCTACGACCTCTGCTGTGGGCTTTCTCACAGCGCACTTTCATCATCCCTAGCCGGTTTGTCCACGAACTCAACAGTTTGCAAGGCCATGGACCTGGCGGACCTTGCCGGCCTTCAGGCCATTCCTGGTATCGCTCAGTGGCTACAACAGCAGCAACACTATGTAAACCGCCTTTACACGGGTTACCCTCCCTTTTTAATAATACCTAGGCCGAGGGAAGGATGTGGGTAACCTTGGTGTTAATAGTAAAGAGGTATATATGAACATCCTCTTTCCTGATCAGGTAATTTATAAAGGATAGAGCGAAATACACTTTATCACTTGATCAGTTACACTCCTGCCGGTTAGGAGAGGAGATAAGGTTAAAAAAAAAAAAAGGATAAAAGCCAATGTTGTGATGGTAATTAACTTTTACCTTAAATGTTTTATATATATTTTTTTAACAATACCTCAAATATCTAAAATATTAATTAACCATTTAAAACATAATTAATATTATAATTTTACATCAGTTGTACTTATATAATGCAATCCGTTGTGTTTCTTGTTATTTATCTCTATTATAAGGTATTTAAATACATTTTTCTATTCAGTCTCTGTAGTCGATGTTAAATAAATTTCTTTTAATTGTTTATATATTTACTTAGCTTTGGTTTTCTTATCTCTATTTAAGTCTTTTCATCTTCTTTTCCTTTACTCATGTGCGTTACTAGAGTATGTTGTGTTTCTTCTTCTTTGCCTTGAATCTTGCTTCTTCTTCTTTTCTTTCTTTTTTACTGTTTGTACCTACTTCCTACCTTTAACAAATCAATAATAAATACTATCTCTTTAAGGTGTTACACCTTATTGTAACTGAATTCTAGCTTTTTTATTTTTTATTATATTGTGAGTAACACTATAAAGACTGTTCTTCTTAAATTCATGTCTTTTTTTTTTTTTTTTTACAGGATATGCTTTATCATTCACAAGCAACTGTCCAGTATCTGTTTAATACAGACTTCTGTTCTACAATACAGCTTCTCTCTGTATTATATATTTTCCTTCTTATATTCTTTACAATCTCTCTTCATAGTATTTTCAATTAAAAATTTTTTAACTTATGCACTCTTGCTTTTCTTTTTCAGCTTGACAGCATATAAATTCACCATTCATAATGTTTCTCTGGTTTTCAGTCTCTCTAACAAAAACTGTCATCAATTTCACGTGGGACAGTTATTTTTTTTAATTACCTAACTTATTACCAACTTATGCATACTCACATTCTTATTCTTTATAAACTTGCCAAAATACTATTACTTATTTTCATCTGAGCAGAATAGAATCAATAACTGTGAGGAGCATTCATGCAGCATCTCCTCTCTCAATCAGTTCTGCTCAGGTTCTGCCTATGCTTTTCTAACTGTCACTTACTTTCTTAATGGATTTTCACATGTAACTAAAAAAGCTATATTGATGTTGCTCTTGGATACCATCAGGGTATTTTGATAATTACTATAGCAACTGGATTAAACTAATAAATGTAGGAAGCTCAGCCTGTTCTAATTACATAATCAAGTCTAATTTAAAATAGATTTCTAATGTTAAAAGTACCTATCTAAATTAAAAAAAAATATTTCTTATGTATTTCTATTTTTAATGCCCTTCAAAACTCTCTATCTGTTCAAAAGCACTTCAAAAATATTTCAATAGGTTGCTCTACTATAACTTAACAGGTAAACTTCCCTCTGTCTTTCATTCTATTTATTTATTATTTATTTAAAATCTTTTCTATACCATCATTAAGCTAGGTATCATCACAACGGTTTACAATAAGGCACAAATATTAATGTTGGAAAAAATCTTGAATTCTATCCACTAAACAGG
The DNA here is from genome assembly GCF_901001135.1 of Rhinatrema bivittatum. NCBI lineage: Eukaryota > Metazoa > Chordata > Amphibia > Gymnophiona > Rhinatrematidae > Rhinatrema > Rhinatrema bivittatum. Next base: position 391,310,384 of record NC_042618.1, on the reverse strand, counting down.
TGGCAATAATTTACTGTTACAATATTTGTTATAATTACTCATAGGTGGGTGTGATACATTATGTCCATTTTTATCAGTGGCAGATTTAAAGTATATAACTTTTAGTATCTAATTCTTTGGTGCTGAGCAAAAATATATAAAAATAAAATAAAATATATACCTGTATAGGTGTTCTGCAGGTTGCCTCCTATATTCCTTGTGTACTACTCACCTTTCTTATTGTTGTACACTTGTTTAAATAACAATGTTTTTAAATTTTTTCTGAAGGTTTTGATGTTTCTTTGTAAGCGGATCTCAACAGGCATGGAGTTCCATAATATAGGAATATACTTTTAAAGCTGTGTGTTTTCCTGCCATGTCTTTGACACCACAGCAAAACAGCTGTCTATGTCTGAATGGCAACAATCCCCCTCCCTTTCTGCTTGCAACTGTTTCTCATGATGAGGAAGCTCAGCCAGGACAAAGCTTCAAAAGGGCACTTCAGCTGTCCTTCTCCATGGCAACCAGATACTCTCTCCACTAAGCTACTCCCGTTTCTCAAAAAGAAACATTTCTTATGCTTAGCCAGGGCAGAACAACTACTTTAGTTAACTCTTTCTTATCTCTTACCTTTCTAGGATTAAAGTAGCTTTTAGAAACACTATGACAGTCTTTCTTTAAATCTGAGTATGCCCTTAGTGACAACTAAACTTTTTTCTTTTCTATAGCCTTCAGTCAGCAAGGATGTGCAGCACTATGCTGTACTCTGAGAAACTGTGCTTTTTTTTTTTTTTATTAGCAGTAATTATATCAAGTTCTGTATATCAGCTACCTGTCAGCTCCTCTCTCTTATTAACTCCTTCTCATGGTAAGTACTATTTTTATTACTTTATTTTTTCTTAGTCCTATCCACAATTGCTTAGATGTTCCGACGGCAACAGTAGAGAGACTGGCAAACCGTTTGGATTCTATGCCCCTGGTAGCACTCCCTGCTTCCGTTCCATACCAAGCCCCGGACCTGTGGCTGTCAGGCAGCTGCCAGCTCTGCCCAGGTACTCGGGTGAAGCCAAACAGCGCCTTGGGTTCCTCAATCAATGTTATGTATGGTTTACTCTACTGCCAACACAGTTTCCGTCGGATCTAGTGAAGACCAGCTATATCATTTCCCTGTTGGAGGGGAGGGCCCTGGCCTGGGCCTCGCCATTATGGGAATGTAATGATCCTATCCTGGGAAACTTGCAACAATTTGTGTCTACATTTAGACAGATCTTTGATGAGCCAGCTCGCAAGTCTACAGTGGTTGCAGTTATTACAGTTACGCCAGGGTTCCTGTTCTCTCACCGAGTACATGGTTGAATTCTGCACTTTGGCAACCGAGCTAGACTGGAGGGAGGACAGTCTCCATGGTATATTCTTGGAAGGATTGTCCTCGCACCTTAAAGATGAGCTAGCGGCAAGGGACCTTCTGGACGACTTAGATGGTATGATTGACCTGGCAGGAAGGGTTGACCGCCGACTCCAACAACACTTCTGTGAAGGAAGATCAGTTCGAAGACCGGTAAACCTAGCACCTGCATTTTCTCGACCTATGTCTTCTCCCTCTACTTCTTCAGGCAGCCAAGGGGTGGAGCCTATGCAGTTCGGGCGAAGCTCCTCTCTCGTAAGAGGAACAGAGATGTCGATGCTCGCTAGACCTCTGCCTTTACTGTGGGAATAAGGGGCATTTCCTAGCCCATGTAGTGAATGGCCAGAAAATGCCAGAACCCTAGGTGTCATCGGGGAGCTGACCCTAGGTAATACCAATGCTGCTCCTCAATGTACCGTACTGGTTACTCTCGAATACCCCCGGTGGTTCCTTCACCACATTGGCGTTCCTTGGCTCTGGAGCCGGAGGAAACTTCATTCTGGCCGACCTTGTTCAGCAATTACAGCTTGCCATACTACCTCATTTCCCCCCACTTCAAATTTCTTCAGCCACGGAATTCCCCTTCCAGGGAATATCTCTACTCACACGAAGCCTCTAACTCTCCGCACTGGCCTCCTACATACTGAATAAATTTCATTCCTTGTACTAGAGAAGGCCATCCATCCCATTGTCCTGGGCTTGCCTTGCCTCCAGAGGACACTCCCCAGTCATCCACTGGGATACCCTCCAACTCGCATCCTGGAGCCCATCCTGTTTTACCTCCTTCTTGGCCCACTGTTCAGCCCCTCTGTGTTCCGCTCTTGACTACGTCACTGACTATACCCAAACTCTATCTGGACTACATGGAAGTCTTCTCTAAAGAAAAGGCCGAACTTCTCCCAGAACATTGGCCCTTTAATTGTGCCATAGACATGCTGCCAGGTACCACACCCGCTAGGGGATGTGTATAACCCTTATCATTACCGGAAACCCGAGCTATGTCGAGCTACATCCAAGAGAACTTAGATCGAGGCTTCATTCGGCCTTCCACGTTCCCCGCTGGAGCTGGATTCTGTTTCGTGGTGCAAAAAGATGGGTCACTCAGACTCTGTATCAACTACCGGGGCCTCAACGTCATCACGCGACGTGACCGATATCCATTACCACTGATTCCAGAACTCTTAGACCAGCTGCAGGGAGCCAAGATTTTCACCAAGCTTGACCTCTGGGGTGCGAACAACCTCATAAGAATACGTTCTGGTGATGAATGGAAAACTGCATTCAATACTCGAGACAGGCACTACGAGTACTTGGTCAAGCCATTTGGCTTATGCAGTGCCCCTGCAGTTTTCCAAAACCTCATGAATGAGGTCTTAAGAGACATGCTGCACACTTCCATCATCGTATATTTAGATGATGTATTGATTTACTCTAAAGACCTCGCTACGCATCGTTTACACGTGAGAAAAGTATTACAAAAACTTTGCGACAGCCGTCTAATTGCCAAATTGGAAAAATGCCAGTTCGAACAGGAATCCCTGCCCTTCCTTGTGTACATTGTGTCCTCTACAGGTTTCCACATGGATCTGGACAAAGTGGCAGCCATTAGGATTGGCCTCAGCCACTGGGGGTTTAAAGCTCTTCAATGCTTCCTTGGGTTTACCAACTTCTACCGCCAGTTTATCCCACACTATTCTCAGATGGTGGCCCCACTCACCGCGCTTACAAGAAGGGAGCAGATGCCAGGAACTGGTCCCTGGCAGCGCAATTAGCCTTTCAGGAGTTGAAGGGAGCCTTCCTTCAGGATACTTGTTTACACCATCCAGATCCACAGCGCCAGTTAATCGTGGAAGTAGATGCATCTGACATTGCGGTAGGGGCCGTCCTTAGCCAAATGCCTAATAAAGGCCAAACCTTACCATGTTCCTATTTCCCTCAGAAGTTCTTAGAAGAATTACGGTATAGGGGACAAGGAACTATTAGCCATCAAGCTAGCCTTCGAAGAATGGCGCCAGTGGCCGGAAGGGGCCCAACATACCACTATTGTCTATATGGAACACAAGAATATAGAATTTTTGTGTCGAGCACAACACCTCAGTCCGCAGCAAGCTTGATGGTCCGTATTTTTCAGTCGCTTCAACTTTTCTTTCCTCTACAGACCAGCTGCTAAGAACGTACGGGCAGACATCTTGTCCAGCACTACGGAGACGGAGGATGCTCTCAATCCTCCTCAAAACATCCTAGATCCAGCTAAAGTCCTCATTGCGGCTTCCAAGCTGTTCCTGTGGGGAAAACCGTGGTGCCAGTTCGCCTAAGGAGGGAAGGTTTTGTCATAGGCTCATGATTCCCTGACAGCGGGACATCCTGGATCAGCCCGCACGCTGGAACTCCTGACCAGATACTACTGGTGGCCCCAGGTCAAGAACGATGTGCAATTGTATGTCAGCTCCTGTCCTACTTGCGCTAGACAAAAACTCTTGCCTTGTTTGCCCCTGGGAGCTTCTCCAACTACTACCCATTCCAACGGAGCCATGGACCCACCTGTCTACTGACTTTATAGTAGACCTACCACCCTCGGAAGGGAAGACCGTAATATGGGTTACAGATTCTCCAAGATGGCCCACTTTGTGCCTCTATCCAAGCTGCCCATGGCCCTTGAAATGGCGCTTTACCTTATATACTTTCCGTGCCCTCGGATTGCCACTCCATATTGCCTCTGACCGAGGTTCGCAGTTCATGGCCAAGTATTGGAAGGCACTGTGTAAAACGTTTGGGGTCCAATTGGACTTTACTACAGTCTTTCACCCACAAGGCAATGGCAATGTACTAATCGAACCCTGAAAGCATTCCTCCGAGCTTTTGTAGGAGACAAGCAAGACGACTGGGTGACCTTATTGCCCTGGGCCGAATTCTTGTATAACCCACCATCGCCATTTGGCCACCAGACTGTCCCCCTTCCAGCTGGTTTACGGGAAGCAACTCAGGCCTCCCCTGCCTCTGCCTGTACCATCTCCAGTAGTGCAGCTAACAGCCCGACAGTTACGTGATCTTTGGAAGTCCACTCAGGAGAAATTACGACAACTGCTGCTACCGCAAAGAAACATGCAGATGAACTGTGATGCCTTGCTCCTGTATTTCTCCCTGGAAATAAGGTGTGGTTGAACACCAAGAACATTAAATTTGGATTCCCTCTATGCGCCTGGCCCCTAGGTACATCGGCCCGTTTGCCGTAACGGAGTGAGTAGGCGCTGTCTCTTACCGGCTACATCTTCCGTCCACACTAAAGATTCATGTCTTCCACATGTCTTTACTCAAGCCTTTGGTCTTGTCAGCCTTCCACGACAAACCTCCTGAACCCACCAAACCAACAGCTGAGGAGGACATTGTTTATCAAGTAAAGGATGTCCGTTTCCAACATAGAAGATGGGAGTATCTTCTCTCCTGGGAGGGGTATGACCCTGAAGAGAATACTTGGGAACTTGCTTCCAACATTCTGGATAAGAATCTTCTCCGCCAGTTTCATTTAGACCATCCTGCAAAACCAAAGCCCCCAGGAAGGAAGGGGGCGTAAGGGGGGGGGGGGGGGTACTGTTGTAGTTCCGGCCCGCAGAGGTCCATGGTCGGCCACTTCTCCTACCTCAGGGCGGCTCCGGGTTCTGCGATGCTCCGTTCAGGCCTTGCTAGGCCCTTTCCGCAGCAATCCCTCCTCGAGGGACACGCCACTGATGCTCTCCAGCTGGCGCCGCCCCCTAGGCACACGTGTGCACAGGGGTTTATGGTTTATTGGTTTTTTTATACCGCCGCATTGGCGTTAGCCTTCACAGCGGTTTACAATTTAAACAATAATGAGAAATACAATAAATATGTCCAATAAAAGATAACAGCTAAAATTTTAAAAGCACATTAATAAGGTATTTAGCTGTTAAGAATAGAAATTAAAATTATTAAAATAATAAAGCTATTCCTCGATGTATTATTCAGGGCTAAAAGGTTAAGACAAATTAATAAAAGACACAACATAAGTATAATATCAGAAAACCATAACATAAAATCGGTTCTGCCTGTGGCTAGCAATCTGAAGCATTCATTTAAACCTGTATCTGGCCATTTGGAGTCTATGTTTATATATTTGCAGCCTATTGTCCATTTTCCATGAACGTGCATTTAAATAGCCAGGTATTTAAGTCTGCCTTAAATTTTTTCTTGTCTGTTATTAATCTCAATTCTATTGGTAGATTATTCCAAAGTTTGGTTCTTGCTATCGACAGTGCACACTTTCTCACCTGACTTAGTCTCGCTGATCGTATAGTGGGTAATGAGAGCAAGGCCTTATTTGCGGATCTTAAGTTCTTCTGTGGTACATGTAGTTTTAGAGATAAATTCAGCCATTCAGTTTGGTCTCCATAGATCAAATTGTGTATGAGGCAAGCAGCTTTATATTGTATTCGATAGCTAATAGGTTTAACCAGTGAAGAGAAACCAGAATTGGAGTAAATGATCAAACTTCCTTTTTCCCATCAGGACTCTAGCGGCCGAGTTCTGTAACACCTGAAGTGGTCTAATAGTCGAAGCAGGTAAGCCAAGGAAAAGAGTATTACAGTAGTCTATATTTGTAAATATGAGAGATTGAAGAACGGTTCTAAAATGTTGATGATCCAGAAGTACTTTTAACCTTCTCAATGTTAACAATTTGCAATACATCAAAAATTCACCAGTACTCAAAATATTATTAGACAGACGCTTAGGTTAATTTTGACCTGTCATAATAGGCTTCATCTGATCAGCAAGTTTGCTAGATGATAGGCCTTATACTTAATCATCGGTCAATGTTATATATATCAAGTAATTTTTTTAGTATTTTCTTTTGCTTAGTGCCATTCATGTAACTTAACTTAGTGCAGTTGCTGAAGCCATCAGTATGCCCTGATGGGTCGAGGAGGAGAGGGGTGAGAAGGAGAGGGGTGTGCAGAGTGCCACAGCCACATACCTTTGAAGAGGCACCAAACCTGGCCCAGACACAAATGGGAGCAGGTTCCTCGTTGGTCTAGGTATTTGATACCTTAAAAACTGGACGCTCTACAAAGTTGCCTAAGTCTCCACCTGCCTTCTGATCCCCAAACAATTCCAACTTCCTCCTCCTGCCCTGATCTTATGTTGCCTCCTCCTCCACCTTGACTTCAGTCTTTCACTACAGACACCTCTTCCATTCCCAGCCCAGTATGCAACAGCAGCCAATAATTCTATTTTATGTCAGCAGATGCTGATAATTTCACATTTTTTCTTGATTTAAAATCTTTGCAATAAAATCAAATCTATTTATAACCAGTTGCCTTATTAGCAAGCCCTTGAGATAATAAAGAAACTGTATTGGGGAAAATGGAACATTAGAAAAATAATTTGTTTTAACTCTAGATGGCACCTAAAGTCAACTAATAAAAAGATGTTCTGAATGAATAACATGCAGCTTTGGGCAAATGGGTAATGTAATGTATTTAGCCTGCTTAAAGATGAGTTTGGGTTATCAGATTACTTCTTTTATATTTCTCTTCAGATAAGAGATATATTTTCATGCTTAGAGGTAGTTGGCAGGGCATATAGAATGCCGTCACTCACTGAGTGAGTTTTTACATGAAAGCAATCTTCGCTAAAGCTTTTGTCTTCCCTGTATGCTGGCATTTTGGATATTCAATATTTGTGAGGGGCTCAACTTGCAGGATTGCACAGTGGAATTCACATTTGCAACTGGATTTAGGTGATTTTACATGGGAGGGTATCTGCAGTTTAGACCTTAGGGAGGACAATTTTCAAACAATATTTTCTGTCGATAAGCAGGGCTGAATTAGCCATTACGTGTGGGTAACATCATCCAGCAGCTGAGGGGGGACTGAGGGGTTTTCTTATGAGAGCTCCCCTGGAAGATGGAAGGAGAGAGGCTGGGACTGATGTCTCAGCAGCTCTCCAGCAGCATCAAACACAACTCTCTCTCATAGCTAGTGTATCTTTTGCTCTACTGAGCATGTGTGGGAATTCCCACTTGGGCAGAGCCTCATGAGCCCCCTCAGTCTTTTTTCTCTGAGCACTAGCACAGGCATATACCTTTCCTCTCTCTATTTTTCTTAAAAATGTCAAAACTTGCCTTTAAAAATGTCTCACTGCTTCAGCAGCCCCCCAAACAGCACTTTTTTTCATCAGAATGTCTTCCAAGAAGAAAGCCACATGGTCCCTTCAGCAATCCACAGGCAACAGACTATTCAGTCTCCGAGGATTTCCAGCAATCAACCTATTTGTTTCATAACAAAATGAAAACTAGAAAAGTTTGCTCCATTCTTCCCAGCAAACTCAAAACCATGCAGAATGTTTTTTCTGCTCAACTGGAATGCAGATCTTGTATGTTTTTTCCAAGGATTCTAATAGCCAGAATGGTATAAAAAGTACTGAAAGACTGGGCCCATCTCATTCTCATAGGTCCAGCATGCCCCAAGCAAATTTGGTTTACCTAGTATAGTCAACCTCTTGGATCAGATCCATATTTGTTAACTCAAAAAGAGGGACATCTTTCATGCAAATCTTCCCTCCCTCAACTTGACAGCTTGGATGTTGATCGTTCAGTGATAAGAGACTTGTCCTTATGTAAAACAGAAGAGGACATTAGTGTCTGCCAGAAAACCTTCAAATAGAAGAGCTTATGGTTTCAAATAGAAAAGATTTTCCACATAGTGTCAATGCAACAATTTGGATCCATTCGTATGCAAACCAAGAGTTATTACATCGTTTGTTCTCTCTTTCTGAATCAGACCTTGCCACCTTATTATCAGTACTAGTACATCTCAGTGCCAGAGCTGCTTACCATGTTCAAACTAAGGGTAAGCCTATATCCATTCATCCATTAGTGTCAAAATTCATATAAAACTTGTGGCATACTAATCCACCAGTTGTAGAACATCCCGTTCTGTGGGATCTAAATATGATCCTGGCACAACTGATGAAGCTGCCCTTTGAACCACTGGAAATGGCCTCATTCAAATTTCTAAAAGAAATACACACGAGCTGTAACTGCACTCAACGATTATAATACAAACACCACAAGTGCAGTAAATTTTTCATAGTCCAAGTAACTTCAAAAAGGTTTTTTATTAATTCAATTGCAGCAACTCCACTGTTTTAACATATAGCTCTTTTTTTTTTTTTTAGTGTTGAGGGTTCCCCGACACAGACCCCGTGTTTCGCCAAGGCTGTGTCGGGAGGGACAACAAATTTTCAAACAATGGTCTGTAAATACAAACAGTTGAAATTAACAATGGACTATGCAGATAGGAGCAAAAGAGCAGCATACTGTTGCGTCCTTCGGCCCTTGACGGCTTTGCCCCGTTTGCCTCACCTTATTCACGGCTCCTGCCACTTACCTGGGCAAGATGGCTACCGCTGCATCTACAAAGCTGTCCCCAGAACGGCTATGATGCAGCCTCCTGCCATTGCTCCTCCCAGGTACCTACTAGGGTGCACGCACACAACCCACGTCTTTGTACCACCCTTGGCGTGAACCTCAAGGGCGTTCCCTCATACTGATGTCACGCCATCTGGGTATATTACCTTCACTCATTTGCTAGCTCCCCGAGTTAGCCAGGACTCAAATCCGTTCTTGTCTATGCTACTCTGCCGCTTCCGTGCTGCCGCAGGAAGAACTTCCTCTCTGCCCTTAGGAGTATATGCTAACCTGGGTACCCGCTCCTCGGGGGCCCTCTGCTTTATTTCAGGTGCCTTACAGAGAACTGGTACTCACTCCTCGAGGGCCTGCTCTCCCTGCCTCGGTGCCTGTACCTTCTAAAACAACCTGGTGGAATCGCATATCAACAGCAAACACCTTAGTGAGTACTCTAACTCTCAGTCTATCTCATCCACAGTACCTCCTCACTGGGAGACCTGCTGCGGAACCTCCTGACATCATCCAGGAGAGAAGGGCTCCCCTTTGCCGAGGTCTCTGAGACTGCAACTATGAGACTGCCTCATTATTGCCACCTCTGGTGATTCTATTCAAGCTGTTTAATAAAAGAACTCTTGTGTTTGTGTAGTATGAGTCTAGCCCAGTGCTATGGCTCCTCACGGGGCTCTGCCCCATGGGCGTGATCACCTCCACAGCACCCAAGGATCCACAAACACACATAATAACAACACATACTATTGTAAATCTTTATATACATACTATAATACTTAATGGTAACATTTCACAGGGAGCGCGTCAGTATACAGTATACAAGGGATTTAACATTCCTCAAAAAAGGCGTGAAAACCTGAACCAATCTGCATATAGGAACTGGGAACCAATCAAATTACAGCTAGCCAGAACCAATCAGAGACAAGGTAGAACTATGTGAAAAAGCTCCATTCTAGTTCTTTATTCAACCCATTCGGTGTGACCGTATTCAAATGTGGATCCATTTCAGTTCTTTTTAATTTAAATTTCAAAGAAGTTCCACACCCCCCCCCCCCACCCCTGGATAGGGGAAAACCTTCTTTGAGTACAAAGAAATTCAGGTCTGACAGGGAATGAGAAAACTGGACCCAATGGACGACCAGTGGAGCGTTTTCACGGAGGTTCCTAATATTAGAACAATGTTCTATAATCCTCATTTTAATCATTCTATTGGTCTTACCCACGTAGAATTTTTGGCAGGGACATTTGATCACATATACCACTCCAGTTGAATTACAATCTGAAAAATCATACAAAACAAAGGTTTTCTGTAACGTTGGGTGTATGAAGGAAGACATTCTCAGAGAAAGGACATACCGAACAGCAAGAAGGAGATGGCTGTTAGCCCCTTCCCAAGGCTTACCGACTGTGAGAGAGGCCCCGAATTACAGCCACAGCTGGTGAGAGTGACTGAGTCACGGTGCTGATGTCAGAGGGGGCGTGGCCACGGTCTTCAAAATCTGCAGTGGAGCGTTCTGAGTCTGGGGAGTGAGAAGGAGGAAGGAGAGGGCTGTTAGCTCCCTTCCCAAGGCTTACCAACCGTGAGAGAGGCCCCGAATTACAGCCATAGCTGGTGAGGGTGACTGAGTTGCAGTGCTGATGTCAGAGGGGGCGTGGACATGGTCTTCAAAATCTGCCGTGGCGTGGCGCATAGACACCGCCAGCGCGATACCTAAGCTGTGTGCGGCTTTGTCCGGCTTAGTCTGGGTGAGTTTGGGCATTTGGGTGAAATTCTTTGACTTTATCTTCCTTTTCTTTGTGGCTGGGGAAGAAAAGAAATGCGAAGATCCTGACATCTTCCCCAGTGCAACAATAGCGTACCAGCCCTATGGATCATCATGTCATGAGGCAGATGACAACGCCAAGTGAGGACATAATGGGAGGTACAACTTTAGCCTCCCTTAGTCCTGGCTATGGACCTAAATCTCCACCGCAGCCAAGTAGGAGTCCATCTACTGAACTGGCAAGAGAACTGGTAGGAACGGTTCCTTTGGAAGTAAGCTTGATTAATCAAGCTGAAAACCAAGGACCTGAAAAAGTTAGTGTCGAAAATATTGATTTACTTCCAGTTCTTACTAGTAGCATTGTTCCGGCCGTGTCGCCTGACAATATTACTTTATCTGACTTATGGAAAATAATTTTGAAGCTAGATAATAATATTTCCATTATGAATAAGTCTTTTGTCTACAGTTATAAAAGCAAATAATGAAACAATTAAGGATTATGGGTTTAAGATTGCAAAGTGTGAAAAGGATATACCGTATTTTTCGCTCCATAAGACGCACCTGACCATAAGACGCACCTAGGATTCAGAGGGGGAAAATTAAAAAAAAAAAAAAATTGTGCTAAACCGGCTCCGTCCCCAGGCGTCTGTGCGTCTTATGGAGCAAATTAGGGGAGTGCATAACTTTTTTTTTTCTCCCCATTTTGTTTTCGGGTCTGGTGAGGGCCATTTCGGTCCACTCCCCAGATCAGAAAACTTTTATCTTTCTCTGGGAAACCCCCCCCCCCACAAAAAAACCCCATCCCAACCCTTTAAATTAATTAACAACCCCCCACCTTCCTGACCCACCTCCAAGACCTGCCAACTTAATTTACTACAAACCCCCACCCTCCTGACCCCCCCAAGACCTGCCAAAAGTCCCTGGTGGGTCCAGCGGGGGTCCGGGAGCAGTCCGGGAGCGATCTCCTGGGCTTGGGCTGTCGGCTGCCAGTAATCAAAATGGCGCCGGTCCTTTGCCCTTACTATGTCATTGGGGCTGACCCAATGGCAGCGATAGTCCCTGTGACATAGTAAGGGCAAAGGGCCATCGGCTGCCAGTAATCAAAATGGCGCCGACGGCCCTTTGCCCTTACTATGTCACAGGGACTACCGCTGCCATTGGTCATCCCCAGTGACATAGTAAGGGCAAAGGGCCGTCGGTGCCATTTTGATTACTGGCAGCCAATGGCCCAAGCCCAGGAGATCGCTCCCGGACCGCTCCTGGACCCCCGCTGGACCACCAAGGACTTTTGGCAGGTCTTGGAGGGGTCAGGAGGGTGGGGGGTTGTAGTAAATTAAGTTGTCAGGTCTTGGGGGAGTCAGGAGGGTGGGGGGAATGTTAGATTTTTAGTTTTTTTTTTTAATATTCGCTCCATAAGACGAACATACATTTTCCCCCCCACTTTTGGGGGGAAGAAAGTGGGTCTTATGGAGCGAAAAATACGGTATCTTCTTTAAATGCTAAAATGCAATTGGTACAAGTTCAGAGAATACTTTCATGTGTGATAGTTTGAATTTGCATAAAGAACTAGAGCGGCTGGAGAATTTGTTAAGATCAAGGAACTTTTCAGTTATCCCACTTGCTATCCCCAATGGAAATGTTCAAAACCATTTCTGAGAGAGATTTTGATGTATAAGGATAAGGAATATCAGACTATCTATTTTCACTAAAAAATCAGAGAGGTCAGTGCAAGATGTAAATTTAGAGGCTCCTCCAAGTTTAGGAATTACAACCTTCTTGGAGGATCATAGACATAATTGAAAATAGGGCAACACTTTTTGTTGCCTTCCAGTCTGAACAAGACAAAGAATCTATTCCAAAAACTTTTTTAGGATCAAGGATGTATCTTTTTGTGGACAACAAAATTCAAGTTTCCCAGATGTCTCCCAAGCCACCCAGGCAAGGAGGAAAAGCTTCTTGTCATTAAAACATCGAGTGGTGGCTCTGGGGGCAACTTTTTTCTTAAATTTCCTTGTGTTTGCCATATAAATTATTAAGGGAAAACATTTGGTTTTGTAGATCCGGCTCATTTAGAAACATTTTTGTTGGATAAAACTAGCTGAGAATTTAGAGATAAAAGGTCATTAAATTAAAGAAAGTACTCCTTCCTCCTATTATATTGTATCTAATTAAACCGAAGATGTTAGATTGGGTCTATATTAGATAGAATATTTAATTAGGAAACAATGTTTTTTCTTTGTTGTTCTCCCCCAGTTATATTATGTGTAGGCAATAATGAATATTATGGAGTAAATTGTGCTTTTCGGATTTCAGTGTATCGATTTCAGATCAAATCAATTTCTCAAAAACAACTAGAGGGGTCAACTGAAATCTGAAAAGGGCTATATTCACTATAACTTATCTAAAAAGGAAAATATGTCCATCAGGTCCTTGGCAAATGACTAGCATTTTGATAAAACCTGTGGATAAAGGTGGGGGAATTGTTATCTTAAATAAATCTGACTACATAGTGGAAGTCTTACGTCAATTGAGTGATCTGTCATTTTATCTTCCGCTATCTGAAGATCCCACAGACAGTCTAAAGGATTTAATTAAATCTTTGATTCAAGATACAACAAAAAAATCTCACCCAGATGCCTCCAAAAAACAACCATGGTTCTCAAACGATCTTAGAAGGATTAAACAAATACTAAGACAAAAGGAATCTAACTGGCGGAAAACCTCCAAATCCCAGCACACTCTCAGACTACAAACGCACGCTACAACAATACAAGGCCTACACCTCCAAAGCAAAAAGAGACTTTTTCGCCTCCAGAATTCACAACTTAGTCTTTGACGCGAAAGCTTTATTCAACTACGTTTCCACCCTCACCCAAGTACCCTCACCAGAATGCCCTAGTAATCAAGCTCAAGCCAAAGCAGATGAACTCGCTCTCTTCTTTCAAGACAAAATCAAGAATCTGCTTACCCAACTTCCTTCCAATATCACTCCCCTAACTCAAGCGCTAATGCCCCACATCAAAAACACCCACCTAGAAATGTTTGAACCTACCTCCTCCTCTGAAATCCAAACCATCCTTAGAAAAATGAAACCATCTTCACACCCAGCAGACCATATACCAACAAAACTTCTCCTCACAATACCAGAAACCATCTCCAAAACATTGGCTGACATAATCAACTGTTCGCTCTCACAAGGTTCCTTCCCAGAAGACCTCAAACAAGCCTCACTCAAACCACTTTTAAAAAACCCAACCTGGACCTAAAAGACCTCACAATTTCCGCCCAATAGCTAATCTACCTATCATAGCCAAGATTATGGAAAGCTTGTTAACGTCCCAACTATCGGACTTCATTGAAGATAACAAACTGCTTTCCGCCTCACAACATGGATTCCGCAAAAATCGCGGCACAGAATCCCTTCTTACATCCCTAACAGACCTCCTCATCCTAGGTACAGACAAAGGACAATCATTTCTGCTGGTCCTTCTAGACCTTTCAGCAGCTTTCGATACCGTAAACCACGCGATCCTCATTAAACAGTTAGCTGCTATAGGAATCTCTGGCTTAGCGCTCTCCTGTTTCAAATCATTTCTAACCAACCAGAGGCTACAAGGTAAAAATACAGAACAAAGAATCAGCACGCCACGATTCGACCCGTCGGAGTCCCACAAGGTTCCTCATTATCCCCTACACTTATTTAATATTTACCTCCTCCCAACTATGCCAACTCCTCACCAACCTCAACTTAATACCTTTCTCTATGCGGACGACATCCAGATCCTGATCCCTATCAAAGAATCATACTCAAAAAACCTCGAATTCTGGGAATCCTGCCACCTAGAAATTAAAAGCCTCCTCAACAGCCTTAATCTGGTACTAAACTCATCTAAAACTGAAGTCCCTACTCATAACACCCGATAACAAACCCACAGCCTGTCTTCCAAACCAACCTTCAAACCACTCATGTAAGGGATCTAGGTGTCCTAATCGACAATAAATTGAAACTTCAAAGCCCACATCAACAAAACAACCAAAGACTGCTTCTATAAACTGCAAGTCTTAAAAAGGATAAGACCACTCTTCCACGCCAAAGATTTCAGAACCCATTCTCCAAGCCCTCATCTTCTCCAAATTAGACCTACTGCAACGCGACTCTTCTTGGCCTCCCCTCCTCATATACAAAACCACTCCAAATGGTCCAAAACGCAGCAGCACGTTTACTAACAAACACCAGAAAAAGAGACCACATCTCTCCAGTCCTTCAAGCCCCTCCACTGGTTACCAATCCACTTCAGAGTAATTTACAAATCCATCACATTATTATACAAAATCATTCACCAACACTCCACAATCGACCTACAAATTCCTCCCCGTGTTCACGAATCAACAAGACCCGACTAGGGAAGCCTACACAGGATGCCTCCTTGTTCCACCCGTAAAAACTACTAATCACAGAACCTTGAGAGACCCGAGCCCTTTCAACAGCAGGCCCTCCGCTATGGAACTCTATCCCACCAGATCTAAGAAACGAACCGTGCCTCTTAACGTTTAGGAAAAGACTTAAGACATGGCTTTCAGGCAAGCCTTCCCGAACTTCCACCTAACAAGATCTATCAATGACTCCTATGCTAAGTAGCTGTATATAATGGACTCCATATTTATTTTGTTCTCTTGTATTTATAGAGAACTCCTTATTTACATTGTACACTTGTATATAATTAATTATCCTCCTCTATCTCTTTTATTTCTTTATAATCCCAGTTCATGATCCCTTGTTAATTGTAACTGCTTCTCTTCTCCACGTTTAGTTATGTTTTTGGTTATATTTCTGCACCCCTGTTTTCTGTAAACCGACATGATGAGAACGAGTTCTTGAATGCCGGTATAAAAAAACCTTAAATAAATAAAAATAAATAATAAATAAGATGCTATTGATTGTAGAAATATTACCACCCGAGAAGCACAATTTCTGGTCAGTAGAATTTCCGGTGATTCCGGAATTCCATACCTTACCTAAAATACACAAGACCTTACAGAACCCCTCGGGCTTGCCGATTGTATCAGGAATCGTGTCAATTCTTGAACCCTTGTCTAAGTTTTGTAGACATATTTCTTAAGACCTTTTGTGCCTTGATTAAGTCCATATGTACGTGATTCTACTCATTGATTTCAATTTTAAGTGAGTTAACTATCCAGCAGGTCCGTGTTATTTGGTTTACACTAGATATATATAATCACTCTATTCAAATATCCCCAAGATGATGACATTAAGGGGTCATTGAGCATATACTTAATTACACACTAGTCCCCTGTCGTGTCCCCACCTCATTTTTAATGGAATTAGCAAGGGTGGCTTTTGACCAGAAATTACTTTTGTTTTCATAAACAGTTCTATCAACAAGTTAAGGGGGCACGGCTATGGGTGCCACTATGGCCCCTAGCCTTGCTTGCTGTATGTGGCAGATTTTGAAGCTAAGAAACATTTGTTTAAACATTCATTGGACTGCATCCCTACATCTGTGGTTTTAGATATATTGACTATGGTTTTTTAATTTGGCTAGGTACTGACACAGTTTTTTATGTTGTCTGGATTGGCTAAATGCTTGTAACACTAACTTACAGTTCAGTTATAATATTCAACCCTCTCAGATTCCTTTTTTGGATATTTTGATTTAGTACTTGTTTTTCCACCACAATTTTTTGCAAAGAGACGAAACACAATACTCTTATCTTTTCACAGTTCCCATCCTAGGTTTCTTAAGAATAATATCCCGACAGGTCAGTTCCTGAGACTGCGATGGCTATCTTCCTCCAAAAACAGAATTCTTAACCAAAGCTAAACAGATGACTGCTCGGGTTTAGCGAGAGGGGGTACCCCCATAAGGTTTTGAGAAAAGCATTATCAAATGAAGCATGTGTTAATAGAGATTTGTTATTCTTGCCAAAAAAAAACAGTCCTCAGATGTTTCAGTTAATTGCATCTTACCTTTTTCCACCCTCAGTGGCACTATTACTCTGTTTTGCTCCATGGTGAGACTGCACCTTGAATACTGTGTACAATTCTGGTCGCCGCATCTCACAAAAGATATAATTGCGATGGAGAAGGTACAGAGAAGGGCTACCAAAATGATAAGGGGAATGGAACAGCTCCCCTATGAAGAAAGACTAAAGAGGTTAGGACTTTTCAGCTTGGAGAAGAGACGGCTGAGGGGTCATATGACAGAGGTGTTTAAAATCATGAGAGGTCTAGAATGGGTAGATGTGAATCCGTTATTTACTCTTTCAGATAGTAGAAAGACTAGGGGGCACTCCATGAAGTTAGCATGGGGCACATTTAAAACTAATCGGAGAAAGTTCTTTTTTACTCAACGCACAATTAAACTCTGGAATTTGTTGCCAGAGGATGTGGTTAGTGCAGTTAGTATAGCTGTGTTTAAAAAAGGATTGGATAAGTTCTTGGAGGAGAAGTCCATTACCTGATATAATTAAGTTTACTTGGAAAATAGCCACTACTATTACTAACAATGGTAACATGGAATAGACTTAGTTTTTGGGTACTTACCAGGTTCTTATGGCCTGGATTGGCCACTGTTGGAAACAGGATGCTGGCTTGATGGACCCTTGGTCTGACCCAGTATGGCATGTTCTTATGTTCTTATTATTCAAAAGCACTGGACTTCACTTTCTTTAAACAATGTTTTTCACAGTCCCTTATGGTTTACCTACCGGCGGGGTAAAAACATTCGAGATATATTGACTCATTCAGAATACCGATCTAATAACATACAACCTTCAAGGGTGGGTGAGCATAGAACCTGCGGTCACTGTTCGGTATGTCCTTTCACTGAGACTGTGTCTTCAATCATAGACCCAACGATACAGAAAAACCTTTGTTTTGTATGATTATTCAGATTGTAATTCAACTGGAGTGGTATATGTGATCAAATGACCCTGCCAAAAATTCTACGTGGGTAAGACCAATAGAATGATTAAAATAAGAATTATAGAACATCGTTCTAATATTAGGAACCCCCGTTGAAAACGCTCCACTGGTCGTCCATTGGGTCCAGTTTTCTCATTCCCTGTCGGATCTGAATTTCTTTGTACTCGAAGTAGTTTCTCCCCCTACCGGGGGGGGGGGGGGGGGGGGAGGAATTTCTCTGAAATTTTAATTAAAAAAGAACAGAAATGGATCCACACTTTGAATATGGTCCACACCGAATGGGTTGAATAAAGAACTAGAATGGAGCTTTTTCACATAGTTCTACCTTGTCTCTGATTGGTTCTGGTTAGCTGTAATTTAATTGGTTCCTGGTTCTTGTACGCTGATTGTTTAAGGTTTTCGCGCCTTTTTTGAGGAATGTTTAAATCCCTTGTATACTGTATACTGACGCGCTCCCTGTGAAACGTTACCATTAAGTATTACGGTATGTATAAAGATTTTACAATAGTATGCTGCTCTTTAGCCCCTATTTGCATAGTCCATTGTTAATTTCAACTGTTTGTATTTACAGACCATTGTTTGTAAATTTGCTGTCCCTCACGACACAGCCTTGGCGAAACACAGGGTCCGTGTCGGGGGACCCTCAACACTAAAAAAGAGCTATTTGTTAAAACAGTGGAGTTGCCACAATTGAATTAATAAAAAACCTTTTTGAAGATACTTGGACTATGAAAAATTTACTGCACTTGTGGTGTTTGTATCTCACTCAAATTTCTAACATGGAAAGTAATATTCCAGGTCACAGTAATCTCAGCTGAGAATGAGTGAAGTATAGACTTTATTTCATTATTTGCCTTATATGTAACTTTTCATAATAGGGCAAGACCTCCATACCCACCCAAAATTTCTGCCAAAAGTTGTATCAGTGTTCCATATTAATGAAGCCATGTATTACCTACATTCTTTCTAGAACCTCAAGAACATGAATGTGAGAAAGCCCATTATACTGTAAACGGGCCTTGGCTTACTATAAGAGAAGAACTCAACCTCATTGCCAGACTTCTCAACTATTCGTCTCTTATGATCCCAATAAGTTGGGCAGCCAATTAGCCATGGCCAAACTTACCTTGTCCAACTGGATAGCAGACTGCATTGTGCACAGCTACAGACCAGGAGGCCTTTAAATTACATAGACTACACCGTCTCATCAAGTTAGAGACATGGCTGCATCAGTGGCTCATCTGTGAGCCATACTTTTCGAAGACATCTGCAAAACTGCAATATGGTCCTCAGTACTCAGTTTTATATCCCATTACTGTCTGGACAATATCTCAAAGAGTGACAGTAAATTCTGACAAGCAGTTACCTTGTTACATAGTAGTCTACTCTCCATGATGGTGTCTGGGGTGCTTATTCAGTAAACTCTCCATTGCAGCTCTCAGCTTGGGACTCTCCACATCTAATTGCTAATTCTGCCCTGCTTATCAATGGAAAAAGCTAATTTGCTTAAAAAAATCAATGTACACCTTAGTTAGCAGGATGAATTAGCCAAACCAAATACCCACCAGCCTCCCTGGAGAGTCAATTATCTAACTAGATTTAGCTCTAAAACATGGCCAGTGCAAGAGTTTTTGGTGCCCTAGACGAACCTTCAATCATACACCCCCACACCCCCAACTTACCTATTTGGCAGCAGCTCCAGCACAGTGCTTCCTTTTTGGCAATAATGGCTTTCCCTCTCTGAGCTTCATGCTGGTGAGATTTTGTCACCCCCAAAATTTTGGCATCCTAGATGACTGCCTAGTTTTCCTAATAGAAGCACTAGCCCTGCTCTAAAATAGACTAAGGGGGTTCACAAGGCAATGCCCGAGCAGGATTTCCTGCATATTCTCAGTAGAGAAAAATCTCTACTCGCTATTAGAGAGAGATCTGTTTGGTGCCGCTGGATGACATCTCCCACAAGTAATGGCTAATTCATGCTATCTATAGAAAACACTATTTACGGTAAGCAAACTTGTTTACCCATCTAAGCATTAACTTGGGTAAAATGGGGGCTGAAAATTGCCCCCCCCCACCATGGAAAAAAATTACCCATGCTATTTCACAGCATAGGCACTTTTCCTCAGTCTGAAAAGAGTTGAAGCCATGGAAGGGGAGAGCTGGCTGACAGTGCATGTGAATTTCATTTTGAAATCCTCCGTATATGGTTTAAGGCGCTGCAGGTATATCAATATCTGCAGTCCCACCGGCTCTCACATTTTCAAAGGGCAACTGCAGGAAGTTTCTTTATGACAATGTGGCCCCATGCATAATTTAAAAATTGCCCTCAGAGTCTATCTATATAGTCATTGTTCAGAACTTATGGTCAAACTTGCATTGCATTTACAGATGCCTTGTGTTTGCTCTAAATTCTTTTCTACTTCCAGTAAGTTCTGCTGGAGGAGATATGAAGAGAAGGGAACTTATAGTCATATTTACTAGGGATGTGAATCGTTTTTCAACGATTTAGATTATCGTCCCGATAAGGTTTAAATCGTCATTAATCGGTAAAGAGTGCGATACAATAGAAATTCCCCCGATTTATCGTGAAAAATCGTTTTTTGGTTAGTGCGCACTAACGGAGTTAGTGCGCGCTAACAGGAAGTTAGTGCGAAAGTTAGTTAGTGGGAAATGTCATGCTACATCAACTTTGAATTCTTTTCACTTTGGACTCACTAAGCATATAAAATTCTTTTCTGACCCTTGATTATACTACTGGTGTAAAACGTTGTGCAGAATAGCATTCACATCTACGCCTAAGTATGAGGTCTACTTAATGATAAACACATAATTCACGCTGATTTGTGGTACTTTAGCCTTCTTATTATTACGATTTTATACATGGCTACTACCTGTCCATAAATTTTGAGAGAGTGGTTGTGTTGCTTATATTTAAATTGCTAACATCTCAAAATAATTATTTTTTTTTTACCTTTGTTGTCTGATCTTTGTATTTTTCAAATAAGTTGGTCCTGGTCTCTTTTTCCCATTTTTTCCCTTGTCGCTCATTTCCTAATTCCTTTTCCGTGTCTTTCTTCTATTACTGTCTTCTTCCTTTCCACACACACACACACACACACACATACACGCTTTCTCTCACAGACTCCCCCTCACACACTCATGCTCTCACTCTCAAATGCTCTCCCCCACACACACACAAGCTCACATTCTCTGCAGACACACATACAAGCTCTCACTTTCTCACCCCTCCCCAGGCTTATATTCTTATGCACACACAGATGCACATCCAGGCACCCATTCTCACCCACACACATAAACCCAGACTCCCATTCTCACCCACAAACCCATGCTCCCAGTCTCACCCACACATACACACATTTAAGGTCCCATTCTCACCCATACATACACACATTTAAGGTCCCATTCTCACCCACACATTCAAGCGCCCATTCTCACCCACCCACACAAATCCAGACTCCCATTCTCACCCACACACAAACCCAGGCTCCCATTCTCACCCATATATACACACATTCAAGCTCCCATTCTCACCCATACACAAACCCAGACTCCCATTCTCACCCACACATACACATATTCAAGCTCCCATTCTCACCCACACACAAACCCATGCTCCCATTCTCACCCACACATACACACATTCAAGCTCCCATTCACCCACATATTCAAGCTTCCATTCTCACCCACACACACACCCAGACTCCCATTCTCATCCACACATACACATTCAAGCATGTGCACAGCTTTCGCTTCCTCCCCCCAAAGCAGGAACATCAGCTGGCCTCTCCTGCTGCCACCGGCCTCCTGTTATCTTTGGGGTTGGGCCATATGGCCCGCCGATCTTCCTGCTTGGGGGAGGGGGAGGGGAGGAAGCAGAAGTTGTGCGCTGCGCTTCTGCTCTCCCCCCCCCCCAAACAGGAAGTTCGGCAGACCGGTGGCAGCAGGAGAGGCCAGCTGATCTTCCTGCTTTGCGGGGAGGAAGCGGAAGCTGGGTGCGGCTCTTCCACTCCCCCCCCCCCCCAAACAGGAAGATTGGTTGGCCATACGGCCGCAGCAGTGCTTCCTCATGTGTGCAGTGATGGTGTGCGAGGCGTGGGTTCTCTTGTTCGCTGTCGTGGGGATGGGATCCCACGACAGCCTTGCAGTTCCGGTGCCAGTTGGGTGGGCAGCTGCCCACCCAGGCCCACCCGTGGCTATGCCACCGGCACTGGGTGCACACATACAACCTCTCACAGATGGGTAAAATATCATACATGTGATAGTCAATGCAAAAGAATGGAAGGGCCCCCCTCTTGCTGCTAGACTGCTACCTTCATCTTAATTTTGTTGAGCTCCTAGTTAAGTTTAGGTTTCTATGGGAGTAGGAATGTGTACATTTAGAGTCCTTTAAATTTGTAGGTGTATTCACTATTAATCTGGTAGTGACCTATAAGGGGAATGATTAACCTCTCAATAATGGCTGCTGCAATTGTGTGATTTAGATAAGAGCATGATTAATTTTTAATGAGAAAATGTCTCTTGCCTACAAATCAAAGGATGAGCTAGGGGTGGGTGGGAAAGATGACACTAGAATTAACTGCCTCTGGTTTGCTTATTATCTCAGACACACAAACTCTAAAGAATGTACCCCACTATTTCACCTCTCCCCAAACTATTTTAAGTCCTAAGATTTCTCAGATCAATACTTACGGATCCTCTTCAGTCACGAAGATGATCTTCTCTCAATGCTCCCACTGAATTGAAAGGTTTGAGTTTCACGCATCTAATAGCACGTACTTCTGGTCCTCTTCTACTGCAAGGAGTGTAGGGCTTCTGGAAGCCTGGATAGCTTGCTCTGACCTTTGGAGTCTTCTCCCAGGGAACAGTATGCAGATGAGCTTTCCAGTCCAGTGACTATGAAGGAGACCCTTACTTTATGAATGGCTCCCCTGAACCTGTCAAGGGAAATAGATTCATTCAGATGGGTTGTGGTCAAGTCAAATGCTAGCTTGGTGAGCTGGGGAGCCTACTGTTGAGATCAAATTACTCAAGGACTCTAGTCAAAGTTGGTGGCCATGTTTTCTATCATCACCAGGGCTATCAGGTGAGCTTTGTTGCACTTCCTGCCCTTAGTGAAGGGGGTGGCAGTTCAGGTGCTCCAGGGCAACACCACAGCTGTAACTTATGTAAACAAGCAAGGGGGCACCTGAAGCTCATCAGTGGCCAAGGAGACAAATTTGCTATTCTGATGAGCAGAACAGAATCTCCTGCAAACT
Source organism: Rhinatrema bivittatum (assembly GCF_901001135.1). Taxonomy (NCBI): domain Eukaryota; kingdom Metazoa; phylum Chordata; class Amphibia; order Gymnophiona; family Rhinatrematidae; genus Rhinatrema; species Rhinatrema bivittatum. Next base: position 391,287,583 of record NC_042618.1, on the reverse strand, counting down.
TTAGCAGCTCATGTTGTTGAAGTGGAGAACATCCAGGCTGCCTTCCTCAGCAGGAACACATTAGATCAGAGAGAGAGAGAGAGAGAGAGCGAGCGAGCTCAACTGAGAAGCCATTCTGAAAACAGTGGCTCAGTGGGGGACTTCCTTATATGAATTAAATGTCAACTCATAAGAATTCCAAGACTAATAGGTTCTTCAATTGCTGGAAGGAGTGTGGCTACCGGGGGAATTTATGCCCTTATTCAGCTAAGATCAACGAACAAGCTTTTTTATATATTTCTGCCCTACCTTGAATAGAGGATCATTGGTTGCTGGCCATTCTGATGGCTCCAGATTGGTTGAGAAGACCACGGTACATGGATCTGGTAAGGTTCTAGATCAGTACTTCTGTCTGGTTTCTTGTAGCTTGAGGCCTATTACACCAAGTCCCGATTCTAATGGAGGATCCAGCTCCATTCTATCTTCCAGCTTGGCCCTTGAGAGGTCACAGTTATATAGGAAATAATAATCCTTCAGCAAAGTCTTTACTCTGTTGAAGGCCCATAAGAATTCCACTTCATTGGCTTATATTTGGATCTGATGTTTATTTGAGGCTTGCTGAAGGGATTAGGGGTGTGCATTCATTTCCAATGTATTGGTAATCCACAACGTATAGGGCCATATTCATTGTATTCATGGGGAAACGAAATGTATCGTGATTCCCCACGAATACAATGAATCTTCACCAAATTATTCGGCCATCTAAAGGAGTGAATTTAAATCCCCCCTCCTGACCCCCCCCCCAAGACTTACCAAACTCCCTGGTGGTCCAGCGGGGGATCCGGGACCATCTCCTGCACTCACGCCGTCGGCTGCCGGTATTCAAAATGGCACCGATAGCCTTTGACCTTACTATGTCACAGGGGCTACCGGTGCCATTGGTTGGCCCCTGTCACATAGTAGGAGCTAGGAGCACAAGATGGCGCTGGCCATCCATTGCTCAGGCCGTCGGCTGCCAGTAATCAAAATGGCACCGATAGCCTTTGCCCTCACTATGTCACATGGGCCGACCAATGGCACCGGTAGCCTCTGTTACATAGTAAGGTCAAAGGCTATCCGTGCCATTTTGAATACCGACAGCCAATGGCGTGAGTGCCGGAGATGGCTCCAGGACCCCCCCGCTGGACCACCAGGGAGTTTTGGTAAGTCTTGGGGGGTCAGGAGGGTTGGGGGTTGTAGTTAATTCAATTTTAGCTGGGAAATGAATAAGAATGAACGCATGGACGTATCGGGGGTCCCACTTGCCGAATGCAACTGATCTGCTCCACGACAAATATGAATACCGAATGTAACGTATGCCGTCCCTCTGCACATCCCTAGAAGGGATTAGTTGGTTTCACCTTGACAATGGATATTTCCGCCATTTTCACTTTCTTAGAGAGGTTTGGGAAAGGGGTTAGTTTTAAATTCCCTGAAGATCCAGATGCGCTGAAAACACATTGTGCAGAAACATGGTTTATGCAAACTAAGCATTTTTTGTGTGCAAATTTTTGGGTTAGCATGCTTTTGAAATTCCCATTGCATTAGCATATTGTTAGCTTACTGCATCAGGAAATGACTTTTTAGCTCCTTAAAGAAAATGTGCACTGAAGTTCAGTGTATATTTTTTACTCATGTTGTATTACATTGGGCTCTGAGTGGGAACATAGCAAATAATATAACAAAAGCAAAATAAGGACATGCATGACAAAAAAGGGCTTAATCTGAAAGATAAAGAAGATAAAAAAAAGAACAAATTTGATATAAAATGAAACTATTGTAAGATTCAAAATAATACTTCAACAAGGATTTTGCAAAGAAAACAGATTTAAAGTAGTAAAGTAGACCTTTTCTGTCAGATTAATTGAATACTGAAAGTCAGTAAAGATTGTTTGTGTAACAGTGTTTCGTAAAGCATTATAAGGTCACTAAGACATCAAGGGACATGGATTGGCAGCAAAAAGGAAATATAAACCAAGAATGATCAATAAAATAGGTAATATGTCAGGCTTGCAAATCCAGCAGTGCAAGAAATGCCTGGAGTTTAAATCTGTTGGCCAAGAGGTCCAAGCTACATACTGCTGCACACAACTAGTTTTAATTGCTGTAGTTACAGTCTTGAACAAATCTCTCTCACATTTCAAATCTCTCTTCTAAAATGTCACTGTTACTTATGGCTGCTAAATGTAATTATAAGAAAAACATGAAATGTAAAATGCTAATTTGGGGCCTGATTTACTAAGACTTTTCTCCCATTCTGTGTCTATGGGAAAAATGCTAGGTAAATGAGGCTTTTAATTAGCTCTTTAGAGATGTGAATTGGGATTTTAACTTAAATTGTGGAACAACTGACTTTTGTGCTGTTTTAAAACTAATAAACACATTTTTCAAATATTAACCAGGCCCTGTACTTTTATTATATTTAAATAGAAGTTAATTGTTGAGATCAAAAACTATAGATATCTCTAATTTAGATTTTAAAATTTATATCATGTTGGTTTACGTTTGTAGAAATGTGATTAAACAAGTAATAAACTAAACTACATTGTTCCCAGACTAAAATCAATAGCTTTTGAAGATATGGGAAGCTTCAGGTCCTTACCCTAGTATTTGCATTTTTTAAGAGGTTGTGTTTTCTGAAAAATCATGTATGCAATTGTTGAATACATGTGTTATAATCTTCCTTGAACAGGTGTGCTATTAACATAGCGGCTTATAAATTGCTGCAAATAAATGAATAATTGGTGGAATAGTGTATGGGCCTCATTCAGATGTAAGAATCGATCACCATGCCCTTTTTTTCTGATTTCAAATGAGTAAGGAAAACAAATCATGTTTGTTAAAAAAAAATGTAGAGTTTCAGGGCTGTTTCCTAGCAATCAGATACATTTTGGAATTTTTTGTTTAGTTTCAATAAAATTGAAAGACTCTGAGACTCATGTGTGGGAGCCAACATGGTGTTTGTGCATTGTCTCCCTACTTCTGGTCCAATGTAATAAAACACAAGTACAAAATGTGCACCGATAATCACATTTTCTTTACTCACATACTAAAAAAAAACCAACCTCCTGATGCAGTGAGCTAAAGTAGGCTAATGCATTGGGAGTTTAAAAAAACATGCTAACCCAAAAATGTGTGCAAAAAAAATAGGCTGTCACTGCTTCTCTGCTGGTCCATTTTCCACCTTCGTGTCCTCAGAGCTAGCAGGCAGCCTTTTGAGTGCTGCCTTGCTCTTCGGTGGCCTCTTGGTCCCAGACCATCTGACTCCTCGCCAGACTGCTCTTCTTCAATATTGAAAATTTTACATACTTAAAATATATCTACAGTGTGGTTATTTCTCTTCCCTCAGTTGACCTTCCTTTCTGTCTAACATGTTCCCTAAAATAGCACCTCCTGCTATACCACAAACTGTATAGAAAGTATTCCTGTCGAGCAGAGAGAGGAGAAGGTCAATGTGTGGCTTACTGGATCTAGGTGTAGATAACTGGAGAATAAGACAGCAGCTAATATTCGTCTACGAAAGGGGGCCACCAAGGGTGGAAGTGGTACCTGTCCCAAAGACTTGTCCAGTGTTGTGGGTCTGGCGGTGACAAGAAAGTAGGTTCTAGTAATTTCTATGTGCATACCTATACTGTGGCAACATAATACAGAAAAGGTTCCTGGTTACACATTTCTTTCTAAGCCATCAGTTAATAATGCTTTTCCCATGTCATAGGTGTACAGAGTGTTTAATTGGAGAATTTGAACAAAAAAACTGGAAAAGTCTTAGTGCTTACATGTGCATTATGGGTAATACAATACTCAGCTTTTCACCCTGCCCAGAATCCCCAGTAAGTCAGGAGGCCCAGGTTGTTCATTAGCCCTCACTGTGTGTCCAAGTGCCCAGAAACTTTCACTGGATGAGGACCACATATATCAAAATATGGTACAATACATAAAGTATAAGATATCATTCCATTCACACACTATCTGACTTTCCTAATTCCAATATATAATGCTCATCTTGCTGGCGTTCTGATTGGAAGTATCCAATTAGCCAACCCCCTCCCACAGCTGTATCCAAAGTGGTGCTCAGCACCGGATTTTAAAAGGCCTACATGCGAAAATCCATCGGATTCATGCACGTAGGAGGGCTTATGCACGCTGGGCCCATTTAAAAAAGGCCTGGCCATGCGAGTAAGTCCCGGCGCTTCGGAAAAGGGGCGGGGGAGTCTGGGAGCGGGGCAGGGTCAGAGGCTCCCAGCACAGTGGCCATTTGCCGCTGTGCTGGGGGATTGCATGCCAGCAGGCTGCCGGTGTGCGTAAACTGCGCCTGCCTGGAGGCAGGCGCAAAAGGTAGAACAAAGGTCGGAGGGGGGTCTAGGTTAGGGATAGGGGGCAGGAGGGTTAGGGGAAGGGGAAGGGAGGTTAGTTTAGGGGGTTGGGAAGTTCCCTTTCAGGCCGCTCTGAAATCGGAATGGCCTGGAACAGGGGAAGGCTGCGGGCGTCAGTGCGCGCAAGTTGCACTAATGTGCACCCCCTTGCGTGCGCGCCGACCCTTGATTTTATAACATGCGCGCACTGGCACACGCATGTTATAAAATTGGGTGTACTTTAAAAAATTTATCCTATCTGCTCAGCTGCAGTGAAGTTGGCCTGTCAGGCCCCTCAGCTATCATCCTGGCTTGCTTCCTATTGACTAGATGGCTCAGGTCTTTCACACTAAAGGCCAGATTTTCTAACCTACGTGCAGGCGTAGATTTGTGCGCGCAACCCGAGCCCTAGGGGAGCTCTGATGGCTTTCCCCATTCCCTCCAAGTCCGCTCCGAAATCGGAGCAGCCTCGGAGGGAACTTTACTTTTGCCCCCCCTTCCCCTATCTAACCCGCTCCCCATCCCTACCTAAATCCCCCCTACCTTTATTATTTAAGTTGCGCCTGCCTCCGGGCAGGCGTAGGTTGCACACGCCGGCTGAGTGTCAGCGCGTGATCCCCCAGTCTACCAGGCCTTCGGAGGCCTCTGGCCCCCCCCCCCCCGCCCCTTTTTTCAAGCCCCGGTCCATGCGCGCATCGCCGAGCCTATGCAAAATAGGCTCGGCGTGCACAGGAGTGGGTTTTCGGGGTAACGCGCATAACCCTTTGAAAATCCGCCCCAAGGTTATTGTGATAGACTGCATTCAGCCTGTGGCGGATCTTCTCTCATTTCATCTCCTCCCTGTAGGATCCCAGTCTCCTGGACTGGAAGCCATATAGGAGATACTGGATCTTCATGACCTGACGGACAAGACAGTCTACCTCCCTAGGTAGGAAGTTGGGCTTCCTCACAATTGCTCCACTCCTTTAGAACGTTGTGCTGGTAGACAGACAGGTGCTATCAGAAATCCATTAGACTGTCACTTTGACTGATTATTTATAAATGCTTGCTCTTTTGGTTGAAGAAAGTCTAATCAAGCTGTGTATAATGAAGTCATGGCTTTGGGACACAGATCATGTGCTAATCTCCTAACTATGTCCCCATGATTATGATTTTTTTTCCCAGAACAAGGCTAGTCCAATGTGGGATGGGGGGGGGGAGGGGGGACTATTGAGTCTGTGTAAGTAGTCTTTATGCCTAGCTGCACAAAGACTTGATATTGAAGATCCTTATGAAGTTTTGTTTGTCTGTAATAAGAAACAGGGAATCTCCTCACCTATTGTCCACCAAGTCTTATGGAAACCAATTTCTTCCCTTTTATTGAGGTCCATATAGGGATGAGATTAGAGCTAAATCACCTTATTGTTTTGGGCAATTTTAAGCTTCATATAGATTCCATTTCACTTTCTCCATCTTTCAAGAGTATGTTTTGAATGCAATGACTGCAATAGGCTGGAAACAAGTTGTCTCTGAACCTACTCACCATCAGGATCATACCCTTGAGCTTGTATTTGTAAGTACCTTTTTATTACGATGACAATTTTTCCTAGGATTACTTTTTCAAAAATTCCCTGTTCAGATCATTTTTGGTTGAAATTCTCAGTCAGGGTTTCCAGCCTAAATCATGATCTTTCTCTCACACCAAAGACAGTGTTTATATGTAATCATATTGATCCACAACAACTGAGACAACAATGGCTTCCTAAATTGGCTATGCTTGAGACATCAGATATTACCTCAAATGTTGCTACTTGACATGACTCCCTAAGGGACACTATTGATAAAATAGTTCCTTTGAGACCTAAGGTTCTTAACAGAGTCTACTACACACTCTGGTTTAATAATGATTTAAGGCTAAAAAAGACAAATATTCATTGTTTATTGAGAGTCTTGCACAAATCTCAAGATGTGGATGATTTATCAAATTTCAACAAAGCCATGGAAAATTATAAGACCAAGGTGATTAAAGCCAAAAAGTCATTTATCTATCAATCAGTTACTGTTTCTGGTAACAATCCTAGGGGATTATTTACTAAAGGTTTTCTCCCATTGTGTGTCTATGAGAAAATGCTTAGTAAATAGCTGTTATCTGCCTTGGATTTGGATTTGGTGGAATATAAAATGGAATATATAAATGAATGAATAAAATAAATAAGGCCTCTAAAGAATTATTCCGTGTTGTTAAGAGATTGACCTATTGTGCTCCGGTTACTAAAACAGTCCATATATCTAAACATAAGGCCAGATTTTCAAAGTCGTTTCCCGACTTTGAAAATCCCAAATCCCAAAGATTCCCGACATGTGCACATGGATGTGTTGATTTTATAATAGCACGTGCATGTTATAAAATACGTTTCCCACTCATACATGCATGCTGGATTTGAATGTCCATGCATGCGAGTATGGGCGGGTGGCCTCCTCCGCATGCAGGGAGGAAATTTTAAAAAGCAACGTGTGATGACACAAAAGTAGGGCTTCCCTGTACCCCTACCTATCCTTTCTACCCTTTCCCCTCTCCTCCTCAACCCCTACCTAGCTACTTACATTTTTTTGTTTCGTTAATTACTGCTCCTCTAGAGCAGAAGTAACCTCCACACGCTGGCCGGCTTCCGGCGTGTGCATCCCCGGGACAGTGGCTAATGGCGCTGTCCAGGCCTGCCCCCCCGCCCAGACCACGCCCCCACCTATCCCTTTTGTACGGCCCGGCGCTTCTGTGCATAATGGGCATTACATGCGTAGTCGGGTCTGTTCTAAAATGTGCGTGGCGCGCGCAAGGCCCAGCTGTGCGCATAACTCCTGTTTTATATGCGTGCGGCCCTTTTAAAATTGGGCCTATAGTATCTTCAATTCCAATGAGTTTGCTAAAGCCTTTGAGAAGAAAATCTCTGACCTGTGTTCCATTTTTCTAACAAATCCCAAACATCTGATGAAACCCCTGCTCTCTGGAAAGCCTTCGATTTGGTTTCCACTGAAGAAATTAAGCAGTTAGTTAAGACTAAGAAGCTACATCCTGTCCATTAAACATTTGTAACATTGCTATATTAAAACTGATTGTAGATTACATTGCTCAACTTTTAAGCTGCTTGGTTAATAACTAATTAAAAGAAGGCTTTCTTCCTATAGTCTTGAAACAATCTGCAGTGAAGCCATTAATAAAAAGCCTATCCAGACCCCTCCAATATTATGAACTTTAGGTCTATATCCACAAATACCTTTCTGGCCAAGGTTATTGAAAATGTTTTTAAGCAACTACAGGACTTTTTGACAGACCATAATATTTTGAATTAATTCCAATATGGCTTCAGATCAAAACATTCTACTGAAACATTACTTAGGGCAAATTTGGATATTGTGCATCATGGTTTGGACCAGGGCAAAGATTTTATTTTGGTATTACTTGATTTGTTGGCAGCATTTGATACCATTGATCATGCGATTCTCATTCAATGGTTAAAGGAAATTGGTATCACAGGAACACTGTTTAATTGGTTTTGCTCATATTTATCAAATCAAAACGTGTTTTGTGAATCAGTATCCTCTCCTTGGTAATCTATATCTACTGTAGTCCCACAAGAATTCATCACTCTCAGCTACTTTGTTTTATATAAACTTAGGTCCTATATCAAAACTATTTTCTAGTCTTGAACATCATTATTCCTTATAAGCTGATGACATACAATTTTTCTTTATAATTAATGCTGATATATCTACTACTAAAGGTCTTTTATCTCCTTATCTTGATACAATCAAGAAGTGGCTATTTCATAATAAAATCAGCTTTGATACTTCAAAAACTGAAATTACACGGCTTAGTCATTGTTCTACCTTATATTTTCCTGCCTCTGTTTCAGTTGAGAAAATATCTGATGCAATTGTTAGTAAAGTAAAATATTTGGGCGTTATTCTAGACTCTCTGGAGTAACTTTTAAACACATTACTTCCATTGTCCAGAAATCCTTTTTTAAACTCCGTACTCCTAGGAAAGTTCAATCTTACCTGATTATACTGATTTCCAAACAACACTCCAAACTCTGCATTTAACAAACCTAGATTATTGCAATTCTATTTCTTAGGATTACCTCATTATTCTATTAAAGCCTTTCAAATGGTTCAGAATTCAACAGCACAAGTTCTGACAGGAACGTCTCATTATGTTCATAGTATTCTGGTTCTACGCGCTTTTCATTGGTTGCCAGTTGTATGGAAGGTGCAATTTAAAATCTTGATGCTAGAGCATAAAGCACTGAATAATGATGCTCCTCTTTCCATTAGTTCACTTTTAAAGATTTATTGTTCATCCAGGTCCTTAAGATCTAGCGATAAATGTTTGCTTGATGTCCCTAAATCTTGTTAGGTCTACACATACCAGTAACAGAATGTTTTCCATCATTGTGGAATAAGCTTCCTGTGACCTTTAGAAGAGAAAACTGTGTAAAGATATTTAGAAAGCAGTTAAAGGCTTTTCTGTTTGCTGAGGCATTTAAGAATATGCACGTGGTTTTATAAAGTATCTTAAATGATTTTATATTTTTACTCATTTGCATTTGGATTTTTAGCTAGTCAACCTTTTTAGTGCAGCATTATTGGAGACATAGATCTATTTATCATCTTGGGTTTTAACTGATCAGATTTTTCTTGCAGCTGTACCAGAGACAAAAGCTTATCTATTTTTATGTTATTTCATTTTATGTTTGTCTTATCTGTTTTATGTTTCATTTTTATTGTTTTATTTGTAAGCTGCTATAGACACACAGGCCGATGTAATACCATGCGCTCAGGCTAGTGCACAGGTTAACCCGTGGTTGGATGCACGCTTTGGATGCTCGTCTATAACTCCTGATGCAATAAGGATCCAAAACTCACTTCCAAAACACATATCCAAATCAGGGTGTAGCTAATAGTGCTCATCACATGTAAATGCCATGTTGATGAGACTATTAGCTATTACCCCCGATGTAAAAAATAACAGCTGTGCTCGATGCGTACATTTTAACCCTCAAAAATTAATGCCAGTCCCGGAGCTGTGTTAAGTTTTGAGGAGCCCCAAAAGTTAAGCTGAAAAGCCGAAAATACTGCTTTTCTGTGGTTCCATCAACTTAATATCGTAGTGATATTAAGTTGGAGGAATCACAGAAAGCAGCAACTTGAAAAAATAAATGAAAAAAGTCTTGATGGTGGGTCAGTTTAGGAAAATAGATGCTCAATTTACAAGCATCCATTTTCCTAACCCATGGCTGTGCATGGGTTAGGAAAATGGACCTCATAAAATTGAGCGTCTGTTTTCCTAACCCATGCCCAGCTACTTCTCTTGGGCGCCCAAAGCCAAGCAGGAGCTAGGGATGCACATTTTCCCCTAGCGCCTCCTTTTTAATGCAGCAGCTCATTTGCCTACTGCATTGCGTGCCCGGGAAAGGTGAATGGGTACTCAGTCATAAGTGCCCATTTTTCACACACAGATAGGGGTAGATTTTCAAAGGGATACACAATAGAATCTTTACGGGTAAAAATACCATGTGTGTTGGGGAAGAGTATAGTGATAGTAGTATACTACTGTCCACTTGGCCAAAATAATATGATGGACAATAAAATGCTATGAGAAATTAGGAAAGCTAACCAAATTGGTATTGTAGTAATAATGGGAAATTTCAATTATCCCAATAGTGACTGGGTAAAGGTAATATCAGGACATGCTAGAGAGATAAAGTTCCTGGATGGAATAAATGATAGCTTTATGGAGCAATTCGTTCAGGAACAGATGACAGAGGGATCTATTTTAGATATAATTCTTAGTGCATTGCAAGATTTGGTAAGAGATAGCAGTGGGGCCGTTTTGCAATAGTGATCATAAACAAGGGATGTGAAGGAGAAAAAAATTTGTTTTTGGGAGGGTTTTTTTCTCCACGAATTTCGTTTCATGGATTGTTCAATTTGTTTTCATTTGTCAGAAAAACAACCAAATCAAACAATTAAAAAAAAATAAAATGGCCAAAACACAAATTAACCTCTCGGGGTCTCTTGCCTGCCCAAAAAAATGCTGGGGCCGGGAACTCCAATAGTCCCTATTTACCCGGTACGGTGGGGATCTGCCAGCTTTGGCCTAGACCCAGGATATACACATTGCTGCAGATCATAATGGCGCCATATGCTGGGGTGACTACGCTAGAGTTTATTAATTCTGGCACAACCCCATGGTCGGTATTATTTGGCTTGCAAGTGCCGAAGAATGAAGAGGACGAAGAAGATGCTCTGAAGCATGGGCCTGACCCTGGACCGAGGTCCAGGCTTCAGAATACAGCCTCCTGGCTGAGGCCCTGGCATTGGGCCTGGGTCCAAGCTGAGGCTCTGGCATTGGGAGCAGCCTCTAGGCTGGAATGTGGCATTGGGCCTGGGTCTGGGCCATGGCCTAGGCTGAGGTCCCAGCGTTGGGTCACAATGTCGACCTGGTTCCAGGCTGAGGCTCCAGCAGTGGAATCCAGCCTCTGGGTTGGGTTTCCGGTGTCTGTTCTGGGTCCAGGCTGAGGCCCCAGCATCAGGACCCAGCCTCTGGGTCAGGTCGTTGCATCGGGACTGGGTCCTTGGTGTTGGACCTGGCCTTTGCATCAGTCTCGGCATTGGGCCTGGGTCTGGGTCTAGGCCCTGGCATTGGACCCACCCTTCGTTGGATACTTGACGGATAAGGTACTGAGGGGGATACGATAGAGGTCTCCAAAATCAAGGTTGATCAGGTTAATGTAAATCAGTTATTTACTCAGATAATAGAAAGACTAGGGGGGCACGCCATGAAGTTAGCAAGTAGCTCATTTAAAACAAATTGAAGAAAATTCTTCTTCACTCAGCACATAGTTAAGCTCTGGAATTCATTAACAGAGGAAGTGGTTACAGCAGTTAGTGTAAATGGGTTTAAAAAGGTTTGGATAAGTTCCTAGAGGAAAAATCCATAAACTGATATTAATCAATAAGGAACAGTAGCTTGAAATCTATTTCATATTTGGGTACTTGCCAGGTACTTGTGACTTGGATTGGCCACTGTTCGAAACAGGATGCTGGGCTTGATGGACCCTTGTTCTAACCCAATACGGCATCTCTTATTTTCTTTTGACTGCTCTTGACCTTCATGCCCTGCATCTAGACCGGGTGTTATAGTTAGTGAGGTTTGGGTGGACTCTTGGACACTGTGGCAGCTGACCACGCCCATGGGGGGAAGTCCCGTGAGGGGCCACAGGTCAGGCTCAGGTCTGGACACACAAACACAGATAGTTCTTTATTTAGACAGTTTGAGAAGCCAACAGAGGTGGCAGTGTAGTAGATGATGTGCCCGGCTGGGCTAGTATTCCCCAGGATGCTGGAACAGCGGTTTCTCCGGTAGCAGTGCTGTAGTGGATAGAACTGAGAAAGTGAGTACAATAGAACATTCAAAGAGTCCCAAATATGGAGAAGCCCCGAGTTAGGGAGAGCTTGCTCTCGAGGAGCGAGTACCAGATCCCTGGAGGTAGAGAGACTTGTTGGGAAAGTACTCACATAGCGGTTCCACGTAAGAGATGGCACTGGCGCTGGAACGGAGGCAGGCCCTCGAGGAGCGGGTACCTGGTTCCAGGGAGACAGCTTTGAGGAGTAGATGATAGTAGAATTCACTGATGGTGTCTGTAGCAAATTCTTCCAAGAAGAAGAGGAGATAGATGCAGGCAGCGGGTCAGGGAACATGGGCCCTTGAGGAGCGAGTACCGGTTACCTGACAGCGACCTGAAAGAAACAAGAGGCCCCCGAGGAGCGGGTACCCCATTAGCAGAAAGAGTCCAATGGAAGTTGGAAGGCAGAGTAGCTGGGTACGGAGAGCAAATCCCATCCTTAAGATTACCCTTGCTAACTCAATGGCTAGCAATAAACAGTAAGCTTAAATATCTGGGCAGCGTGACGTCATCACAGGGGGATGCTCCTGAAGAATGCGCCAATGAGGAAATAAGAATGTGGGCCACGCAGCGCGCACACCCTAAGGTACCTGGAGAGCATGGCGGGAGGCAGCGCCCAAGCCAGTCCGGGGACGCCAGAGAGGATGGCAGATGGACGCCGTGGCAGCCAGGCATCCATGAAGAGCAGGAGACGCAGAAAAGGAAAGGTAGGCGGAGTGAAGCTGTTGGGCAGCGAAGGTCGCAACACCGGGCTTATTTACCTGTGGACTTATGGTTGATCCCTCAGTGCAAATTCACGGGCACCGCCAATAACTAGGTGTCCATGTACCTAGAGGAGGAGGCCACTGACACTCACCTGATCCATGGTGGAACCCGGATTGGACCAGAGAAGGGGCTCCAGAGGAAAGAGGACAGTCCCACAGTGTCCTTCAATGGTGCTGGCTGCATAGCTGGTAAGCACATATGGTTCGACCTCCTTCTGCCTTGGCCAATGATGAATGTCACGTGGTTGGCTCACAAGGGGAGTGCTGACATCATCGGTCTGTACCTAAAATGTCAACAGCCCTGGATTGGCTGTAGGGTATTGCGCATGGCTGGGCCCTGTGTGTGCCGCATGCATTTTCTAAGTGGCCTGGCCACGCGCGCAACCACTGATTTGCGCACAAGTGCCAGGCCCTGAAAAAGGGGTGAGCTGGAGGGGCGTGGTCTGGGCGGGGCAGGATGGAGGCCTGCTGTTCCAGGGAAACAAGTGCCAGCCAGTTGGCTGGCGCACGGAGATTACAGTTGCTCCAAAGGAGCAGTAAGTAATAAAATACATTTTGTGAAAGGTAGCTTAAGTTTAGAGGGTGGAGAGGAGAGGAAAAGAGGGAGGAAGTTTAGGTAGGGGAGTTGGGATGTTCCCTCCCAGTCCGCTCCTTAATTGGAGTGGATTGGGAGGGAACTGGGGAAGGCCCAATTGCATTGCCATGCGTATTTAATGAAAATTCACCCCCATTTCATGCGCCGCCCGCACATGCACATGCGGCCATCTGATTTTTTTTTAACAAGCACACGTTTGGTATAAAATCGGTACGTCCATGTGCGCATGCCAGGAACTGCACGCTGTTTTTAAAATCGATCCTTTTGTATGTTACGCATGTGCAGTAAGGGGTAAATTTTAAAAGAAGCCGGCGTACACATATGTATGCCCAATTTTATAACATGCGCATGATGTTATAAAATCCGGGGTCGGTGCGCGCAAGGGGGTGCACAATTATGCACTTTGCGCGCATCAAGCCCGTTCCGAGCCACGCTGCCATCCCCTGTTCCCTCCCAGGCCGCTCTGAAATCGGAGCGGCCTCTGAGGGAAGTTCTCTACCCCCCAACCCTTTCCCCCCTACCTTTGATGACTTCTTTTATTTCAAAACTTACTTCAGACCTGGGGCTGAAGTAAGTTGTGCACGCCGGCTGACTGCTGGCACGTGATCTCTCACCCCGACTATGCCCCGTCCATGCCCCCCCTCCCTGCCCCTTTTTGCAAGCCCTGGGACGTATACGCGTTCCGGGGCTATAGGCCCGACGCGCATATCCTTTTGAAAATACGGCCCTAAGTGTTGTGGTGGCCAAATTGGGTGTTATGATTGCCACTATAACCTTGAACCTTATTTCAGAATGGAAAATAGTGTTTTTCTATAGCCAGTATCAAAACTGACCTGTTTATATCTGTTATCCAGCATAACCTGAACACCCTGCTTGTTTGGCTGTTCAGAAACCCATAAAGATGCTAGTTTTCCCCCTGTTTTTAATCCCTCTGGCTTCTATCTCAGCCATTTTACTGGTTGAGGGGCATGGGCTGTGATTCCTGGGACACATGTGCGTTTAAGTTGCTGGGCGATTGCGTCGGCTTATCTTAAAGTTTAAAACATCTGTCATATTTGTAAAGCATACTTCTTTCATCCTTGAATGTTGTGTACTCCATGTAATCTACTTAATGTAAGGGGTTATCTTTACAGACCATGTATTAGCTTAAAATCTTAATGAAAAGAACTTAAAAAATAGCATTAATAGCAATAAGGGCCTTGCAAAAAAAAAAAAATTAGTTATGTCAAATAAATGAATACAAAATAAAAAAAATTGTGGCAACTGCATAAAACAATGAGGGACTACTATTCTAGCTTTATTCAATCAAAGGTTTTGTTGATGTTTTTACATCATGTTGTTAATACAGCAAAGGATAAAATACACCTTAATTATTAAAGTTAAAAGTTAATTTGAATGTAAGTCTTTGAGACGTGACTCACTATGATTTGCTGTTTTGCATGTTAAATGTGCACTGTATTCTATTGACTCTGGGAGCCATGATGCCTCTCGGACGCCCTTCGGCATCCTGCCCCTTTTCCATTCCCGAAATAATTGCACATTACACATTAATCTTGGTATTAATTGGCCGCAGCTTTTATTAACATAACAGTTAATATGAATTCAACATTATAACAATTCACCCACCTGGGCCAATCCAACAGTCTCATCGCTACTGGAACCACGCCCCCCCCCTTTTCTAGTCCGCCACAATTCTAGCAAGGCGACATCACTTCCAACCCCCCGCCGCGTTTACAAGCAAGGGGGCCCTGCCTCCGGGTGTGGTCCCCACTCTTTTTACAACCTGCCTTTTGTCAGCTCCGCCGCTGACCTAGGTCTAATAATTCTCTGTTGGCCCGGGTACCCGCCACCAAGCTGCAACATTGCCTATGCGCAAGTAGGCGCGCCCTGTCCCCGCCCTAATCCTTGACACCTTTGATCCCTTTCTTGGGGTGGGGTAGGTGGGGTGCTGGTCCCCGGGGAGAGGTGAAAGAGGCCGGCTGCGGCACAGCTCGCACCTTAAGTACCCGGGCCAACGTCATCAGGGCCGGCCTTGGCCATTCCCGATGACGCCGGCCCGCAGGAACGCCTCCCTCATGTGTGGCGACATTGGCAACGTCATCGGGATGCGCCAGAGCGCCAGCGCACCCCGATGACATCGGCCCACGCCGCCCTCGGAGCACCTCGAGGCCATCGGTCAGTGCCGTTGCGCTGGGGGATCCTGCCCGTCTTTGGCCTACGGCCCCAGGCAAGCCGTGGGCCCTTCGCATGCGCCACGGACCCACCTATTAAATGAATAAAAAATAAAAAATAATTGTGGCAACTGCATAAAACAATGAGGGACTACTACTCTAGCTTTATTCAATCAAAGGTTTAGTACATGTTTTTACATCATGTTGTTAATACAGCAAAGGATAAAATATACCTTAATTGTTAAAGTCAAAAGTTAATTTGAATGTAAGTCTTTGAGACTTGACTCATTATGATTTGATGTTTTGCATGTTAAATGTGCACTGTATTCTATTAACTGGAGAATAGATATACTATGTGGCAAGTATGGTTTGGTCTATTAATTGATAAAATTTGCTAAATCTTATGAAACTTTGCCACATCAACATAAGACTCAGTTTCAATAAGAGTGTTTGCTTTTGTGCTAGTTTGTATTAAGATTAATGTGAAAACTGATTTGATGTAATGCATGTTTCAATCAGAGCTCATGCCTGGTTTTTTCCTGGTGATGGATGTCATAATAAAAGTTTTCTTTTTTTTTGTTTTTTGTACCATATGTCCACACCAAGCTGAGGCTTACCCCTATTTTACATCCATCTCAGCAAAAAAATTAAGAAATCAGATTGTTTTAATTAGAAAAATGGAAGCCATGGAGACTTCTCACTCTCCTTCCCCAATTTCTGTTAAAGTTTTAGCCCAGGCATTTCTTTTGATAAGAATTGATTATGGTAATTCACTTTTAATAGGCTTTCCTAAATCTCATTTTAGGTTGATTTGATTACTCCAAAATGCCACTGCTGGGTTGCCACTGAGCAAAAAAAGAATACACACCTATTTAAGCCAAATTGCATTGGCTACCAGTCAAGTAGCATTTAAATTTAAGGTGTTGATTCTTGTTTTCAAAGTGATTAATAGACTTGCTCCTTCTTTAGTAGACTTGTCCATTTATTCACCTTCGCGTTCATTAAGATCTAGCAATGATCATTTATTGACTGTGCCTTTACTGAAACAAGGTCACCTGGTTAAAACGCAAGCATTCTCTATTATTGGTCCAATATTATGAAATTCTCTTCCAGGCACATTACGACATATGTCAGATATAAAGTTATTTCATAAACAGTTTAAAGCCTACTTATTTCAGGAAGCTTTAGTATGCCTCAATGTTGAATTTATTGATAGACCTGTTTTATAATATATTTTGTTTTTATTTTGGATGATAAACATAGTTCTCTCTAAGCTGAGCACGTGAGTAATTGCAAATACATTTCAGAGTATTGCTCACAGGTCGCTAACATTAATTTTTCTTTGTGCTATATATAGAAATACAATGCTAATACTGGTGGCACAAAAATTGTTTAAAAAATATTTTGCTCACATGAAAAAAAATGTTCACACCCCTATTCACTTCTTGGAGAGAGCATTGATGATAAATGTAAGGTAATGTAATGAATGTTATATATTTGTTAATCATTTTAGTTGTTTAAAATTTTTTGTTTAAGATTATTTATCTATGCTTGTAAACCACCTAGTTCAAAAATTTTGCTTTAGGTGGTATACAAAAATGTTTAAATAAATAAAAAACATGTAACTAGATGTTTGTTTTTTTTAAAACACTTTCTTTCCCACTTGAAAACAATTCAATTGATATTATGCCTGACCTTTTATTCAGTGATGTCAGAGGTGTTAAAAGCTGCTCTGGTGCAATGGGACTGCAAGTTGAGTATTTCATTTCAGCAGGCTGGAGTCTCTCTTTATTAACTACTCATCACTATCTGTGTCAGGAGCTACTTCAGTATCTGCAGTGGAAATGGCAGGTTCACTGGGATGTTTCAAGTTTTACCTTAAGGAAAATCTGTCATTTCACCTTGTCACCATTTAGACACTTACTTTTCAGGTATTGGCAGCATTTCCAAGTTTAAAAAAAAAAAAAAAAAAAAAAAGTGTTCTGTCTCGTTTGACGAGTACTGTGATACAAGTAGGCATTTCTGAACATTTCAAAATACAAGATGAAAAACAAATGTTAAGATTTTCTTGTTTTAAATTAGGTATTAGTTTAATGAGCATTCAGGAAAGAAGCAGATAATTTTATTCGTGGAACTTTAGATTTTGAGGATTTGTTAGATAAAAACAGCAAGAAAATAAACTTTGCTTACTATATGATGGTAGCAGAACTGCAATCCAAATGAGATTTGTCAGAAAATATTTTTATAAACTTGAATAAGCATGGTATTTTGTAGAAATGGAAATCATGCCCCCGTGTATCAACTTTTGTATGTTATGAGACTATTCTGTTTTGAACTAGTATATCAGTTTTGAAGCCGGCCCTTCTTTATTCAATATTGTAGTTCTGATATTTCTTCACTTGTAGCATTTTGGGTTTTCTGCAAAATATTGTCTATTTCCTATGAAGTAACTTTATGCCAAACTAACCAAAATGCCATATATTTTTCTTAAGTAGGTGCATAAAGTATGAATATATTCTGATCATTCAATTGTAATAGTATGTACTAATAAATTATTGTACTGTGCCTCTGTGTATATACTATCAGGGTCACAACTGAAATAGCAGCAAGGTATTATACATGTGTAAGAGTGGTGTGAGGGTGTTTATACAAGTTTTGCTCCAATGCAAAACTTAAGATTCATTGATGAAGACCAAACGTCAACACATTCTTCTCCCATTCCTCAACTCACCTTATCCTATTACCTTCATGAAGCATGAGTCTGTGAAGTTTGATGATCATCCTCTTTCTAATTTGTGATATAAGTCATGCAAGGAAAAGACAATTTTTCTTGTATTTTTCAAGTCCTTCATGGTTATAAAGTAAATAGAGTTTGTATTTTATTTATGTATATATTCGGGTAGATTTTAAAAGGGTTATGCGCATAAGGTACGCGCGTAACCCTTTTAAAACGCCCCTGCACATGCCGAGCCTATTTTGCATAGGCTCGGCAGCGCGCGCAAGCCCCAGGATGTGCATAAGTCCCAGGGCTTCGCTAGGGGGGGGCGTATCGGGTGGGCGGCGTGACGTTCGGGGCATTTGGGGGGACTTGTCAGGGGGGCGTGGTGCCGGCCTGGGGGCGTGGCCGAGGCCTTCGGAACAGCCCCCGGGTCGGGAGATGGTGCGCCAGCATTCCGCTGGCAGGCGTAACTTTTACAATAAGGGTAAGGGGGGGGGGGGGTTAGGGGGGGCCGGAGGGGTGGGTTAGGTGGGGAAGGGAGAGGAAGGTGCGGGGGGGGGGGGGGGAGGGAACGGGCAGCGCGCGCAGGGCTCGGCGCATGCAAGTTGCACAAATGTTCACCCCCTTGCACGCGCCGACCCTGGATTTTATAAGATACGCGCGTATCTTATAAATCCAGCGTACTTTTGTTTGTGCCTGGTGCGCGAACAAAAGTACGCACATGCGCTGTTTTTTAAAATGTACCCCATTATGTTATGCAATTTCAGTAATAAGACAGAGTAAGTAGTCATATTGGTTTTGAAGAAAACTAGATTCCTTTTAGGCAAAACATCATTTATTGGACCAATGTAAGAATTATCCAGATATGGATAATTGACAAACTTCAAGCATCATTGGCCTAGTCAGAGAGGGAGGTGGTTAGGGCAAAGTAAGGAAATAATTGGAGATTGAGTAGTTTGTGATGAAAACGTAGACAGAGGTTGATGGGTAAACTGGGTAGATCTAGTGGCTTTTATCTTTCAAAAGCTGTTTTGTTTTTGGCAACATATTTCACCTGAATTGTACTCTCTCGATTGGCTTCCTATACCATGGAGCGAATAATTTAAGATTGATATTTTTTCATTACATTATGAATATACATGATGTTAACATGCAATACATTTCATACTGCGTGCATATACCATCCTGGCAGATTATTATGGTCTGCTAATCGAGACCTACTAGAGGTGCCCCTCTCTATGCCATGCAGTTAGGAGAAACACGAGATAGAGCCTTCTCTATTGCTGGCCCTGTCCTCTGGAACTCTTTCTTGGAGCAGTTATGATTAGCTGTCTGTCCCAAGCAATTTCGGAAACTATTAGAAACCTACCTGTTCAACTTGGCATTTGAGTAATCATGTCTGACTTTTGTGATGACTGTATTTTTAGACTTATCAGTCCCATTTTCTAGCTGTCTTATTTGGTTTGTCTTGCACTGTTTTGGTTTTATTATGTATGTATTTTATCTGCCATGAACATAGGAGATGGCAGGATGTACATTTTTTAAAATAAAATGTTACTATGTTTTACATGAGGTTGTGAGACTGCATAGATCCATTTTTCATATGAATAGCAGCGATGCAAAACAGAATGATCACTCTGATTAGTATGAGAGCCAGTGATGCAAAGCATAGTGATTACATAGAACTAGATTCATTCAAAATATTTTTAGCAGGACAGGGTCAAACAAAATGAGATACTTGGCCTTTGATGACTTTTGTAAAATTCAGTTTAAAATGAAATATTCAGCCCACATAGTGAAGCGTCTCCTCCATAGCCACTCCATTAATATCATTAACTTAGCCAAAAAAGCTGCCGCTTTGGTTTATCCAAAATAAGGTGTACCGTTTACACTTCTCAGGAGCCCTCTGGGTCAAAATATACTTGCGTCAGGCAGAATAACGTTACGGCAGCTGCCACTGCTATGCAATTCTGTCAACTTCAATGGGAGAGTTATTGATCTTTAATCATTTAGGGGTCGATTTTAAAAGCAGCACGCAGCCATCCATGTGCGCGTGGGTTCTCAATGCACACACATGAATGTGATTTTATAACATGCATGACCATGCAAATGCAATGACCACTCGCACATGCGCGCCGGATTTTAAAATCTGTGTACGCGGGCGGGGGTGGGGGAGGGGGATTTTCACTAAATACATGTGGCGATGCAATCCTCCCCCAGTTCCCTCCCAGTCCGCTTCAATTAAGGAGCGGACAGGGAGGGAAATACCCTACCCCCCCTACCTAACCTTCCTCCCTCGTCCCCTCTCCTCCTCACCCTCTAAACGTAAGCTATCACCAATTTTTTTTATTTTACTACTTACAGCTCCTCCAGAGCACAAGTAGTTTTCACGCGCCAGCCGGCTGCTGGTGCACGTTTTCTCAGGACAGCAGCTAATGGTCGCTGTCCTGGCTGGCCTCCATCCTGCCCGCCCCTTTATCAGGGCCCGGCACTTCTGCGTTTAACAGGGGTTACCGCACGAGGCTGGACTTTTCTGAAAATGTGCGCAGTGTGCGCGAGGCCCGGCCACGCACATAACCTCCGTTATTTATGCGCATGGCCATTTGAAAATTTGCTTGTTAGTTTCCTTTTACCTTACCTCTTGGCTCAGTCTCTCCCCCTTTTCTCTTTTGCTGAAATGAATATATATTTTTTTTAATTTTCAAATTCTTCCTCTTTTTCATAGTTGTTGAAGATGTTCTTCCTACTTGTCAATAATCCTTATGCTTTCTTAAATTTTAGCTATTACTTCTTTAAAATACTTGTACACTTTATTTAAAAAGACCTTCAGAAATCCTTGGAAAGTGCTGGGCACAGCAGTAAGTTCATCTGGTGATGCTGTAGCTCTACCAGCAGCCACAGCATCATGAGAGGCAGCCAGGGGATTTGTTCTGTGGGAAGTCTGCCGAGGGGGCATGCAGGAGAGCTGATTTCAAGACAGCGGCAGGCCTGCAGTTCACACACACACACACACACACAAACTATGGAATCTGGGGCAGGGCAGGGTGGAAAGCAGAGCAGGAGACCTAGAAGGCATTGAATATGCAGGCTGCAGGCCCTGCTCTTCAGTAGCAGCCTTGCCTGCAGTGACACTTGCTGGAAACTATTGAATATGCAGAGGCTCTTGGAGAGAGTGAGATAACGGTCTTGAGGTGGGGTAGGGAAGAATTGACTGAAAGAAACTGGTCTTGCGTGGTGGGGGGGGGGGAGAGGGGAGGAGTTCATAGTGACTGTTGAGAGAGAGAGAGAGACTGCTTTAGGGGGAGGGGGTGACAATGACTGGCTAGAAAGAGACTGGTCTGGGTGACAGTGACTCATGAGACACACTGGTTAGGGTGAAGAAGCATACACCTGGGAACTCTCTGGATTTGGCCCAGGCACTCTGGAATTCTAAAAGAATTGCTGGGTCTCTGGGCCAGCATACCAAAGGGGTATTTTCCAGCAGAATTGGTAGCCCATGGCAAATGGGGGATCCCATCCCACCCGGAGGCCGAACTGAAGGAGGCACATGGCCACTGGTAATGTTTCCTAAAACTGCACTCGTGTGCTTCCACACACAGCTGGTCCCCCTCCCCTGGGTGCAATGAGACCAGTGGGGCCATAGTGGAGCTCATCCCATCATGGTCAAAAGAGAAAAGAGGCCCGGGGCCACCATGAGATCCCATCCCACCTGGCAGCCCAACTGGAAGAGGCCTGGCCGCTGGGGGATCCCATCCTGCCTGATGGCCGAAATGGAGGAAGCCCCGCAGCTGCTGGGGGATGGCATCCTGCCCAGCGGCCCAACTAAAGGAGGCCCCGTATTGGCAGTGGATCACTCCTGCACACCTGCTAGAGAGGAAGTATGTGTGTGTAAGCATATGTGCCTGAGAGAGAGAGCAAGTGTATATCTGTGCTTGACTGAGGGAGTGTGTGTGTGTGTGTGTGCGCCAGAGTGAGAGGGAAGGAGCCAGTGTGTGTGTGAGTGTGCGCCAGAGTGAGAGGGAAGGAGCCAGTGTGTGTGTGTGTGTGTGTGTGTGCGCCAGAGTGAGAGGGAAGGAGCCAGTGTGTGTGTGAGTGTGCGCCAGAGTGAGAGGGAAGGAGCCAGTGTGTGTGTGTGTGTGTGTGTGTGTGTATGCCCATATGTGAGCTCTGAAAGAGTGTTTGCGTATATCTGTGTGAGCATGAGGATGAATGTGTGTGTGTTGGAAGCAAGGAGAAAGTTCGTGCATCTCTCTTCCCCTCCTACTAATCCACAACAATCTCAATTGACAGGAATTTAAAAGTTCCCAGGCATGGAGAAGGAGTAATTTTTTTTTAAATTCTTATTGACTAATTAATTGGGTGTTTGATCTGCATGATGTTTTGAAATATTTTATTGATGTTTGGGAAATTTATAAAAATATGAGTTTTAATTGTTGGATGTTCTGTTCATCGGCTGTTTTTGAAATTATTAATAGTATGAATTTATGATTGATACTTTAAATTTCTTGATTTTGTCTGATGTTTTCTGAAGAATGGTGATATTTCTGTTTTTCCATTGGTGCACTACATACAGAGTCTGGCTTGTTGAGGTTTCTAGTTCAGTTTTTGTCTGCATTTTTCCATTTATATCATATAGTCACTTAAGTTTTATATTTGGTGAGGGTCTGTCTTTGATCTACATGTGTGACTGAGGTTAAGTATTTTGCTAACGTGTCATTTCTGTGTAGGGCTCTATAACAACTTGGCTTGTTCTGTTTTCCTATAGAAGGTGTACTGGTGTTTTACAGCCTGGCATAATGTTCGCAGTTAGCACTGTTTTGGAATGGGAGGTATATTATATTTTAATTGAAATTGAATTATGGCTTTCTGATGACCAAGCCCACATCTAACATGCGTTAAAACAGTCCTGATACCATATGTGTTCCAAGTGTCTTTTTAGCTTTTATGCAGGGTAAGAGGTGGTTCATATTTAGTTATATAAATAGCTTGTAACTGCAGTACCGTTTAAACGACTGTCTAATAAATGAATAGAGGGATATTATATATGGGGTTCAGGGTAATTTTTAGACATCTTTTAATGTGGGGAGAATATTTAAGGACAAGTTTTGAGTTTAGTTTTTCATTGATTTTTAGTGGCAGTGTACTTCCTAATTATTGAATTAATTGAGGACGCTCGAATTGCTATGATGCTGGAGATTAGAACCAGTTCGGGTGAAACTTGGTCAAGAATATGCTCTTGTTAAGATGGCCGTGTTATAGTGTGGTGTTGTTCATCACCCCTGAGGAATCCCGTGGAAGGTGAAACAAAGGCCTTTGTAGGGGTCCTTTTTACATTGTATAACAGCAAGAAGAAAATCAAGGGTTCGTTTATAATTTGGTAGCTGTTGTAGAAGTGCCAGTCTGGCAGCTCCAGGAACATTGATAACAGCTTGAGAAATAATTGCTGTAAAAGCACCAGTCCGAGATTGCAGGAATATTTACAAAAGAGTGAGAGTAATTGTTGTAGATTCCTTTTGTACTGACATACTGGAAATGGAAACTGAATTTGGACAATTTAACACAGTGATTTGTGAATATAGAGAGATGACTACAGCGCACTAGTATGGAGGATTTTCTGGTAACGTAGAATTGATGATCTGAGGATGATACATACTGTGGTATGCAGTGTTATGAAAAGTGGGGTTGCACTTTATGGACATTTGAATATAATTTATTGCTTGCCACTTGTTTTCTACCTAAGAAATAGATGGTGATATTTTGTGTATGTGTTTTTATAATATGGTGAGTGTGAGAATGATTGATTTCATAATTTAGAGTTCTATATTAATTTGCTCTGTACAATCTGGTTTGAGAAATTTGGTATGTTTAAATTGTAAAAGTCATATGGTTTTAGAATTATTCAGTTTAGCAAAATAAAAATTACCTATAGTTTGGAGAACTTTGTTGATTAAGGATTTATATGCCTATATATGCCTATAGGGAGGTGATTTGTTGTGATTTTAAATATTATACATTAGATCTCTCTGTGATATATTATCTGTGCCAGATATTTTTTTGACTGTATATATATATATATATATATATATATATATATGTATGTATACACACACACGTATACATACACATATATACATAGATATACATATATACATACATATTTTATGTAATATATATATATTTAGTACATAAAATATCTGCTACTCAAATGAAACAAGAGGCTACAATAGTTCCAAAGGCTTTTCTGGTAGGCCTATTCAAACAGTAACGCAGGTAAATTTTAAAAGGAACGTGTGTACGCCCATAAATGCGTATATTGTGGTGCAAGCAAAAAATATGCATTTCATAAAGCATTCACGTAGCATTTAAAATACAGTTATCATGCATACTTCTACAGCCTTTACGCATGTAATCTTGTGCAGAGAGAGAGCGAGAGAGAGCAAGAGACTCTGTAAAGGATCAGTCTGACACAATGTATACGTACCACTCTAGAGGGGCATTTTCAATCGGGGTGGGCTTTCGGGAGATGGGTTGGGGAGGGGTTGTTACAGACACATTCAGAGGTATTCATAGTAAAATTGACATCAGCAAAGATTTATAGTCCTTATAATAAGAGCTCCAGGGGTGATCCAGTAAACTACAGACTAGTAAGCTTGACATTGACAAAAGGTAGAAATTATAGTTAAGAATAGTATTACTGGGCATATGGATAGGTATGGCTTAATGGGAAAAACCCAAAATGGTTTTAGCAAAAGGGAAGTTATGCCTTATCAATCTATTAGAATTCTTTGAAGGTGTATATATATAAACATGTGGATAAGGGTAAACTGATTGATCGATATCTGGATTTTCAGAAGGATATACCTGGATTTTCAGAAGGTATTTGATAAAGTCCCACTTGAGAGCTGTGGGCTGTGAACCAGGGAAACCAGAATTCAAATCCTGCTGCCACTCTTTGTGACCTTTGGCAAGTCACTTCATTCTCCATTGCCTCAGGCACAAACAAAGGTGAATTTTAAAAGAATGGCATGAGTTCACAAGTCAGGCTCATGTGTGCCCACCAAATTTTAAAAGCTGCCCAGATGCATGTGTATCTCCTGTTGAGCACACATCTCACTCAATTTCAAAAAAGGGGCATGGTGTGGCTAGGTTCTGGGTGTGTCAAGGCATGGCCAAGAGATGTGCGCATAAACACTTGCATGCTCCAACCCACGCACGGGTCCACTGCCGTGTAAGTTTACTTCTATGAAGGAGGTGTAAGATGTTAAAAACAAACAAACAACAAAAAAGCCAGTCGTTTTGGAGGTGTTTAAAGGGTCTGGGTAACTTGGGGGGGGGGGGAGTGCAGGCTATTAAAACGGGGGGGGGGAGGGTTTTGAGGACATAGCTCAATACCGGCATTGAATGAATGCGCGCCTGTGCGACCCCTGCGATTCGGCGCTCAAGGCGTGACATCACGGCATGTGACTGCCTTGAGCGCCGAATCGCAGGGGTCGCACAGGCGCGCATTCATTCATCCAGGCGGAGGAGCCGGTGGCGAAAGCAGCCGGCTCCTCCGCCTGGATGAATGAATTCATTCACTGCCGGTGGGGGCTGCCTCTCCGGCAGCCCCCACCGGCAGTGAATGAATGAATGTGTGCCTGTGCGACCCCTGCGATTCGGCGCTCAAGGCAGTCACATGCCGTGACGTCATGCCTTGAGCGCCGAATCGCAGGGGTCGCACAGGCGCGCATTCATTCAATGCCGGTATTGAGCTATGTCCTCAAAACCCTCCCCCCCCCCCCGTTTTAATAGCCTGCACAATTCAGACGCGTAAGGCAAACCAGCGATACAGTCTCCAGTTTTGCGCGTCCGTAGCGCTTCTTAAAACAGACGCGTAACCCTTCCCACACCCGGATACAGTAAAGTTCAGTTGAAGATTTCTCGTCTGCCGGCAGCCCCCACCGGCAGTGAATGAATGCGCGCCTGTGCGGACCCGGCCTAGATTTAACACGCGACCACCCGCCGCCCGTCTCGAACTAACGCGTGTCCCCCCGCCGCCGCTGCCGCCGCCGCCTGGAACAGGCGCCCACCCGCCCGCGGCCTAGATTTAACACGCGACCACCCGGCTCCCGCCGCCGCCGCCTGTACCCACGCGGCCCTCCGACAGGTATTTAAAAATTTTTATTTTTTCTTCTGACAGGTTTTATGTGTCCCACATCATTACATTTTCTCGATCATCTCTGTATCGCTTTTTTTTAAAATTGTGTTTTATTGTTTTTGAGTGTCTTAAGTGATGTCGATGGATTTGTTACTAGACTCACAGTCCTAACTCCTACTAGGGGGAGGCGGTAAACTAACACGTTACGGCCGCGGCAAAACAGTGCGTTACTAATGAGAGAACCTGAGTGCCCGTTACGGTATCGGAGGGGAATAGCTAATTCCTTCATTATACAGCTAATTCGTTCATTTACATGCCGGGTGCGGGAACGGTTACGCGTCTGTTTTAAGAAGCGCTACGGACGCGCAAAACTGGAGACTGTATCGCTGGTTTGCCTTACGCGTCCGAATTGTGCGCAGCGAGCTCGTTACAGACGAGAAATCTTCAACTGAACTTTACTGTATCGAGCTGAAAGTAAGTAAATACCTGAGGCAATGAGAGATAAAGGGGTGAAGTTTTGAGGATTTACGCGCGTGGCCAAGCTTAAGTGCGCCGGCCCAATTTTCAAAGGCCCGGCCACGCGCATAAATCCCTAGGATGCGTGTATGTCCCCGGGGCCTCAGGAAAGGGGCGGGGAGGGGAAAGGGCGGTCCAGGGGGGCATGGCGTGGCTAGAGGCGCTCGGCACAGTGGCCATTTGCCGCTGTGCCAGGGGATCGCGTGCTGGCAGGGTGCCGGCAGGAGCAAATGGTAAGATAAAGATTTAGGAGGGGGTTAGGATAGGGCTAGGGAACGGGAAGGTTAGGGGAAGGGGTAGGAAGGTTAGTATAGGGGGTAGGGAAGTTCTCTCCCAGGCTACTCCTAAATTGGAGTGGACTGGGAGGGAACTGGGGTAGGCTGCAGGCATCTGCATGCGCAGGTTGCACAAATGTGCACCCCTGGTGTGCGACGACCCCCGATTTTATAACATGTGCGCACCGGCGTGGCATGTTATAAAATTGCGTGTGCAGATGGACGCGTGTATGAAAGTTTTTAAAATCTACCCCAAAGTGACTTACCCAAGGTCACAAGGGGTAAGTGAGTGAAACAGAATATGAACCCTGGTTCTCAGCCCATTGCTCTAACTGCTAGGGCACTAGTATTAATGGATATTTAATACACACAATTAGCATCAGTATCAGTACATTCTCATTTCCTGGCTTCAATGCTATTTTTTCTGTATGACTATTTAGAGGCCAATAAAAATCATTTGGATGTTGCAGTTTAAAATCCTGTTCAAAATAGGCAAAAATCCCACTTTTTTTTTTTGACCATTAGTGCTGAGCACAGAAAATGAAACACCTTATTAAAAAGTGTGAACCAACTTCCAAATATCAAATTAAAAAGGAGCAATTCAGTGTGTAAAGATAGAGAGCTCATGTCAAGACTGAAGAGTAAGCCACGTAAGGCCTAAGAGCAAAAGCATTTCACACAACGTGAATTCTTTTGTCCACGTAGAATACTACAGAATTTCACTTTTACATACAAGTTTGAAAAATATTTTACTGAAATCGGCAAGTACATCAAAAACCATACTTTATTTCTTATGTATAGCAATACAATTTACATATTAAATAACACTAATAGAATGATTTGATATAGTTTTTAACAGAATAAAAACAAAATTCTTCAAGTTACCGAACTAAAAGAAAAAGACACCACATTTTTCAGATGGGTCAATGAAACAAACTTAATCAGTGATTGGCTAGGTCTATTCCTATTGCACATACTGACAAAAGAATAAAAATAAAATTTCCAACATTCACAATCACTGCCCCAAAGAAATAACGGGTTGAATTCTTCTGGAATGTGATGATACTCACTACTTCAGTACACAGAAATTTTGTATTCACATATCCACCACAAGAACTATGAAGGAGTTGAAACTAGAAAAAAATTAGCTTTATATGAAAATATAAAATTCTATGATTATATACCATAGATACAAAGTTCCCAGAAGATGCTTATCAAAGCAACAAAATATTTACAATTTTAATGATTTTCTGTTGCCATTTAAAAATGCAGGAAATGGAATCATGGGTAAGTATGAAATGCTTAGAAACAATGGCTGTTTGCTAAATTTTCAAACGTTCTAACAAAACGAAACAAGAAAGTCACTACCCCAAATGTTGGAGAGTTGTGATATTTTATAAAATTGAACATCTCCTCTTTTGGAGATTTTATTCTTAAAACTCAAGATAGTATTCTTTTGTAGAAAATGCTTCCCTTTGCAAATACCTAACAAAAATACAAAAAACAGTTCAAGAGAAAGGTCAAGGGAGAAGCCTAATCTCTTAGCACAATTTCTTATCTCTGATTTTACTACTGCTTAAGGGGGGGGGGGGGGGGACCTTTCTATTTTTCCTTCTTTCTTTCTATAGATAAGCAAAGCCATTGCCTTTCACATTGTTATATTGGCATTAAAGAGAGTACAAAGGATTCTTAAATTGTATTAAAAAAAAAAAAAGATAAAATAAAATTGAGCTGCTTGACAGATTTTCCCTTCATATAAAAATGAAAAAGGTATGATTTGAACATAAACCAGAATGCAGGAGCTGATGGCAGAAGAAAATTGATTATTTTATAACATGACTGCTAAATCTTTAACACAACTACACTGATTTTTTTTTTTTTTATCTTTAGATTACCATGTTTTCTGTGAATTAGTAATCCATATCTTTGGTAAATTCGATGTCTTCATTTGAAAACTTGGAAAGTATATAACTTAAGAAAAAAACCACAAGGAGGCTGTTACACTTATTAATAAACACTGAAAATCTTTTTTTTTTTTCCTAATCTTTATACATTTTGCTCTGAGATTACACTCAGATAGCTGGAAAGTTTCAAAGTATCATAAAACTTCACTCTTCACTTATTAATTTTATCACTTAGAAAGGTCCTACAGCACATCAAAAAGACTGAAACCCCCTTCCCCCTCTAATAAATCAACCTTATGCTTAGTTTTGAAATCCCATATTATATATTGACATTTTTTGTTTCAGGAGGTCCTGCGGTGCTGCTTTAAGATGCAAGTCAATATACTGCTTAAATTTAAAATATGACTTTTTTCAGAAGGAATGGATGAGCTGGTTCAAATTAGATCTAAACGTACTTCTTCTGGTTTGAGAGGTTTGTCTTGACCTGAGAAGACAAATTGTCTAGACTTAAGTTGGGGAATGATTTACTATGGCTTCTTCCCTATTCTGTCTAATGAAGAAAAAGTAAATCAGGTCTTTAGCTAACATTACATCTGCCAACCTGGTTCTTTAAGAATTGGATCAAAAGTAGCTCAGCTCCTGTTTTCTTTTTTTATTTTATTTTGGTCATTGGGCAACCAAGAAGCAAGGATAACTTGCAAAAAAAAAAAAGGCAAGTGACATCTTTATTTTCTGGTTGACTTCTTTTCTACAATTACAGTTGGAAAAGGAGTGGGAGAGCCTAATTGGGAAAGATATGCTTAGATTTGAAGGAATGTCATAAAATGTTCAGAATTCAATTGAAGTAAATTGGATCCCAAAAGCTATAAGCCATGGCAAAGGGATCTGGGATTTTGGATCTGAATCTTCCAGTGAAACGACAATCAGAACTAGACCAGGATGTTCTATTTTGAGTCAAAGATAAGTAACAGCCCATGCTTTAATTCTAGTTCTTAAATTTTCTACTACAATTTTACCAAATAATTTCACTTTGAGTACCCTGAATAGCCATAATTCTTAAAAATTACATGCCTCTAATATATGCTTTGGCAATTAAAAAGGGTGATAAATTGTTGAAGTGCATGATGTAATTTTTTTTTATAATTTGCTATTTTCCTTGAACTTCATAAAGCATTTAATTCAATTACTTGCTTACTTTGAATATTTTGAAATTCTCCACTTGAGAACTTTTATCATATTACTTTTTCCCAGCAAAAGTGTAAAATATTGTGCTGTCCTATTAGTGGTAACTGAAATGGACAACTGGATGCACCAATTCTTTTTTATATAGTTACCTGTATTGGAACATTACTTTGGGAATAAGGACATATATAAGATATAAATAGCATTAGTTTCATTAAACCCAATCTAAACAGAAACCTGACCAGTTTAAAAGGAGCTAGCATTTGTAAATAGGAGTCACTGTTTTGTGGGTTTTAAATATGTAAAGCACCTGTATAGTCTAAGATTTGTATTTGGAATGGGTCCTATTAAGGATATATCTCATTGGCACAAAATAGGATAAATCCTTTTAGACCTTATTCAGGAATAAATAATAGGCTGCTATACATGTACATTAGCCTTAAATTGGCTAATTGGATTAACTGGCTCAATGGCAACATACATACAGAGCAACATACAGGATCTGACAGAGCTGAGTAAATTCTAAGGCATGCCACCGCTTCTACAGGCAACTCACCTGATCAAATCTCACATTACATATCAACCTCTTAATCCAACACATTTCCACAATGTTGTAGGTAGTTATTTTAATATATAACTACAAATTAACCCAACTCAATAAAAATAAAATCACAGAATATTGGTATAAATCACTTTCCCCGTGATCTAAGCCCTATGGTGAACAGTAATATAAAGGAAAGTTTACATGCAACAAATAAAAGATTTTCTTACACCAAGACATTCAATGACGTTAAACCCTGTTCCCCTAATATGACTTCTAATAAATGTTGTGAGCATAAGAAATTGGTACAACAGCAGTGAGGAAGTTTGCAGATACAATGCCACATCCATTATCTTTTTGTTTGCAAAACCCCAGTGAACTCAAAAGCAACTCATTACAAAATGTACAATTTAAAAATAAACACGCTTTTGATTATTATTTCAGAGATGGCCAAGTTCAGACTTCAAAAGCCACAAACAAGCTTGGTTTTCAGGATATCTATAGGCACCTTCATTTTCAGTTTATATTTTATTTATCCTGGGAATTTCAATGCTATAACAAAAAAAAAATCTATGGAAAAATCATTTCACCACAGAATTTAATTTTGTTATAGCATTGAAATTTCCAGCATAAATAAAACAAAACTGAAAACGAAGGTCCTTAGATATCCATAATGAATATGTATTAGATAGATATGCATGCACTGCTTCCATTGTAAGCAAATCTCATACTTATTTCTCATACTTATTTATTTTTTATATCCTGATAACCAGATCTGTGTGTTGCTCTTCAGGACTGAGGTTGGCCACTCCTGCATTAGGTTCCTGATAGCATTAATTCTTTCATTTTCTCAGGAAACAGAATATATTCTAGGTAATGAATATAAATCATTAACCAATAATTTAGCCTCAATGGATATCTTTCAGCCTTGCCTAGGTCATGCAGAAATTAGTGCTTAAAATAGGCTATGGTTGTCTTCTGAATTCCATATACTCTAGCTGTGGAAGTTTCAGGTTATGGGTCCAATGAACTAAATCAGAATATGCTTACAAGCAATATTTTCTTGGATCAAATCTTTGATGTCAGAAAGCAACACTTCCAGATATCAAGCACTAGTAGCAAGTGCATTTACTATTAGCATCCAGGAGCCCTGGATAGCCAATGGCCAGGTGTATTAAAAAAAAAAGAAAAGAAAGAAAGAAAACCTTCAGATTAACAAATCAGAAGTTCACCCATACTAAAATGCTGGTTTACTACTAAAATTGCTCCTGTACCCAACTACTATATGGAAAAGTGTTTCTACCAGTAAGAACTGAACATTTAAAAAAAATCTTAGGTTTCATAATGTTAAACCCCAATTGTTAAGTTGCCAAACAGAGTCTGCAGCAAACCTATCTGCCAGCTCATAAACCAAACTTAATAACAACTTCGGTCAGCAAAAAAAAAACAAATGTTTTCTAATGATTAAGTATAACTGAAAGACAGACATCTTTGTTCCAGTGAATCTGTACATGGTTCTCTACTACGAACATAAGTAAATATAGTGCTGCCAGATCATGTTAAGGCATGTACTTTCAAAAAAAAAAAAAAGTTCCACTTAAGAAAAAAGTTTTATACCGAACTTTAAAATAAAAATTGTCGATGCAATGTACTGTATGTAATTCTAACATGTAAAGTATAACAATGAAAGCTTTTAATGACTGTTATTAACAAGCCACCTAAATCAAAGCAGAAGTTAGCTAAATAAAATCTGTTTCTTATCTCAAAAGTATTATAAAAGGACGTCGTGTGTAAATGTTTTGCATATAAAAAATAAATTGGAAAATTGTTAACCTGCACTGTTCAGTGTGCCCTCCTGGAACTGCTTCTTACCCACATTGCAATTCAATAGGGAAGGCGAGGAAACAGATACCAGGGCTGGTTTTGGAGAGAAGCAGGCAAGCAGGGCAATAGCCCAGGACCTCAGCACCACAAGGGGCTCCAGCTCCCATAGTTTAGCAAAGGGAAGTGGTGTCACCGAGACGGAGCTTCAGGGTGCCTGGCACTGACTGGGCCCATGCCTTAAGTCCCCAGTATGTCTAACGCCAGCCCTGACTTGAGGCCTGGATGTTTGTCAGAAGCAGTTCTAGGTGGAGAGACTGAATGCAAATCAGAATATTTAATTCCTCATATAGGTTTACTTACAATAGACAAATCCAGTTTTTTTGGCTGCTTTTTCTTCTCGGAGGATTAGTTTTTAAATTAGACTAATGTTTAAACGTTAAGTTCATCATAACCAGAAACAGTTGGCACATATTGAGGCTTTAAGTAATTTCAGTTGAAGTAATGTTCAGCTGATAGCAGGAGTGTGGAATCAAAATGTTTCTACTGTGTGGTTAGTTTAATGCAAAATAAGGTGAATAAAGGAACTTTATGGGTAATTATTTTCATTAGTAGATTGCTTCGCCAATAAAAGAATAGGTATTTTATTATTTAGTTCCAGATTTTTAAAGCCACATACCTATAGAAATGATATATAACAGTTATAAGGTTATGAATGTCAGCTCTGTTTTGCAGCCCATAATTTGGTGGAATGCTGTGCGTGTAGCTAAATGTTTAGCAAACAGATGCAGCTGAAATATTTAATAGCATAGCTGTGTACAATATTGCTACCTTCATGTTTCTCCAAATGGACTTGATTTTGGGCTGTAACAGTTTTTATTATACTGAATTTGATTAAAATAAAATAATTAAAAACACATTTTACTTCCCAATGTGGCAGTTTTAAAATATAAAATACTATATTAGCTTATTAAAAAAAAATAAAAAATGGTTGGGGATATTTTTGAAGTGGGCCATCCTAGACTATGGGCAGGTTGCAAACATGAGGTATTTTGCAGACTTGGTGAAAGGGAATCCAAGATTCTGGGAGACGTTCCACACAATGCTGCTTCTATGCCTCTCAGAATGCACATGTGAAACAAAGAAAAACGGTTTTGTCTCTAGTAGGTTTCTCCACTTTGCACTGTAGCTAGCAAGCACCTGTTATTTTTTTGAGTAAAGAATGAACATTAGAAATAATAATTAAAAAAAAAAAGAGGCTATAGACTACAATGCTTCTTATACAAAAAATACATATCTTGTTTTAGCATTCAAGGTTTAAGATTCAAAGAAAACTTCATTTGTTTAACCAAAAGGAGTAGCATATGTTGTCATGGAATGTCCCTCCAGGGTTTGCTTTTGTATTAGAACATTATAGGCAGTAACACTGATCATATAGTGCAAACTAGATAAAATTGTGTTTCACTGTGTGAAATAAACAGAGGTGCAAATGCTCAGTAGGATACCATTAAGACATAAAATGGCAAAAAATAAATATCAAAACTTTTTATCAGTGTAAAAAAGTAATTGGGTTATTGTATAACCTAGAGTCTGGCAAAAAGGCCTCAAAAAAGTTCACTCAGTCTTCAAAGGTTGTACAAATCAAGTGCCTTTTTTCAAGGTTTTGATTAAACAAGAGATTCCATGCTTTCTGCGGGGTCTGATTCATCAGCAACCACAACAGCACCATTTTTATCCAATGCCATGGGGCCATTTCCATTTTCTTTAGTGCTGACCAAGCTGAGCATTGCTTTGTAGAGAAACTGGTACTGTTCCTGCAAGACAAAGAATACGTTTCAGTGTACATTTATAGTTTAATAATTTCATTCTCAATTCTCAACACGTAGGAATTCTAAATAAGTGGAAACAGTCACTAACTGCCAACATTTTTTTTTCCATTTCGCATAAGTCATCCTGCATTTGTAATAATGTATATGTTAAATAAAAGATGAAGAGGAAATGCTCTGAAAATGTTCTACATTTTTCCTCCCATTCTATTTTCTTTTAGTGGCTTAACTGGAACTTCAGTCATTCTATAACGGGAAAATGAAAAGAAGAAAAAGAAATGATAATAAGATGATATTTTTTTTCATCTATATTTAGCTTAAATGTATACAGGAATATGTTTATAACATGAGCAATTCCAGTCCTGGAGTCAGGTTAATTATGCTATTGGGCATTGGTAATATATCCTAACAGAGCAAAGTTCTATTAACTCAGAGGTATACAACTTGGTGTATCGCCTTCATCAAATCACTTAACCTCATTTTGCTCAGCTTTAGGAGGGTCATAAATAAACTAAGCAGTCTGCTGGAAGGTCCACCAAGGTAGTGGACTGAATTAGTTACTGGTTTAGTGATGGACAACCTGTGTGATAAATGGAATCGATCTGAGGAAAGAAGGGTTAATTGAGTATCTCAGGAATCTGTCCTGGGGCTGGTTCAATGTAATGTCTTTGTAAACCATATTGCAAAGGGATTAGATGATACTAATCTGCAACACAGTGGACACCACCAAAGAAGCAGGCAGAATGAGATGTGATTGAGTATTAGGCAATTGATTCAGTGCAAAAAAAAAAATGCAGAATCATGCAGTTGCCATGGAGAAATCTAAGGAAGCCGTATATGATGGGGGATGAAATATTGATATGCAATAACCAGGAATGAGATGTAGAGGTTTTCATGTCACGATGATCTCAAGGTAGAAAACCATGTGATAAGACAGTGGACAGAACCCAAGGGATGCTAATATATACAGAAAGAGGAATAACCAGTAAAGAATAAAAATGAGGCAATTAAGTCTCTCTACATGCCATTGCTGAGATTTCATCTAGAATATTATGTCTAATTTTGGAGGCTACACCAAAAAAAATGATAGAGACAGACTAGAGGCAGTCCAAAGAAGGACTTCCAAAATTGATGCAAGATCTATATAAAAATCCACAACATGGCACATAATGACCTAAACATGTACTAGAGAGGAGGGATATGGGGGTGGGTTGAGGGGGTGAAAGAATAAGCACAGTTGCTTACCTGTAACAGTTGTTCTCTGACAGCAGGATGCTAGTCCTCACACAAGGGTGACATCATCTGATAGATTCAGTCACAGAACTTTGATCTCAAAGAATCTAGAGCTTTCAGCATGCTCTATTGAGCATGGGCAACTGTAGTTATTTCCCTGCCCCCTAGGCAGAGTCCCTCAGTCTATGATATAGCTAATGCATGGAGAACCAACTCACATGGGAGGTGGATGGGTTTTGTGAGGACTGACATTCCTCTGTCCTCAGAGAACACCTGTTACAGGTAAGCAACTCT
Source organism: Rhinatrema bivittatum (assembly GCF_901001135.1). Lineage (NCBI taxonomy): Eukaryota > Metazoa > Chordata > Amphibia > Gymnophiona > Rhinatrematidae > Rhinatrema > Rhinatrema bivittatum. The sequence continues at coordinate 391,251,790 of NC_042618.1, read as the reverse complement.
GCTTTCTCCAAGGACAAGCAGGATGGCAGTCCTCACATGTGGGTGAATCCCTAGCTATAGGCTGCACAAAACAGGACAAAGTGGGGAAATGCCATAGTGCTTAAGACAACACCTTCCTCCCTTTTGAACATGAGTCAGCTGACCCAAAAAGGCAGCTAGGAGAGAAAAGAGTTGGGTTCTACACAAAAGAGACCAACAGAACAGAAAGAGAGAAAACCCAATGTGCAGCATTGGAGCCTAAGGCAGGGGAGTGATGTGAACTCAGGGCGAGCAGCACACTATGCCTCACAGAAAGTAATGAAGTCAGAGGCTCCCAATAGTGAACTCTGACAAGCACCAGTAGACCTAGATATTCCTGTGCTACAGGAAAGGATACAAAAACACATCCAAGAGAAGACATCTTGGATGAAGATGCACAGTTTCCTTTGGTGACACAAAACAACTGAAAACTTGGGCTGAGAAAGTCCTCCAAAAAGAAAACTGCTGTTCACTAGAATCTGAAGAGGAAGAAAGGGTGCAATGGACACCTGATGATTGGCTGATAGTCATAACGGGAATAGAAAAACAAGCAAATGCTTGGAAGAGTAGGCAGCAAAACATCAGGGTCTGCAGCAGATCCTACCTAAGAATATAAGAAAATGCCATACTGGCTCAGACCAAGGGTCCATGAAGCCCAGCATCCTGTTTCCAACAGTGGCCAATCCAGGCCATAAGATCCTGGCAAGTACCCAAAAACTAAGTCTATTCCATGTTACCATTGCTAATGACAGTGTCTATTCTCTAAGGGGCGGATTTTAAAAGCCCCGCTCACGTAAATCCGCCCGGATTTACGCGAGCAGGGCCTTGCGCGCCGGTGCGCCTATGTTCCATAGGCCTACCGGGGTGCGCAGAGCCCCGGGACTCGCGTAAGTCCCGGGGTTTTTCGAGGGGGGCGTGTCGGGGGCGTGTCGGGGGTGGGGCGATCGGCGCAGCATTTTGGGGGCGGGCCCGGGGAGTGGTTTTGGCCCGGGGCGGTCTGGGGGCGTGGCCACGCCCTCCGGAACCGCTCCCAGGTTGCGTCTCGGTGCGCTAGCGGCCCGCTGGCACACGGGGATTTACTTCTCCCTCCGGGAGGCGTAAATCCCCCAACAAAGGTAGGGGGGTTTTAGATAGGGCCGGGGGGGTGGGTTAGATAGAGGAAGGGAGGGGAAGGTGAGGGGAGGGCGAAAGCGAGTTCCCTCCAAGGCCGCTCCGATTTCGGAGCGGCCTTGGAGGGAACGGCGGCAGGCTGCGCGGCTCGGCGCGCGCCGGCTACACGAAATCGGCAGCCTTGCGCGCGCCGATCCAGGATTTTAGCAGATACTCGCGTATCTACTAAAATCTAGCATACATTTGTTTGCGCCTGATGCACCAACAAAAGTACGCGAAGGCGCGCTTTTTTAAAATCTACCCCTTAGTGAACTTAATTGCAGGTAATGGATTTCTCCTCCAAGAACTTATCCAATCCTTTTTTAAACACAGCTATACTAACTGCACTAACCACATCCTCTGGCAAGAAATTCCAGAGTTTAATTGTGCATTGAGTAAAAAGGAACTTTCTCTGATTAGTTTTAAATGTGCCCCATGCTAACTTCATGGAGTGCCCCCTAGTCTTTCTACTATCCAAAAGAGTAAATAACCGATTCACATCTACTCGTTCTAGACCTCTCATGATTTTAAACACCTCTATCATATCCCCCCTCATTCGTCTCTTCTCCAAGCTGAAAAGTCCTAACCTCTTTAGTCTTTCCTCATAGGGGAGCTGTTCCATTCCCCTTATCATTTTGGTAGCCCTTCTCTGTACCTTCTCCATCGCAATTATATCTTTTTTGAGATGCAGCAACCAGAATTGTACACAGTATTCAAGGTGCTGTCTCACCATGGAGCGATACAGAGGCATTATGACATTTTCCGTTTTATTCACCATTCCCTTTCTAATAATTCCCAACATTCTGTTTGCTTTTTTGACTGCCGCAGCACACTGAACAGACGATTTCAATGTGTTATCCACTATGACGCCTAGATCTCTTTCTTGGGTTGTAGAACCTAATATGGAACCCAACATTGTGTAATTATAGCAAGGGTTATTTTTCCCTATATGCATCACCTTGCACTTATCTACATTAAATTTCATCTGCCATTTCGATGCCCAATTTTCCAGTCTCACAAGGTCTTCCTGCAATTTATCACAATCTGCTTGTGATTTAACTACTCTGAACAATTTTGTGTCATCTTTAAATTTGATTATCTCACTCATCGTATTTCTTTCCAGATCATTTATAAATATATTGAAAAGTAAGGGTCCCAATACAGATCCCTGAGGCACTCCACTGTCAACTCCCTTCCACTGAGAAAATTGTCCATTTAATCCTACTCTCTGTTTCCTGTCTTTTAGCCAGTTTGCAATCCACGAAACGACATCGCCACCTATCCCATGACTTTTTACTTTTCCTAGAAGCCTCTCATGAGGAACTTTGTCAAATGCCTTCTGAAAATCCAAGTATACTACATCTACCGGTTCACCTTTATTCACATGTTTATTAACTCCTTCAAAAAAGTGAAGCAGATTTGTGAGGCAAGACTTGCCTTGGGTAAAGCCATGCTGACTTTGTTCCATTAAACCATGTCTTTCTATATGTTCTGTGATTTTGATGTTTACAACACTTTCCACTATTTTTCCTGGCACTGAAGTCAGGCTAACAGGTCTGTAGTTTCCCGGATCGCCCCTGGAGCCCTTTTTAAATATTGGGGTTACATTTGCTATCCTCCAGTCTTCAGGTACAATGGATGATTTTAATGATAGGTTACAAATTTTTACTAATAAGTCTGAAATTTCATTTTTTAGTTCCTTCAGAACTTTGGGGTGTATACCATCTGGTCCAGGTGATTTACTACTCTTCAATTTGTCAATCAGGCCTACCACATCTTCTAGGTTCACCGTGATTTGATTCAGTCCATCTGAATCATTACCCATGAAAACCTTCTCTATTATGGGTACCTCCCCAACATCCTCTTCAGTAAACACCGAAGCAAAGAAATCATTTAATCTTTCCGCGATGGCCTTATCTTCTCTAAGTGCCCCTTTAACCCCTCGATCATCTAACGGTCCAACTGACTCCCTCACAGGCTTTCTGCTTCAGATATATTTTAAAAAGATTTTACTGTGAGTTTTTGCCTCTACAGTCAACTTCTTTTCAAATTCTCTCTTCGCCTGTCTTATCAATGTCTTACATTTAACTTGCCAACACTTATGCTTTATCCTATTCTGTTGGATCCTTCTTCCAATTTTTGAATGAATATCTTTTGGCTAAAATAGCTTCTTTTAACCCTTTTAACCATGCCGGTAATCGTTTTACCTTCTTTCCACCTTTATGTGTGGAATACATCTAGACTGTGCTTCTAGAATGGTATTTTTTAACAATGACCACGCCTCTTGGACATTTTTCTCATTTTATCAAAGTTTCCCTTTTGAAAGTTTAGCACGAGAGCCTTGGATTTGCACACTGTTCCTCTTCCAGTCATTAAATCAAATTTGATCATATTATGATCACTATTGCCAAGCGGCCCCTCCACCGTTACCTCTCTCACCAAGTCCTGTGCTCCACAGAGATCTAAAATTGCTCCCTCTCTCGTCGGTTCCTGAACCAATTGCTCCATAAAGCTATCATTTATTCCATCCAGGAACGTTATCTCTCTAGCATGACCTGTTCAATAGAGCCTTGGAAACGGGAATAGAGCCGAATAATTGGAGAAGAACAATGGTGGTCCCACTTCACAAGAGTGGGAGCAGAGAAGAGGCTGGAAGCTACAGGCCAGTTAGCCTCACCTCGGTCGTGGGAAAATTAATGAAGACTCTGCTGAAGGAAATTATAGTGAACTATGTACAATCCAGTGGGTTGCTCGATCTGAGACAGCTTGGATTCACCAGGGGAAGGTCCTGTCATATGATTCTGATTGCATTTTTTTGATTGGGTAACTAGAGAATTGGATCAGGAAAGAGTGCTTGATGTGATTTACTTGGATTTTAGTAAAGCTTTTGATACAGTCCCACATAGAAGACTCATGAATAAAACGAGAAGCTTGGGAGTGAGCACCAAGGTGGTGGCATGGATTACAAACTGGTTGATGGATAGAAGACAGCGTGTGATGGTAAACGGAACCTGCTCTGAAGAGAAAACGATATTAAGTGGAATGCCACAGGGATCAGTTTTGGGACCGGTTCTGTTCAATATCTTTGTGAGTGACATTGCGGAAGGGATAGAAGGTAAAGTTTATATATTTGCGAATGATACTAAGATCTGCAACAGAGTGGACATGCCAGAAGGAGTAGAGAGAATGAGATGTGATTTAAGGAAGCTTGAATGGTGGGCGAAGATATGGCAGCTGGGATTCAATGCCAAGAAGTGTAGATTCATGCATCTGGGGTGCGGTAATCCAAAACAGCTGTATGTGATGGGGGGGGGGGGGGGGGTGAAGGGCTGTTGTGCATGGAACAAGAGATAGACCTTGGGGTGCAGGTGTCTAGCGATCTGAAGATGGTGAAGCAATGTGACAAGGCGATAGCAAAAACCAGAAGAATGCTGGGCTGCATTGAGAGAGGAATAACCAGTAAGAAAAAGGAGATTATAATCCTCTTATACAGGTCCTTGGTGAGGCCTCACCTGGAGTACTGTGTTGAGTTCTGGAGACCATATCTCAAAAGTGACAGAGACAAGAGAAAGGTGACCAAAATGGTTGTGGGTCTCCATCAAATGACTTATGAGGAGAGGCTTAAGATCCTGAATATGTATACCCTGGAGGAAAGGAGGAGCAGGGGAGATATCATACAAACCTTCAGTTTGTAGTATAGCTGTGTTTAAAAAAGGATTGGATAAGTTCTTGGAGGATTGGATAAGTTCTTGGAGGAGAAGTCCATTACCTGCTATTAAGTTCACTTAGAGAATAGCCACTGCCATTAGCAATGGTTACATGGAATAGACTTAGTTTTTGGGTACTTGCCAGGTTCTTATGGCCTGGATTGGCCACTGTTGGAAACAGGATGCTGGGCTTGATGGACCCTTGGTCTGACCCAGTATGGCATTTTCTTATGTTCTTATACCTGAAAGGTTTGAATGATGCACAATCATAGACAAACCTTTTCCGGTGGAAAGAATTCAGTAGAACTAGGAGTCATGAAATGAAACTACAGGGAAGATGACTCAGAACCAATGTCAGGAGACATTTCTTCACAGAAAGGGTGGTGGATGCCTGGATTGCCCTTCCATAGGAGATGGTGACACATATTGTAAAAGATTTCAAAGGGTTAAGGGATAAACACTATGGATCCCTTAAGGCTAGAGGATGGGAATGAAGAAAAGCGTGCATGGGGGTAACTTGCTGGTGTGGCAGTTACTGCCCTTAACCAATAAGCCTTTATGGTGTTGATGCAACTCCAAAATATTTAAATAACTGGTTTCCTGGTCAATCTTTTTATGATTATAATGTGCCACAAACACAATTCAATGCTATAATGGGTTTTGTAGGACCAATACATAACGAGTGTGTATATCAATCAGACCCACCATGGAAAGGTCACATTACTTTATTATTATATCTTTAAACTATTTTTTTGGATTTTATGATTCACTAAAATCAGTCCATATTGCCACAGGAACTCAAAGTATATCAATTGAAAATTCACTTATAGCATAACTTTCATGAAAATCAGCAAAATTGCGGTACTTATTCATAGTAAAGTCCCGACGCGATCGCGTTTCGAACCACTCTGTCCTGCTTCAGGGGGCAATCATCTTTTCCCTTAAGAGCAATGTGACCTTTCTATGGTGGGTCTGATTGATTATACAGACTCGTTGCATATTGGTCCTACAAAACCCATTATAGCATTGAATTTTTATGTGGCGCATTATAATCATAAAAAGATTGACCAGGAAACCAGTTGTTTAAATATTTTGTACTTGTACTTAGGTTTCTGGAGTATAGTGTGTTAGGGCCTATTTTGTTGTTGATGCAACTCCAACATTGCTCTCTCCTTCAAAGGCAGGGGAAAAGAGGAAAAGGGGAATTAGATTCAGACAGCAACCAACAAGGACATTGAATTGCACAGTCTGGGAAAACAAATAAGCATGGGAGAAACTTGCTGATACGGTGGTTACTACCCTTAACCAATATGCCTTAATGCTGTTAATGCAACTCCAACATTGTTCTCTGCTTCAATGGCAAGAGATAACGATGAATTGGACTCAAACAGCAACCAACAAGGGCCCTGACTTTGACAGTCTGCAAAACTGATAATTATAAAGGTGGCTTGATGGCCAGCAGTTACTACCATAAGCTTGCTGGGCAGACTGGATGGACCATTTGGTCCATTTCTATGTTTTTAACTGGTTTCCCCTGAGTTCTCTTCTCTCCCATTGGATCTCATTTTTCAGCTTTTGGATTGGTTCCCATGAATCATATGCTCTTTTGGTGCATTTTTTTGTTGTCCTTTAAACCTTGGATTCATTCTTTTCCCACTTTTAAAGCCGTCACTCTCAAGCTTTACCCTTTACCTACGTCTTGTAAGTTCCTCTCTGATAACCCTACACACATTTTGTTTTCCTTGATTTGTTTATTCTTTCTAACTTCTTTTTCTCCTTTTTTTTCAGATATAATTAATTTCGAATTTGCCTTGCTCCTTTGCAGCTTGCTTTTAAGTTTTCTCTTTACATATATACAAAAAATATATACATAAATATATGCATGTTTGATTACACGTGTGTTTTTATATACAATCTTACTTGTTTTCTTATATGGGATCTTGCTTTTTTCTTCACTGTTTTCATTCTACTTTGTAGATGGTTACCTCTTTTGAGACAGCCCTGGGGTGAAACATGGTTCGTGTTGGGGTTTGGGATTTCTGCAAGCAACCTCTGGATGTTCTTTACAATTGTGATACTTTTGGTACGCTCTTAAAAAAAATAAATTCTCTATCAGAATTCTCAGCAGTGAATTCTCAAGAGTGATACCCTCCCATTTCTTAGATTTTCACTAGTTTGGGTATTGCTTCTTAAAATGCTACACGTTACAAATTTTGCCAGGGGTATGTAAACCTATGAGCACAACTGTGTATCTATCTATTACTTATTAATACTGCACATTGGCCCACCAGCAGAGGAAAGTAGTAGCTGTGTTACATCACTGCTGCAAGGCTAAATCAAATAGACAGGAGCTTGGGTATACTGAATTGTAAAGTAGAAAAAGATTTTAAGTAATGACTAGAGGACAGGCATTTTACAACAAATTACAGTGCTACTTATGTGTTAGAAAGGACTATGATGTAGAAATGTTTGGACAAGTTAGTGCAATGAATCACTAACTGACACTAAAAATACATCCCTCCCAATCTTTGATTTTTTTTTTTTTTTTTAATATATACTTATGCTAGCTGAAAATAGCTTGAAGTCTGTTTAAAAAAAAAAAAAGGTTTCAGTCTTTCTGTATGAAGAGGACACTTTTATAGAGAGTCCCTTCAGCAGACTACCAAAGAGACTTTTCTAGGAATATAACATGAGCAGGTGGGACATCCGGACATTCCTCCCCACATCCCCCCCCCCCCCCCTTTTACAAAATACATAAGAGACAATTTGTGGGTTAAACCAGTCCTCAATTTATTAACACAACAATCCGGAACCCGAGTTGCCCAATGCGCACGCATCAAAATAAGACGCCACCTTCCCGCCCCCCCGCCCCCCCCCCCCCCCAACTCTAGCAGCTTACTGCCACATCCCAGCAGTATTCTGCACCCCCCCCCTCCCCGTCCCCAAACCCTTACTAACTCGCTGGGATTCTTATTACCCAGCCGGTCCTCCCCGTATTTATTTATTTATTTGCAATTTTTATATACCAGCATTTGTTTAGTAACCTCACATCGGTTTATTGCCCCAGTGTGAGAGGACCAGCTAACTGGGCGGTGTCCATCAAAACTGGCCATGTGTAGCAGCCCCCCCCCCCCCTCACCGCTATACCAGCCCTACTGTAACATGTCATGTTACCCGTAACAGACAGTTTTACCATTAACCCCCTGGCTCGGGTTACCTGCCAACTGCAACAAATTCAACACTCCCCAGAAAACTCATGACAAACCTAACCAAGGGAGGGAGGGTGGGAAGGAACCTCGGAGCAGCTTCAAAAAGGCGGCAATGACTGAAGGAATCACCCCACCTGAAGATAACCAGTATCACGCCATCCCCCCTTTTCTCCCATGAGACCTTCCAAACACAGGCCAGAATTTCCACATTCAAAATTAAACACTCCCAAACCCCTTCCCCCTCATGCATGCTTAGCCCATAGGGAGAGCAGATCTCCCACCACTGCTCACCAATGGCCACGCTGTTTCCCTGGGCCTAAAACCCCGCGTACCACTGCTGGGAGGGAAATGTCCAGCCCACCGCCATGCTAATAGTGGCGGCTGGGACTTTGCCCCCCGCCTTGCACTAACTGTAAATGAACACTTGTCACATACCATAGGAAACTATGATTTTGAAAAAGCCCTTTATTCTTTTTTTTTTAGAATCATTGCTCAGATTTTGCAATATGGTTCTGCTACAATAATAGGGAACCTATAAGGGTTCCCTAACTGGACCACATAACTGGAACACTTGCTGAACTACATTGGCTCCCAATCGAACAAAGAATACAATGTATAATTCATAAGCTAATACATGAGGAAAAAGCCGACTGGCTTAACACAGCACTGCGCGTATATGTCCCTCACAGAAACCTAAGATCTGCGAATAAGGCTCTACTAACTGTCCCCTCTGTCAAATCAGCTTGGCTCACTCAAGTAAGGGAAAGAGCCCTGTCACTGGCGGGCCCTATACTATGGAACACCATGTCTCTCGAACTAAGGCTCCAGAGAAATCCGAAAATCTTTAAATCTAACCTGAAAACCTGGCTCTATAAACAAGCTTTCGATAAAGACAAAGAGAAGGAGAAAAACAATTGATTAAGATGGACGCACCGAACAAACTCACAGTAAAGTTAATTTTGTACCGTTGATAAATTGTCATTAGAAACTGATTAGCTTACTTAAACATATAGTTATTGCACTTTATTGTTATCGTACTATGATGGCACATGTTCAAGTTGTAATCTATACCACTCATAATTGTTACCGTGCCTTTATATAAACCGTTGTGATGGTTCTCCAACTTAACGATGGTATAGAAGAGTTTTAAAATAAATAAATAAATAAATAAATAAAAAAAACCTGGCCTCCTTGTTTTGCTGCAGGCATGCAGTTCCTGTAGTAATATCAGCACAGGAAATGCTTTCATGCAGTAAGACTGAAAGCTAGGTTACCACTATTGTGCTACTACATTATAAACAAATGAGAACTGATAATTTTTTTTTAATGGGTTCGGTTTCCAAAACTAGACATACCAGTCCTCAGTGATTATAGTGCTTATTTATTGTAATAGTAGTAAAAAAAAACCAAACAAACCCCCCCCCCCCAAGGTTCCAGAATAATCCAACTTTGAAGTGCATTGACATAGGGAGGGCAATTTTTAAAGCCAATTCCACAGGAAAAATTGTGTTTTTATCCATGAAAATGGGCTTTTAAGAAAATTATCCATGCTGTATGTGGGTAAAACTATACACAGCATACTGTGAGGTTTTATGAAATTTGGTCTGTCTAGAGCTCAGTCTCTTGGATTGGTGAAATATCAATTTTTGTTAAATAAAATACATATAAGTGATTACACAGTGTTACTGAGAAAAGCATTAGAAATGTATAGATAAAGGTTAGTGGGAGTAATTTTATAAAAGCCTGTGTAGCAAATAAGTCAGCAAATACGTGTGTAAGTTAATTTTCAATGCAAACTTATGTGCATATGTCCACTTTGAAATTTATTCCACCAAAACTGCCCACACATAATTATAACCGCTAATTTGTGCTTAGGAAATTTCTGAGAGAATTTTCATACATACGTTTGAATATCCAGAAGTATGCACATAAGTCCAAACTCCTGCATAACTCTATTCTTGGAATGCCTGTACTCATTCTGGGTGAACTGATGGGCATATAGGACATGCATGAGGAAGTTCACTTGCACATTGTTCAGACAGTTTTATAGAAGACAATTTTACTCACAGAAATGCCTTTGAAAATTACAGTTGTGAAAGGGAAATTGAAATTTTATTTATTATTTATTTATTTATTTCTTTTGTATACCGACATTCGATCGAGATATCACATCGGTTTCCAGAAAACAGGTTGAATAGAGCCGGAACTGCCCTATTTTACATTGTAACAAGCGAACAGTTGATTAAACAATAAATATAAGGAACATTGTAACATATGAATAAAATTAAAATTAAATATTAGATGTGGGTATATAGAAATGGCATATAGCCTATATACAATATGTACAATATGACTTGGTAATGAGTAGGGTGGGGGACAGGGAAGAGGGAGGTTACGAGAAGGGTGGGGGACAGGGAAAAGGGAGGAAAGAGAAGGGGGGAGGGGTTATGCGTTCATGCAGAGTAGAAATTATGCGGTAAGGCTTTCAAGAGTGCTTATTATAGGATGTTGGGGTTCAGGAGGGAATGCTTTCAAGAACAGCCATGTTTTGAGCTGTTTTTTAAAGACTTGAGGTGAGGGTTCGTTTCTGAGCTGTGGGGGGAGGGAGTTCCAGAGGGTAGGGCCAGCTATTGTAATGGCTCGTTTGCGTGTTGTATTGAGGTGAGCATTTTTAAGAGTTGGGATGGAGAGGAGACCTGAGTTGGTGGATCTGAGATTTCTTTGTGTGAAATATGGTTGGATGTTGTTGTTTAGCCAGACCATTCTGTTGTTGTTTATTTTTTTGTGAAGAAGGGTGAGGGTTTTATACTGGATTCTTTGTGTGATGGGCAGCCAGTGGAGGTCTTTGAGAGTGGGTGTGATGTGGGAGGATTTTCTGTGATTGGTGATAATTCTGGCGGCGGCGTTTTGTAGAACTTGGAGGGGCTTGATGTGGATTTCAGGAAGTCCAAGGAGGAGGGAGTTGCAGTAGTCGAGTTTTGAGAAAATAATTGATTGTAGTACTGTTCGGAAATCATGCGGTTGGAGGAGAGGTTTGAGTTTTTTAAGTGTTTGAAGTTTGAAAAATCCATCTTTGATTATATTGGAGATGTGTCGTTTAAAGTTGAGTTGGCTGTCGATGGTTACTCCTAGGTTTTTTGTGGATGGTGTGAGTGAGGTTCTTGATAAGTTTGGCATCCCAGTGTTGTTTGCGCTTCCTGTGTTGTTTGAGGGGGTGCTCTCGAGGGGGGGAAGCGGGACGGTCGTCCTGGATGTGAATGATTTCTGTTTTGGCTTGGTTGAGGCAGAGAGATAGTTGTGATAGCAGTTGAGATAAATTTGAACTGAGTTTGTTCCATCTTTCCATGGTGAGTTCAATGGATTTGGTGATGGGGAGGAGAATTTGAATGTCGTCTGCATAAACGAAGTAGGTGAGGTTGGCATCAGAGAGGTATTTGCATAGTGGGAGGAGGTAGATGTTGAAGAGGGTCGAGGATAGTGAAGAACCTTGAGGGACGCCATGGGTGAGGGGCACTTGGGAGGATTCAGAAGAGTTTGTCTTGACAATGAAGGATCTGTTAGAGAGGTATGATTTGAACCAGTTGAGTGTAGTGTCTTGCAGACCGATCTCTTTAAGTCTGGTGAGGAGAGTTCTGTGGTTGATGGTGTCAAATGCGGCTGATATATCGAGGAGGATCAGTAGAAATGTCTTGCCACTGTCTCGGCCTCTGAGGATGGTGTCGGTGAGGGAGAGGAGGAGAGTTTCTGTGCTGTAGAGTTTTCTGAAGCCGTGCTGTGTTGGATGGAGAAGATTGTGGGCGTCGAGGTGGTCTGTGAGTTGATTGTTGACAGTTTTCTCGATGATTTTTGCTAGGAATGGGAGGTTGGAGACAGGTCTGTAGTTTGCAGGATCAGATTTGTCGAGTTGCGGTTTTTTTATGATTGGTTTGATGATGGCGTTTTTGAGTTTGTCTGGGAAGATTCCTTGTTCGAGGGATAGGTTGATGATTTGGGTTATAGGTTTGGCAATAATCTCTCTGATGAGTTTTAGGGTTTTGATGGGGATGGAGTCTACGGGGTGGGATGCTGGTTTGGTTTTTTTGATGAAGGGTTCAATTTCTGTAGATGCAACAGGAGTGAATTGGGTCCAAATGTGGATGGGAGGAGGGATATTTGTTGAGTCGTTGTGGGAATGGGGAATCTTGGCAATGATGTTGTCGACTTTGTCCTTGAAGAATTGAGCTAGTTTGTCACTGGAGATGTTGTTGGAGTTTGGCATTGTGTCATTCTGGATTGGGTTGGTGAGTTCTTTGACGTATGAGAAGAGGGTCCTCGGGTTGAATTGGTATTCATGAATTCTGGATGTGTAGAAATTGCGCTTTGCTGTGTTGAGGTCAGCTGTATATTTGTGTAGAAGTGTTCTATATTTGTCTTTCAGGTTTGGTGTAGGTGTTCGTCTCCATTGTTTTTCGGTTTGTCTGAGCGTTCGTTTGGATGTTTTCAGTTCGGGGGTGTACCAAGGAGCATTTTGTTTAGTAGATGATCTGATTTCCTTTCTTATTGTGGGGCATAATGTATTGGCTATGTCAGCGTTGATGGAGATCCAGGAGTCTGTAGCTGAGTTGGCATCATGAAGGTTGATTGTTTTTAGTGCTTCCGGGAGTAGCTCTGCTAGGTCTTCACTGGAGCAAGGTTTGGTGTATTCAATGAAGCAGGAGTCTGTTTTTGCTGTGTTCGATTGATGTTGGAGCTTGGCTTGAATGAGGTAGTGGTCGGACCATGGAGTTGGAGTAGTAGTGGGTGATTCAGTTGCAGATATTTTATTGTTAATGAAAATTAAATCAAGGGTGTGCCCAGATTTCTGAGTGGGGGTGGTAATGATTTGGGAGAATCCGAGAGCTGTCATGGAAGATAGGAGGAGTTCGCAGGTGGGAGTTGTTGGTTGGGTGTCAATATGGAGATTGAAGTCTCCTAGTATGATGGCTGGTTCTTGTAGGTTGATGTGTGATGTGATGGCTTCGATCAGGGGGGAGAGGTTGTGTTGTAGGCAGCCGGGAGGAGCATAGAGGAGGAGTATTTGTAGATGTTTTGATTTAAATAGGTTAGTCTCGAAAGGAGGGGGTAGGTTTAGGGGGAAAGAGGAGAATTTAAGTTTTTTGTGGGCTAGGAATAGTAGTCCACCTCCCTTTCTTTTGCTCCTAGGTATGGAGAATATGTTGTATGTGTTTCTGGGCAGTTGATTGAGTAGGACTGTGTCAGTGTGTTTGAGCCATGATTCAGTTATGCAGAATATGTCTGGGTGGTAGTCTGAGAGCAGGTCATGAATGATTGGGATTTTTTTGGTGATAGACTGTGCATTGATGAGTAGTAGAGTGATGAGTGTGAGGGTATTAAAGTATATTTTAGGGTTAGTTTGGATTTTGGTGAGACGTCTAGTGGATGGAGTGAATTTGGGAGGGTGGTATTGGTTGTAGTGGTGAGGAAGTTTGGGAATGCATTGTGTTAGATCCATAGCGTGTGTTTTTGTTGTGCGAGAGAGCCTGTTTGGTTGCTGCGTGACTGTATAATGTTGTGTGGAGAGTTTTGTTAGTATAGCGATGCATAGAAGATTTCAATAGATAGGGTGAAGGGTGGATGGAGGAGGGTGGGTCGGGAGTTTAGGGTGGTGGGGGGTTTGAGGGGAGGTCAAGGAGGATTGAGTCACTTAATGAGGTTGTAGAACATAAAGGGAGTGCACAACGGGAGTGCACGAAGGAGCGCACAAAGGAGCAGGCTCCTTTGTTGTGCTCCTTCGGCGCGCGACGCTAGGCGCGCGGCGCTTGGGTGTCTCACAATTTAAATTTAATGTCTAATCAGGGCGGTCCCCTGATTGGCTGTGCGTGCTCAGCGTTCCCCTCGGAGGCGGAGGAAGGGCCGGAGGATGTCGTCGGCGTCTGCGGCTCAGGGAAGACGGCAGGGGCTGCCTCGTGGTCGGGGTCGGAGGCGGCCGTGGGTAGGTGAAATAAGATTGGGCCTTACCCCGGCGGGTCTCCGGCGCCGATCGCGCAGGCCCAGCACCGAATTTCCCCCTCTGCTCGGCAGGGCTGCGTCCGGATGAAGAGGGCTCGGTCGGCGGGAGTTTCAGATTTAAAGGCCAATCAGGGCGGTCCCCTGATTGGCTGTGCGTGCTCAGCGTTCCCCTCGGAGGCGGAGGAAGGGCCGGAGGATGTCGTCGGCGTCTGCGGCTCAGGGAAGACGGCAGGGGCTGCCTCGTGGTCGGGGTCGGAGGCGGCCGTGGGTAGGTGAAATAAGATTGGGCCTTACCCCGGCGGGTCTCCGGCGCCGATCGCGCAGGCCCAGCACCGATTTTCCCCCTCTGCTCGGCAGGGCTGCGTCCGGATGAAGATGGCTCGGTCGGCGGGAGTTTCAGATTTAAAGGCCAATCAGGGCGGTCCCCTGATTGGCTGTGCGTGCTCAGCGTTCCCCTCGGAGGCGGAGGAAGGGCCGGAGGATGTCGTCGGCGTCTGCGGCTCAGGGAAGACGGCAGGGGCTGCCTCGTGGTCGGGGTCGGAGGCGGCCGTGGGTAGGTGAAATAAGATTGGGCCTTACCCCGGCGGGTCTCCGGCGCCGATCGCGCAGGCCCAGCACCGATTTTCCCCCTCTGCTCGGCAGGGCTGCGTCCGGATGAAGAGAGGAAATGGTCAAGTAACAAGAAAAAGAATGGTGTGATTTAAAGAATGTCTATGTCAATATTGGGGCAATTTAAAAAAATTTGCATGTTGCTTGCAGGCCCCCTGGTACAAGCAAATTTTCAAAGGGAACCTCCTTGTGGAGGTTCCTTTTAAAAATTCAGTGACAGCTATCGCTGCTATTTCTGTACCAGCAGGTACAAATTTAGGGCCTGATTTACTAAGACTTTTCTCCCATTCTGTGTCAATGGGGGAAAAAGCTTAGTGAATCAGGCCCTTAGTGCCATAAGTATTTCAAAATGAAATCCTCATGCATTGTCTACGGCTCCATCCTCCCTCAACTCTGGCCCTGCCTCTTTACGGCATAGGTAAAAGCACCTATGCTGTAGAAAAGCGTGGGTAATTTTCAGCCAATTTTGCCAGGGTAACTTTACCTAGCTAAGTAAAATTGTTTAAAAATATGTCCCTGAACTATCTATTACAGTACAGATGCTTAACATGAAATTATTTGCATTTCCACACAGCATTTCACCCTCACAAGGTACCAGTGTGTTCTATCATTGCAGTTTGTCAGCAATGTATATATAAGTTCTAGGATGGATAATCAATCAATTTCTGTGATTGGCAAGACACTTTTGAAAGGGAATAGGATGAATCAATTTTCTCTCATTAAACATAAGAGCAAAGCATAATTCTTATCCTTCCTACACTAAAATGTGGAATCATCCTCTCAAACATCTGGGGCAAATATTAAAAAATGTCAAGTAGAGCTTTGTTGGACTGGCCCAATGGCCTAGTGATAGTGCCATGTGGGAGATCTGGGTTTGATTCCCAAATCCAGCTTCTACTCATTTGGGCAGCAGAGGCAGTATTCATACCCTGACTGGGAGAGGGATATTGAGGGACTCCAAGTTATATTTTCAACAGCAATGCCTGTAGATGGGACTCGGGGTGCATGCACAGCAGATTCTGAAGGGAGCTGAAGATTGCCACTTTGATGGCTAGGGTGTAGAAAACGCAGTGTAAGGGAACAAAAATGGGGGAACACCCTCATGTAGCTGTGAATGAATGCTCATGTTATTGCTCTAGATGGGGCAGGCTCGAGTTTTAGCAGAAGTGGCCAGTCTCAAAACAAAGAGAGTGTTTTCTGCCAAAATCCTAGCAGCATTAAGGGGCTGATGCAATAAATTTGCGTAGAAAGCAGGCGCTGAACAGTCAGCGCCCGCTTTCTTAACGCGCCTCAGGCGCCCCTAAGGGGGGCACCATGCAATATTTAAATTAGGGGGTCGGGTTAGTAAGGAGGCGCTAGGGTTGCTTGTGTGCCCCCTAGCGTCTCCTTGCTAAAGTGAACCCGATCAGCGTCGGCAGTCCTCCGGTTAGGAAAACAGACGCAGAGTTTATCGGCATCAGTTGCCCTAAACGCCGCACAGCCACACAGCTAGGGGGTTCAGGAAACAGACGCTTGAATACAAGCGTCTGTTTCCTGCACCCGACTGCCAGTGGTTTTTTTTTTTCTGTTCTTTAAGTTTGTTTTTCCTCCTACTTAATATCTCAACGATATTAAGTAGGAGGCAGTACAGAAAAGCAGTTTTTTCTGCCTTACTGTACTGTTTTAAGGAGGGCTCAGCAATTAACGCCTGCTCCAGGCGGGCATTAATTGCTGAGCGCTAAATGTGCGCCCTAGATGCACTTTTTTTTTTTTTTTTGCATCTGGAGTGAATGCTAATAGCCTCAAGCACATGCATTTGCATGTGATTAGTGCTATTAAACTCACTTCGGATTGGAAGCGCGTTGAATAGGCGCTAACCTCCTTTTTGTATTAGGGGATTCATTAGCGCCTATTCAACCTGTGTCTGACTGCTGGTTATACAGTGCGCTCAGATGAGCACACTGTATTGCATCGGACCCTAAGCTGTAAAGTAAAAAGCCAGGTGATGAATGCTACTCAGGCTCATCCATTATCTAGCACTGCTTAAATGTGCCTTATTACTGATCTGATGCATTGTACCTGATTACTATTTAACTAACTATAATTCGCTTTGAACTCTTTTGGTGGAAAGGCATGTCATAAATAAATGCTTCTGCTGATGATGAATGAATAAGCAGTTGAAAAAAAAAAAAGGATACTTTAATTGACTTATCAAAGTTTAATTTAAAAGCTGAAGAGAAGAACATTGTAGTTCTGAATCATGAACTTGTCATTATAGGAACTCAAAACATTCACCACCAGTTTAATTTATATACATTTCCAATCATTTCCATAGCTGTAATCGTGGATCCTTCAGAGGTACTGTACAGAATAAAAGGCAAGTTCTCACATAAGTATAGCCAACTACAGTCCTCAAGTGCCACAAACAGATCTGGTTTTCAGGATATATCCAATGAATCTGAATGAGGTATTTTGTATGTGCTGCCTCTACTGTATGCAAATATATCTCCTGCATATTCATAGAAACATAGAAAGATGACAGCCCATCTAGTCTGCCCATCCATCCAATTAATTTAGCATTATAATTACCATCACTTCCTCAAACAGTAGCTTTAATACTGGCATGCGGGAGACGTACACGCATCTGCCGGCTTGCATCCAGAGACACGGCCATTTCATAATATATGCGCGCATGTTATAAAAT
The DNA here is from genome assembly GCF_901001135.1 of Rhinatrema bivittatum. Taxonomy (NCBI): domain Eukaryota; kingdom Metazoa; phylum Chordata; class Amphibia; order Gymnophiona; family Rhinatrematidae; genus Rhinatrema; species Rhinatrema bivittatum. Next base: position 391,234,427 of record NC_042618.1, on the reverse strand, counting down.
ATTATACGTGTGCATGTGTGTACACAATTTTATAGGGATGTGTGCATGTACATGCAAATCCTGCCTCCACCACGTAAGTGGGGGAATTTTATAAGGGACACCAACGCCATTACTAGTTTTCCCAGTTCGCCCAATTATGGGATAGGACTTCCAAACCCCCCGATATTATTACCTTCCCTTTCCTCGTGTTAGACCCCACTGACTAGCTTAGGTTTTTTTTGTTTATTTACTTACATGTCATCCATAGTGGTAGTAAAGTTATGTGGCAGGGGATCCTGGCGCACCCTTGTGCATGTAAATACTTATGCACACATTTCATGTTAGGGCCCCAGAACACCCATGACCCTCCCTTGCCCCACACACAACTTACCCCCCTTTTTGGGCTCTCTCACTTGTGCATGTACTGGGTGATACACTGGTTTTAGTGTGTGCTGGGTTTTTAAAATTCACCTATCCATGTTTTCTTGAATTCAGATACTGGTTTTGTCTCCACCATCTCCACTGGGAGGCTATTCCACACATCCACCACCCCTTTCAACCTCATTGCATGATCCCTCATTCTACAGCCTCCTTTCCATTAAAAGAGGTCACCGTGTGTGCATAGAAACCTTTGAGATATTTCTATCATATCTCCCCTATCTCACCTTTCCTCCAGGATGTACATGTTTAGATCTTTAAATCTATCCCCATATGCTTTAGAATAAAGACAACTGACTATTTTAGTAGCCACCCTCTATACAGAGTCCATTCTGTTTACATCCTTTTAAAGGTGGAGTCTGCAGAATTGTACACAGTATTCCCAGTGATTTCTCACCAGGGACATATACAGGGGCAATATTACCTCCCTTTTTCTGCTGACCATGCCTCTCCCTATGCAGCCAAGTATCCTTCTGGCTTTTACCACTACTTTATCCACCTGTCTTGGACATCTTAAGATCATCAGATACAGTTACCCCCAGATCCCACTCTTTCTTTGGGCTTAGATGAATATTGTCTCCAATTCTTGGGTTTTTGCATCCTAAATGCATTACTCTGCATTTTTTAGCATTAAATCTAAGCTGCCAGACCTTAGAGCATTCCTCGTGCTTCGCTAGATCTCTCATATTTTCCACACCTTCCTGGCTGTCCACTTTGTTACAGATTTTGGTATCAGCAGCAAAAAAAGGTACAAAAAAATCTTCCTCAAAAGCTCTTCCATTATGTCACTTATAAAAATGTTGAAACGTACCGGTGAAAGGACCGATCACTGAGGCACACTGCTAGCAACATTCCCTTCCTCAGTGAGAACTCCTTTTAAAACTACCCTTTGTTGCCTCTCATTCAGCCAGTTTCAATTCACTCATTCTAGGGTCCATACCAAAAGCGCTCAATTTATTTAAAAGTCTTCTGTGTGGAACCATGTCACAGACCTTGTTGAGATCCAAGTACACTACATCTAGTGCTCTCCCTTGATCAGATTGATTTGACCAGATTTATCTCTGGTAAATCCATTGGATTCCAAAAATTACACTATCTTCTGATTTAGTAGCAATTCCATTAGTTTTCTCATCACAGAAGTCAGACTAACCGTTGTGTAGTTCCCAGCCTCCTCATTTCCACGTTTAGGAAGAGGAACTACATCCACCCTTTTCCAGTCCTCTGGAACTACTCCAGACTCTAAAGCAGCATTGAAAAGGTCAAGCCAGGCCATCATTGTTCAAGGAGAATCAGGCATTGGCTGGAAGGTTGGAAAACCTGGAAAACTCAATGAAGGGGAAAAATCTCACTTCATGAATTTTCCTAGGGATCTGTTAATCTCTGCAAAGGACATGTGGAAGAAATATATGTTTGAAATTTGAAAAGTCTCAGAACAGACATTACCATTAACATCCAGAGTACATTATATATCCCTCAGTTTAAGAAAGAAGATTCTAAAGAACAAAAAGGAATGCAAATTCTAACACCTACAGTGACGCCTCGTCTAAATCTCAAAGAAATACTTGAAATTACCCAAAATAATTTGATTACCCATGCGACTTTGAATGTCTCATTTCTTTTAGAGGCGGATAAGGAGTGGACACTTAAGATGTACTTTTGCCACCGTTTAGAAACTTTCATAGATTATAAAATTAGTAATTTTCCAGATTTGTCAAGGATTACCCAAAAAAGAAGGAAACTGTTTTTTGTTAATGAGACCTAGGGTCGCTGAGATTGGGGCCTTATTTATATTAAAATTTCCCTGTAAATATTCAGTAAAATACCATGGTAGTTCCTATATCCTTTTTAAGCCCAATCAGCTTTCCTTTTTTCTTTCAGATAAGATTGTACCAGTAACCACCCTCTCCAATTGTAACTGAATGAGTGATATTTAGCCATCTAGGTCCGTAAAGTGCAATGCATCGTTCTCCATACAGCAGATTCTTATTTCCTTTGTTTTTATATACCTGAGGTTGTGACACTGGATCCCATGTTGAGGACTATGATTAATAGAGATGTTTAATTTCCATTGAGCTACATTGTCTGATTTTTGTGTATCTCTGATTTCAACCAAGATGTTTATTTCTTGCAAATGTGTCAAGCCAACAGAGCTGTCAGGATATCTCTAAGTTTCCTTAATACCCTCTGCTGTATCTCATCAGGCCCCTTCGCCTTATCTACTTTAAGTTTAGTTAGTTCCTCATGAACACACTTTTCTGAAAATTGTTTGAGGTTTATCTCACTTCTAATCTTATTTGTATTCATTTTATGTGGTCCTGCTCCAGAATCTTCCACAATGAACACTGAACAGAAATATTTGTTAAGTAATTTTGCTTTTTCCTCATCTACCTCTACATATTCCTCCTCTTCACCTTTGAAACTCTCAATGTGACTTTTGTACTTCATTGTGGACATCCTGAAAACCAGACCTGTTTGTGACACATGAGGATGGGAGTGGACTACCCTTGCTCTAGCTTAAGAAATCCTGATATTTTGCTTCTGAAAGTAATCTTTTCACATTCCACATTTTCAATTTCTTCTTGTTTGATTCATGAGTTTTTCAGCATTAATTCTTTTTGGACTAACCATTTAAGGTCCCAATTCAATAGAATTAAGTTGCAAGAGTGCAGTCCTCATCTAAGTTTTAATAAATCAGCACTGAAAATGTACATGTATATTAAGCACAACATTTTGATATATTTATCTTTCTTTCAGAAATAGCAGCAAACCGTAAGTGTAATAAGTGCCATACAATATTAGCAGGCTTTAATTATCAAGTAACAACAACAAAAATATTAAATCAATTCTAATTACAATTTAATTGGAAGGGAGGAAATAATTTATAACATATGCATGAATTATTTAGGGAGGAAATAACACATATTAAATGCGTGAATTAAATAAGGGCTTGGAAATGTGCGTGCTATAGATAATACATTTTGCAGATAATTTTTAAAACTATTTCTGTGTGCAAAACAGTGTTTGAAATGGCTCCATATAGAATTGAGGACCCAATATGTAGGGTAAACTTATTCTTGCAGGTCCTGTATGCACATAAGTTTACCTGGATAGAGTAGAGGTATTCCTGGGGATGGAGTTTGGCGGGGGTGTGTGTGTGTTGGAATTACACGCATACTTTTGTATTTTCCAAGGAGTCCACACAAATGTTTTATGAAAAATTTCATGTATCTAATTGTTTATAGATAGTTTAATAGGATAATTTTCAAAACAAATCTATGCACATGTTTACTTTAAAAATTCATTTCTTATCTGCGTTTTTGCTGACTTTCTTATCCACTCTCACAATGATTTTCAATTATATTTTTGACCCAAATTATATTCTAACTTTCTGACATCTTTGAGGCATTAGAGATGCTATGAAGAAGGGACAATTATCATTAACAGGTCAGCAGCACTGGAACATCCCATGATAAGGTACATGTCAGATCTGAAGAACACTTTCCCTATATAAATATGTGAAGCCAAGTTTGGCTCTATGATATGCAGTGAGGTATCTATTCAGTATAAATAAAGTACTGCCATATAAAACTGTCTTTTGAAACAATATTTTGTTTATGATGGTGCAAGAGTGTAAAGTAATAGGTGAGAGGGAACAAGCAATTACATGAGCCTCTTCTAGTAACACTACTGACTTAGTGATTGGGAAGAAAGAAGGTGGTTACATGGTGGGCCCTTTTTCAGGCACTTTTCATCAGTGCAAAGCACTTACTGCTACCTCCATGTCTGTCCATGGGGTAGATTTTATAAACTTACGTGCGTGCGTACTTTTGTTCGCGCACCAGGCGCGAACAAAAGTACGCCAGATTTTATAAGATACGCACGTAGCCGTGCATATCTTATAAAATCTGGGGTTGGTGCGCGCAAGGGGGTGCACATTTGTGCACCTTGCGCGTGCTGAGACCTACGTGCGCTGCCCATTCCCTCCGAGGCCGCTCCGAAATCGCACATGACAGGAGCAATGGACATGCTCCTACCATGTGACAGGGGCCTACCAATGGCACCGGTAGCCCCTGTGACATAGTAAGGGCAAAGGCTAATCGTGCCATTTTGAATACTGGCAGCCGACGGCCCGAGTGCAAGAGATCGCTCCAGGACCACCGCTGGACCACCAGGGACTTTTGGCAAGTCTTGGGGTGGTCAGGAGGGTGGGGGGGTTGTAGTTAATTAAATTTAAAGGGTTGGGATGGGTTTTTTTTTGTTTTTTTTTTTTAACTTTAATGGGAAACGAATACCATACGTAACTAATGGACAAATCGGGGTCCCCCGAAAACAGATGTAACGGATTTGGGTCCTGACGAATACGAATACCGAATCGAACGTATCCGTCCCTGCTGCACATCCCTACCAGAAACTCCTGCTTACACACTGCATGACTACAGGAGCAAACTAAAACACTAAGAAATGCACCTAGTTTGTGTTATGCTACAAAAAATTCTTTTTGATGCACCTTACCTACCAGTTTAAAATCCATCTAAAGCCTGCCTTTTTGCACATGCCCCTTAAGGTACAATCTTCCTTAACCAGGATGTGTCTGTAGATACTCTGTGGTTCATGGAGCGGGAATCCCAGGAAATCACAAGCAAATTTCTTGTGTCAAACTTCACTCGTCAGCTTGCTGAATTTAATTAACTTGAGAAGAATGGTTCCTGCTAAATGGTTTCAGGACAGGCAAAGGCAATGCACAGGTAACGTGCAGGAGAAACAAAACCTATGTCACATATTATAAATCAGGGTCCCCTCTACAGCTAAGAGTTGGATTAATAAGACTATTGCTTGCCTTTGTGGGTATAAATTTGCTGAATACATAACTAGACTTCAAAGCAGTTACAAGCCAGAAACATATAGACCTTCATAAGGAAGGTGAGCTATAAATTCTGCATGGATAACACTGACTCTAAAGTGTCATTGTAGCCAAGGCACAATATAGTGATATTGAGCATAAAGTACTTCAGTTTTAGTTACTGCTTTTACTTATTTTTTTCTTGGTAAATAATGTAATTTTTTCACATTAAGACTTACAATGTCTGTAAATACACCAGGCCTCATAAGATTGATCATCTTTGCCACCTGGTAAACATCAACAGCATTTTCATTTTCCAACTGCTGGGACAAAGTGGTTAGGGCACACAGCATTCCAGCTGAAACAGCTCCAAATCTGTAAAGCAAAGCAGAGTCAATTTAAGATATGCACATAATAAATCAGAACCTTCATTTGCCACATTCAATCATAACTTTGAAATACAGTAAATTTCCTTCATTTAATGAATGCCAGGATACATTTTAGTGCTGAAGCCTCTTAGCAGTTTTAACATGTATTAAAACCAAATGAAATATATACCACATCTTCTGAAATCAAGGATGAGTACTATGAGGTAAATTTAAAGGGATGTACTTTTTTTTGACTTTGAACATAGAAATTCACTAGGAATTAATTTCCAAAGCAAGTCATATCACCTAGTATGTCTACAGTTTTCTAATTCTTGTTATGCTGGTACACTGAGAATGAGAGTATTATGTTTTTCCTTTTCATCTGATAATAGCAAACTGCCTTTAATAGCATTAGCCTTGAGGACATATCAAGTGTAGTGCTGCCCGTTCAAATCCATGTGCTTTAGGTCACCTATCCTAGCTCGCTGGCTGGCTGGTTTCTTAAGTGTTTGTAAAACATTCTGGTATCCTGTATAGATCTAACTTAGGGGTAGATTTTAAAAGGTTGCACACACGTGTGTCTATGTGCGCCCGCTACCCAGCGCATGCGCGTGTGTCCATGTGCGCGCGCTATCCAGCGCACGCACATGGACACCCGATTTTATACCGTGCGCGCATATTTCAAAAATTGGGGGTTGGCGCGCCCAAGGGGGTGCACAATTGTGCAACTTGCGTGCACCGATGCCCGTGACTTTCCACAGTTCTGATTTCGGAGCGGCCTTGGAATGAACTTCCCAACCCCCTAACCTAACCTCCCTTCTCCTAACCCTCCCGCCCCCTAGCCCTATCCTAAACCCCCCTGACCTTTATTTTACCTGTTGCGCCTGCCTCTGGGCAGGTGCAAGTTGCACGCGCTGGCACCCTGCCGGCACATGATCCTTTGACACAGCAGCAAATGGCCGCTGTGCTGGAGGCCTCTGGCCACACCCCTTTTCCGAAGCCCTGGGACACACGAGCGTCTCAGGGCTTTACGCGCGTCGCCAGGCCTTTCTAAAATAGGCCCTGCACGTGTAAGCTTTTAAAAATTTACTCCTTACTGTATCAAAGTCAAATTCATAAGACTAGCTTGCAGTAACAGTCCACCTTTCATCCAAACAGAATCCTACCATGATTAACTTTTATCATGTTGGAAACGTAAATACACATCAGGAGGTAGACATTCCAGCTTTTTTTCTAAGTATATGGACAAGGCTCAGTAACTTCTATATGAGAAGGGAAGAATATTTTTCAATTCCTTGATTATAAATGGTTAAACACAGTTAAAGGAATTTTTTCAAGGTAACGTGAAAATTATTTTCTTTTTCTTATGTTTTGACATGACACAGAATAGCTGAAACTCTTTTCCGAATGGAGTTCATAGACTTGATAGATTCATGGCAAGTAAGGCTTCAAACATGGGAGTTCCTGAATCTTAGGGACAGATTTAAAGATCAGGCAAAAGTAGGGCAAAAAGTGCAAAAAGCTTGAAAGTCAGTTTGCTTGTGTGATTTTGAAATAGGACATCTATTTTTACCAAGGCTTTAACTTCCTGGAATTCTTCCAGGCCTTACTCCTTTTTTTTTTTTACTGAATCCTTAAATCTAAACTTTAGTTGATAGCTCTAACCAGTAAATGACATCTATCACCCCTTTATTATTGACAGCAATGTTCCCCAACATCAACTGAAGAAAGTACCATTCTTGAGATAGAAAATCCATTTTATCTGAAGTGGAAACAAAGCTCTTTAGGGGGCAATTTTCAAAGAGCCTGCAGAGTTGCATAATATTGCTACATTCTCTCTGTAGGTAATTTTCAATGAGAAACGGCCCAGGTAGTTTCTTGTTGTTAACGAGTTGGTGTAAAGTACACATGCTTAAAGTGTCATATTCTTCCCCTGACCTAACGACTATCACAGGAAGCCTCTTTTTAACATGGGAAAGAGTCTATATGCTATGGAAGCCCACTTGCACTTTTAGCATGGAAGAAGAGGGCGATTTTCAGTCTATCCACGTTGATGGCTTTGAAAGTTGCCTTCCATACATAACATATGTTCATCTCTTACTAACAAATGCTGAACCTGGTCCATTACTTCTGTGATTTGAAGTGGTTGCAGAATGTTCCAAAACCATTGTATGTTCAAAGGCTCAAAGTACCTGTCAATGACTCTTCAGTAAGTTAAGCAAGTAGTAGTCTTATCAATAATTCTGTATAAACACTTTACAGCCAGACTACAACCATATGCTACAGAAAATAAAAGTGATACCACCTCATTTTTCATATTTATTTTGTTCAAAACATGCCTTTTTAAAACCTTTTGAACTGGACAATGTATTACCGGCAGACATCTACAGATAAAACACACTGAAGCAGAACAATTATGCTGCATCAAATTCATAAATCTGAACTTTGAAGAAAACCATGTGCTAGTCTCTGTTCTTTTAGAAAATTAAACTAGATTAACAGCAGAAAGGATGTGCAGAACTCTGAAAAGAGCTAACAAGTTCTATTTTGTTTGGCAATTTTCTAGAATTAAACATTTCTGATGAGGAATCACAAGAGAAAGCATAAAAAAACCCCACCAGCATTGAATATTTTTGACAATCTACATTCATCAGTGTTTTATAGCTGAGATGTCATCTTTCCTCTGCTGACTAGAACAAAATTAACATTTTGTAAATGAAGGAAAGTAGCACTGCCAGCACCATCCTATGTTACTACTCAGATCGAAGTAATTCAAAACTGACAATCTATCTTGGAGCTAAATGCAAGGCTTGGCAGTAACTTGCAACTATAAGTAGGACCTAACTTTTGTCAGGTATTTTGTCTTGGTTAATTCTACCCCCATACAAAGGAGTCATGCTAGAGGAAAAGAGGCTAATACTTTTCTCAACAACTGCAGCACTCGCTCACGTTCAATTAAAATGCAAGGGAAAGAAAATTACATTTCAGACCATCTAAAATCGCTTCAGTTTCATTATTCTAAGCAGCATTAGCTACCTTATACATTACATTTATCTTTAGAGAATTTTTCCCACTCCCTTCATACTAATTATTCAATAATGCCCAAATTTTCAAAGGCCCGCACGCTTAAAATATGGGGTTTATGCGTGTGGCTGGGCCTTGTGCACACATATTTTAAAATGGGCACGGCCATGCACGTAAATCTTGCTACGTGCACAAGTGCTGGGCCTCTCCAGGGAGGCGGGGTCTGGGTGGGGAGCAGGCTGGGACAGTGCCATTGTTCGCTGTCCCAGGGAAGTGCATGCTGGCAGCCAGCCAGCATGCATAACTTGCTTCTGCTCCAGAGGAGCAGTAAGTAGAAAAATAAAAAAAATTGGGGTAGCTAGGTAGGTGTTAGGGGTCGGGGTAGAGAGGGGAAGGGGAAAGAAGGTTAGGCAAGGGGGGTTAGGGAACTGGGGGAGGCCTGATGGTGTCACTGCATGTATCAATGGAAAATTCGGCCCCCCTAGTGTGCGCCGCCTGCACGTGTGCGGATTTAAAAATACGGCGTGCATGTACGCGTGGCCCTCCAATTTTATAACGTGCGTGCTGGCGCGTGCATGTTATAAAATCGGTGCGTCCATGTGCGCGCGCCAGGAACCGTATGCAGATGGACACATGCGCGCTTCTTTAAAAATCGACCCCTAAGCCCTTATGTTTACATCTACAAATTGAACCTGAAATGAGTTCCTACATGCATGCAGCATTTTATGGTATCCATAGCTGATTACTGACTCAGCCTCAGTTCTAGAAAACACATTTTGTTTTCTTTTCTTTCAGGTTTAATGTTGAGATATTTGTTACCGCAAAGTTGCATGTTGCTCATGAGCTCAAGGGCACTGTTGTCATTTTTCAGAGCAAAGCAGTGAGAAGCAGCAGTCTCCTTTGGGAGACTCACAGAAACAAAACACAGGAGACAGTCTTACTACTGGGTCCTGAAGGAAAGCAGAATAAGGTACCATGAATTGGTGTACTCTATGTCATGAGTTCTTTAGGTGTGCACATGAGGTTGTGAGACAAGTACATATGCATTTGTGTCTCACAAGTACAGTTTGGAATTGTATAATTACAGAAGGGGCTGTAGAGGTAGGATTAATATTCTTTATTTACAAAAACAGCCTCCCTTTCAAACAAAGAATGAATTTAGGGAAATTGATATATTTTACAGCCAGTAAAACGAAAAGCTAACTTTTTGAAATTCAAGCCCCTGTTCCACAAAGCACACACACACTCTAAACAGGTACTTGAGGCAAAAAGAGAGAAATGTGACTTGCCCAAGATTACAAATGTTGTTGATGGGAGAAGGAATTTGGACTATTGCTCTAACCACTGAGCTATACTAATTTCCACATTAACAGACTCAGTTGATTTCATAATTGTTTCTATTTTAGTTATACACAAAAAAAGGAGGAAAACCTTCACAAGAACTGTTTGTATACAGATAAATTCAAAAGCAGAAATAAATGAACATGAACAAACTCTGTTAACCAACACACACTAAATGCAGTACTATGGGAAATAAGTATTAATTGGAATTATTTTTAAATGATTAAAACCTTATCAGTATTAGACAGAACTGGAAGGAAGAGGACCAAAAATTGTAGACTAGACTTCTACTATGATATGAATTCCCAGGGTTCGCCTGCTAAGTTCTTTCTCTACCACTGGCTAGATGCTGATCCACTGTCTCACCTTTCTTTTTGAGCTTGGTGATGTCTTTTTGGTGACTAGAGATGCCGAAGAGGAAGGGGAAACCCAAAAGAGCCTTCTGCTGAGACTCCTATCGTGGGCCCATTGGACAGGTTTGCCTGTACCATTGAACTGGCAGGATTTTCCTCCCTGATGCAGTGGGGACCTGCAGTAACTGAGCTCATCTGTGTTTCACCATTCTCATCTGCTTCTGAGGTTTCATTGCTGATCAAGTCCTCCTGCCTAGATGGATCCACACATGACATTGCATCATTGATTTTTTTCCATAGTGCTGGACTCGTGTGTTCAATTCTCTCCCATGAATAGCGTGGCACAGTCGGCAGGGAGAGAGACTGCGTGCCTCTCATATGGGATGAGTGAAGCATGAAGAGGAAGGAGTATGGGGTGCTGCTGGGTCAACGTGTTCAGGAGAGATACAGCCTGCAAGGAGCTAGACACAGAATGGTTCCTCCTTAGAAATTATATTGCAGCCTGCTTGGATTACTCCTGAGACTGTGTCAGGTACCAATTTTGGTCTTAAAAGGGCACTAGTCCCATATGTTCAAATCCTTAAGGATAAGGACAGAGGAGTTGGAAGTTAAGGTGGAGCACAGCAAGTAAAAATAGAGACTTCCTCGAGCAAAATATCAGAACTGGAAAATCAAATAGGAGTAATTCAGCACAAGTGATAACTATTAAGGAAAACTAAGTTATTTCCAGGAAACTAGAAAACACAAAATACCTTCAGAATTAGAAATTTAAGACTAATATATTTTCCCAAAGACTCACTACTTTTGGGGCTTGAGTCATTTAGAAATTATTTTGAGAACACCTGCAAATTTCTTGAAAAGGGATACTGCCCATTGCTAAGGCATATTACCAACCTCTAAATCGTCACAGTCAACTAAGCCATTACCTGTAATGCAAGAGCTGGAGTCATTGTTGGATGCTCCTATAGATAAAGCAACTATTGATAATGTTTGTGTTGGAATCTGATAGACCCCAAATATTAACTTTTTTACTAACAAACTTTTATGGGATGTAAAGTTAGACTGCTCCCAATATTACTGCTGTAACATGGCAGAAAAGGAAGAATTTCTTGCTCTTTCTTCTGAAACTGTTAAGTTAGGCACTACATTCCCTTTAAAGTACTGTGCCAAATGTAAAATAGGATTAAGAATATATATTTTATGACCTACAACAATTACAAGATATCTTCAGCAGTTTACCTTGCAGTTTGTTCTCATTGAATGAAATCCGCTTCAAGAGAACAGAAGAGACCGTGTGAGATTAGAATTTATTTCTAATGTCTGTATATTTTTTTTTGGGGGGGGGGGGGGGGGGGGGGGGGATGGGTTGCGACAATTGCAGTAGATAGGGTTTTTCCTCTATAGTCTAAGTAGTTATACCTTAATCTAATCTTATTTTTGGTTTCCTGCTCTCTTTACCTCTGAGGAAGTTTGTTTCACTCAACGCACAATAAAGCTCTGGAATTTGTTGCCAGAGGATGTGGGTAGTGCTGTTAGTATAGCTGGGTTCAAAAAAGGTTTGGATAAGTTCTTGGCGAAGTCCATTAACGGCTATTAATCAAGTTTACTTAGGGAATAGCCCTGCTATTACTGGCATCAGTAGCATGGGATCTTCTTAGTGTTTGGATAATTGCCAGGTTCTTGTGGCCTGGTTTGGCCTCTGTTGGAAACAGGATGCTGGGCTTGATGGACCCTTGGTCTGACCCAGCATGGCAATTTCTTATGTTCTTATGAAAGAAAATATTTTTCCTGTTATTTTTGTGAATCTTTATTTGTATGAGTCCTAACCCTATTGATGATATTCATCATTTATTTTTCAGTATATGGCTATTGAAATGTAATAAAGCATTGTAAAAAAAATTAAAAAGAAAATGAAACTGTGTGCACGAGGCAAAATTTCATTATCCATACAGGAAGCAGTAAATTACATAGAGGAGAAAGTATTCAGTAAAAGACACATTTTAAAATTGCTTTTCATATTAAGTTGCCATCCTTCATTTATTCTGCATTCTGAAAGCAGCCGTACTAGTCACAAATGGTAATATACATAGCTAGTAATGGTTTCTTGATTTGAATGTGTGATAACATTTGTGAAGTCATAGTCAAGATAGACCAATCAAATCCAATGTGTGTAAAAGGTAGTTTGCAATTAGCTGCTGTTAGAGGAGTTTAGAGCAGTGGTTTTCAAAATTGGTGTTGCAATCCATTAGTGGGTCACAGCTCGTCAGTGACTGGGTTGCAGTTCCTAAGACAAGCAATGCCTGCATTCAAGGGCTTCTTGGCTCTCATTCAAGCTGATGCAATATTGGCTTGCATGGTGCCCTCCTAATGCACACCCAACCACCTCTACTGGGCGCATGATGCATTATTTAAATGAGGGGTTGCGCTAAAACAGAGGTGCTGGGGAAATTTGTGCTTCCCTAGCGCCTCCTGGGCATCAGGTGCACAGGAGAGGTGGCTGTCAATGCGGACTGAGAAAAATGATGTTCAATACGAGCGTCCGATTTCCCCCGGCACAAAATACACACACAAGATAGATGGCCTGGACCATCTATCTTGTGCATCAATGTTGTGTGCCCAGCATTTTTTTTCCTCCAAATCTGCTTTCTGTGGTTCCTCCTACTTAGTATTGCAATGATACTAAGTGGAGGATTAACAGAAAACAGAATTTTTTCTTTTTTCCAGTAAGCCCTTGAGCATGGCATATCCTTTACGCCAGCCCCGGGCTGACGTAAAATTTGCCGCATTGCAATGAGTGCATTGGCCGTGAGTGAAATTTTTTGAAACACAGTGATTAGCTAATAGCCTCATCTACACTGAATTTACATGTGATGCATGCTATTAACTACGCACTCAATTGGACATGCATTTTGGATGTGCTAATCCCCGTATTACATCGGGGGTTACGGACAATTGTCCAAAATGTGCATCCAATCGCTTGCTAAGCCGTGTGCTGGCTGCAGCGCATGGTATTGCATTGGCCTGATTGTGAGAACAGTGTTCAGAACATGGATACTGTATGGCTTAAACTTCCTGAGAGCCATAAAGTTGTACTCTCAACACTGTTCTTGTGGTAAGAGTTGAGAAGCCTGATATTATAGGTACTATGTGATTTAAAAAGACTGAGGTTTGCAGTGCCAGAGTGTCCAAAGACAGTGGGCGATAGAGGGAAATGGTGAGAATGAACAAAGATCTGGGGACAAAGAATGTGCTGGGGGAGGGATGAATGAGCAATGGGGACTGGAAAATGCATATATGCATGCACACAGGAGGGGGGAGATGAGGCTATTTTTTTTTTTACTGGGTCCCGAGAAAATATTTTTTTCTAATGGGTCCCATAGAAAAATGTTTGAAAACCCCTGGGTTACAGGAATGTCATTCAAAGAATTTAAAAAATATAAGAGGAAACCTTTAAACTTTAGAATTACCACTAGCCATATGTAATGATTGCTGGTTCAAGTCCCGAAACACCCATGTACCAACCAAGCCCCACCCAGACCACGCCCCTTCCCTTTTTGAGAAGTTCTGAGATGTGTGCACCGCAGGATTCATGCGCGCATCTTGGCCAATTTTAAAGTCCGCTCAGTACGTGCGCATCCCCTAATTAATGCACACATCAGGTTTTTAAAATTCACCTTTTAATTAATAGACTGTATACAAAAATGTAAGACAGGGCCTAATGAGGAAAAATAGGAAGGCACATAAGCACTGCCAAATTAGATGCAAAACGCTAATAAAGAATGCGAAGAGAATTTGATGGGAGACTTGCCAAAGAGGCAAAAATTATAAATAAAACCCTTTTCATGAAGAAACAAAAAATCTGCGAGGGAGTCAAGCTGTTAGATGACCTGGCTTAAAAAGGGTTTCTTAGGGAGAATAATGCCATAGCAGAAAAATTAATTTTTTGCTTCAGTCTTTATCAAAGAGGATGATGGAACGATGCAAACACCTGAATCTTTTTTTTTTCCTAGGTGATGTCTCAGAGGAACTGAATCAAATCAGTGTGTACAAGGGCTAGAGCAAATTAACAAATTAAGTAGTAGCAATTCATCGGGCCTGATAGTATTCACTCCAGAGTTCTACAGGAACTCAAATAAGAAATTGCAGATCTATTACTGGTAATTTATAATCTGTTATTCAAATCTGCCTCTATATCTAAGGATTTGAGGGTAGCAAATGTATAACTATTTTGAAATAAAAAGCTCCAGGAGTGACCCAAGCAACTACAGACAGATGAGCCTAACATCCATGCCTGGTAAAACTGGAAGCTATAATTAAGAACAAAATTACTGGCCATTACATGGCTTAATAAGAAAGCCAGCAATTTAGGGAAGGGAAGTCGTGCCTTACTATAACCTATTAGTATTCTCTGAAGGTATAAAGAAGCATATGGATAAGAGAGAGTGAATTTATACAGTGTTTGATAGTCCCTCATGAGAGACTCTTCAAAAAACTAATAAGAGGTGTTGTTTTATTCTGGATTGGTAACTGGTTAATAAAACAGTAAACAAAGAGTAGGACTTAATGATCAGTTTTCACAGTGGAGAAAGGTTAATAGTGGAGTGTCGCAAGGATTAGTGTTGTTCAACTTATTCATTAATGATCTGGAAAAAGAGCAACGAATGACGTGATCACATTTGCCGATGACACAAAAATATTCAGGGTAGTTAAAAAGGCAAATTGTGAGGAACTCCAGAAGGACTTTGCAAGACTGGAGAACTGGACATTTAAATGGCAGATTAGATTTAATGGAGACAAGTGCAAAGTAATGCACATAGGGAAAAATAACTAATTTTAGATATAGAATGATGTGATCCGCATTAGGAGTAACCATTCAGGAAAAGGATCTTGAAGTCATTGTGGACGGTATGTTGAAATCTGCAGCTCAGTGTGCGGCAGTGGTAAAAAAAAAAAAAAAAAAAGTTAATTGAATGCTAGAAATCATTTGGAAAGGAATGGAGAATACAATAAAGACCATCATAATGCTTCTACACTTTGAGTTTTATGTGCAATTCTAGTCACCCCATCTCAAAAAGGATAGTGGAGTTTAAAAAGGTACACAGAGAAGGGCAACAAAAATGGCTAAGGGATTGGAACAGCTTTCTTATGAAGAAAAGGTAAACAGGTTAGAGCTCTTCAGCTTGGGGAAGAGACAATTGAGGGGCAAAATCAGAGCTATGTAAAATCATGAGTGGGGTGGAAAAGGCTGATAGGAAATTGCTATTTACCCTTTCAAACAACACTAAGACTAGGGGACACTCCTTGAAGCTAACGGGTAGCAAATTTAAAACAAGTTGGAGAAAGCATTTTTTTTTCACTCAATGCATAATCAAGCTGTGGAATCTGTTGCCAGAGGATACAGTCAAGGCACCAAGCATTTCAGGGTTTAAAAAGGGTTTGAATAAGTTCTAGGAAGTAAAGTCCATAAACAGTTTTTAACCAGGTGACTTGCTGCTCACTTGTCATTGGCAGTGAGCAGCAAGAAATTGGGTCTACTTTGGGATGCTAGGCTTTATGGACCTTGATCTGACCCAGCATGGTACTTCTATGTTTTATGTGTGGCCTTTTAGTTTAGCCACAGGAGATGTTTGATTTTATTTTGACTTAGAGGAGATTTGAGTTGAAATCAGCCCAGCCTGTTTGGTTTAGACTCAGCTGATATTTATGAAGATTGCGAGGCCTCTCCAGTATGCCCAGTTTCCTTTTCTGTTGCCTTACTGTAGATCCTGCTTTTATAATTAAGGATATTTTGTGCTTATCCCATGTTTTCTTGAATTCTGAAACTTATTTTGCTTCTGTTAACCACTAGTGGGCACCATGTATCCACCACTTTCTATCTTTCTGCAAAGAAATACTTCCTTATGTTACTCCTGGGTCTGCTTCCCTTTATTTCTTAATTACCTTTCAATGAAATGATCAGTGATTTATACTTACAACAACGACAATTTAAAACATCTGACACCACCGGTTCAGCCACACACTGTGACTACTTTTTCTAGAATGCCCTTTCCACTGAAAAATGCTTGCCTCGTGTACGTTCAGTTCCCAGTTTTATGTCCCCTCTCCACCCTCTCCACCCAGACATATGCACTACAATTCACCTTTTTCTTTGTAATCCCGCCTTGTGCCTTTCCTGGGAAAAAGCAGAATATCAAACAGAAATATATAAAAGTTACTCATTCTTTTAAGGTATATGTATAATTTATTCTGAGCCCTCTGGGGACAGGAAAATCCACTTTGAAGAATCTGAAAGGGAGAATATAAATAAATCAATAAATAAAAATGAGTATTCTCTGTTCACTGAACTCAGCAGAGATTTGCCTGGAAAAAGGAAGTGCCCATTTAGTTTATATTCATGGGAGGTTTCCTTTGATTTAAGACTGGGGAATTTTAGCTGAAACCAGGGAGTACCAATTTGGTTTAGTCTCAAGAAGGGCTTGATATGACCAGGAATAATCATGCCCATTTTGGTACTGATCTGGATCACTACAGCTAAAATGAGTTTAGAAAGTATTTCTGATTTTGACCTGGTGCCCAGTATTATAACCACATTCACAAAGGTTCCTTGCCTTTTTTTTTAAAATATAAATTTGTTTATGTTTCAGGGTAGAGGATCAAAATTTGATATTTGATACACCAAAAATATGAAATCCTTGCCCCTGGTTCTGCATCTTCCTAGAACATGCGCTGATGTAGTGCTATTGCTAGAAATAATAATGTTACTGTTTAAGAAAAAAAAATTGAGTTTCTCCTTGAATTGAAAGTTGTAGGAAAAAAGGGAATAATTTTTAGAGAGGTATACTATCTCAAACCTCACGATTGAACTTATCGAGCATGCCACAAAATAGAAAGTCAATAATATCCCAAGATCAGAAAGGTCTATTAATAAATGAAGAATTCAAAAGCAGAGCTCTTCTTAACAAGACCACATATTTACCTAATTCAATTTCATTAAAGAAGGACATCTTATGAAAAAAGTAATCAAGTGTACAAAAAAGCATTAATATTTGACAAAAAAATATGAGTAAACCATAAGAAAGGTATGACAGCATAGATACAGAATATAAATGCAAACTAAAACCTATCCATGTTCACAAACATGAGAAAGAAAACACAGAAAATAATACAATTTGAAAACCTCACAAATTATAAGTATATCCGTATTTAGCAGAAAAGAAAGAACAGTATAAAAGTGAGTAAAAATGCAAAAATACTTCAACATGTTTTGTGATATGTTAATGCTTTCTACGTTTGATTTTCATAAGATGTCATTCTTAAATTGTATCATATCTGTCTTTACACTCACTAAATAATTGCAGTATGGCCACTAGATTCTCCTCTGCCACACATTCTCTCTCTCCTCTTATTCCTTCCCACCCACTTAATCTCCTTTCCCCCCTCCTCTCCCCCCTCACCCATCCCCAGCCTCCCTGCTGCAGCCTTCTTTATGGCCTCCCAAGCCCTGATCTACGCCAAAGACATGCTTCTTCCTTCTCCCAAGCACTGATAGAGAAGGAGAGTAAAGGGGACTACAGAGAGTGGGATGGGGGAGGGGGAGCTGAAGGGGTGGCGGGTAATGAGAAAGAGAGAGAGGTGTCAAAATAATGAAAATTAAACTGACCTCACTGCATCTAAAAATGGAGCGGTACCAGTTTGTAATGTGAGAAGCCAAGCAATTCCAGTCAATAGAAGCCTCAAAAAGGATCAAGTCAAAAATGGATGCAGGGACTCTTTTTTGACTGTGATGCTTCAATGCACCTTCATATCATGATCAGATCTGGAAAGATTCTAATAAATAACAGAAGCTGGCTTCCCCTTGCTCCCACCTCCACGGGGATGCTGCTTGAAGGCAATTATAACAGCCTCTTGAGCAGTTTCCCTCCGAGACTGCCTTTCCAGAGCTCACCATGGTGTGAAGTCCACGGGACAGCATACCTTCTTACCTTTGCACATCACAAAGAGATGCCACATTTTTCACTTGACCATTCTGAGATCTTATATTGACTGAGATAATAGACAAAAAGGAAGTGCTAAAAAGGTTAAAGTAAAAAAAAATGGCCCACCTATAATTTTCTTAGGATGGCATTCAGTAATTTTGGAAACTTTAGAGTAGAAAGGCCTAGCCATTCTAAAGTTATATTGAACATAATTGCACTTTTTAAAAAATGTATACACAGATAGATATGAGAGAGAGAGAGAAGTACATGGTCTCATTTATTAGTGTTGCTATAATTATTTTCTCTTATCAGACCCAAAGTTGCACGCCAAGCAGATTACAATACAGGGAGCTGAATGACTGCAATCACCCACATCTTGCATTGCTCTTTCCCAAGAAATAGTGACTATCATGCTGAACATTTGCATATGCTCTTGGGCTAGACTGTAGCAATCCTCTTAGGCCTCTCTTTTGTCAATTTTATTATGTTAAGAGGTGCAGCAATCTAAACTACAATGCAGGCTGTTTCTACTGCTGTTCCACCACTCTGGATTACGCTCCCTCTGGATATTAGGATGGAAATGAGCTCCTTGATTTTCAGGAAAAAAATTGAAAATATGGCTCTATCCGCCAGAAGGATAATGAATTCCACCATAACATCTAATGGGCTTCATTTTTCGCTCAGTCCTGTTTGTTGGTTTGATTTTTTTTTTTATATGTATTGTCTTTTGTTTAGGTATAGTGTTGGATTTTAATTTAGTTTTTATTGTACACCACTTTGGCTATCCATTTTTGGTTGGATAAGCAGTAGAGAAATATTTTAAATAAATAGCTACTAGGCAATGCTCAACTATACACACCACTATGCAAAGGCTGGGCTATAACAGTTATAGAGAATTAAGAGTGCTGTTAGAAAAGATATATACTTATTAATATCACAGCTACAATTAGCCATATGTTAACAAGTTCTTTTATGTAACAGTCTACTATAGCTCCCTACCCAAGTGTTCCAATAGATCTGGCACGTTGGTAAATATCATTAATCTGAATTCCAGAAAAAAAGGGGAGGGGGGAGATTACAAAAGTATATAGCATAAAAGGTAGCAATATTTTTTTTTTGGAACTTTCTTTTTGCATTATTCTTGCAAGTGTTTTAATATATTATTATAATGTTAATGTGTGTTCTTTGAGGCTGTTACTCAAACTGGCTTATCTGGTTTATCCAAATAAAAGGTTGGAATATTCTGGCCATTTAGCCAGATAAAATTTATTCAGATAAGTTACTAACCAGATAAAATTTATCCAGATGCTTTAGAGGCATTACAAGGAGAGTTCAATATCCAGAGTTAGCCAAATAAGTTATTTATCTAAGTCTAAACATGCAAAAGTATGGTTATTATCCAGGAATGTATTTTCAGCTAACTGGCTATATTCACACAGTATAGTTGGTTAAGTAGCAATTAAAAATTTAAAAAGAACCTTAGCAGGCTTGCTGGCTCGAATTCCCACCTCAGGGAAATAAACGTTGGTCTTTGCAGCCAAACCCCAATTTCCCTAAAACATTCTAACAATATAGCAAGGTCCACAGGACCAAAAGGTTCCCACTCCTTCCTTCCAAATTGGTTGGCCCCTTTCTAAAGCCCACCCTACTCCCCCTCCCCCCCCCCAGAAACCCAACCCAAACCTTCCCACCCCCATCCAGAATACTCCAAACTCCTTACCACTGCCAGGAATTTGGGACACGAGTGCAGCTCCCAGCACATCCAGTGTTCCTGTCATAGCTGTGGTGGTGTAAGCAACTAGTGTTCCTGTCAGAGTATTGCTTTCACAGCAAACTGGAAGCTTCTGTTACCAGCATCGCTGGCAAAGGAACACTGGATGTACCGGGAGCTGGACGAGTTTCAGAACACCGTAAATTCCATTTACCAAATTTGGGGCAGGGGGATAGGGGAGGCATTTAGGCCTATAGGCCAGCTAAGTTTTGGAATATTTTGGAGAGCCTGGGGGAGAGAGGAGACTGGCGGTCATCATTTATTTCACTGGAGTGGGTAGGAAAGGGGGCAGAGGGATCAGGCCTGTAGGCCCACAAATGTTTTTTTTTTTTTTAAGATTTGGATCGCTACTTAAGCAGCTATATTATTTCAATATAGCTAGTTAAGGTAAAGTTATCTAGGAACACATTCCTAGATACATTTCAAACCTAACCAGTGATATTCAAACATTACAAGTTTGGTTTCAAAGTTATCCTGCTACATATATATATCAATAACTGAGGATATTCAATGGGACGTTGTTAAATATCCCTAATGACTTATCCTGGTATCTTTAACCGGGTAAGTTATCCATTTTTTGTTTTGTTGAATATTGGCCTTTTTCTACCTGAGCAGCTTAGGTTTTCCCTTGATTCTAAGTTGATCATGGGGGTCCCCCTCCCTAAGTAAGTGGCAATAATTGTGAAGAGTTGGGAATGTCTCGTGAGTTATAGCAGGAATGCCTTTGTTTTCTCTTGTATACATTTCCTTCATTTTCTCCTACTTCGGTTTCCTCCCCCACATTGTTGAGGTCTAATTTGATATACTGTATTGAAGTTGGATTTTCCCGTTACTGGTTTTTTTTGGGTTTTTTTGAATATCATATAATATGCTGTGTTTCTAAAAGACAAGTACAGGCTTCTTGGCTGTAAATTGAAAAATTGAATAAATAATAAGTTATAAAAAAAAAAAAGTAGCAACATACTCATCGTGAACGATGGTGGGGCCATCCCTTGTTAAGGCCTCTTCCTTGATTACATTGATAAGTTCAAAGGTACTGCTTATGGGAGCATCTGGATTAGGCCATTTTGGACATTGAAAGTGACGCACTTCCAAAACATAATCATCCTAAAATAAAAATAGAGTATTTTTAAAATCCATTATTAAAGATTATTTATTTTATTTATTTAAAATGTATATTCTGCTGCCTACGAATTAGAAATCTGTACATACATAACCATAAGAAATGCATTAAAATAAAATAAAACATACATAAAAACCTATTAGAGTGTCAATATGGAAACTGAAGCTGTGATTAACTTATGGATATAGCATATGCTTTGCATATTTCCCCTTCAACACTTTAATTATAAAATAGATATTTCTCAGGGACTAAAATCGATGAGTCTGCTGCTGGCAGGTGCTGTGCATATGTCCCAGAAATTCCAGGAATCATGCCATAAAGCAGCAAATTAGAGTAATTTCAACTTGCTGCATTATGGCATGATTCCTGGAATTTCTGCTTCCAGGAGGTATTATTTCTTAATCAAAAACATAGGTTAATTAACATTTCTGCCAATCACTGCTCAATTTCTATCTACCTTGGGGGCAATTTTCAAATGGATTTTCCATATTAAATAATTGTTTACCCATGGAGAAGGGTCCTTGGAAAATTGTCCTAGGCCCTCTCCAGGAAAAAGCATGGATGCTGCTGACAGCTTGCACAATTTTCCCCTGGTTAAAAGGGGCAGGGCTGGGGAGGAAAGGCCAGAGAAAGTGCTTGGATTTCATTTTGAAATCCTTGTGCCTGCTTTCTTCCATACACGTGGCACAATGCACAGTATGCAAGATAAAATACTTCCGCTGGCACTGGCTAATTGCGATATTCAAAGGGATGCTCCAGGAGGCATTTTCCTTTGAAAATTGCCTTGCATGTTGGCTTGCTGAAAATTACCCTCTTTATATTTTACCTGTTTATAGGATTACCAGCAAATGAAACTACAGTATGCTGAATGCTAATCAAATGATAAGACTGATAAGCAACAAAAACAGTCTATTCAGAGACAATCCAGTGCATGGGCAGGTCAGCGCATGCCCAGACACAGGACCATTTTATAACTTAAGTGTGTATATGAGCACATGTTATAAAATAGCCTGCCCGCGTGCACGTGTGCCTAATTTTAAGTCAGGAGATTTTTAAAGGGGTGCATGTCCACGCCATTGCCAGTTTCACCAGTTCCCCAGTTAACAGCTAGGTCCTCCAAACCCCCCTAGTTTAATGGCTTTCACCCCCTCAGTTACCACAGACCCTTGTGTTATGGCTAGTTTTTATTTATTTATTTACTTACTTTAACTTACACCTCCTTCATAGCAGAAGTAAACTTACATGCCACTGGACCTGAGTGCATGCCCAGTCGTGCAAGTATTTACACGCACATCTCTTGGCCACACCCATGTCCCACACAGACCATGCCCTACCCCGCCCCTTTTTGAAAACTTCTGTGTTATGTGCACAGTGGAAGATAAGTGCGTATTTGGGAGGCTTTTCAAATTCTGTTGGCACGCGACAGCCCAACATGTGCACGCATCTCTCAGTTGATGTGTGCTGGACTTTTAAAATTTACCTCAAATTGTATATGTATATATGTGTATATACACAAACAATTTTACTATAAATAAATATATATATATATATATATATATATATTGTACTTTATATATATTTTTCATATCTGTGTTGGTACTACCTGTTTTAATAATAAAATTGCTACTTGTTTTGCATAGTAGGAACAGTTTCATAATTTAACTCGTGGAACTATTTTTCATCAATGAAATATTGACTAGCCAGTTGAGGAAATGAGAATAATTTTCTAAAATTCATGTTTTGTTTCTAAGCTTGTTGGGCTGTGTGCTTTACCTGTGTGGCCTCCAGGATGAAGTCATGGATGATGATTTGCTCTTCATTGGACAGGCACAATCTGTCTTTGCTAATAAGGGTTACGGTAAAGGCCTCACAGTTCATGGACTCTTCGCGGCTTGGCCAGTACACAAACTCATCCTCAGCCTGGGAATAAAAGCAAGTAAACTGCTGTAGCCATTCACATATTTTTCACCTATCTACTGAATTTTATTGATCAGAGCGAAACAGAAATTCATCTTAACATCCAATTTTCAAGTCTAAAGCAGTGTTCTTGAACTTGCAGGCATGCATATCACCTTCTGTCTTCAAGAACCAAAGAGAATTTTTTTTAAATTGCATTTTCAAGGAAAGTAAGTCATTAGGTTCCTGGACAGTGCACCTTTGTAGAGATACAACACTGTTGAGTTCTGAGAAGATTCAGTATCTGCAATAGCAAATATGGGGCAGATTTTTAAAGTTACGCACGCGGGGTACATTTGTGCTCGCTACCCGGCACGCACAAATGTACACACAATTTTATAACATGCGCGCGCTCCTGCGCGCATGTTATGAAATCTGGGGTCGGCACGCGCATGAGGATGCACACATGTGCACCTTGCGTGCACCGAGCCTGAGAGGAGCCCCGATGGCTTTCCCCGTTCCCTCCCAAGGCCGCTCCAAAATTGGAGCGGCCTTGGAGAGAAATTTTTTTTTGGCCCCCACCTTCCCCTCGCTTCCCCTATCTAACCCACCCCCCCAAGCCTTAACTAAATCCCCCCCTACCTTTGTTTCAAAAGTTATGTCTGCCCAAGGCAGGCGTAACTTGCGTGTGCCGGCTGGCTGCCGGCGCGCCATGCCCCGGCACAGGCCGCTGTGCCGGAGCACTCCGCCCCACTCCCAGACCACTCTGGACCACCGCCACGCCCCCGGACCACCCAATTTAGGAAAGCCCTGGGACATACGCGCATCCCGGGGCTTGCGCATGCTGCCAAGCCTATGGAAAATAGGCTTGGCATGCGCAGGGGTAGGATTTCTGGGGTTACGCGCGTAACCCTTTGAAAATCTACCCCATGGAGCAGTTCAGGAGCTCCTGAAAAAATCCAGAGCTAGCCCTTAAAAGGGTAAAGCAGTGGGCTGAAAAGGAGGGAAGCCAAGATTCAAATCCTGCTTCTCCCACGGATGCTTCTTGTGACCTTGGGCAAGTTACTTTACTGTCTTAACTTAGATTGGAAGCCCTCTGGGTGGAGGATTACTTAGTGTACCTGACTGTACCTTACACTGAGCTCATATTTGGAAAGGCAAGTAATTACATCTAAAATCCAAATTCAAAATTGTCCCAATGCTAGGCCAAGTAATAGTGGTACAAGGAACTTCATGAGTTCATGGATTGCAAGTCTGCCAGGGATATGTATTACACAAAAGCAATTCTATGTTGTAAATTCTTCTGATCTGAAATTATGAGAAATATAAAACAACTAAACTCGATCGACACTTGTTTGTCAGAATTCACTGCCTGGCTACTAGGCATGTACAGGCAACTATTTTCAGTTCATTGTGTTTGTTTTTGGTTTGTTTTTTTAGCTGAATTTTCATTTCTTTTTTTTTCCTTTTAATTTTTTTTCCAGATATTTTGTTCCAGCAATTAGCATGCACTAATTGCTGAAACAAAAAACCCAAACATTTTTTGGGAGGAACTTTTTTTTTTTGTTTTGGGTTTAATGAAACAATGAAAAAGGCTTCATTTGGTCTGGAACATGTTTTCATTTTAAACAGATGTACATCCCTACTGGTTACACAGCATAATGCATTTTCATATGAGTAGGAAAATTAGGTATTTCATTTTATTTTATTTTTACTATAATGAAAACATACTGACCTCAGAAAATTACTTTTGTTGTGTAATGGAAACAAATTATTAGGTCAAAATTTGCTGAAAATGATTTTCATCAGATATATGATGTTTAGTTTTGACCTCTCCAGTAAATTGCATGCCAGGGCTAATAGCCTCTAATCACAAGCTATAATCAGTGGTCAGGTTCCAAAATTCAGGGACTAAGTGGTCATAAGAACTACAACTTCCTGCCTCGAGCATCTACAGTACCACGAGTGCTCTGCCCTTCACTGATAAAATAGAAAATGGAAAACACGCTAGTTGCCAACAAATATAGACCTAGATTCATCAAAATGCTATAAATATAGTGGAAATAGCGCCCGTGACAAAAAAAAAAGGAGGCGTAGCTAGGCTAAGTTCCCTACTCCCGTAATGCATATGAAATTTCCGGGATACATTTATCACATTGCATGCTGATTAATCCACTGCAGGCGTGTTATTGACTGAAAAGGTTTTTATCGAGCCTCTGTAGAGACCAATATGCTACTATTTATACCTAACTCAGTGCGAGGTAGTTTTGAGGGGGCAGTTTTACATACACAGAGGTATGAACAGCAAAGTTGACAACAGTGAAGATTTTCTGTCACTTGGAGTGATAAAAGGTAAAAGAGGAGTTGGTTTGTACAATGTACGCTCTACCTAGCATACATATTGGTTTCCTCAGAGTCTCTCTGCTAGCATTAAGGCCCTTTGTTGTGCCCATTAGAATTTAGTAGTAGCTCCTTATTCTTCCTTCAGGGCAGCCTGTAGCTAGGAATTCCCCATGTGTTAGGTCTGCCATCCTGCTAGTCCTTTGAGAAGGCAGGTTTGCTTACCTGTAATAGCTGTTCTCAGAGGACATCAGGTTGTCAGTCCTCACGAAATCTGCCCACTTCCCCTTTGAGTTGGCTTCTCCTTATAGTGTTAGGGAACAAGACTAAAGAGGCCCCCACATGGATGTGTGTCATGTTGGATATGCCCAGTCAAAATCCTAGAAACTTGGACATAAAAGCACATAACCAGCTATATCCCTTGAATATAGCCAGTTAAGAGTAAAGTTATCCAGATATATGTACCCAGATAACTTTGAAATCTAACGGCAATATTCAAAGATAGCTGGTTAGTCTTCAAAATTATCCAGCTACACAGAGCTGTATAAAACTTTACTTGGGGTGGACCCAGAAAACAAATCGGAAGCCGATCCATTTGGCGGGACTTTTTCCTGCTACATATCCAGTTTTGGGATTTTTTTTTTAAATTATTTAGTGGATTTCTACATACATGGTAATATATATATTGTCAAGGATGGTAGAAGAAAAACAATTGGCCCATCTAGTATGCCTTTCTTTCTGCTTATCCTATTTCCTGGCCCTAAACTAACACCAGCTCCATCCCATATCTCCGACCTGACATCTCAACCTTGTGCCTTTCACAACTGCCCCATTTACTCTTCCCCTCATTCCACTTTTACTGCTGTGCTCAGTTTTTCTCAAGCTTTTTAAAATTCAATCACATTTGGTTGCCACTACAACTACTGGTAGACTATTCTAGGCCTCAACTGCTCTCTCAATAAAGAAGTCCCTCACTGGTCTTAAAAAAATAAAACAAAATTTAAAAAATTCCTCCTTCAAAAAAATCTGCAACATTTGATCAGTTTTTGACTTATGAATAAAATTTTACAAAATGCAAATAGGGCAACTCCTCATTTAATTTTCCATCAAGTGAGACGACATGCATGCCATTTAAGTGTCACATTTAAGTCAATGTGTTTGACATTTATATGACATGCATTTCCAAATGTATTTGAGGTAAAGATCAATGAAGGCTGTACTGTAATCTTCCTTAGGCATACTGGCATACTACAGAACCTGCGTCACATCTGCAACACATTGCTTTGGCTGGCTTATTTGGCTGATTTACCTTAGTGGCTCATCTCTATTCTGAGGATGGGAAAATTTAAATAAGTATGGTTACAAATATTTAACCTCCCCCCACATATCTGACCATTTTTTATTCACAACTATTTCAGAAATAAATTTTATAGCATGTATGAAGACATTCAACAGCTTTAATGGGTTATATGGCTTCTCAGGTGGTTAACAGTACAAAGATGTTGGACTCATGCCTCACAATGTGATACTTCCCTACAGTTTAAATTGGTAGTTATGAAACTGTTGGTTATAAAAGACATGCAAAGTGGATGGATGAGAGCCAGTAGCATTAGGGAATTCAGAAATAAAACACTGAAATGAGATCACACATTTATTAGTTGATTAACAGAAGGTATTAAGAAAATGCTAGCAGTCTCCTCTCATTGGAGAGTTCTTGAATTGCCACATAGCCAGCCTTGGTAGAGTGTTAATATTCCACTATAGACGTTCTTCATCACACTTTATAATTGTGCACAGCAGGGAGTCCAGGAAAAGTACCCTATCAAGGGCAGAGAGGTTTCATATCGAGAGTGAAGAGCTTCAGAATAGGAAAAAAAATTCTACTGTATTAACAAGAGGAAAGTTGAACAGCTGCAGTATCTAACCTAAATTACAAACCCAGCCTATCAAAGTAAAATATTGGTCACTGACATTTTAGATAAACTCTCTCTAGTCAGCCGGTATAAAGTCAGCAGGAAATGTTCGTTCAGCACAGGGTGGCTTTTCTTATAACTCACTTGTTTAAGTGGGTCTGGAGCAGTCCTAAACAAAAAACAGAGGAACTCGCCACACGGAGGCAGCCTTTGGTGGTGGGGTAGATCTCTTGGACCCCCATGTTCCAAACATTTTCATCCTATTCAAGAAATCTGCTAGAATTCCTTTCAGACAATATTTTACTATTATTCAAATATGCTGTTTTAGATCTGTGATTCTCAACCAGAGGCACTTGGAAGCTTGCCAAATGGCTACCACACAGGAGAGAGGAGCCCAAATCTTGGAAAGTACCAACCACCTCACCACACAAAGCAGTAACTTGAAGCAAAGGATCCTTGGCTCATGTTGGCTGCCATGTTCTTGCTGGAAGAGTAAAATGGGAGATGGTATGGCACCCACTCAAGGTCGAGGAATCTCCAGAACTAAAGCAGAAACGGCAGGCAGCATAGGGGACAGTGAAGTATTATGCATCCTATTCCTGTGGTTGCCTCCCTTTCCTACTGTCTATCATAGAGGTTTCCCGTATGCCTACCCAGTGGCAGGAGGAAGAGTAGGCTGTCAATCACAGGGAGAGAAAGCATAGAGTTTTACTGTGTCCCATGGTGCTTTGCTGGCTGCCTCTCCTACGACCCACTACTCACCTGCTTGTGGTGATTGTTCTATTGCTGCTCTCCTTTTGTTAAGATTAAAGAGATGGAGGGCTGAGAGGTGGGGAGAACAAAGTGTGGAAATGGAGCAGAAAGAGCAAACAGGAGCAATTTGGGACTGAGATGTATTGCAAGAAATCAAAAGAAGGAATGTGAAACGCTGTGGTGGTGGTGGGAAATGAATGAAAAGTGAAATGAAGGGCTGGGAGAAGAGGTAAGGAGAAAATGAGATTCTGGGCTTGGAAGTATGGGGCAAAAGTTAAAAGGAAAGGGAAATGGAGGGCTGAGATGTGGCAGACAGATCCAAGGAGAGGGAGATGGAGAAATAGGGCTCACAGCCAGAATGAAGAGAAGGCAGGCTATAAATTATGAATTTTTGTGAACCTGAGGGTACACGAGAGATCTCAAACTCTTGAAAGGGGTACAGTAGTCATAAAGGTTGAGAACCACTGTCTTAGATCATTTATTTATTTAAACATCTCTTACATTGCACATAAATGCAACAAAATTGTTGTTCAGAGCAGAATACAAATTTCAACAAACCTAAGAATGCATAAATTAAAACACACAATAAAAATACACAATAGGACCCGTATGTACAAAGATGTAAGAATAAACATTACGTTATTTATATGCCTCAATGAAGAATACAGCTTTAAGTTTTTTTCTGAAGCACTTAAGGGGAGAGCAAGTTAACTCCATTGACTATGTGTGTGTATATATATATATATATATATATATATATATATATGGCTTCTGATTTTAGGTTTTAACCGATAAACCCCAATAAAACACCCCAATGCCATAAAAAGATGTTTATTATATAAAACTGGAAAAACACCACTTTGCCTTATACTTTCTCACCCCCTGGATCCTTTGCTTTGTTTTTGTGCCTTTTTCCTTGCTAATGACTCCTCAGCTGCTCAAATGTATGTATTTGAGCCAACTGGAAAAGTTACTCAACAGCAGGACCTGCACCATGCAAACAACAATTTTTGGTACCCCCGCCCCCCCCAAAAAAAAACCCCTAATAAGCTAGAAAATAAACACCTACATTTACAATTTATAAACACCTAAAATCAGAAGCCCTAATTATAATTTACAATCTACCTGTATTTGCAATCCATCTCCAGGACTGAAACATGAGAAGCTACTGTAGATAAGAAAAAAGGCTGTACTAGTTCACATTCATTAACTGTAGCTGTTTTTATAATAATATTTTAATTTGTTTTGTGTTACAAAACCACCTTGGGTCATTGAGGAAGGCAATTAAATTCAAGAATGAATAAATAGTTTGCATATCTAAAACCTTATCCCAGGCCAGTATAAAGACTGAGCCATTTTAGGTACTCTGGAGAGAAATCATTTTGTGCAGCCCAGTATTCCTAGTTAACCCATTCCACACAGATACAAAGGAGTTGTATTTCTAAATTTGTTTGGTGGCTTTAATTTTCTTAAATAGGTAAATATGAAGAAGAGGAGGATTAGCTTTCTCCTTCATGAAGCCTTTTTTGGTTTGACATTATCTAAAAGCCGTTTCTTTTCCCTCTTCTACTTCAGCTAAAATGGAATTGGCTTCCTTTGGGGCTATGGAGCCATCAGCCTTCATTTGCAACTATCTGGAGCTCTATCTCCCCATTTTATAGCTCCCTCCTAATTCACTTAGTCCAGTCATTGCACCAACAATCCTCAATTAGGGGCTACATACCAGGGCTCCCTCGGAATTCAATTAATGTGGAGCTAGGTTTTTGCATGATGACTGGGATCCCTCACCACCCTTGGTATCCCTAGCACTGACTAGTGCAAGGAAAGCAAAACCTGACCCAAGGGCCGAAGGCAGGTGTTCTGCATGGCAGCATGCAGCACTGTCGCTGAGCAACCGGGCCAGCCCAGAAAAGCAGCTTTGTATATCAGAAAGAAGAGTGGCCTAGTGATTACAGCACTGGGTTTAGAATCAAAGAAGCCAGGGTTCAAATCCTGCTTCTGCCACCGACACTCCTTGTGTCCGTGGGCAAGTCACCCTTTCCCCTTCTCAGGCATCCACAAACAGTGTCTTTTTCAAAGGAAACTGTACATGTAATTTACTATCGTAGAAATTTTCTAAAGCCCATTTATCCGCATTAAATGTACTTAACTTGGGTCAAACATATTGACAATTCAATAGCATATATTGTAGCAATTTTCTAAAGCCTCTGAACATTACTTCAAGTATATGTTATTGACTTGTCAATAGATTTTACCTGCATTAAGGGCACTTAACGTGGGTAAATGGGCTTTTGAAAATTACTATGATAGAATGTTACATTTACATTTTCCTATGAAAATTACCCTGTTAGATTGTAAGCTCTTAGGGGGCTGAACCTAATCATACCTGAATACTTATTTATAGTGCTGTATAAATCCAGTAGCACTATAAAAATTAAGCATTATAATAGTTCTGAATTTGACATAGCAAAGAGAGATGTGAAATAGCAGAATATTTTTTTGATTTTGAACTGAATTTTCAAGGCCATTTATGTGCATAAAACCCTGTTTTGTGTGTGTAAATGGCTGTTACAAAATTGGCTGGGACTCGCTTTGTTTAAAAGTATGCATATACATTTATACAAACTAAGCAGAAGCATTCTGGGGGAGGGGGACACATTTGTATACTATCTGATTTTAAAAGTTATAGCCCTGATTTTAAAAAGCATTTACATACTTAAAATTAGGTTTTACGCATCTAAATGGGCTTTTGAAAATTACTATGATAGAATGTTACATTTACATTTTCCTATGAAAATTACCCTGTTAGATTGTAAGCTCTTAGGGGGCTGAACCTAATCAAACCTGAATACTTATTTATAGTGCTGTATAAATCCAGTAGCACTATAAAAATTAAGCATTATAATAGTTCTGAATTTGACATAGCAAAGAGAGATGTGAAATAGCAGAATATTTTTTTGATTTTGAACTGAATTTTCAAGGCCATTTATGTGCATAAAACCCTGTTTTGTGTGTGTAAATGGCTGTTACAAAATTGGCTGGGACTCGCTTTGTTTAAAAGTATGCATATACATTTATACAAACTAAGCAGAAGCATTCTGGGGGAGGGGGACACATTTGTATACTATCTGATTTTAAAAGTTATAGCCCTGATTTTAAAAAGCATTTACATACTTAAAATTAGGTTTTACGCATCTAAATGGGCTTTTGAAAATTGTTGTAACATATGCCACTGAATTGTAATTTTATGCATGTAAATGGCTTTCTTTTTATTTCCACACTCTCCCAAGGATCAACATTCATAAAAGTAGTGTGTAAACATACAAAACATAAAAGCAGAACAAAAACAGAGAGATCAATCAAAGTAGCAGTGAAAGCAACGTAATGAACTAACTGAAAGCTTCATGGAAGAGAAATGTCTCAAGAAGGGCTCAAGAAGGAAAGTTGCACGGCGGTGGGTCCCTTTTCTGCCCGGCACTGGCAGAAGGAGCATTCCCGCCCAACCGCCCTCAGCGCATTAGGTTGAGGGGAGGGACCTCTTATAGACACCTGTTGCAGCCCTTGGCGTTGCGATGCTGTGACCAGCGCATTGACGAGGCCCCACAGATTTTAACTACAGATTTGCATGGGGCCAGTGGCCCGGGAGCACCTGAGCAGGCAGGTGCTAAGCGGGTCGGCGGCCCAGCTAGTTCCAACCCAGACCCTCATCGCTTTGACGGCAAAGGGAAGTGGTGACAAGAAGGGGAGTATAGAGGGCGCTTCGACCTGAGACCCTAGCTTTTACACCCGGGCCTGGGTAACCCCTTACTGTGATGATGCTGTGGCTCCTACAGCCAGCCGTCTGCGATGGCATCTTGGCTTTTACGGCTGGGGTAGTCCTCGTTCGCCAGTGGCAGTTTGGGCCTAGCACCTGTCAGTTGTGGTGGGTGCTGGTCACCAGGAGCTAGCCTTGTGCAGTTTAAGAATTACGTTTTGTTAAAAGTTATGAAGTGTATGTATTATACTCATAGGTTGCAATGTTATGTTTGGGCTGCGGCCAATTTATTTGTTCACAAATAAAACAAAATTTCGATCTAAGCAGAGCACGTGTGAGTCCATTAATATCAGTCAGCGCGGGGGGGGGGGGGGGGGGGGGGTGCGGAATTCGAAGCGCAAGTGTACACCAGTCTTCCCCCTGGTCACATTGTGGAAATTTGTTCAGATTTAAAGAGGATATGGTCGGCCACGGTTTGTAAAAGTTGAAGAGCTCACAGAGTATTTAGCAAGGTAGACCAAAGAAAAGAGAATTATAATAATCAATATTTATTTATTTATTTATTTAGGGCTTTTTTATACCGACACTCATGATACCAATCATATCTTATCGGTTTACAATAAACAGTGGTGCAATAACATTAACAACAACGTGAACAATAGGCTAGGAGAGAAGAAGAGAGTGAAAGTTACAATAAACAGGGGCACTAGAACTGGGAGGAGGAAAAACCAGAGTAATGGCTAGCATAGAAATAGGTAATATTTAGTCTCAGAAATAAATAATATAAAGATATATACATAAGGCTATAATAGACACTAGTATTCACTAGTATATTATTCACTAGTATTCACTAGTATCTTATTCACTAGTGTCTATTATACTAGTAGACACTAGTATAATAGACACTAGTAATATGAGGAAAGATCAGTGCTTGTAGCACTGAGCGGAAGTTCTTGGGTCTTACTAGGGGTTTCAACCTGCACAGTATCCTTACTTTATAAAATGCAGTTAAAACTAGCATTTTTATAAGAGGACGCATAGAGAAGAAGGTGTCAACTCCTAGGTTTCTGGCCTGGGCAACGATTGGTAGTGAAAGACCAAGAGTATGTTACATTTACACATGTAACTGTTTTTAAAGTTACCTCCTAGGCATGTGTGCACACAAGTTATGCCTTCCGAAGGTGGTGGTATAACTTTATGTAAGTGAATCTCTGCATGTGCCTGGCCACTGATATTTTCCTGTTGAAAATTTGCAGATAAGCATAAATTCACTTTGAAATTCCTCGGCAAAGTTTACATGTACAATGTATGCGCAGACTACCCTTTTGATTTGAACTTCTAAAGCAGTAGCTTGCTTTCTTTTCTGCTTGTTTTCTCTACAAAGAATCAAAAATGTGTCCATATTTTTGATAAGCACTTGTATGGATAATAACTCGTTCTGCGCCTTATTTTGCTCAACAAATTACACATCATACCTGTGACTGTCCATATACATGAAAACTGCTTACTGTAGAAATAATTTTAAACATTTAATGTAACCTGTAGGAAAGGTAATTTTCAAACACCCACATAGTAGTAAAGTTTGCGTGTACTTTATAGAGGAAGACTTTACCAAATATTTTCAAAGTGGACTTACGTATGTAAGTTAGCTTTGAAAATAGTTGGGTAATAGGCTTAGTATGCGCACGCATTCACGCAAAGTTACATCTCTTCTTTGGCGGGTGTAACTTATGCATGTACACTTATGTTTGTACATTTTAAAATACAATATGTGCGTAAGTGTCGACTCCACCACAATTCCACACTCCCCCGCTCCACAAGAATACCTCTCCTCATTGTACATAAAACTACGCATGAAACCAGATTACAGCAATACTTTTACATACACTGAGCCTGGGTTTTATGTACAGAAATGGTTTAGAAAATTACCACCAGAAAGAATAAATTAGCTTTCAAAGCAGTGCAATCAGGTTTAAAACATGCATGGCAAGGGTGGCCTGAGTAGAACGCACAATGAAAGGAAATTTATCCAAATCAATTTAACCATTCCCCACAATTTTATAGAAGTTTTAAAATGTGAACTTCAGATCTTCTAATGGTTTCAGAATTACTGTCAGTATGTTAAGACAAATTTAGAAACCAACAACAAACTGTTGCTTGACTGATTTGTCTCCCTCATGTGTTCCTTCATGCCACTATTTCTTCTAGCTCACTTGCAACTTTTCTGTGACCAAGGGGTTCTGATTTACTTCCTTCTTTGAAGCCTTTTTCAGGTGTATATTCAGTAGTCAAAACCAGCTACTAATATTTTTCAATTGAATGCTTCAATGGCTGATTTGCTGCATTTTACAGAGCTCTTTCACAGAAGGAAAAATCGCAGAGAAGAATTTTGACTTACCAAGCTCTGGTTATCTGGCAGCATAACAATGATCTGTGCATTATGATCCCAGATCATGCGCCAAAAATCTTTAGTAGTATGTGGCAGAGGATGCTGAGTTATGATAAACTCATTGCTCCTGTAATAACCCTACAAGGGACAGAAAGCAGGTAAAACCTTTTAAGGGAGAAGTATGAAGTATCTTTAAGCAATATTAGTTTAAAATAAAATAATTTAAGATCTTACTATAGTGAGACAAGAACTGGACACATTGCAACAAACAGTTCCCTTTCTGTAGATACATTTGAACCCAAATGTATCTACAGAAATTAATTCAGAATTAATTCAGAAGCTCACAGGTAGTTATTTAGTTACTAGGTGATACATTTAAGACATGTAGGAGAAATTTTTCTTTTACTCATTGCATAATTAAACTCTGGAATTTGTTGCCAGAGGATGTGGTGAAAGCTGTTAGTGTAGCTGGATTTAAAAAAGGTTTAGACAAGTTCCTGGAAGAAAATTCCATATAACATTATTAAAGTGGTCTTGGGGAAATTCATTGCTAATCCCTGGGATAGAAACATTGAATCTATTGATCTTTTGGGATCCGGCCAGGTAGTTGTAACCTGGATTGGCCACTGTTGGAAGCAGGATGCTAGGCTTGATGGACCTTTGGTCTGACATAATTTGGCAAATCTTAGGTTCTTATAACTGCACCTTCACTGTACACAGTACAGTATAAGAAAATTCACATGCTTTGAAACTTATTAAATACTTCAGCCAGCACTCAACCTTTTTGACAAAATAATCATATTTTTAACATTTACTTTAAGAAACAGTTAAAATGATTGCTCTCTCTCACCATGATATACGAAGCATTAATGTAATCTGTTCCTTTTGTTCCTGGTAATGGCGCAAGGCCTACCCTGGCACGCTCAGCTACATGTAGAAAAGCAAAAGTAGAGACCAATTATCATTCCTGGAACAATTGTATCAAACCGCATACCCTTACCACAAACATTTACTGAATGGTGAAGTACAGTCAAGGACAAAAATAAAATTGTGACACTTTTATCCAGGAGCACAATAAAGCTAAATTCAGAAATTAAATTCTGCTTTTACAAGATTTTTAGTCAACCCACCAATGGACAATAATGTGTGCAAATATACAAAGAAATAATATACTGTAGTTTTTGCACCATAAGACGCACCTAGGATTCAGAGAGGGGAAAAAAAAAATGGTGTGCTAAACCAGCTCTGTTCCCAGGCATCTATGCATCTTATGGAGCAAATTCGGGGAGTGCATAAAATCTTTTTTTTGTCCCCATTTTGTTTTTGGGTCGGGGAGGGCCATTTCGGTCCACTCCCCAGACCAGAAAACGTTTAGCGTTCTCATCCCCCCACAAAACCCCCCACCAAATCCCCCCCATCCCAACCCTTTAAATTTAATTAATTACAACCCCCACCCCCCTGACCCCCCCAAGACCTGCCAAAAGTCCCTGGTGGTCCAGTGGGGGCTTGGGAACGATCTCCTGCACTTGGGCCGTCGGCTGCCAGTAATCAAAATGGCGCCGACGGCCCTTTGCCCTTACTATGTCACAGGGGCCGACCAATAGCACCGGTAGCCCCTGTGACATAGTAAGGGCAAAGGGCCGTCGGCGCCATTTTGATCACTGGCAGCCGACGGCCCAAGTGCAGTAGATTGCTCCTGGACCCCCGCTGGACCAC
The DNA here is from genome assembly GCF_901001135.1 of Rhinatrema bivittatum. Classification (NCBI taxonomy): domain Eukaryota; kingdom Metazoa; phylum Chordata; class Amphibia; order Gymnophiona; family Rhinatrematidae; genus Rhinatrema; species Rhinatrema bivittatum. The sequence continues at coordinate 391,198,453 of NC_042618.1, read as the reverse complement.
CAGGGACTTTTGGCAGGTCTTGGGGGGTCAGGAGGGTGGGGGGTTGTAGTTAAGTGTTTTAGTTTTTTTTTATATTTGCTCCATAAGACGCACAGACATTTCCCCCCCACTTTTGGGGGGAAAAAAAGTGTGTCTTATGGAGCAGAAAATACTGTATTGTATCTGATTTCCTGATGTTATAATTAGACTGCCAATGATATACAGTCTTTGGATGTGACGTAGTAAGGTAATCTTCACTGGTTATCCATCCAAGAATGTACATAATCTCTAAAACACACACCATTCTTGTCATCCAAAAAAATAAATCAGCTCATACCCACATGATGTCCCAGTTCACATAAATGTGATTTCTGATCCCAAAAGAGCCATCTAACTTAGGTAATTTAATTGTAACAGTGCAATACCATAAAATAAATGATCTTCCTTCAAACTGTAAAAATCATCTTCTGCATGAATATGCAGATATGATACTGCTATAAGTGGTGAGGTGTCAGTTTAGTAAACAAAAGTAATCTCTACAAATTTGCCTGGAAAATACTGAGAAATATTATCATTTCTATGTTTTTCTTAATTTGCTCAATTTTTAAAGAATGTTTATTTGAATGAGTGGAGGGAACTCTAAACTATTTTTCTTTCCAGAGGAAATGAGTTCTAGTACCTTGAATCACAGAGTGCTTCTATATCCAGCTCTATGACAGATTTGCTTTATAACCTTAGGCAAGTCTCTAATTATATGAAGTCCAATTCCAGCCTTGTATGTGACTGCATAATAGACCCATTATGGAATGGAATGGATTGTATATTTAATTACTCATCTTTCCAAATCTGAGCTCAAGGCAAATTACATTTTCAGGAACAGTTTGTAGGTCCCTGCCCAAGAGGGTTTACAATCTGAGGGTCATTTATTAAAACATGCTAGGGCATTACTGCAGGCGTTAGGGCCCTAACGCCTGCAATAATGCCATAACGCATGCGATAAATACCGCATCGCAAAATGCGTATGCAAATTTAAAATCGGTATTCAGGTGGGAGGAGTTTGGGCAGAGCAAATGGCAATGAGGGTCAGTTAAGGTGGTGTGTGATAACATAATGCAAAGCAGTGTAGGTTTTAACACCGGAAATAACTATACCTTTTTTCTGTGTGTTATGCTTGCGTTAGCTGTGCGTTACTGGCCAAAATGGTTTTTATCACAAATGCCGGTTCAGGAGAGTGGGCAAGTGAAGGAGAGAATGAGAGCCTCTGTGGAGGCTCACTTATAATTGAACTTTTTATACCACTGTAAGAGGGTCATTATGAACTCAGGTTGAGGTTTGTGGAGTGGAGTAGGTTTAGGGGGGCAGTTTTACATGCACAGTCATACGTACAAACAGCACAGTTGCCATCAGTGATTTACTGTCATTTGGAGTGATGAAGTGTAAAAGAAGAGTAGATTTGTACAATGTTCTCTCTACCTAGCTTGATGCACTCTACCTAACTGCAATCAAGCTAGGTAGAGAGTAAAATGTACAAATCTACTCTTTTTACCTTTCATATTTCCAAATCAAATAAAATCTTCACTGATGGCAACTGTGCTATTTGTACATATGACTATGCATGAAAACGTGCCCCCCCAAAAAAAAAAACCAAAAACATACCCCACCCCCAAAACCTCACCCTGAGTTACTAGTGGTCCCTCTTATAAGGCATAAATAGTTAACTTTTTTGTGAGCCTCTACAGTCTGTCTCTTTCTCACCTAACTACGCCCTCTTTTTTTTTTTTTTTTATCCAAGCACTATTTCCATGATATTTATAGTGATTTGATGAATCTAGGTCTAAATTTGTATCTGAGGCAAGAGATGGTTCAGTAACTTGCTCAAGGTCACAAGGAGCATTAGTTAAAGGAATAGGGATTTGAACCTTGGCTTCCCTGGTTCGCAGCTAACTGCTTTAACTACTAGAACTCTGATATTCAGCGAGCAATTGCAGACAAAGTTAACCAGACAAGTCTGTGCAGTAAACTTTGGCAATTCAGCTGCATTTGTTTGGGTACAAATCAAATGCACAACTGTGTCCACTCAGATTTATCCCTGCTATTTGTGCAAAGCAACTTGTCTGCTCAGATTTAGCCACACAGTAGTCAATATGGTGCTATCTGGCTAAATTTCACAGCCTGTCCTCGCCATACCTCTAGCCCCATCCCCTTTTTGTCTGGGTAACTCTGTCCGCACAGCAATTTTGTAAGGTGAAAGTTACCCTGGACAAAGGCAGATTATTTTTAAATGGGAAGATTTGTGCAGGTAAGAGCAGATTTTACTCACATAAATCTGAACATGGACCTCTAGGCTACTCCTCCTCTTCATGATCATTAACACTCTAAAGCACTTCAACATGTTGGTTGGCTATAAGTTGCAATACAAGTCCAAAATTATCAGTATTTAAGTATGATATAAGCAGGGGCAAGCTGAAAAATGCATCTGAAGGCATAATCAAACCTTACAGGGCACAACTGATGAGTTCCTGTTCTTTTCCTTGTTGCATTCTTTCTGAGCACTGAAACATTCCACGTATCTTGCATTGCACTGCGTAACCAGCTGAAAGCAAACATTTCCTGTTAGTGAATTTTTAGCTCTAGCACAACAAATACATATTTTTTTCTTCTTGGCAGTTTCTAGGAGATGAATTCTCAAAAGCAGAAATCACTAGCTAAACTAAAATGTTTCCATAATGTTCTGACAATACAAATTGGATTTATGAAACATAATAGGCTTGATTTATCTGAGGTTTTTTCCAATTTTGTACCTATGAGGTATATTTCCAAGAAATGTTCCATCCCTAAATTAAATGTCCAAATTTTAGCTCCCTAAATTTAGAGAGTTAAGTTTTCATCTCAAAAGAATCTCAAATTTAGAACTGCAAGTCATTTGACTAGATTTAAATGCCTAGTAATAAAAATCATTGCTAAGTCCCTAACTCATTTCCCCTCACCTAACTCCACACCTGTAGCCACTCACTTTTTAGGAATCTAAATTTAAGCGCTCAGCCCTAGTCAGTTTTCAAAGAGGCTGATTTATGTACCAAACTTTCTAAGTTAGGCATCTAAATGCTTTGAAAATTAATTTGTACGGTCTTGAACACACTCATTTTAAACATGATCTTACTTTAGTTATTTCCAAAAGACTTTTTCAAAATCTCTTTTTCTGTTTATGTTAACAGTTCTTGAAAGATTATGACATTTATCAACATGGACAAAGGATTATGTGTCCTGCCACTTATTTCCCCAAAGTGCCTTACTACATTACAAATGAATGTATAAAATGTCAATGACAGTTACACAGCTGTGTAGGTTAAAAGGCGACCAGAGGTCCATCAAATTCAGCCTTCCCTCTCTCTTTTGCAGCACAGTGAAAAATAATTCCTTCCCGACTACCAAAATAGTGATATGTTTAAGTCCCTAGAGCCTAACCAGGGAAGGCATTTAATCTACAAATAAGAAAAAGTAGGTAGGCCTATTACCAACAAGAAAGCCAAGTTCAACTGTTCTTTAAGAACTATGTTAAAAAAATAACGCTGTTAGCATACTGATTGTGACTGAACAGCGCACAACTTTTTTTTTTTCAATCCTTTTGAGGGCAATTTTCTGTAGCCTGCATATCTACAAAGTACCCATGTACTTTGCACCTGCTTTTAATGTGAAAGGCAGAACAGGGGCAAAACCCTGCCCTAGAAACACCTCTTTTTAATGCTGCTAAAAGTCTGCGTGCTGTGAAAGCATATGCAGACTTAGCTGCTGTGGGTGGGGACAATTCAACCTGGGTAACTACTTCGGGCCAGATATACTAACCAGGTTACTCATACACATAAAATGAGAGAAAATATTTAATACCTCTGCCCCTTAGTTTGAAAATTGCCTTTTGATTAATTATTGGAGCATGTGGAATCCGAGAGATGTCAATGCGGGCATTTTCAAATTCCATGGATGGCATTTCCACCAAAGATTAATTTGTACCTTAAACTGCTTCTCCAGTCTTGTCTTTCCTCCTATTGCAGGTGTAAGGATGCTGTTAACGTAATTATGCAGCTGGTTTGCAGATATTTCTGTCTCCTTGCCAAGGATGGCTTCTAACAAGGCATCATGAATGAAAACATACTGCTCCTAAAAAAGACAAAAACACAATGTAGCAGGATCATGTAAAACATTAGCTTCAGAGGGAATAAAGCACATTTTTCAGCACCCATCGTGTTATCATCAATGAAACTAGCTATATCTAGCTGCAGTGCATGTCGGCTGTGAAATTTGATAAAACGAAAAAAAATCTTATCCTTGCTTTAAAACAAAGTGCAGTAATTATTATTTATTTTTATTTCCATGACCCAGAGGGATGGAAACTTTAAAACAAGAGTGCGGGCACCCATACACGCATGTATGGGCTTGTGAGCAGACATACATTAGAATTTTAAATTTTGTTTGCAGTTGCATGCATATGATTTACAATGCCTATCGTGAGTACGTGTATTCCAAATATTAAACTGTTACTCAAACAAATGTACTTCACATTTCATCCTTTGGTCTTTGTCAGCTTTAACTCTGATTTTAAAACATGCTTACATGAAGGACATTCCCAGTTTTACCAATTAGTCCACCAGTTTGCCCATTCTATCTCGAGGTCATCCAGACTCCTCTGGTTCTTCAGCCTACAATGCCCCCCAGTTGACCCAGAACCCTCACCCTTCGTGTTAGGTGAAGAAAGATTTCTACAGACTTATACCTCATCAGGCGCAGCAGTAAATATACGCGGCTAATAATCCTCCATGTGCTGCAGTCACCAGATTTAAAATACGGATTTACGTGCATAACTGGTGGGCCTGCCACGGAACGCCCCCACTCCGCCCACTCACCCACCCCCCGTTTTGGTTTTTTTTTACTCGCATCCATGTATATATGCTCATAATTTGTGGCTTTTAAAATATGCATTGCTTACGCGCAGCCCAGATACTTTTGTATACGGGCCTTTTAGCATGAACAACACTTTTAAAATTCACCCCAAAGCATACAATAAAGCCAAGTACAGATCAGAGTTTTTTTTTTTTTTAAAGCTCTTGCTGGCATTAAACATTTAGTGAATTTTTTGTACTTGTGAAAAGTGCAAGATAGACAGCAGTGGAAACCAAAGTCCTCCATTTATCCACAGAACAGCTCTGGAGACCCCCACCTCTAAGGGTCAGAGGGACATTTAGAATCCACATCTGTCCACTCTTTGGCCTCTCTGCTACGACTGCTAATCATGGTGCCAGTTAATGCCAAATTGTGATAGTGGTTTTTAGTGATGTGGACCACTGACCACTTGGATCTGAACAGAATCATCCAAAAGTGACTGAACTGAAATACAAGGAAAAGGATGGAAAAAAGATTGAATTGGACTGCAATGTTGGCAGACACTGCCTGAATAGCTAACCCTCTAGCCTTAATAATATTGCCACACTACACTACAGAAAAAAGCAAAATATACGGTCTCTAGACGCAATGAAGTGCAATTTAATTTGCACCCTGGCAAACACTGGCTGTGCGCGTGTTTGCCAGGGTGCCCACATGGACGAACCAATTTTATAACATACACGTGTTATAAAATCGGCTACCTGCGCATACATGCGCACATGATTTTATATTGATGTGCGCATGTGCACGTGAATACCGACTGGAGCACCTAAGTGGGGGGAATTTTATTAGATACGTGCGGCGATGTAATAGGCCTTTTCCCCCCGTTTGCCTCAGTAAAGGAGAGGACTTCCATGGTGCAGTCCTGGCCCGCCCATGTCCCGCTCAGACCACATCCACGCCCCCTCCCTTTTTCAGAAAACTTTTTTTTAAGCGCGTATCAGGAGATATGTGCATACCCGTGCGGGTTTTAAAATCCGCATGGCGCACGCCAGGTGGAGTCGCACACGTATCGACCGGCTTTGGCGCACGTGGGGCTTTTAAAATTGACCAGAGTATAAAAATGTAATAAAAAAAATGAAAATAAAAAATAAAATTTATGGGGCAATAATCGGAGGTTTTCATGCAGGTAAAGGTACGTGCACTATGAAAGGTGAGTAGTTAGGTGACAGGAGTGAGAGTACAAAAGGATGTTTCATTTTGAAATATTCAAGTGTACTTTCACGTGTGCACTTTGCGCCTGCTCGAATGAATGTGGCACAGTACGTTGTACAAAAGTATCTGCGTTCCATGTACCATCAAGATTTTCACAGGGAAACTCAGTGGGAAGTTTTCCTTTGAAAAAGAGCTCACAAAGAACCCACAGGACTGCAAGCCCGATGGGCAGTATTGAAATTACTCTTCCCCAACACCAAGACAAAAGTGAAATAGAATGCAACCCACCGGATGACAACATAAAAGAACATCGCTCCAGGTGTAATGGAAAATGCTCAGTGCATTCTTCTTGAAAGCAACAAAAATTGGGTTTCTTGAAAGTAGAACAGCAGGCTTTTCTGTGCTGTACTTTATAGCTTAGTGACAATGAAGATTTAAAATACTTGTGGTAGAAGTGATTGATACAACAAGTCAAAGCTTACCCAAGGTGTTCTTGTTCTAATGCAATAAACACCTGATATGTGTCCAACATAGAACAGAAAACCACAATTTTTTTTGTGTGCTGCATATCCCAACAAAAATCTCCTCCATAAATCCATTCATGTGCAGGAGACTTACCTCTGTCTGGACGAGGTAGTTGCGCTGTGTCCTGATATGTTTCAGAAAACCCAGGGCATTTACTGTGCTTTTGTCCTTTATCTGTTGCAGCATGCTATCTATTACAATATAGGTACCAGTTCTTCCAACACCAGCACTAGAAAAGACAGGAAGCACAATCTGATAACCCAGCTGAGCCAATTTAACTGTGCCACTGCTAAAGAAATGTTAGTTTGTTTGTTCTTTCTAAGTGACAATACCTCTGTTAACAAAATCATACATGGATTCTACAATCAAAAGTGAATGAGAAAAAATATTAAGCGGTTTACTGCCCATTCAGTTTTACAGTGTACATATGCGAACTAGCATTGTAGCTATCGCCCAAAGGCGGCACCTGGTGGTTGGTTTTAGGAACCATGGCTGCAAGATTCTGGAGGAAGCTTTTGTGTATGACTCCCCACCAAGGACTGTTGCTTCAATGGCTGTGCTAGACAAGTGAGACGATGATATAAACTGGGGGGGAAGGGCGGGGAAAAATCCTGATAGTTTGTGAATGAAAGCTTATGGCACTGTAGTCCAACAGAGGCTGGTTCAAACTGGGCTTGAAGCCTAAAGGAGCAGAAGGGAAACAAACTGCTGGACTAATACATACACACATACACTTGATATGACTAAAAAGAAAAATATATTCTGGGTGTGCCAGATGTGCAACCTCCACGGATGCTCCATCGATGCCCTCCACTCATGAGTTGGCCAAAAGGGGTTGTTATTCATTCTCATATAATGTAATCGCTGTCCTGAGCTCAGACTTTCAGAAGATCCCTTACTGCAGCCATGCAGCTCCCATTATAGTTTATAGGAGTGATTTTTTTCACTTTCACTTTATTTTCCTTTCATGGCAAATTTGTCAAACCTGGGTAAGCCAAGCCATACCATTTTGCTCTGTTGCATGCCTTGTGAAACACCTCTAGATGCATTCTTGACAAAAGCTGTTTTTCAAGAGACTTTACTGCTTCCTCCAGAGAATATTGGAACATTCACACCAGACCCTATATTCTATACAATTGATTTAACATGGCCACTTACTACACATGCCCCTGCCTTCCAATCTTACCTCATTTTCACATTCTCTATCTCATGAATACAGTAGCTGTAAATACAATATACACATGGGTACATACTCTCTTACTCTTACCTATCATTCATGCTCTCACATAGCTTGGCATAACAAAACATGCATTCACTGTAGTCATACATCACTATTTCTAAGCATAATCAGGGCTCCAACAGAAGCACAGGTTGTAGCACTATAAAGCATTACTGTATACTCTATGCACTTTCTTCCTGCTATATTTTATATATATATACACACACACACACACACACAATAATCATTCCAACATACACAATATTGCCTTTTAGAAGTCCACATTCACAGCTTCTGTACATTGCATAACATCTCACATAAATATACCTACAGAAATGATATAACAATCCTTCCTTGGGAATCATGCACAAAAACTTCCTCCAGAACATTGGAATCGTGGTACCTATGTCCAACAAGGTGGTGATAGCTACAATGCTAGTGGCATATGTGATAAAGATGTAATATTTACTGAAAATCTTAAAAATAAAAATGACATTTTCTTTTTTTATATTTTCCTCATTGTTTCCTATGGAACAGGCCATGTTAAGTGCTTCAGAGCCTAATTACATGAGGCTGAACGTTGTTTGGAATGCAATCATTTTTGGTTTCTTGACATTAGGTTGCATGGATGTCATGCTGTATGCATGCTCTATATGCTTATTCTGCCCAATTTCAGTTGCTGCTGCTGATAGCAATGCAACTTTGCATGTCCAAAAAGGGATCATGAAGATCATGCATATTGTAATAAAACCTGTAGTACATTATACATTGGAGAACCTTATACATTGGAGAACCTTTATGCAAGCCTTAGAAACTTGCATAAAAAGGTTACATTCAAGGTTTTCCAGATGTATATAGGGCATTGTAGTAGACTATACTGGAATGTTACCATGAATAAGCCAGCAGTAGATTCTTTGGAAAGTTCATACTTTTTTTTTTTTTTTTTTTTTTTTAATACAGTGCCACTGTATATACAAAGTGGGAACTGGTTAGCCTTGAATAACCAAACTTTTGGACAATTAAATGTCATGAAAAAATACTCTATTTCCAGCAATACATTAGTTTATTTTGCAAAGGATACTGGCTGTGCACTACCATGCAGAGAGACCTGGGTTTGAATCCCAGCTCAGGCCTTCCACTTCCCTGGTCATCCAGGGCTGGGAATGCTAGAGAGGTAGCTTTCACATCCCTTTGGAGGAGGCTGCCATAGGTATTTTTATTTTATTTATTTATTTTAACATTTTTATAGACCGATAGCCGTATACACATCGTACCGGTTTACAAAGAACATGTAGCTGGCCAGAAAGAGGCAAAGCTGTTACATAGAACGCATAAGTCTAACATATATAAATGATTAATTATTAATTAATTATTGCAAATAATGACATCTAGTGGCTTGATTTAGGGCCCAGATGAAGACAGTCAGTACAGTGCCTGGGCTGTTAGTTGGGAGAGGATATAAAATAGGGAAACAAAGTTCCAGGCAATTGAGAATGACGACTCCTACAGCCAGATCCCAGCCATGGTTTCTACTGAGTTGGAAATACAAAGGAACAGGTGGAAACTGCAGGTTAAAAAAATACATTCCTGAAATAGGTTCCTCAGTTCTGGCTGCACTATTTACTAAAGGTTTTCTCTAATTTTTTGTCTATGGGAAAAATACTTAGTAAACAGAGCCCTAAATGAAATGCAATGATAGTGTTTATGAAGGAAAAAATTCCTAAATTGTTTTTAAAGACAAACATTTGTATAAGCAACTTTCAGGTAATGGAGACTCTAGCAAACTTTAAATAATGAAATAATAAAAACTCCTCTTAGCATATGCATTTATTTGCAATATTCTGCCCTACCTGCAATGTATAACTACTGGTCCCATTTCAGGCATTCTGGTTGCCGATGACCTCCTTACAAAGGTCAGCACTGGCAGTGCATACTCTGGTACTCCCATATCAGGCCACTGCGTATAGTGGTACTGAATCACCGTCCTTTCACTCTGACGTCCTTTCGGATTTCCTTTCTGCCCCTAAAAATGAAAAAGAGCAAACAAAAGAGGCACAATTTTGAACTCTGAGTTAAGTTACTTTAAAGCATAATTCATATTTCTAATATATTTAAACTACTGAATGGTTCTTTGAAAGCAGCCAGTAATCTAATCTGACAAGCATCTGGCATTTTTTGCTCACATCTCATGCAATGCTTTATTGGATGTTTATAGCTCATCACCCTGCCCTTCAGTCAGTTCACCAAATTATTTTTTATAACTTAAAGAATATTGTCGATTTACATTGCTTTAGAACGTGGGTGAAATTAAATGAGTCATGCAACTGATTTCCTTGGACATGAAAATGGTACTTTCAAGTCAACAATAAATTGATGTGTTGCGTAGAAATAGGACACAGTATATCAGTGGCATCGCTAGCTGTGGGTACATGGGGCATTTGCCCTGAGTCTCTGCATCTCTCCCCTGCCCCAAAACAAAAAAAGTTAACCTGAAGTTTATTCGTGGCTGCTTCTGCCTTTTCTTCTTCCCCTCCCCTCCCTTATCCCTTGTCTCATGCTTGTAATAGAGAAGCTTCTCCTTCTTGGTGCCAGCGTGGTTCAATGACACTTTGTTTGAACTGAGAGGGCCTCCGTAGTTAGAGTCCCTCGGTTCAAAAAACTTATTACTGAACCATTCTGGCACTAAACAGCACTGAGCAGGAGAAGCAGCTCTGCTATAAGTGCTAGACAGGGAGCTTTTGTAGGAGGGAGGTGAGGTGAAGAAAAAAAATCAGGGAAGTTACAAAGAAAAGCTTAAAGTTTGGGGGGGGGGGGAGAGGAGGGAGGGAGCAAGGACTCCAAATGCACTGACTTGGAGATAGGGGGGAGGTGAAAGGACTCAAATTGGGTGGAGGAGTTTGTAGAGATGCAGGGATAAGGAGGACTCCGAGAGGGAGAAGAAGTGGGGAACCTCCCAGATTCAGGGAGAGAAGTGGGGATTGGGTGGAGGAGAGTGGAGAATCAGGGATGGGGCAGAAGAGGGAATTCCCAGATTTGGTGTCTCAGGATGGAGGAAGAAAGAGGGCAAGGGCTTCCAGATTAGACACTGGTTGTAGAGGAGAAAGTAGAGACTTGGGGATGTTTGGGGAGATCGAGCATTTTCAGAGATTGGATGATGATAATGTGGGAACTTGGATATTATGGGAAGAGCAGAAACTCAGCAGTTGGGTGGGGCATGCGCAGCACTGTAGGATGGCCTGGATGTATAAGATAGCGCTATGAACGTGAGATGTGGGTTGGATGGTGGGGAAAGGTTGAGATATGGTGTGAAGGACTTGGAAGGCTGGAGCAGGGGTAAAGGCAATGGAAAGTGATTGGGGGGGGGGGGGGTGAGAGGCAGAGGAAAGGGATGGCTCTGTGACGGGGTGAGAGGGTAGAAAGGGGGCTTTGGGGAGGTGGCTCACTAGGTGGTAAAACACAAGAAAGTGGCTGGAGGGAGGAGAGAGAATGGGTGAGAGAAGGAGGTGGGGTTAATGAGGGGATGAGAAATGGGGAGTGGGAAAAGGGAGAGCTGAGGATGGTTGAGAGAGCAGAGAGATGGGTTGGGAAGGGGAAGAGAAGGAGAGCTGGAAAATTGGTAGGTAGGTGAGAGGTGAAAAGAGGGAGATTGAGGACTGGAGAAACAAAGGGGGAGAAGAGGGAGTGAAATGCAACTGAGTGAATAAGGTGGCAGTGAAGAGACAAATGAGGAAAAGAGATGGGAAAGATGTAAGGGAGAAACTGAAGAAGACAGGAAGGAAGAGAACACAAATGGACAGGAGAACATAGAGAAGGAGGAGACAAAAACAGAAAAGAGATTAGGACCAAGATTATTAGAAAATTAAAATGTCAGTTTCTGGGCTGTGCCTCTCTGAACCCTTCTGTATTTCTGTTTCTATTTCTGTGATGTTGCATTGCATGCGTGTCTAGTTTCTTAGGATTTCCATTCATTTTTTGTCTGTACATTTCTAAGTTGTGGCCCCTTATTCTGTATTTGGTGAGGGTCTGTCTGCGACACAGGTGAGATATTCTGCTTGTTTTTCTTTTCCAGAATGAGATGTACTGCCATTCTAGAGCCTGATGTAATATTTGTATTGCTGCCTTTTCATGGGTAAAGTTATTAATGTTTGAGTCTGGCAGTTAGTGAATTATGGTATGGCAGGTTTGCTATATAGATTCTATGTGCATCACAGGGTGTTGTTTTTTTTTTTTTTAAATACTTCACAATTGTTCTTGTAGCAGAAGAGAGTTGTGTTGCTTTTACTGAGATCGTACCAGAAATTAGATTATTATTTTTGCATGGTGAGTAGTAAGGGGAAACATCCTAGCTCTGCTCTGTAGAGTTCTTTGGTTGATATTGGAGTTCTGTTCCATCCCATATAGATCCCACATTTTACTCCTCTGTAGATTGATTGAATCAAGCTATTGAATAATTTTAATGGTAGTTTTACTGGCTAGTTGATACTTGCCAGGGTTTCTTTGTTGCATAGAAGGCCCTTCTGTCTAGAGATAATACTGACATGTACACGTTCTTCCTTTCAGTGTCATTAGAAAGATAAGGTCTCCAGAACTCAACACAGAATTCAAGATGGGGTCTCACTAGTGACCTATATCTGGGCAATATTACTTTGTTTTCTCTGCTTTTAATATCTCTACTTATGCAACTGAAAATACCTGTTAAGCTTTACTAGTTGCTTATTTTATTGAATGGCTACCTTAGGTCACCTGAGATGATCATATCTAAATCTGTTTCTGTTTAAAATTTCCAATTCTTGTCCTTCTAATTCATACGTGGCTTATGGATTTCTGCATTCCAAAAACATAAGAGCTTTATTCTAAACCTTTGATCATTCTTCCAGTGTTATCAAATAACCTTTTGTTTTTTTAAACCCTTCTGGTATCTAACAGATTCTTGTATCATCTATAACATGAGCATATTTTTCCCCCCAAGTTCCCCAGCAATGCCACTAATATATTAAAAAGAACTGGTCCCAGGACAAAATCCTGGGGTGCGCCACCAGTCACTTCCCCAACACCAGAATAAACTCAGTTTATCACCACTCTGTATTCTGTCACTCAACCTGTTCCTCACAGAATTTGCAACTTTCTGGTTCTACTCTCTCATATATCCATCTTACCATTCTTCTATATGGAACAGTGTCAGAATTTATTTAAAATCTGTTATATTCCACCTACTCTTAGAAGCACTGTTTCGAAGTGTATTACAAAAGAAATATCAACAATTTTAAAACAAACATGAACAAAGTCAAACAACAAATAGGCATATCTACTGCACCTATCTGATCTACCACTTTTATCACCTCATTACTTGCTAACTTGCTCAAGCAAGTTAGTTTGAAATGATTTTCCCTTTCTGAAATCATCTTGTCTGGGGTCCTGCAATCTACTTGTTTCTAGGTGTTGCCACTTTATTTTCCTTTAGCATGGTTTCCATAGTTTTTGCCCACTACTAAAGTTAAAACTGAAGGACTATAGTATCTTGTCTGCCTCCTTCTACATACTTGTGTAGTGGGAACTACATATGCTCTCTTCCAGTCCCTTGGAAACTCTCCCATCTTCATGGACAAGTTGAGCAGAACTGCAACAGCATAGTCTGCAAATTCTTGAGCTTTTTTTAGCATCATGGGACACGATCATGTCCCATGTCCTTATCCATTCTTGTTCTGGTAAGAATGGATAATTTGGTTTGCAGTCATTTCACATTTACTACTACTATTTCCAGCCTTATGGCTGTTGCCTTCCTCTTCTGTAAATACTGAGCAAAATGGAAGTCTTGCCTAGCAATCTGCTACATTTTTTTTGAGGGTGTAAATAAACATGTGGATAAAGGTGAGCAAGTTGGATTTCCAGAGAGCATTTGGCAAAGTCTATCATGAGCAACTTCTTAGGAACTTAAAAATCATGGGATGGAGCAGTGTCTTGTTGTGGATTGGGAACTGGTTAAAAGATAGAAAACAAAGAGTAAGGTTAAATGGTAAATTCTCCCAATGGGGAAAGGTGAATACTGGAGTGCCCCAAGGATCTGTTCTGGGACCACTGCTTTTTAATATATTTATAAACGATCCTTAAATGGAAACAAGTGAAATGATCAAATTTGCTGATGACACAAAGTTATTCAGTTGTTAAATCACAAGAGGACTGTGAGAAACTGCAAAAGATCCTTGCAAACCTAGGAGACTGAGCATGCAAATGGCTAATGAAATTTAATGTGGACAAGTGCAAAGTGATGCACTTAGGGAAGAATAATAGCTACACAATGCTAGGTCCCACATTAGGAGTCACCATTCAGGAAAAGGATCTAAGTGTCATCATTGATATGTTGAAATCTTCTGTTCAGTGAGCAGCAGCAGCAGCCAAGAAAGCAAATAGAATGCTAGGGATTATTAGGAAAGGAATGGAGAATAAAACAGAGAATATCAAAATGCCTCTGTATCATTCCATGATGCGACCTCAACTTGAGTATTGTATGCAGTTCTGGTCACCACACCTTAAAAAAATATAGCAGAATTAGAGAAGTAGATAAGGGCAATCAAAATGATAAAGGGGATGGAACAATTCCCCAATGAGGATAGGCTAAAGAGTTAGGACTCTTCAGCGTGGAGAAGAGATGGCTGAGGGGAGATATGACAGAGGTCTATAAATTAATGAATGGAGTGGAATGAGTAAATATTATTTAGTTGTTTACTCTTTCAAAGATTTCAAAGACTAGGGAACACACAATGAAGTTACTAGGTGATACATTTAAAACTAATAAGAGAAAATATTTATTTTACTTAATGCATAATTAAGCTCTGGAATTCACTGCCAGAGGATGTGGTGAAAGCTGAATTTTAAAAAGGTTTGGACAAGTTCCTGGAGGAAAAGTCCATAAACCATTACTAAGGTGGAGTTGCACAAATCCACTTCTTATCCCTGGGATAAGCATCATGGAATCTATCTACCTCTTGGGTTCCTGCCAGGTACTTATGACCTGGATTGGCCACGGTCAGAAACAGGATACTTACTCAGTACAGCAAATCTTACGTAAGCACTTTTTAACATTTCTGCCTATTACTGGTCCTCTTCTTCACAAATCTCACTTTGTGTTACCTATTTCACCTCGCCCTTACATATATAAAGAAGATTTATCTTCTCCTTATAGTTATTTATATTTTTTACACTTTATAATTTTTAAAATGAAATACAAGCATAACTTGCATGGGAAAAGATGCAAGCAAACAGAAAAAGAGAAATAAGAGCATATAAGAAATATATAATTGCTATAAGAGAAAAAGGCTCTATACAAAACAAAACCAGAAAGGAATATCCCTCAAATACGCCCTCATATACAAAACCTTTTAAACATTGGAAGGTCTATCATGGGGCCTTCTAGAGTTAATAAGCTAACGCAGCTGAGAGGTTTAAAAAAATAAACTTCTCAGTAGAAAAGGAAATTTTAAATATTTACATGGAAAATGAAGAAAAAATATAGCTCTCAATGAAACCACTTCCTGCCTCATTGCCAAAAATGTCTTCCTGTGCAGCTCTGCAAAAATCAGGGAAAATACAAACTTTAAAGCCCATGAACAATAAATGAGACGAGTGGGAAAAATAAACCTAACACCAGATCCTGATTTTGTAATGAGGCAAATGTTACTAGTAAGGTGGCCGATGGGGCTCATCCATGACAGTAGTGTCTACTAGTAACATTGAAACATACCAGACCTCTGCCACTTGATGAGATAACTCCTGAGCATCACTACTAGTCCCAGTACCTCTCTTCCATCACGGAGCCAAAAATAATTAAGTAATTCTGGGCATGGTCCCATGCGCAATGCCAAGCACATCTTGCGTACAGGAGTTGAGTAGTTCAGTAGGAGAAATCATGGCCACCACAAAAAAACTCAGAACTCGCAAATTAAAACGTCTAAAAGAGTTCTCCAGATTTTCTATCCTGCGATGCATCACATTCCTATCCTGAACGAGGGCAGTTTGCACTGAAGCCACTTTTCTCAGTACTTTTGTTTCCGCTTCTCTGTTTATCAGAATGGGCCACCAAAGATTCTTCCTGAGATTGGGTCTGGCTATACTGTTAATAGTACCGGTAAGAGTTACCGAGGAAGCCTCCACTGAGGATAGCACTGACCAAAAGCTTTCCAATGTTATGGGAAAGGGTTTATTTCCTCCTTTTATTGGTTGGGCAATTTTCTCTTCATTTGGGCCTTTGCTCTTTTAACAGCTCTCCTTTGCTTTTCCTGTTTATTCTGCATATCCTCCTCTGCCTATTTTTTTTTCATACTTTTTGAATGCTAACCCTTACCATTTTTGCTACCTTCTTAGTTGCATTGATATTTTCTCCTTTTTCCCTTGTTTAATTGCCTTACGGAAACATTTTTGCCTTTTAAGTTCTCCCTTTTATTGCTGACCAAAGTTTCTCTGTACCTTTCAGATCTTGGACACTATCATTCATCATCTTGAAGTCAGCTCTCCTGAAATCCAGGATTCTAGCCGTATTATGGTTCAGTTCAGATCAGAGTTTAATAATCAACCACTCTGCACAAGGACCACTAGCCCGTCCAGTTTTCTTCACCGTGAGGTCAGTGACACTGTCTCCATTTCCCAGTAACAATCTCAGTCATACCTTTTTCATTTTGGTGTTCCTGATTGTGAAACGACGAACAGTGTAACATGCATGCACTTTTGTGTTCTTCAGTGTGACAATAATGTTTCCATACTCTTCGCTATTCTCTGTGGGCCAGTACTGATCACATTTCCTCTGAAAAAAGGAACATACAGATCATTAGGGAACAGAAAAGTCCATTGTCTAATTCATGCTCTCCCCCTTTAAGCTACAAGCACAACAAAAGCTCTTGAGTTTTCATTCTGCATGCTATTTGTAAAACACATGGGCAAAGAAAGTATTGATTTTAAGTGACAATGAAAATAATTTGTAAAAATGGGTTGGTCAGAAAGTATAGGTTAAATGTCATGGGATCAATTTAAATTCTCTCTTCCTTCAGTCACACAGCTCTGATCCAGAAATCTGTTACAACAAAAATCACAAAACCTCTAACAGTTTTTCTGTTCTCAGCAATTTTTTATAACAAAGACTTGCAATCATTAGAGACCTTAATTTTCAGTTTTTATTACATTTTTCCCTGAAATTTATCAGTGCTGATTATAAATGAACAAAAATGGAAGAAAAATCAGTGAAATAAAGACTTTTTTCCCACTAAAGCTCTCTCATATTGCTTGTTATAATAAACACTAAAATTCCAGGGAAATATAAAATAAAACTGAAAACTAAGGTCTCTAGTAATAACTGATGTCTTATTACAATCAAGAACTAATCAGTCTGCACTATGAACCCTCTGTGCTAAGATTTAAGGACCAAAATGCATATTCCTTACAAGAGAGGTGAGAGGGAGGATATGAAAGGGGTACACGCATAAGATACGCGTGTAACCCCCGAAAAGCTGCCCCTTCCACACCCTGCGCGCGCCAAGCCTATGTTGCATAGGCTAGGTGGCGCGCGCAAGCCCCAGGGGCTTTACTGGGGGGGCGTGTCCGCGGTCGGCGCGTCATCGGGGGCGTTCCGCCGGACCAGCCCCCGGACCGGAACATGGCGCGCCAGCAGCCGGCTTGGCGCGCGCAAGTTACGCCTGTCTCGGGCAGGCGTAACTTTTGAAATAAAGGTAGGGGGGGAATTAGTTTAGGGCCAGGGGGCGGGGTAGTTAGGGGAAGAAAGGGAAGGTGGGGTGCGCCGGAAAGAAAGTTCCCTCCAAGGCCGCTCCGATTTCGGAGCGACCTCGGAGGGAACGGAGGCAGGCTGTGCGGCTCGGCGTGCACAGGCTGCCAATTTTGCGCAGCCTTACGTGCGCCGACCCCGGATTTTAAAAGATACTATTAAAATCCGGTGTACTCGTTTGCGCTGTTTGCGCGAACAAAAGTACGCGCGCGCGTACTTTTTAAAAATCTGCCCCTAACTGGGTAATTGTGTTACCTTGTGCATAAATTAGCTGGCAAATATGTAAAAGCTTACACCAATTTTAAAAATGAACTTATGTGTGCAAGTCCACTTTGAAGGTTATCTCACCAAATTTACTTGCACTGCGTACACTTGCTATAATGTCAGAGAATTTTTTCAGGAAAATGTATGTGCACAGTTTTAAAATCCCAAAAGTATGCATGTAAGTTGAAACCCCTTCCCAACGCTGCTCTCAGGAGCACCTCCGGTCAGTCTGGGTAAACTTACAAGTTAACATGATGCATGTATATAACTTTATATTGGATGGACAATTGGTAAAAATCCATTTCTGTGCATAAAACACTGCTTTACATGCAGAAGTCCCTTTGAAAATTACCCTCTAAAAATATAAACAATGCAGAAAAGCCAGGCATTTTTGAGAGGAAGGATCTAAAGTGGATTATACTCTGGAGTAATATGAGGAAACTTTCTTCACAGAATGGGAGGCAGTGAGCGGCCCTTCTGTGCTTCTGCCACTCTATCAGAAATCAAGCAGCATGGGATAAAGCATAGATGATTCCTTAGTTATGGAGAATTGAGAGTAAACATGAAGATCAAGTAGGATTTGTGATAATATAAAAAGAAGGTACAAGGAACAGACTATGATCCTTGTGGTCTTTATTGGGCATCATATTATGCAATATTCATATAGTTTCATCTACGTTCTAAAGCAAAATGTAGAAGACAGCAAAAGAAAGTAGAATTTTAGAACTTGTAATTCTGAATTGTTTATAGGTCAGTCTATAGAAGTTTAGTTATTGGAAAGAAAAGCAAGATAGTGAGAACTGTAACTAAAAATGAATTATAACTTGTTATGTACATAAAGTCCTCCCTCCAAACGTGAGATTAAAAACTGTTGGACAGAGAGAAATGACATTTCATCTTAAAGAGACTACTTATTGACATGACATAGATTTTATTTACCCACCTCAATGGATGCTACCTAAACATTCTATACCAGGTAACATACAGCCTGTTGAAAATTAGCTTAAAGTGTGTCAATATGCTGGCCCTGTGGCCCAGGCCATAGCATCATGCACTGTAATATAGCAGATATAGGTTCATATCTCCTGTGTGAGGGACCCATCAGGGTACATTATGGAGGTAGTATATTCAAGTCAGAGAAGAAGGAAAGATGGCTGTCCCGTATAATCATACAATGATGCTGAACGCTAATCACCAAAGAGAATTTCTTTGAGATCAGTGACAGAACCTATGATGTCTAGGCATGTTGTCTGGGATAGGATATTAAAGAGAAAAAGAGATGAAAGGAAACAGCTGCATTCACAAATATTAAAACAGTTGCACCCCCCAAAAAAACACAAAAAAATATACTTTGCATATAAAATTGTCTAAAAATATGACAAAGAAAAATTGATCTGTCAAAAGTGTGTCCCTGCAAATTATTGTATCAAATAACTCTTTCTGGTTTTCTGTGTAAAAATTAATGGATACAAATTAGATATATTCATAACGTGGAAGGAACTTGGAAGAACACATATTAACCAGTACTTACTCGCCCTTTTTCAACAAGATTTGTGATCATGATAATAATTCCAGTATTTTGTTCCCAAATCATTCTCCAAAAGTCTTCAAATGTAGACTTTAAAGGTCCCTGGGTGGCAATATAGGCCTTGGCTTTATTGTAACCCTTCAAAGACATCCAAAACACAAAGATAAAAGATAAGAATCATATAAAACATTATCATGACCTGCAAAGAATCTGAAACACACAAAACATTCTTTCAAGATCAGTATGAAAACATGTATAATAAATTTCATTTAGAACACACAAAATCTGAGTTCTCAAACCAAACACATTACATTTAATATTTTCTCTAGCTGTAACAGAAAAACATCACCTTTCGGAATGGGTGGTCAAAAATAAAGGTTGCAAGAAATCCAAATAGAGACGCTGTAGCACTTACAAAATCTCCTGTCCTTGAACGAAAAGTAATTTTACTTCAACATGACTTGAGAAAGCAGTAAACCTGCAAAGTAAGATTTTGACTGCTGATATTTACAACAGACTATCCTATACCCTGAATGCAGGCAGAGTAATGGATGCATGTAACATAACAGGCTTGCCCTAAGTTCTCTGTTATTAATATCATGCAAAAGGCTACGTATGTGGGGGGGGGGGGGAGGGAGGGGGAAAGAAACGTACATCAACATAATTGGCATTAATGTAGTCACTGTGCTTTGAATCCTTTCCTGGTAAAGGTCGTAGCTTCACTCTACTGTGGTCATCTACATTTAAAAAAAAAAAAAAAAAAAAAAAAAAAAGGACAAGACATAATTAGATCAGAACCAAAGAACCATGCAAAAAGAAAAAGTAAAAACTACACACATTAGATATTCTGTTATTGTCTCACATTTCCTACAATTGACAAATAGCATTTTAACTCAGATGACAGAAATTTGGTTAACCTGAAGTGAAGCTCGGTGTATGCTAGTCATCCTTAGAAAATTAAACTTTCACATCATATGCATTTAACACCTTGTGGCTGTTCCCTAACCTCCTTTTGAGTTTATCAGAGAGCTGCAGATGCAGCATGGCCTTCTGATTAACCCCAGTGTATCACCTAAAAAAACCAAAATTCCTGATGTGTGTTGTGCTAAAAAAAGATGGAGGAAAACATGTTTTAATGGTTTATAGACTATAAAATAGACATATAATTGTCTTTGAAGGCACCCTAATAGAGTGCAGGAAAGAATCAAAATGACAATAATACACATGCAGTGGAATATTTGAGGACCCTAGCTATGTTAAAATGTTGCTCTAAGCAAACTTGCCCTAACATATGTATTACATGTAAGGCACTATGTTACAAACATTTCTCTCAAGAACATAAGAAATGCAATATTGGGACAGATTAAAGGTCTATCAAGCCCGGCATCCTGCCTTTAGTCAGTGGCCAATCCAAGTCACAAGTGGCTCATTAGGAGCTCAAAGCATGGATCCAATCCTTCTTGCTCATAACTAGGATAATCAGTGGCTTTCCCAAGCTACATGATTAACAGTGGTTTTTGGACTTTTCCTCCAGGAACTTGTCCAAATTCTTTTTAAATGCAGCTATGCTAACTGCTTTCACCACATCCTCTGGTAACAAATTCCAGTTTAATCGTGCGCTCACTGAAAAAAAAAATCCTTTTTCCAATTTGTCTTAAACTTCTGTGTCATAGTAAAATCCTTTTGAAAATGTGCCCAGTTATGTACTTAGACTGGAGCTATTGTGCTCCAATTTTTGCATTCACATAAAGATATTCAGAAGGATTTGGTTTTGCTAGTAATACATTGATATTTTTAAAATGGAGTTATTTATTTTTTGCTAGATGTTTACTTACATGCTACAATATTGATGTATCTGTTTTTGTGCTTGTTATCTGGGTGGTTGGAATGTTCTGATGTAATGTTCATATCAGCTGTACAGCGCTGTACTTCCTGTAACAAAATTAATAACACAGAATCTGCAAGTGGAGTTGATATCAGAAACAAGGAGGAAAATATTCAGAAGAGTTTTTCTGATTTTCACACCTCTCACCAGTGAAATTTTACCCAGCTAAGTTGCTACCTAGCTAATTCTGTCCTGAAGAAGAGCATTAGCTCTCCAAAGCTAGTCAAGAAATTAGTAAATCCAATAAAAAGGTATCACTTTATATATTTTGTTTTTTTTATTTGTATACATTCAAGTGGGCTAGCACAGCAGCCAAACTACTTTAGCTAACGTTTAGCAGGATAAAAAGGCAGAGTAAAGGGTGTTTCATGGGCGTGGTTAAAATGTATCCGGCTAGCGCTATGCTAGCCAGATAAACATAAATGGTGAAGGCTGGTCAGTGAAAACATGGTTGTAAATACAGTATGGTTGGATAACTTTGAACAGGTAAGGTTATCCACGTATACTCAGCAGCAGACTTACCTGGGAAAGTCCTGCTGAATATCCTGGCTAAAACTGCTCAGGCAACTTTATCTGGCTACAGTTTTACTTGCTCAATAACTGAATTTTGACATCAATAGTTTTATAAAAGTCACTATGGGGCCAATATTCAGCTGCAGAGTGGATAGATAAGTTAGTCATATATAAATATCCAACAACTGAGTGGATGGTTGCTCTAAACCCATATCTAACACAATGGTTCCCAACCCAATCCTTGAAAATCCCTAGAAGGGTTAAGTTTTTAGGATATTCATGATGAATATTCATGAGATATGCTTGCATATGTTTTGTCTAAGGCCCAGGTCAATTTGCATATTTTAGTTACCTGGAAACCATACTGAGTAATAATGCAGATAGCCAGATATGTTTAGAAATACAAGTGATGATGAATTCATTATTAAAGAATATCTTGGCTCTTCCATTAGATATACTGATCTAAGATAATTAATGTTATCACTTTATAGAATATTACCAATCAGGATTTTGAAAAGTAGAATGTGTTAGATTTTCTTATTTTCCTTACATTATGGGGGTAATTTATAACAGGCTGCCTAAACTAGGCAGGCAAATGCGCAAGTAAGTTTCAAACAGTTTTCAAAGTGGACTTTCATGCATATTATCCCATCAAATTTAACCGCGTATCATTACACCTACTATTATGCACATGGAAAGTTTCCGGGAAAATGTGTGTGTATACCTTTGAAATTGCACAAGTAAGTGTGTATGTCCAGACCTCTGCCCCACTCAGTCTGGATTAATTTACATGCTTACAGGGGGCTTGGGTGCGTAAATGTCCACATGTATCAGGTGGACAATTTTATAATACGCCATTTCAGCAGGTAAAGCACCGTTTTACCAGCAGTAACGGCTCTGAAAATTATACTCCCTGTCTTGCGCCTCGTGCGACCTTTAAGCTTTGCAGAATTAAGAGAATCTCATCTCTTGATAAATGAGTACTTTCCTCAAAAGTTATGACTTGCCAGATAGTATTGGTTAAAAATACTTTTAAAAACATTTATTACATGAAAATTCTCCTATGCATACATATGTCCCTAAACAGAAAGCTGGCTATGTTGAAACCATTTAACACTTGTTAGGGAGAAGGCATAGAAAAGTGCAGTCTATCTAACAAAGTATCAAAGTGCTGTCAGAAATGGGAAAAAGATTCCATCACCTGCATTACCTAAAAGGTTTTTCTTATAGGAACCATCTAAAATCTTTATAAAAGTTAGACCTTGGAGGTTCTAAGCTTCATAAGAACATACTGGATTTCATCTTGCTAAGTACAGTAACTACGCAGTGGATATGTGGCACAGCAGTGCAGCAGGGCTGTCTTTCTGATTGACTTTACAGAGATGCTGTTTTAAGGTTATGGAAATGCCAAATGATTTCATAGTTTGTGCTTCAAAAATGAAGTATGGGATTAGGCTAATAAGGGAAATCATTAGTGCGGCACAGCTGCTGCTGCAAAGAACAGGGGTAGAATGACAGAGAAAATTATCAAGAGAAATGTTATAGGAACAGCAGATGTAATTTATCCTAGTGCAGGACTTAAAAATAACCATGGCTTTTTTTTGCCTGCTATTGCCACACAATACATTTTCTCCCCAAAGCATACTAGATTGAAAAGAGTGCAGCGTGTAACAGACAGTGATTCTTTTGGCCCGTCAGCATTTCAAAAAGTCTTGTACTAAGCACACTACTTTCATTTTTCACCTCATCCAAAAGGAAAGAAAATATTCCAGATGAGAGCATCTGATAAAAAGAATGAGAAAAAATAACAAATGGGTATAAGACAGATGAGTGAGCGTGGTGCTCAACGGAGCAAAGCATCTCCATGCAGCAAATGAAAAACGTGTGTTCCTAATAGTGTGTAATTTGAGGGTTCCTAATCTATACAAGCAAAAGATAAAATATTCTATAATGTCAACACAATGCAACACTCAAAACAGGTTTCTTAGTGAAGCCTTAGTTCTCCGTGGATAATTTAAAGTGGGACAAATAAGCAAGTGTGCAAAATGAATTGGATTTTCAAACCAAAACTTTTCCATTTCTAACTAAACAACAGATATTTGTGCTGACGAAAGACAGAACAGTGAAATAAATATGGATACAAAAAAAGAAATAACTGAAATCCCCGCTGCATCGGAGATAGAAATGTTCTCCACACTGACCTGCATTAGTTTTGAAAAAAATCTTTTTATTTTTAGCTCAGCCACAATACCCGGCACGCACAAATCTATGCCCGATTTTATAACATGTGCGCGCAGCTGCGCGCATGTTATAAAAATTCGGGGTCGGCGAGCGCAAGGGGGTGCACACTAGTGCACCTTGTGCGCGCCGAGCCCTAGGGGAACCCCAATGGCTTTCCCCGTTCCCTCCGAGGCCGCTCCGAAATCGAGCGGCCTCGGAGGGAACTTTCCTTCAGCTTCCCCCCTTCACCTTTTCCTCCCTTCCCCTATCTAACCCGCCCCCAGCCCTACCTAAATCCCCCCTACCTTTATTTTAGAAGTTGCGCCTGCCTCTGGGCAGGCGTAGGTTGCGTGCACC